>NC_053148.1:37356614-38008205 GCF_016808335.1 Panicum virgatum | reverse complement strand
ACCCTTCTATAAGCTTAAATGATATATCATAAAAACCATAGAGCAAGAATTATTTTCAGGTGAATTAATTCAGGATTTATCTTCTTTAGTACGAGACTAAGAAGTTGACCATTCCGTATTTTTGCGTACCTATCTTTTGCTAGCCATTCTATCCATGCATTGTGAGTTTCTATACCGGGAACATCGCAAACCTCGCTGGATATCCACCCTTAACCAAAAACATCTTTTTGTGAAACACCTCCTTGACCATAACCTATATATTGAGTATATATATTTCAACGGCAAAACAGTGGAATCAAGAGCAAAATTCAGTAAAACATAAGCTTGGGAAGCATCAAAGAATTCGCAGAAGAAAAATCCGAAGAAGTGGAGGCCTACAGGCAGTAGGCCGGTCGGCTCAACACCCCTAGGCCGGCCAGCCTGCCCCTTTTCCTCCTTTGTTGGCTTCAATCTTTCACGACGATATGCTCCCCTGAATTCCAAAGTCATGTCCAGAGAATTGATAAAGGTTTTGTGCACTCACTCCATCAAGTTATCATCACTTCATTGCTTGAGGACAAGCAAAAGTTCAAGCATGGGGGAGGTGGAGTAAGTGCATTGTGTTGCCAGTGGTTCTGAGGAGCAAAAAGAATAAAAAAAGAGAAGGAAAGAAAAAAAATGAAATAAATAATGATGAAAAGCTCCTCGGTTCCGTTTGCTTCATTAAACTCCGGGTACTTTGAAGATTATTCTATACTCAATTATTCCAACCATGTGCAATCCGATAACAAGGACTTCAGTCGTGCCTTGGGATCAACCATTGCCATTTGCACATGTCCACCATCTAAAATGTGTGTTCCATTCTCTCCCTCTCCACAAAGAAATTATTTTCCAATGGTCTATTTGACGAGTCTCGGTAAATCCATAAGAAGTATTTCTTGTTTTGATAATATCTTGATTATAATATCTTTTGTTAGGACTAACCTTTCCAGAGCTCCAGATAAAGCCTCACACATACATATGAGAGAAAGAAAGGAGAGAGTTCTAGTAAGTTTGAGAGACAAGATGAGCTGAGAGTTTCCATGAGCAAATTGCAATGAGGTTTGAATTATTGATCTTGGTTTAGCATTACTTATGGAACTTACTTTCTTACTCCTGAGACTTGTTTAATTTTGAGAGCATGTGCTTAATAATTGTGGGGAAGCATTTAACTTGTATCTACCTTCCACATTGAAAAAAAGCTGGTTACAACTTGAACTATTAACTGCAAAATATTTTTGGGAGCATTGTGTTTTCTCGTGTATGATCAAGTACAGGGATTGGACACTGAAAGGCAGCGCTGATTTTTATCAAAGACTTACTCGAGGACGAGCAAGGTTTAAGCATGGGGGAATGTTGGCGCTCCTTAAGTATCCATTTTATCCCCTGTTTAACTTTGATAATGGC
Organism: Panicum virgatum; assembly: GCF_016808335.1. Taxonomy (NCBI): domain Eukaryota; kingdom Viridiplantae; phylum Streptophyta; class Magnoliopsida; order Poales; family Poaceae; genus Panicum; species Panicum virgatum. The sequence continues at coordinate 38,006,780 of NC_053148.1, read as the reverse complement.
ATGAATTTAATATCAAAATCACTAACCATCCTAACCTCGGCCCAATTATTGGTCGTTTTCACGTTTGCACATATATTTTGGAGGTACTTCGTTTTTGCAGGTTTTTGACCAATTTTGGAGCATGAAATGGCGAGGCCCACGATCACGCGATGACACGAAGAATGACGAAGGCCAAAGCCCGAACAAAGGGTCGAAGGCCATGATAATTGGAGGCCCATTCATGAACATCCACCATCCAATGAAGCCCAAAAGACAAAGCCCACAAGATAAGGTCGAGATACTTCGGAGCTAAGCAAAGCAAAGAGATATTTAAGGAAGGATTTTCCATCCTATCCTTCTCCTCGAAGAAATCTCGAAGATAACGACGTCTAAAGGGGTGCAATCGTGAAAGACATAAACTCTAGAAGATTCCAGGAGACTTGGGGAGAAAGTTGAGCACCAGCCGACGAAGGAAAGACCCAGGCCGGCCGGCCTAGGCTCATTGGGCCGGCCGGCCCAGGCCTTTTTTAGGTCGGTTCGACCTCCCCTTTGACCGAGGGTTCCCTGAGGCTATTTAAAGACCCCTCCCCAAGGTTCACGCAGAGAGCAATTCGGGAGACGACGCCGAGGAGCAGAGAAGATAGAGGGACACCTCTCGGAGAGCCGAGGGTCGTGCTAGTTGTCTAGGGTTTGCCCTAGCCGACGTGGGAACCTTGCAAGGAAGACCACGTCGGAGTTCTGGAGCTAGGATCATCAAGATCAAGGTAGGGCCCCGGTTGTGATCTTGTGATGTACTATCATTCATGGTGAAGTTATTTGTGTTTCCGAATGTTTAGCGACCATGTTCTCCTCTTTCGATTTCGTTCTTTTCTTTGGGTTCGCTACATCTTAGATCTATTATCGAGATAGATCACTTAGCATGATCTTGTAGTCATGGTGGCTAGAGGTTCATGGCGGAACTACCAAAGTGAGTTCGACTTGCTTCAGGGTATCCCGTTGAAAAGGGGGGCGTCGTGACAGGCCGTCTCCACAGAGTAGGTTGGGTATCGAGGGATTGGATTGGAGATTTTGAGTTTAAAGAGGCTTTTCATTGAGATTCACATCTATCTTACTTCACTTTATCTAGCTGGAACTACAACATATGCATGATCTAGGTGATCTAGATTGGTTATCTCTAACTTTCTCTTGCTACCTTCGGTGTTTGTCGTGTTTTTAGTAGATTAGATTCATTTTCACCATCTCACACAAAGGAATCTCTATGCTAGTAGATTGTTTCTTGTCTCTTTGGTTCCGTGGATTGATAAACCTTGGAGGAATACTCTGAGGGAAAAGCTACACGAAATCGTGCGCTTGCGGTATATAAATCGGGGGCGCTAAGGAGCGTTAACAGCAGCCAACCGTCGCGCCAGCTGCAATGGCGCGACCAAACGGGCTATGGAGCGAAAATAAACTGCCATCTAGGTTAAAATTAAAATAATATTAAAAAAGGTTAAAAATAAAAAAAAATGCCATGAAGTAAACAATCAAAATAATCTAAAAGTTGTACTCTATTAATATACAGACTCTTGATGTGGATATACCATATGAGCTTAAGAGAGTTACTCCCTCCATCGTGAAATGTAAGGCGTCCGGGGTTTTTGCAGATGGATTATGAAGGAGAAAAGATGTATGTATCTCTTATTAATGCATTTGTAGGATCAAGAACACCGACTAGAGGGGGGTGAATAGGTGGTTTTAAAACTAAAACCACAATCACTAGAGAAATTTAATTAGTAAAACAAAAGAACCCTATGTCTTACTACTACTACCTCTAGTTTGGGTTTGCAACCTAGGATGACAAGATAAATCACAATCTCTAGGAAAGTAAAATGCTCAAAGTAAATGAACTAAACAAGATGAGCAAGAGAGATAACCGATCTTGACACAAGAATTTATCCCGTGGTGTCGATGACTTGCCGGTCACCCCTAATCCACGTTGAGGTGGATTCCAAGAGTCAACAGCTCCTCTATCAAGAACTCTCTTGATCTTGAGCCGGCTTGAATCAAGGAACCGCTCCACACCTCGATTCCACTAGAGTTGCTCTTCACCACTCTGGTGAGGTGAGTACAAGACCTCTCACAACCGAAATCGGGGCTCCTCAACAATCTCCTTGGAGGTGCTCCACGAAATCCACTTCTCTAAGCCGTCTAGGGAGCGGCAACTCCCAAGAGTAACAAGTCAATGATGCTTGTTTGAAGTTTCTCTAGTGCCACAAAGCTCAAACTCTTGATGCAATGCACTAGGATGCTCTCACACTCTCAAAGATGCAATCACTAAGCAAGAATGTGTGAGAGAGGGATAGCTCAGCTCTAATGTGTCAAGAAAGTAGTCCAAATGGCCAAGAGAGACTCCCAATGATCGGGCATTGGGTATATATAGACATCCCCTCAAAAACTAGCCATTATACTCTTTTCTACGAAATCGCGGACCGTCCGCGGTTCAAAAACCGGACTGTCCGCTCTTAAAAACCAGTGAGTCAGAGTGCAATGATTGTGTGTCAGAACTAGCCGTTGGAGCCCTCGCGGACCGTCCGCGCCCCAGGGGCGGACCGTCCGCCGTTATGTGTTCCACACCACCAGAGACGAAAAACATCTCTGGTACAAAAGTTAAGTGACCGGTAGACCGCCCGCGCCCCAGGGACGGACCATCTGTTGTTCAAGCCATCAGCCCAACCAGAGATGCAACGTTTTTGGTACAAAACTTTAAATGACCGGCAGACCGACCGCACCCCAGGGGCGGACTGTCCGCCGTTCAACTCTCTTGTCCACCAGAGACAAAACATGTCTCTGGTACAAATTGAGTTAGAGGGGCGGACCGTCGGCCCACCTGGGCCGGACCGTCCACCCTATAAAAGTTAAGCCTACCAGAGGCAACACAAGCTCTCTAGTACAATTTCGAAGTGTATGGTAGACCGTCCGCGCCCCATGAGCGGACTGTCCGCCCTTAGTCAGTCAGCACAAGTTTTGAATCTATTTTCAAATCTTTTCGAAACATCATTAGCCCTCATGCATACATCTAGATATTTTGAGCAAAATGGCAATAAAGACCCGTCAAGCACGAGTACACGATCCCTCTTGATAGTACGGCTATCTATCCAACAAATCCGGTCATTTTTCATCCACTAATCACCTTATGACCAGTAAAATACAAAAGTCCTATTTGATACCTTTGCCTTGAGCCCGAGCTTTGCACATCATCTCCAAAACTTCATACGATCACAATCAAATCCCTTTCATCCGTGGATCAACCTATGCTCATTATCTCAAATAAAATTATTAATCCTCAAACCGTTGTCATTAATTACCAAAACTCAAATTAGGGGCCTAGATGCTTTCAGCATTGTTCAGTTAATCAATGCTTAATTTTCTCGCACCAAAACAAAGAAGATTAACATTCCTTTTTTACTCCCCTGACCCACCACAATTGATTTTTATTTTTACAAAACTAGCATCAAAGTCAAGAAAATTAGTATGCCTTTTTGCTAAAAGGATTATAGAATGCCTTACATTTGGGTATAAATTTTAAATTCTCTAATACCTTACATTCCAGGACAGTGTGAGTAGCTAGCTAGCTCAACTGTTGGAGGAGGCCTAAAAGCATCTCCAAGAGACTCTCTAAATCAGACTAGCCAAATTCTCATTTAGCTAGTCATTTATCTAGTTTTTCCTCTCTATATCTCTTTTCTTCCTCCAACAGACTAGCTAAATCTCCCTCTTCATATCCAACTCTCTTATCTCCTTGGCTCTCTCCAACTCACTTACAAGTGGGCCCCACACCATCATCTACCCCCCTCTTCCTCCTTTAGCTCCCCATCCATGGTGCTGGAGCCACCGCGTCGCCTAGGCGCGTTAGCTCCGCGTCCCCAAGCTGCCATCGGATCCTCGCCGAACCCTGAGATCTAGTCCCCGTGGCCTTCTTCTGCTAGCCTCGGCGGCCTGCGCGCCCGCCCAGAGCTCGCTCTCCGCCGCAAGGAGCTCCCTCTCCACTGCCCCTCTGCCGCTAGGAGCTCGCCCTCCACCGCCCTTTTGCCGCCCCTCTGCCGCCGGGAGCTCGCCCTCCATCCAGAACTTGCCAGGAGGGGAGCGTCAGGGCTCGGGAGGGAGGGAGCGCGAGAGACGGGGGGCGATAGCGAGCTGAGCACGCTCGCGAAAGATGCCGAGCGATGCCCTCCTTTTCCCAAGTCAGATATCGAGTGGGGGGTGATAGTGAGACTGTTGGATGCAAGTTTTTGAAGCTTTTGTAAAAAATTACCTATCTAGAATTTTTTTACAGAGTTTCTTGGAGATACTCTAAGGGAACCTCCACTTAGCGATTTTTCTATGCAAAAATTTGTAAGCTATCAGAGCATTCGCCGTACATAATGAGTGCATCAGTTGAAGGGGCCCGACACTCAAAAGTCAACACACTGTTTGCACCCAGAGTGGCACGGCTGGGAGGACCGGTCAGAACTATCCCATAAACCAGTTAGACTGGCCTGGTCGAAGTCCTCAAACTGTAAATTGGACTTCACTATTGGATAGCTCTCAGCGAGTACATCAAGATTCATATGTAGGACGTCCAATTTGGAGTCGGATGAAGGAGATATGGCTTCCAAAAGTTCTGCACCCCGGGCAGATCAACCGGACCGGTCATAGGAGCGGTCATACCGCTTTTAGGCTGTGCAATCCAAGTTGGAGTTGTATTTTAGCATGAGATTTGTTAGGGTTTCCCTCTCCTCCCTATAAATATAAAAGGCCACGACCGATTGAGGGGGACACAACCCAATCAAATCTTCAAATCAATCTATCTTTTTCATTTTTTACCTTTCTTCCTTGTTACCCTATTTTTCCAACCTTGATATGTTGTTTTTCCATTGTGTCCATAGCGTTTGAAGATGCTCTAGGTGGCTTGCCGATCATAGAGTAATCCAAGGTGCACCTACCCTGATGGGATCCCTCCCGGGTGGGCGTTCGTTGGATCCTCGCCGGGTTGCTCCAACGAGACCGATATACCATACCGGTCTGATCGGTTTGTGCAGCGGCATTGCAAGGTGCGTCACTGCGTGCTGCATGTTCAGTGCTCAAGTATTTGGTGCGGCACGTTTTTGCGTCAACATATATTTTGGTGACTCCGCATATCTGTTGTTCCTCTTGCATCTCGACGACATCTCAAGGTGTTCTGGGTGGCCTGCTGACAGAGGTAGATCTATTTACCTCCCTGCCGAGTAGGGTCCCCGAACCTGGGAGACTACCCTGCTTGGTGCCTCGACTACGACTACTCAGCGTGCAGGACTCGGCTGCGCGCAGATGGGATCCCCAGTGGATTAGGATGAGAGACTCCAGCTAGAGGCCCGGATATCTAGGGATCTTAACCGACCTCCTTCCTTGTAAAACAACCCGAGCATATCATTCCTTGTACCCCTACGGCTCCTGGTCTATATAAAGGAGACGTAGGCCGACCCATACATATACTCTCCTTTTTCTCGCAGCATTCCACAAACCCTAATACAACCCCGAACACAGGATGTAGGGTATTCCGCTCATCGTGGCCCGAACCTGTCTAAGTCCCTGCGTCTTCGTGTTACCATCGAGCTCTTGGTCCTGAGATCTCCATCCTGAAACTCTACCGCCGGGTACACCCCTGGTGGACTGGCCGGAATAACAATCCGACAGTTGGCGCGCCAGGTAGGGGACTCAGGGCTCATACATCGAGTTCAGTGGCAGCCAACACCGGTGTCGTCTTCTCCGCCAGCGTCACCGCCTAGATGGAGGCGACAGTCGGCTTCTCCTTCGCCTTCGGAAGCTTCCCAGAGGTCACAGTTCCCAGGAACCCCGCTTCCGGCCCTCCCACCACCGGAGGCAACGTCTACGTTGGGGTTAGATCCGATCTAACCCCCCGAGCATCTGCCACCCCTCGGATTCCTGAATCCGAGAACTTCGACGTGGCGACCACGCCAACTAGGGTGACCTGTCGCCCTGATGAATCTGCTGACGATCTGATCTTCCAGATAGATCGCATCGGTAGATCCATCGCCGAGTGCGTCCGACTCAGCAAACTCGCGCTTCACCACCAAGATGACCCTGACCGTGTTCTCTGAGAACTCGACAACGCTTCTTCTAGGGCCAGATCTGATCTAGTCACTCCGAGATCTGTCACACCTCGTGTTCCTGAACCCGAGACGGAATACGCGGCGGCCACTTCCTCCAGGACGACCCGTCATCCCGCTACACCCGCTGGCGATCTTATCTCTCAGATACATCTAGTTAGCAGATCCATCGCCGAGTGCATCAGGCTCGGCGAGGATGCACTTCGACACCGCAACAACCCGGATCGGGTCCCCTTCTGACTCCGCAACGCTGCTACAACGTACTTCGATCAGATCCGAGTGCGACTACCCAACCTGGCTACCTTCGGTCAGATCCGATCTGACCCGTCTTCGGGAGAGGAACTTGGCTTCCAACACGCCTCGTTAAACCTCCCACCCAACCGCTCTTCGGCGACAGAGCATCGCTGGATCTTCGTCATCTCCGACGACTCCGACACTCGCCCGAACGAGGACGACGAAGAAAGGGAGAATCGACTTCGCCGCAACGAACTCCGCAATAACAGAAGGCGCAACGAGGCGGCGATCCGACAGTCTGAGTGTGACATGGAGAACGCCGAATGCCGCAACCCCAGGACTCGGCGCTCACCAATCTGGCCCCGCAACCTCGACGCTGACTTCGTCCTCGACTACAACAGCCAAGACGTCTTCACCACGCCGTCAGCCAACCTCGCCGCGGTGTTCTAGGTGCTCGAGGCCTCCAGGAAACCCCCGAGATCGTCATGGCCCGTGCTCGTCTGCACGTGGCCGCCACGCAAGCCCAGCAGTTGCGCGAGGACAACTAGGCCTACTGTGCCCAGTCGAGCCACCACTTGACACAACCTGACGGCGATGATGGAGAGGTCAACTAGAATGACCTTTGCCTCCAACTCAACCAGCAAGACCTACGTCAGCGCATCAACAATCGTCACCGCCAACGCGACGCCACCGAGCGTGAGCGATGTCGCTAGTACGATGAGGAACACGGCGACTCCGATGCCGACCACCAGAACCGCGGCCGACGGGGCGACAACCGTCCACGACGACCCCGCCATGACTACGAGCCCGGCAACGACCTCGGCGGCTTCTCCGCCTTCCCCAGTCGGCTCCGGGCCATCCAGTGGCCCGCCACCTTCAAGCCTACCGGGATCGAGAAGTACGACGGCGAGGCGGACCCCAAGACCTGGCTGCGCACCTACTCCATCGCCGTCCGAGCTGCGCGCAGTGACAACGACCTCATGGCCGCCTACTTCCCGGTCATGATGGGTCCCCAAGCTCTCAACTGGATCGAAGTGCTCCCTGCCGGCTCCATCAATAGCTGGTAGGATCTCTGCAATGCCTTCGTCTAGTACTACCAGGCATCATGCACGGGTCCCAAAACCAGATGGGATCTGGCCAGCGTCAAGCAACAACCGGACGAGTCCCTCCGCGACTATATCAAGAGGTATTTTGCTAACCGTAATACCATTACGGAAGCTGATGACAGGGACATCATCCACTACTTCAATGAAGGCCTCCATAACATCAAATTATGGAGGAAGATGTTTGAGAGAAACCCTAAGACCGTGGGCGACATGATGTTGGTCGTCAACAAGCACGCCGACATGGAAGATGCCGAGCGAGCTCACCGCCAGCACAAGACCGAGAACGACTACTACGAGCGTCCCCCTCAGCGGGACAACCACTCGGAACGCCATCGTGACGATCGCCCACCTCGTCACGGGAAGAAGCACGACCGCGCCGAGTCGTCCAAGAACCGGGACCGCAAGCGTGGCCTCGAGAACACAGTCGCCGAAAGATCCCAATTTCGTTCCACTCTCAACCAAGCGGACCTAGATCGGCTCCTGGATGGCAAGTGTCCTTGGCACAAGGATGCAAACCACACCGCCCGGTGTAAGGATCACCGGGGTGTCCGACCCTAGAGGGGGAGGGGGTGAATAGGGTCGCTAATCGCTTTTCTATCCTAGGGCTCAATCTAATTGCATAAGATAAACCTAACACGTCCTACACATGCTAGTTATGACTAAGGTTTATCTATGCTACCCTCTACTTACCCCAAAAGACTTGCAACCTATAGCCAATCCTAATCAAACTAACTAGGAAAGTAAAGGTAAGCAAGAAAGAGTAAATGCGGAAACGTAATGCGGTAAGTAAAGCGGTAAGGGAGAGAGGGATGCAAACTCCCGAGTAGACACGGTCATGTAACGTGGTTCGGCATAAACGCCTACGTCCACGGGACACCGAGGCTACTCTTCCGATCACCGTCTTGCACTACGCCACCAATGGCGATGCCGGCAAGCAAAGGCAAGTGCCCACAAGACACCGAGTCTCGTGCACCGCCACCGTCTCTCTCGGTCACCCGGCCCGAAACCAATCCACTACGGAGCTTCTCCACAAGGAGGGGGGCCTCCTCTTCCCCCGCACAAAGTGTCGTTGCCACTCCACACCAAGACGGAGGGTCACACGACAGATCACAAGTGCTTGCCGCAGCAAGACTTTCTCTCAAGCTAGTTCTCTCAAGAAACTAAGCCTAAACAAGCACTAAGCACTTCACAAGTGTGCTTAAGCCTATATGATGTACAATGAAGCTCTATGGTGGTTGGAGGATGATCTTTAGCTCTAGTATACTTCTTTGAACTCCAGCAGCCTCAAATGACCCGGCCTTGGGGGTATATATAGGCAGCACAAAATGTGCTTAACACCGGTAATCCGATGCTCCCCAAATTGCCATCGTCGGTTTAACCGGTGATACTAAACTGCCCACTGAAAACTAGCCGTTACGTGTACGGGCAATCAACCGACGTAATCGACCGGTGTATGTAATATTAGCGTCGGTTTAATCGGTGAGTGCAACTGTCCTCTGATCCTTGAAAAACAAACTCTCTGGACAACTGCACCGACGCCATTAACCGGTGCATCATCGGTTCATCCGATGTATGCATTTTTCTTGGTCTGCTTCTGCCATTGCACCGACGTATTCAAACTTCCTATCGTCGGTTCATCCGGTGCCAAACCCTAGCCCGCAGGCCATCTCTGTCATTGCACCGATGAGTACATTTTGCCTTACGTCGGTTTAACCGGTGATACTAAAACTCCCAGCGGAACCCCCGTAGGGGCGGCCCTTCGGGCCTAGCTTCGCCTCTCTTCTCTTTGTCATCACTTGAACCTAAAAGCCTGAGTATATCATCTAAGCAAACACATTAGTTCAAGTGTTGCGTGTGTCATCAATCGCCAAAACATTATATTGAAATATGGCATGAGAGGTCATTTTCGCTACAATCTCCCCCTTTTTGGTGATTGATGACAACACAACCAAAGCAAGCAAGATAAATTGCAAGAATATGAAATTGATACAAATTTGAAAAGTTAGAAACTACTTAGCTTGCTTGGATGACATTTCAATGCTCATTTTTTTTTAAAAAAAAAGCCCTTGATACTAAATGTAGAAAGAATTGTGGAACAATGGCTTGTGTGAGGTTTGAACCATATGAGCAATGAAAGTTTTTGTACCTTAGTCCATGGGATCATCAAATTGCACTTCTCCCCCATATTGACTAAGTACCTCCCCCTATCACCATGCATCCTTTTGCATTGCATTTTCCATTCCTCCCCCTTGCTAATGGCATCACTTGCTTGCTTTTAGGGTACATTTTCTCCCCCTTTGTCATCAAACACCTAAAAGCTTCATAACCACTAGCAACAAGGATCATTAGTAGCAAAAGAAATTCACTAGTGATAGAGTGTTATACCAACTAGATTAGGCATATCTCCCATTGTTTGAACAAGCTCCCCCTTTTTCAAAACTTGTGGCACCTCCTATCTTGACATCCATTGTAATACCAATTGTGACTTGTAGGGGTAGTGTTCAAAAGAAAATGAATTCATGGAGATAGCTTTAGGTGACTAGCCATGCCTCCCTATATCATTTATCTCTTTAACCTTTTGGGAGTTATGGCTTGGTCTTCTTCCCTTGTCCAATCTTTCTTGATCCATTGATACCAAATGTAAGGTTAATTGCAATGTGTATTATCTTGATATCGAGGGATTGAGTGTATTACCATATGGACAAAAAGGAGTGTGACTACAACAAATAGCACTTGTAAAGCATGTTAGTCACAAAAACACAAGCTATAGAGTTAGCTCCCCCTAAATGTGTGCAATAGTGTTTGAATCACTTAATCAAATGTATGCACTTGTAATTCACATAATGGGGATCAAACTCTATAACTTGAAAACATGACACCAAATGAATACCAAAAATAGGATTGATACCGATTGTAGACTTTGGTACTTTCTTTCGAAACATATGTGTCATGGAGAAGCAACGGTCCTCTGATCCTTGAAAAACAAACTCTCTGGACAACTGCACCGACGCCATTAACCGGTGCATCATCGGTTCATCCGGTGCCAAACCCTAGCCCGCAGGCCATCTCTGTCATTGCACCGATGAGTACATTTTGCCTTACGTCGGTTTAACCGGTGATACTAAAACTCCCAGCGGAACCCCCGTAGGGGCGGCCCTTCGGGCCTAGCTTCGCCTCTCTTCTCTTTGTCATCACTTGAACCTAAAAGCCTGAGTATATCATCTAAGCAAACACATTAGTTCAAGTGTTGCGTGTGTCATCAATCGCCAAAACATTATATTGAAATATGGCATGAGAGGCCATTTTCGCTACAATCTCCCCCTTTTTGGTGATTGATGACAACACAACCAAAGCAAGCAAGATAAATTGCAAGAATATGAAATTGATACAAATTTGAAAAGTTAGAAACTACTTAGCTTGCTTGGATGACATTTCAATGCTCATTTTTTTTTTAAAAAAAGCCCTTGATACTAAATGTAGAAAGAATTGTGGAACAATGGCTTGTGTGAGGTTTGAACCATATGAGCAATGAAAGTTTTTGTACCTTAGTCCATGGGATCATCAAATTGCACTTCTCCCCCATATTGACTAAGTACCTCCCCCTATCACCATGCATCCTTTTGCATTGCATTTTCCATTCCTCCCCCTTGCTAATGGCATCACTTGCTTGCTTTTAGGGTACATTTTCTCCCCCTTTGTCATCAAACACCTAAAAGCTTCATAACCACTAGCAACAAGGATCATTAGTAGCAAAAGAAATTCACTAGTGATAGAGTGTTATACCAACTAGATTAGGCATATCTCCCATTGTTTGAACAAGCTCCCCCTTTTTCAAAACTTGTGGCACCTCCTATCTTGACATCCATTGTAATACCAATTGTGACTTGTAGGGGTAGTGTTCAAAAGAAAATGAATTCATGGAGATAGCTTTAGATGACTAGCCATGCCTCCCTATATCATTTATCTCTTTAACCTTTTGGGAGTTATGGCTTGGTCTTCTTCCCTTGTCCAGTCTTTCTTGATCCATTGATACCAAATGTAAGGTTAATTGCAATGTGTATTATCTTGATATCGAGGGATTGAGTGTATTACCATATGGACAAAAAGGAGTGTGACTACAACAAATAGCACTTGTAAAGCATGTTAGTCACAAAAACACAAGCTATAGAGTTAGCTCCCCCTAAATGTGTGCAATAGTGTTTGAATCACTTAATCAAATGTATGCACTTGTAATTCACATAATGGGGATCAAACTCTATAACTTGAAAACATGACACCAAATGAATACCAAAAATAGGATTGATACCGATTGTAGACTTTGGTACTTTCTTTCGAAACATATGTGTCATGGAGAAGCAACGGTCCTCTGATCCTTGAAAAACAAACTCTCTGGACAACTGCACCGACGCCATTAACCGGTGCATCATCGGTTCATCCGGTGCCAAACCCTAGCCCGCAGGCCATCTCTGTCATTGCACCGATGAGTACATTTTGCCTTACGTCGGTTTAACCGGTGATACTAAAACTCCCAGCGGAACCCCCGTAGGGGCGGCCCTTCGGGCCTAGCTTCGCCTCTCTTCTCTTTGTCATCACTTGAACCTAAAAGCCTGAGTATATCATCTAAGCAAACACATTAGTTCAAGTGTTGCGTGTGTCATCAATCGCCAAAACATTATATTGAAATATGGCATGAGAGGCCATTTTCGCTACACCCGGGAATGCCGAGCCCTCTCCAACGGCGTCATCAAGGACGACGACCCCAAGCGACCCCGCCGCGACGACCGCGACAGGCCAGGTGGTTCCAGAACCACCCGGGTGCGCCCACGGAGGCGCAACTCGCCCAGGCGAGACGACGACGAGCAGAGGGAAGATTCCCCAGGGAACTTCCAGGAAGAAGATAGGGCCGTCAACTTCATATACGACAGACCCAGCAAGCCATCATGCCGGCGCAAGCTTAAGCTGGATGATTGCGAAGTCAACTTGGTGTTCAAGCACTCAGTTGAACCCCTCTGGTGGTCGGAGACGCCTATCACCTTCGACCGCCGCAACCACTGGGTCCACCTGCCCAGGCCGGGTGCCTACCCCCTCATGGTTAGCCCGATGGTGAGACAGGTCTGCCTGGCCAAAGTACTCGTCGACGGTGGCAGCACCCTCGACATCATCTTCGCCAGCACATTGGAGAGCATGGGCTACGACATGACCTCCCTGGTCCCATCTGATCAGGCCCTCTACGGCATCATCCCCGGAGCCGGGTCGACTCTGGTTGGCCGGGCCACCTTGCCGGTCACCTTCGGCACCTGCGACAACTACCGCACCGAGTACGTCAACTTCGAGGTCGCCGAGTTCGAGACCTCCTACCATGCCATCCTGGGAAGACCCTCCCTCGCCAAGTTCATGGAGATCCCCAACCACATGTATCTTTTCCTGAAGATGCCAGCTCCAAAGGGGGTTCTCTCGGTCTACGGAGATCTGCAGACCTCCTACGCGTGTGAGGCCAAGAACACCAAGCTCTCCGACACCCTAGAATGATCCAGGAACTCGGTTCTTGTTGGCCAGGAAGCAAAGAACCACCCGGCGGACCAGCAGCTGATCCCCGCCAAGGAGTTGACTTTTGAGTCGCAGCTAATGACAGCCGTGGCGACCAAGACCATCGTCCTCCGGTACGATGAACCGCACAAGACTGTCGTGATCAGGGCCAGCCTCGACTCGGCGTAGGAAGGCGCGCTCACCTCTTTCCTCCGGGAGAATTGGGACATCTTCGCATGGAAGCCATCTGACATGCCCGGGATCCCAAGGGAGGAGGCTGAACACTCCTTAGATCTCGATAAGAAGGCAAAACCCGTCAAACAACGGCTCCGCCACTTCGCGCAGGATCAAAAGGAGGCTATTAGGGTAGAAGTAACCCGGCTCCTCGCCGCCGGTTTCATCAGAGAAGTCGCACACCCAGATTGGCTGGCAAACCTAGTCCTTGTAAAAAAGAAAAATGGTGAATGGAGAATGTGTGTTGACTATACCGACCTCAACAAACTCTGCCCTAAGGACCCCTTTCCTCTACCACGCATCGATCAGGTCGTCGACTCGACGGCCGGGTGCGTTCTCCTCTCTTTTCTTGACTGCTACTCAGGGTACCACCAGATAGCCCTCAAGGAGTCGGATCAAGAGAATACATCCTTCATCACCCCCTTCGGGGTCTACTGCTACAACACCATGATGTTCGGCCTCAAAAATGCCGGAGCCACATACCAGAAGGCCATCCAGAGATCCCTCCAGGGGCAGATCGGGCGCAACGCCGAGGCCTATGTCGATGACATCGTCGTCAAGACAAAATGTAATGATCAGTTCATTACGGACCTCTCTGAGACATTTGAAAATCTCTGGAAATTCAAATGAAAGCACAACCCAACCAAGTGTGTGTTCGGTGTCCCGTCCAGAAAACTACTCGGCTTTATAGTTAGTAGCCGGGGCATCGAAGCCAACCCCACCAAGGTCAACGCCATCAGGTTCATGAAGCCTCCTAGGAGCAAAAAGGACCTGATGAAGCTCACAGGGTGCATGGCCGCCTTGAGTAGGTTCATAAGCCGACTCAGCGACAGAGGCCTACCCTTCTTCAAACTTCTCCGGAAGTCTGACAAGTTCGAGTGGAACGACGACGCTTCCAAAGCATTCCAGGAGCTCATGGATTTCATCACCTCGCCGGCCGTTCTAACGGCACCAGAAGACGGGGAAGTCCTCCTATACATCACCGCCACTACCAGCATGGTGAGTACTGTCCTGGTCGTCGAGCGCGACGAACCGGGTCACATCTACAAGGTGCAGCGACCCGTCTACTTCATCCGTGAAGTACTCGGCGAATCCAAGGCACGCTACCCACAAGTGCAGAAGCTGCTGTACGCTATCCTCATCACGTCAAGAAAGCTCCGGCACTACTTCCAAGCTTACAAGATCAAGGTGGCCTCATCGTATCCACTCGGCGACATCCTCCACAACAAGGACGCCAACGGTCGAGTCGTCAAATGGTCAGTAGAACACGGCACATTCACGATTGAATTTATGCCGCGCTCCACCATCAAGTCTCAGGAGTTGCCCGACTTCGTTGCCGAGTGGACCGAGATCCAAGATCCTCCACCCGATACCAGATCCGAACACTGGATCATGTGCTTCGACGGCGCCCTCAACCGCGATGGAGCTGGCGCTGGGGTCCTCTTCATCTCCCCGAAAGGTGAACAACTCAAGTACGTCCTCTAGCTACTTTTCAAGGCTACCAACAATGCTACTGAGTACGAAGCTCTCATCCACGGTCTCCGAATCGCTGTCACACTCGGCATCAAGCGCCTGTTGGCGTATGGCGACTCCAAAGTCGTCATATAGCAAGTCAACAAGGACTGGGAGTGCACCAAATAGAAGATCGACGCCTACTGCAGGGAGATCAGGAAGCTCGAAGCCAAGTTTTACGGTCTGGAGTTCCACCATGTCCCTAGGGACGACAACGTGGCGGCCAATGTTCTGTCCAAGCTCAGATCCAAGTGGTCCATCATACCACCCGGCGTGTTCGTTCAAGTACACAACAGTCCTACGGTCAAGATGGAAGAGGAGCCTCCCACAAAGCCCGACTTGGTCCCGGCCATAGGATAGGAGGTCCTAACCCTCGACGCCGACTGGCGCTCCCCAATCATCAACTTCATCAAGAACAATAAAAGCTATCCAAAGGGAAAGGAACACGAGAAGCTTGCTCGCCGGTCAAGCAACTATGTCGTCATAGGAACCGAGTTGTTCAGGCACTCGGCTTCCTCAGAAACCCTGTGCAAATGCGTCACACAGGATGAAGGAGTCCGACTCCTTAGCGATATCCACTCGGGTATCTGCAGCAACCATGCGGGTGCCTCCACCCTCGTGGGGAAAGCCTTTCGATCAGGCTTCTACTGGCCCACGGCTCTGGCCGATGCCCAGAACATTGTCAGGCGATGTCCCGGGTGCCAGTTCTTCTCCAAGCAGCAGCACGTCCCGGCTCAGGCCCTACGGACTATACCGCCTTCCTGGCCATTCGCCTACTGGGGACTTGACTCGGTGGGACCCCTAAAGACGGCCGTCGGTGGATATAATCACATATTTGTGTTGATTGACAAGTTCATGAAGTGGATCGAAGTCAAGCCAGTGACAGCCACCATAGCAGCCAAGGCAGCCGAGTTCATCGAGGAGATATCTCATCAATTCGGGGTGCCTAACCGGATCATCACAGATTTGGGTACTTCATTCATGGGCTCCGAGTTCTGGGATTACTGCCAAGAAAGCTGCATCGACGTCTACTATGCCTCCGTGGCGCACCCCAAGTGCAATGGCCAAGTTGAAAGGGCCAACTGCTTGATCCTCCAGGGGCTCAAAGTCAGAATTTTCGACCCGATCGAAAAGTATGGTGCGAAGTGGCTCCAAGAACTACCCAAAGTAGTTTGGGGACTCCGCACATAGAGAAGCCGGGCTACCGGTTACTCGACATTCTTCATGGTGTATGGTTCTAAAGCAGTCTTGCCATCGGACATAGCTTTTGGTGCTCCGCGCATCCAGAACTACGACGAGAACGAAGCCGAAGTGACTCGATGCACCGACATCAACTCGGCAGAGGAGCACCGCCTGACGGACTCCATTCAGCATGCGAGATATGAGCAGCAGCTCTGGTGCTATCATGATTGCAACATCCATGAGCGCGACTTCAACATCAGCGACCTGGTTCTACGACGAATCCAGTCGACCACCGGCGCTCATAAGCTGTCTTCCCCATGGGAAGGCCCCTTTGTAGTCAGTGGGATA
Organism: Panicum virgatum; assembly: GCF_016808335.1. NCBI lineage: Eukaryota > Viridiplantae > Streptophyta > Magnoliopsida > Poales > Poaceae > Panicum > Panicum virgatum. The sequence continues at coordinate 37,990,534 of NC_053148.1, read as the reverse complement.
GTGGTTCCCGGAACCTACCACCTACAGAGGCCAGACGGTACAGACGTCGCCAACCCATGGAATATCGAACACCTGCGCCGCTTCTATCCGTAGAAGCATAGAAAATGCAAAGCTATGTACCCATCTACTCATTCAATAAAGTTTGTTACATTCTAACATATTACTCATTCTCTTTCTTCACCGAGTTATTTTCAACACGCTCGGGGGTTGCATCTCGGCCACCCAGCCAGCCCCCACTCGGAGTCCGACCAGTCGGACAAGAACAACCCGGTCCGCCTTTTCTGAACACAGCCGAGTACGTTCAGGAACCACTCTGTGTCACCCTAACTAAACGCACACATTGATGATCCACTCTCAAGTGCTATCAAAAGGGCTCAGAGATCGCTTTCCACCTACTCGGTAAATTCAAAAAAGAACCCGGACTGCGGGCATAACATTAACATCGAACAAATTTAAAACATTATTTACATAAATATTGTTTTAGCTGGTTCACTCTAACCAACTTTCCTTGCAGCAAAATAAACAAACTCCTGGAGACTGGCAGCTTACAGCTCGGCCACGATGCGCTCGGCGATCTCCAGGACGGCGGCGTGGTTGGCCTCCCATTCTGCGTCCGAGCAGTCTTCGGGGACGCCGTCTCTCACCGGGTTCAGATCCGCTTCTGGGAGGTGGGTCTTCACAAGACCCAGTGTGTGCTGCACGACATCCTTGGCAGCTCCCCGGATGAAGGCCTCTAGTCATTCGCGGGAAGCCTCCAGCCTCTCAGACAGAATCTCGGCAGCCGCCACGCCGTCGGGCTCGAACGCCCCAAGCAGCGCCTCTAGCGGCCTGCACCGCCTGCTCCTCTGCTTCGGCCAAAAAGCACCCGACTAGGTCAGTCCAAGCCGAAGAAAATGACAGATAACACATAGCAGTATGATCTTCGGATCGTACCTCGCCGAGCCTGCTGCTCTAGGCAAAGCTTCTCCTCGGTGGCGGCCTCCCGTGCCTCAGCCACATCCCGGAGCTTCTGCAGCTCCTCATTGGCCTTGATGCAGGCCTCCAGTTCTAAACAAAAGCAAGTCAGAGACAAAACAACACGAAAAGAAACCGGCAGACACCGATCCGGCTCCTTACCGCGCCTCCAGCTGGCGGTCCCATGGCTCCAGCTCGGCCACCCTGGCCTCGAGCCCCGCCACTCCGCTGATGGCGGTGCTCCCGTCGGCCAGCTCCTGGGCGGCTTGCTCTGATAGCTCCACCAGAGCCTGAAGAACAGCTACGTGTTACAAGCAAGGCAGGAGACTCACCTCAACCCATTCATGGGTCAGCTTGGCGCACTCGACCATGTGGCTACCGAGTGACTCGCCCTCGGCCTCCACCTTTGCCAACAGGGGCCTGACCCCCTCGGTGGACTCGGCCCGGGCCCACTTGGCCTCAACGGCCGGAACCTCCGTGGTCCTGACCACCTCGATGGCCGGGACCTCTAAGGCCCCGACCTCAACGTTCGCTGCTCCTTCGTCGCGGGGCGCGGGTCCTGCATCTCCACATCATGGGGAGGGGGAGACCCTGTTGCTGGCCTCCTCCTCCTCCTTCACCTCCTCGCGGTGGGCGCGGCTCTTCATCAGACTCGCTCGCGGCGAGGCCAGCTTCGCGGCATCACTGGAGCCGCCCTCGTTGGACGACTCCTCCGCTTTCCTCTTGGCGCCACTGAGCGACGCCCTCCTACACCAACGACAAGGGCGCTAAGAATGGCTCCAGGAAGCAAAAATCAAGAAAGAACAGGATCAAGGTGGGAAACTTACCCGCCGCTGCCACGCAGCGGGAACTTTAGCCTCAGCGGTGCGGCCGGTGGCATCCCATAGCCGGCGAGCAGGGGCGTCACTTCCCCACGCAGATGGCCCAGAACCTGGGCCGCCTCCTTCTCGACTTGGGGGCCGGCCGATGCCGACCCCACCTCAGCAGTGGCCGGGGTCGCCGATGCCCCCCGGACTTTGCTTGCCCCCCTCCGGGTCTAGCTCCTCAGCATCTGCTGCGCCGCCGCCAACCCAGCCTTCGATAGCTGGATTTTCTTGACGGCGTGGCATGTCTTCCTCTTCAGGGCGGCCGATGGTGGCGGCCCCGAGGCGCCAGTGATCTCCACCTCCGGCTCACTCCCTACGGAGGAGTCGGAGGAGAACTCGGCCTCCTCCTCCGCTGGCTGACGCAGCTCGGCGGGGGCGGCGGCATCCTTCCTAGGGTCCCTCTCAGGTAGAGGAGCGGGGGGCCAGAACTCCAAGACTTTAGCCTGCAGAAGATCCGACGGAAAAACAGAGCAAAAATAGAGGAAACAACTCGGAAGATTCAAGAAGACTTACGTCGCCGGTCGGCCGCTTTAGGCAGTGAGCTTTGGGACAGCCCTTATCCCGGATCTGCCCCGCCATGATGTGGGCGACCCGGTTCGCGATCTCTTCTCGGGGGACCTTGCGCTCATGTCCCCGGGTGGGGTCCCGATGACCCCAGTACTCGAAGGCCGGGTGGATCCTCTCCTGGATCGGCTGCGTGAGCCGCCTGCAGAATGAGATGGCCACCGCGGCCCCCGTCAGGCCCTGCGCTGACAAGTCGGCGATCTCCTTGAGGAGGTGCTCCACCTGTGCCATCACCTGGGGGTTGGCGGCTCCTCCCAGCACGTCTTGTACTCCGGCGCACGGCCGGTGCGCGCCGGGAGACATGGCGCCGGGTTCGCCACCACGAACCATTCCCGCGCCCACCCCTTGTTGGTGTCGCGGAGCTCGAAGTTGGGGTAGACGCTCCCCTGGTGCAGCGAGAAGGCGGCCCCGCCCACAATGTTGCGGCGAACATTGGACGGGTGTCCTTTGAGGCAGTACAGAGCCCACCACAGATTGAAATGGGGGGCGATCCCCAAGTACCCCTCGCAGAGGTGGATGAAGATGGTGATCTATGCAATTGAATTGGGCTTGAGATGAGTTACCTCGAGCCCGTAGAAATTAAGAAGCCCGTGGAAAAACGCCCTCGCGGGCCGCGCAAAGCCCTTCTCATAGAAGGACTTGAACACGACCGCTTGGTTCGTGTCCTCCGACGGGGACTCCTCCCCGCAGCAGCACCGCCACCCGGAGATCTGCTTCTCCAGGAGGATGCCGCGCTCCACCATGTCCTATATGTCGCTCTGTTGTAGCGAGCATCTCTGCCAGGATGATGATGGTGGCGGGGCCTCTCCGGAGCTCCCCGAAGTCGAAGACGCACACGCGGCGGGAGAGGTGGCCATGGCGATGCTAGCAAAGATCAGGCGAGAGGAGGCAATCGCAAGGAAGATGAAAGCCGAGAGCTCTGGAAACTCGCCGAGTTAGCTAAGGCGGCAGAAAGCTCTAGAGCGCTCGGGGATAGGGTGACCGTTCCGCGCCGCCTCCCCTGTTTAAATATTGGAGGCCCCACAACGGGCAGATCCGAAATCAACGGCCGGATCGGATCAGGCCAGCGATCTCACAGCGGATGAGGCGGAATAAATGGTAACCTCCTTTTTTTACCGTTGCCCCTGACAACCCCGCTACCTTGTCAGCCGCGAGAGATCCGCGCAGAGAATAACAGTTGGATTTTTACCCTAATGAGAATATGCTTCGAATATTCCTGAAAACAACCTAGCGTGTCACCGTGACCCAGCTAGGGCCTCAGGGCCCGGACGCCGTTACCACTCGGCGTGTCTCTGTGACCCAGCCAGGGCCTCAGGGCTCGGACGCCGTTACGACCTGGCGCATCTCAGTGACTCCACCAGGGACCCTGCTCGGGGGCTGGGCGCCATCTATGACCCGGCGTGTCTCTGTGACCCAGCCAGGGCTCAGGGCCCGGACGCCGTGACCATCCGGCGTGTCCCTGTGACTCCGCCAGCGACCCTGCTCGGGGGCTGAGCGCCATCTATGACCCGGCGTGTCTCCGTGACCCAGCTAGGGCCTTAGGGCCCGGATGCTGTTACCACCCGGCGTGTCTCTGTGACCCAGCTAGGGCCTCAGGGCCCAGATGCCGTTACGACCCAGCGCGTCTCCGTGACTCCGCCAGCGACCCTGCTCGGGGGCTGGGCACCATCTATGACCCGGCGTGTCTCCGTGACCCAGCTAGGGCCCTAGGGCCCGGACGCCGTGACCATCCGGCGCATCCCTGTGACTCCGCCAGCGACCCTGCTCGGGGGCTAGGCGCCATCTATGACTCAGCGTGTCTCCGTGACCCAGCCAGGGCTTCAGGGCTCGGATGCCGTGACTGCTTAGTGGGTCTCCGTGATTCTACTTAGGCCTCAGGGCCTGGATGTTCGGACTACTCGGAAAGTCTTAGTGACTTAACCCAGGGCTTTAGGGTCGGGGTAACCGAGTCTGGTTCTGTTGTCGTGGCTACCTCGAGGTGGCTAAAAGCTGATACTCTCAGGGGATCAGTGCGATAAGGATATTGGCTGAACACTCAAGCATTCGGACTGACAAGAGTTAAAGATCATTTCTTTGACCCTCGAAAAGCTTCTCTGAAACCTTCCGAGGCTCGGGGGCTATACCCAACGGGTGCGCCCAGGGGCGCATCCCGTTCTGAATCTACAACAACGATGGACATTCTTAATGAGCACCGAAGGACTTCATTCAAGTACGACAAGGTTCAACTCGGCCCTCCGGCACTCGGGGGCTTGACGGAGGTAGATCTATGTACCTCCCTGCCGAGTAAGGTCCCCGAACCTGGGAGACTACCCTGCTTGGTGACTCAGCTACGACTGCTCGGCGTGCAGGACTCGGCTGCATGCAGATGGGATCCCAAGTGGATTAGGATGGGAGGCTCCAGTTAGAGGCCCGAATATCTAGGGATCTTAACCGACCTCCTTCCTTGTAAAACAACCCGAGCATATCATTTCTTGTACCCCTACGGCTCCTGGTCTATATAAAGGAGATGTAGGCTGACCCATACAGAGACTCTTCTTTTTCTTGCAGCATTCCACAAACCCTAATACAACCCCGAACACAGGACGTAGGGTATTACGCTCATCGCGGCCCGAACCTATCTAAGTCCCTGCGTCTTCGTGTTACTATCGAGCTCTTGGTCCTGAGATCCCCATCCTGAAACTCTACCGCCGGGTACACCCCTGGTGGACTGGCCGGAATAACAATCCGACACCTGTCGATTCTAAAACAACCCGCGCACGCTTGCCCTTACATGTGACCTCCTGGGCAAGCGTTCGTTGGTCTTTGCTAGTCTACCCAGTGAACCAATATGGCCAGTCCTGATAACTGGTCTAACCGGCCTGCGTAGGAGGCATTGCAGCGAGCTCCTCCTCGCATCACACATGCTAGTGCGACTCGTGTGTTGGTCCAGAAAGGCGTCAACACATTTTTGGTGACTCTGCTGGTGAACAAGAATCTGGCTATCGTGGCCGATCTGTCAAACTCTAGCAGTATGATGGTGTTTGAAGGATTACCTGAAGAAGTACTCAAGTATATCCTTGAGATGATATTTCCTCACTGTTATCGAGTAACGGAACAAGCGTCATCTTGATGGAGATATCTGTCATCAATGAATTGAGGATGTACGATCTACCAAAGAATTGTAAGTCCACATCCAACTTTATAAATGGTTTGCTTAATTTTATGGATGATGTAATTGATAAAAAGAAGAGTGTAGATCCAAATTCCTGATATTCAAAAATCGGATATCGAGAAGCCGTCTAATAATAATCTTTGTGAAACTTTACCTAATGTTGCTGGTCAAGATAAAATTCGGCCATCTAAAAGCTGAAATCGTTAACCCAAAATTCCCTAGCGAGAGCATAGAAACTATAATGGGTACTCCAACGCTCGGGGGAAAGAAGGGAAAGGCATAGGTGTTGGTTGCACCACAACCGGTCTTACCGGTTCTCCAGCTGGTCTAGCGGCCTCTCCCAGGGTTTACAAAACTAAATCAAAACTTAAGACAGTTAAGCCCAAAAAATCCTAGGTTGGCGTTTGGAAAACTGTTGAAGCCAAAGGCCGTAGACAGCATCAAAAGGAAAACTCGAAACATATTCATGGAAAGTTTCCAGCAAAACATCCAAAATAGTCAAAACCTACTCCAAGACAGCTATTCCATGATCAGAATTGGCAATGGAATGCTTTTCCTACTTCAATGTCATTTTCATCCCATGTAGCTATGCCATGCGAATTTTATTATAACATGCCTTATTTTTATCCGTAATGGTCTTATAATTCATATATGCCACCTCTTCCTAGATATTTGTCCAAATTACATTACCTATAGTGAGCTGACAATTAGTAAATCATCACCTACCAATAATGACTGTTTTGATAAAAACATCGGTCTATACAGAAAAAGAAATACAAGGTGATAAAAGCAAGTCTATCGTGTCAAAAAAGATGGATGGTTGAGCAAAAATCCAGATTTGACAGTAGACATAGAAAAGCCAAATATTGAAGAATCATTGACTACTTCCATTGATCAAATTGCCCCTGATATTGAACATGTTTCAAATGATATAGCTGAAAACCGATCAAGTTCTGCTGAGGGGCAAGGCAAGGAAAAGAAGGCCGGTAATACACCAACTGGTCCGACCGTTTTCCTAGTCGGTCTGACCGGCATATTCAGCAAGCCTGAAAATTCTTCCAAGGCCAAGAAGAAGATAAGGCCAAGCTTCGAGGAACTTCTAGTTAAGTATGAGAAGAAAGAAGCTGTTCAGAAGCAAAAGAGTCGGCCATATAGCACTAGAGATGCAAATTCACCACCAAGGCATCAAGGGCAGCAAGGATCTCACCAACAACAAGGTAATTGTGCTTCTACACCTTGTTCTTTTGTTGGGTCATATATGCCATTGTCCTGGTCATATCCTTGTTATTATGCATCCAACGACTATAATAGTATGTACATGCAACTATACATTATTTCATATCCAAATTATGGTGCACTAGAACAACCGATTGCTTGCAATAGTAGTCTAGTTAATGGTAATGCATGTACTAGTGTTAAACAGTGTGAGAATAGCAATGAGCAAAGTTCTAAGTATAGACAACCGAGGTGGTATCCTTCAGGTTTGTCTCACACTCAAAAGAAAAGATTATAATGGATGCACAAGCAAGAATTTGTGGAGCAACAAGCGGAGGCTGTGCTAGCAAGATCAGCCTATGAAGAAGGCATGGAAGCCGAAGCAAGTTGTTTCATCATTAGTTTAAGTAACAAGCAAGTCATGGCCGGTGCATAGTTTCATCGCCCTTAAAACAAATGTATGATCATTGTGTTGTTAATCATCATCCTTAAGCAATCCTGACCATTGAGAATGTTTTATGGCGCGCAAGCTTTGCCATAAAACACGGGGGCATATGTTCGCACCTAGAAGTGGTACGGCTGGGAGGACCGGTCAGACCTGTCCCCTAAACCGGTCAAACCAGTCTAGTAAAAGTCCTCAAAATATAAATTGGACTTCACCATTGGATAGCTCACATCGAGTAGATCAAGATTCATATGTTGGACGTCCAATTTGGAGTCCGGATGAAGGAGATATGACTTCGGGAAGTTCTGGACCCCGAGCAGACCAGTCGGACCGGTCATAGGGGTGGTTAGACCGGTTTTAGGCTGTGTAATCTGAGTTGGGGTTGTATTTTAGCGCAAGATTTGTTAGGGTTTTTACTCTATCACTGGCAAGACCTCCCCTCCCTATAAATATAAAGGGTCACGACCGATTGAGGGGGACACAACCCAGCGAATCTATTAAATCAATCTATGTTTATTGTTTTTACCTTTCTTTCTCGTTACACTACTTGTCCAACCTTAACATGTTGTTTTACCTTCATCTCCATGGCGTTTGAAGACGTTCTAGGTGGCATGCCGATCCTAGAGCAACCCAGGTGCGCTTGCTCCGACAGCGTCCCTCCCGAACGGGCGTTTGTTGGATCCTCGTCGGGCTGCCCCGATGAGACCGGTCTGACAGGTCCACCATACCGGTGCGATCGGTTGGTGCAGTGGTGTTGCAGGTGCGTCGCAGCGTGCTGCACGTTTAGTGCTCAAGTATTTAGCATGACACGTTTTTGCGTCAACATACTTTTTGGTGACTCCGCATATCTGCTGTTATTTTGTGTCTCGACGACGTCTGAAGTCGTTATAGGTGGCCTGCTGACCCTAGAACAACCATGTACGCACTTGCCCTGACGGAATCTCTTTCGGGCGAGCGTTCATTGGTCTTCGCTAGTCTACCCAGTGAACCGGTCTAACCGATCCTGACAACCGGTCTGGCCGACATGCGTAGCAGGTGTTGCAGCGAGCTTCTACTCGCACCGCACATGCTAATGTGACTCGTGTGTTGGCTTAGAAAGGCGTCAACACACACAACCTCACAACATGTGGCTCGTCTTTGTTCTTGGTGTGCACACCATTTTTCTTTTCATCTGGTTCGGCATTTCTGCAGAGCGACTATTTTGGCACACAAACATCGGCTGCCATTACGTGCTTTGTTCGATTTTCACATCGATTGTTTGATTTATCCTCATGCTGGAGCTACCCTGAGAGATGAGGAATGGTTCAGACTAAGGATGGAAATGGATTGGATACACATGGAAACGGATGCGGATATCTCAGACATCCGTTTTTCTGTTTCCTTCCAGTTTCCACCCTAGGATGGAAATAGATTCGGATATCTCAGATATCCATTTTTCTATTTCTTTCCATTTTCATCCCTAGTTGAGACATAAGTATTGTAGGAAGACAATGGTGGTTGGAGCTAGACGACAAGTAGCACCTATTATTCGGTCACGATTTTCTTCTTCACACCATTTACTACCCTATCTCTCAGCTAATAATACAGACTTCTGCTGGCTGTAAGAATTTTTGCAGTCCATCTCTCAGCCTACTTGTACAGTGGTTTAGCTCTTCACCATTAATATATGACTCACTTGTCTCTCCCACAAAGTTCCTTAGTTCTTGTGTCGAAACCGGCTCCAAGCTTACAACCTGTTTTTTTTCTCTCATCTCTCCTCCACCTCGGCATTCATCCTTCTTATAGACCATCATAATACTTGCTCTAAAATGTTTATGTGTTAAGATTGAACTCGGTATTTTGTAACCCTAATTAGTGGTGGATCTATCGGTGGGGCGGAGGCTAGAGCCACCTACCGCCGGAAACCCTTAGAGCCCCCTTAGCCCCCTCCGAAAAGTTTTCTACCATGGGAGAGATGATACGAGGGTCTGAGCCTCTGAGGTATCTAGTGGTTGAAGATGAAGTCCGTCAGGCGTAACTAGGCTGTTTGGCCGGCCACCTGGCCGAAATTTCATTCCCTACCAAGGCCCAAATGTAAAAGCCTAGCAACGCCCGAGCGGCCCGACCAAGCTGACCTTTTTTCCCCTCTCAGCCTCTGCCTCGCTCTCTCGTCTCTCCACCTCTCACCCTCTCCACCCAGCTCCCGCTCACGTTTACTTAAGAATCTGGCGTCTGCTTGATCAGCGAATCGCCTCGGTTGCTCAGCGGCTGCTCGGCCCCAGTGGGGCGGGGGCGGCCGGATGGGGCCGTGACCCGTGGGGGCAGCGCCACAGTCCCGCTGCGGCTGAGTGGTCAGCGCCGGCGGGCCTGCTCGAGCGCTCAACTGCCGGACGCGGGCGCGACATAGCGGCCAAGCAAGCATTGAAGCATGAACAGTGGAGATGTGAGGATAAGAAAAATTCCTAAGTAACGGAAAAAATTCAAATGCTCAATTCGACTTTTTGCATGCCTAAAGTCTCAATGTTTCATCCAAATATCCAACGGTCATGAGTTAATTGTATTTATAACGGGTAAATAGCAGATCTTTGGTTTGTCTATGAAGAACTAAAATATCAAAATGTAGAAAAGGACGCTGCACATATATTATTTGAGTTCAAGTAATGTAAAATTTTAATATTGATCTTATATGAGATACCATAATCTTGAACTTGCTCTTATACTTCAGTCCCTATGTATTTTCTCGGGATCTGCCGCCGAATCTCTATCTCTACTACTAAATAAGAGTAATATTTTTTTCGTCTACATGGTCATCCCTTCTCCTTGTTTAAGCCTGCGACGGTCCTCATTCAGCAGATCATCTTCCGGTGCTATCTGACCCGTCCAGACCCTCCCCCATCCGCCTCCCACCCAACAGGCCCGCACGCCTCCCTCCCCCTCGCTCCGCCCCGAAGCTCTCCCACTCACTCCACCCCAACACCCTCCCCCTCTCAACGCCCCAGCCGCCGCCGCCGCGGGTCACCCCCCTCCCCCCGCTCTCCATCGCCGTCGCCCCTTCCCCGCTCGCTGCCGCCATCGCGCTTATCTCTCCCCCCACACTCGTCGCCGCCGTCGCCCCCGCCGACGACCGACGACCGAGCCCATCCCCGCACCCAGGCCGCGACCGCGCTGTCCCCGATGGCGACGGACCCCACGCCGCCGGCCGCGTGGCGGCGCCGCTCTACTCGCTGCCTCCTGGCCGCCTCCCGCCGAGGGCATCCTCTTCTGCGTCGACGTCGACCTCGAGGTGAGCGCCAAGATGAAGTCCGCCGCCTCCATGCCGTCCTCCGGTTCCGCCTCCACCGCATCACCGCTTCCGCAGCCGCAGCCGGGGCCCTGGCCCGGGGTGAGGCGGATGGACGCGGTCAGTTAGGCCCTTCTGCTCTTCGTCCACAGCAAGCTAACCATGTGCCCCGACCACCGCTTCGCCTTCGCATCCATCGGCGAGACCGTCTCCAGTGTATCGTGGCGTCCCTGACCTGAAATCCCTTCATTTCTCGGTTACCCTTTGCGGGATTTCGCGTTCCTTGCCCTGTTCGGCTGAGATTTTTTTTTGGGGTTTTTGAAGCAATGCTTGATTGGCTATATGTCATGATTCCTTATGTGATTTATGGAACTATATAGTTGTTTGAGCGTCCAATTCGAGATACGAGATGATCCACATGAGCCTCCAATTCTATTTAAGCTAGCAGTTGAGTGAGATATTGCCCCAAATTTCTAATTGCTGTCTACTGTTACTATGAGGTGATCCACATGAGGGAATCTTGATTATGTTGGTTTTAGTTTAGCAGTTGAAGGATGTATTGGACAAAATTTCCCCAATGTCTTCTGTTATTCTGTAGTTTGCTGTCAGAGTAATTGGTGAATATACTTCCATTTTAGGGCTTATTGGTGTGTTTTATGTTTCTGGAATGCAACGATGATTAGTTGGTTAATTTGCATGCTCCCCCTCCTCCCTGAATTTTAAGGTCAAGAAGGACTTCAGCAGTGATGTTGGTTCAGCAATGGAGGCAATACATTCTTTGTCTGCTTCAGAAACAAGATATGCAACGGCTGATCTCACACAGCTCTTCAAGATAGCTTACCATGAAGGGAAAATAGCAGAATCGCAAGGTCGGCTTCCCAGGGTGGTAAGCTTTTTGTAACTATAAATCAGGGTCGCATTGCTTTTAAATAATGGCTGGCTGGTAATTTTCTTCCATGTCAGTGTTTGGTAACCAATAACACATCAAGCAGAAGCAGTGGTCATATAGAACCTTTTTGATAAGAATTTATGTATATTATCACATGCATACAACAACAACAACATAGCCTTTTGTCCCAAGCTAGTTGGGGTAGGCTAGAGATGAAACCCAACAGGCACAAAGGTCACGGTTCAGGCACGTTGATAGCTAGTCTCCAGGCACTCCTATCCAAAGCTACCTCCTCAGAGATATCCCAATTTTTAAGGTCTCTCTTAACCGACTCGTCCCAAGTCAGTTTAGGTCTACTTCTACCCCTCTTTACCTTATCGACACGCTTTAGCACCCCACCACGCACCGGCGCCTTCGGAGGCCTCCGTTGGACATGTCCAAACCATCTCAAACGATGTTGGGTAATTTCTCCTCAATTGGTGCCACCCATACCCTTTCTCTAATAACTTCGTTCCTGACACTATCCCTCCTTGTATTCCCGCAAAACCACCGCAACATCCACATCTATGCTATGCTCAGTTGCTGGACATGTCGTCTTTTTGCAGGCCAACATTCAGCACCGTATAACATCGCCGGGCGAATCGCTGTCCTATAGAACTTACCTTTTAGCTTTTGTGGCACCCTCCTGTTACAGAGGACACCAGAAGCTTGACGACATTTCAACCAGCCAGCTGAGATTCTATGCCTAACATCTTCATCAATGTCGCCATCCTTTTGTAGCATCAAACCTAAATACCGAAAAGTGTCCTTCTGGGCCAGCACTTGCTCATCGAGACTAACGTCACCACCATCATGCCTAGATGCGCTGAAATCGCACATCATGTACTCGGTCTTGGTCCTACTAAATCTGAACCCTTTTGACTCTAACGTGCGTCTCCACAGCTCTAACTTCCTATTAACCCATGTTCTACTCTCGTCAACTAGTACCACATCATCAGTAAAGAGCATACACCAAGGGATATCACCTTGTATGTCCCTTGTGACCTCATCCATCACCAAAGCAAATAAATAAGAGCTCAATGTCGACCCCTGATGTAGGCCTATGTTAATAGGAAAGTCAGTGGTGTCGCCACCACATGTCCGGACAAACGCCATCGCATTCTTGTATATATCCTTGATGACGGTAATGTACTTAGTTGGGACTTTGTGGTTCTCCAAGACCCACCACAAGACATTTCTCGGTACTTTGTCATACGCCTTCTCGAGGTCAATAAAGACCATGTGCAAGTCCTTCTTCTGCTCCCTAAATCTCTCCATCAATTGTCGTATTAGGAAAATCGCCTCCATGGTCGACCTTCCAGGCATGCACCCAAACTGGTTTTGGGTCACACTTGTCACTCTTCTTAGGCGGTGCTCGATAACTCTCACCCAGAGCTTCATCGTATGGCTCATCAGCTTAATCCCATCAGCTTTATCGTATGGCTCATCTCCCTTATTTTTGAAGATCGATACTAATATATTTCTCCATTCTTCGGGCATCTTGTTTGACCGAAAAAGGAGGTTAAAAAGCTTAGTTAATCATACTATCGCTCTGTCACCTAAGCATCTCCACACTTCAATGGGGATACCACCAGAGCTCATCGCTTTACCGTCCTTCATCCTCTTCAAAGCCTCCCCGATCTCTGCCTCCTGAAATCTCCTCACAAAACGTCTGTTGGTATTGTCAAACGAGTCATCTAGCTCAAAGGTAGTGCCCTCATTCTCCCCATTAAACAGCTTGTCGAAGTACTCTTGCCATCTGCCCTTGATCTCGTCGTCCTTCACTAGAAGTCGATCTGTCCCATCCTTGATGCATTTGATTTGGTTGATGTCCCGTGTCTTCCTCTCGCGGATCCTGGCCATCCTATAAATGTCCTCCCCTTTCTTCGTGCCTAGTCGCTGATACAGGTCATCATACGCCTTACCCTTTGCTACACTCACAACTCGCTTTGCAGCCCTTTTCGCTAATTTATAGCCCTCGATGTTGGCTGCACTCTTGTCAAGGTGGAGGCGCTTGAAACATTCCTTCTTCTCCTTAATAGCCCTTTGCACCTCGTCATTCCACCAACAGGTGTCTTCCCCTTCCTATTTGCCTCCCCTACTCACGCCAAGCACCTCTGAGGCCACCTTCCGAACACATGTCGTCATCTTTAGCCACATGTCGTCAGCATCTTCTCCTTCTTCCTAAGGCTCCTCACCTAGCATCCTCTCCCTAAACGTTTGCGCTGCTTCCCCTCTAAGATCCCACCACTTCGTTCTCATAATCTTGGCACATTTGTCCCGGTGGACACGTACCTGAAAAGGAAAGTCCGCCACCACAAGCTTGTGTTGAGGGACAGCACACTCCCCAAGTATCACCCTACTATCTAAGCAATCCCGTCTATCCTCCCTTCTAGCAAGTATAAAGTCGATCTGGCTCGAGTGTTGTCCATTACGAAAGGTCACAAGATGGGATTCTCTCTTCCTAAAAAGGGTATTCGCTATCAACAAGTCGTAGGCCAACACGAAATTCAAAACATCCTCCCCCTCTTGACTCCTGCTACCATACCCAAAACCCCCGTGCACCCGCTCGAACCCTACATTAGTCGCACCCACATGGCCGTTGAGATCTCCTCCTATGAGGAGTTTCTCGCTGACAGGCACGGTACTGACCATACTATCCAGATCTTCCCAGAACTGCTTCTTGGTGCTCTCACTAAGGCCTATCTGAGGGGCATAGGCACTGATCACATTCACAGTCGAATCTCCAACTACTATCTGGACCAGGATAATCTAGTCGCCTCGCCTTCTAACATCTACGACTCCATCCTTAAGGCTCCTATCGATCAAGATACCGACACCATTCCTACCCGATGTTGCTCCCCAAAATTTGAATCCAGTACCCTCAACCTCCTTCGCCTTCTGGCCATGATTCTCATGGCGTCGCCTAGCCGACAAGGCACTTCCCTTGTTTTGGGCTAACGTGTCGCCTAGGCGTCGCCTTAGCCCGCCTAGGCGGCTGGGTGGTGGTGACTCGCCTCACATTACCTTACCACCGTAAGAACCATGCTTCTGGCCCTTTCATTTAGTCTCCTGAACGCATAGAATATTTACACGCCTCCTAATTGCTACATCAACTAGCTCTCGCACTTTACCCGGACCCTACGTTCCAGCTACCTATACGAATCTTAGTTGGCTCGGCTAGCTTTCTTACCCTTCGCACCCATCGAGGGAAGTGCGAAGACCCTTGCTCATTTATCACTACACCCGGGCGTAGATGTAGCGCGCTACTCAAGTGACGACCCGATCCTTGCTCACTTATCATCGTACTCAGGTCACGATACGACGCGCCATTGTGGGGTGGTGACCCGGCCCTTGCCCATTTAACACCACGCCCGGGTTCCGATGTGGCGCGTCGCTAAGAGGGTTACGCCCCCAACGAGTTTCTTATGAGTTTTATATCCATTAGAGTGGCTATTTTTTTATACTGGTTCGCCAAACCTACCGCAACCCTCTTCCTTTACCCGGGTTTGGGACCGGCTATGTTAAGACGACTCGAGAAAGTCTTCCAGTCAACACAGGGAGTTATATTATCACATGCATGTGATTTAAATTTAACATAAAGGGCTCAATGTAAATTATTGTACTCTGCAAATAGTTGTGTGTTTTAGTATATGTAAAATGCCAGGATCACTTCAGATTGTTGACGTCAGATCACTATCTATCCTACTGTGCACTGCAATCTGCAGAGCATGTTGAACATGTTTTATTTGATCATGGCACACTGTTTCATATGTAGTAATTTACTTTGCGGGGTCTTGACTGCGGCAAGGCTATTGTTTCAGGTACTATCTACTGCCGTTCCTCTACCAAGCCACACCATCAGTGGCCTGTAAAGCCAAAGAATTTCACGCTGGACATAATCTATCTCCATGACAAGCCAATTGCTGACAACTGCCACACAAAGTATATGATGTGTTGGTTGATGCTCTTGAGCATGTCAGCCAGTATGAGGGGTACATTTTCGAGACTGGTCGAGGGCTTGCTCGTGTTCTCTTTCGTCTGATGTGCGCTCTTCTGTCGCATCCCTTGCAACGCAGCATCCAAGATGACATTGATATTCCCAAACAAATCGTCAAGAAAACTCTGGCAGTTGAAGCTGCGCAGAACGAAGATGGAACGCCAGTCTCTTGAATGTGCAAACATGAAGTTACTTGCAAGTTCTTGAGCATTGCCATCTCAGAATGTCTGTTCGTTGTGGTAGAGATGCCATCTCTGAATTTTGTGTACTATGCTGTAAATGGCCAAGGGGATGCTGTGCCTTGCTTGTCTGGGCATTAACCCTGTTAGTGCACATGATACAAATGACTCAAATATCTGGCAGTTAATGTTTGCAAACTTTCAGCTGCACATGCTCTACGCCTCTACCTCTACTTATCTGAGAAAACTTTGATGATTTTCGTCTTGTGCAAGGGAACCTTTTCTGTCATGTAACCATTGATCAATCATAGTTGCAATACATCGTGAATTCCCGCTAAAACTTACATGATAGATTGTCATTTCCCACCTGTTTTATATGATGAGATTGATGCTCATGAAAGGAATTATTTTTACCCGTAGTAGCACCAAGGTTCACCAAACCGTCGGTAACCGGTCCGGTTTGACCGTTACCGGTCAAACCGGACCGGACCGGTTCCGGTTTGGTCCGGTATGAAACCGGTCCAAATTCAAAATTTAAATTTTAATTCAAAAAAATGAAAATTTCTCAAAAAATTTCTAAAAATACTTCAAGGTGCGACGAATCTAATAGTGTCAAATTTTCTCCAAAATTCGTTCATTTAGTATAGTTTGCGGGTTTTTAAAGTTAAACAAAAAAAAACGTGCATACAAAAGTATACAAATACAATGTAAAAGTAGTACAAAAGAGGGTTGGATGGTTCATTTAGACTAAAATATGTTATACAAATATTTATTTAGTATACTTTGCGGGCATTTGAATTTAAACCAAAAAAGAAAAAAAATTGAATTTGACCGGTTACCAGTCAAATCGACCGGTATACCAGTCTAACCGGCCGGTATACCGGTACGAACCGGTTGAACTGGAAAGTTTGAATTTAAATTTGAATTCCACCGGTTCCAACCGGTAACCGGCCAAACCGGACCGATATAACAGTACTGGAGGGCGGCGGTTACCGTTACCGTTCAGGAATTAAAACCCTGAGTAGCACACGGGCATAAACTCGTACACAAAGAACGAAAGAGTGAAGCTAAAGGTGAAAAGGCGCGGATCTTAAAGCACATCTACGAAAGGAACGGTAGCATTCGTCGCTGCGGGCCCAACTCAAACGCCGCCGCCGAGCGCCCCCGTCGAAACCCAGCCCAAAAGCGCCGGCGGGAGAGAGAGCGCCGCCCCGAATCCGGCGGGAGAGAGAGCGCCGCCCCGAATCCGGCGGGAGGATGGACGCGTCGGCCGGCGGCGGCGGGAACTCCCTGCCGACCACCGGCGCGGACGGCTCGAAGCGGCGCGTCTGCTACTTCTACGACGCGGAGGTGGGCAACTACTACTACGGGCAGGGCCACCCGATGAAGCCGCACCGCATCCGCATGACCCACGCGCTGCTCGGCCGCTACGGCCTCCTCGACCAGATGCAGGTGCTCCGCCCCCACCCCGCCCGCGACCGCGACCTCTGCCGCTTCCACGCCGACGACTACGTCGCCTTCCTCCGCTCCGTCACCCCCGAGACGCAGCAGGACCAAATCCGCGCGCTCAAGCGGTTCAACGTCGGCGAGGACTGCCCCGTCTTCGACGGGCTCTACAGCTTCTGCCAGACCTACGCGGGGGGATCCGTCGGGGGCGCCGTCAAGCTCAACCACGGCCACGACATCGCCATCAACTGGGCCGGCGGGCTCCACCACGCCAAGAAGTGCGAGGCCTCCGGCTTCTGCTATGTCAATGACATCGTCCTCGCCATCCTCGAGCTCCTCAAGTACCATCAGGTATGCCAAACCCTCTTGGATTTTTGATTTTTTTTTTCAAAAATCAACACTAGGATGGATGGAATTACCCGTATTCTGTAATTGCATTGTAGCGCGTTCTGTACGTGGATATTGATATCCACCACGGAGATGGCGTGGAGGAGGCATTTTACACCACGGACAGGGTGATGACTGTCTCGTTCCACAAGTTTGGGGATTATTTCCCTGGGACAGGGGAGATTCGTGACGTTGGACACTCAAAGGGGAAGTACTACTCACTGAATGTCCCGTTGGATGATGGCATTGATGACGAGAGCTACCAGTCATTGTTCAAGCCGATAATGGGCAAGGTGATGGAGGTCTTCAACCCTGGTGCGGTGGTGCTTCAGTGCGGTGCTGATTCCTTGTCAGGTGACAGGTTGGGCTGTTTCAACCTGTCTATTAAGGGGCACGCTGAATGCGTGAGATTCATGAGGTCCTTCAATGTCCCGCTGTTGCTGCTTGGTGGTGGTGGATATACCATAAGAAATGTGGCACGATGTTGGTGCTACGAGGTATGTAACAAGGGTATTTCCTTCATGGAGGAAAACACATTTTGTAATGTCTTTTCATTTGTTCGCTATTGTACTTATTTCAGTGTTGTTGAATTAGTTATGTGAAATAATAAAGTTATTGCATTGTATTAGCACAAAAATCTTCCTAAAATGTGAGGTAGGACTGGTACAGTGGCTGACAATTATGAATACTCGCGTAAAAGTAATATGTTATGTGGAGTTTCCTTTTCAGCTGTATTTTCTATTTATTTCAGAGACAACAAATAGTCTTCTAAATCAGGTTGTATATGCTTTACCTAAATTCATATTCTCCAACTTTACTTATAATGTTTTCTAGTAGTTAGGTGTTGTCAGTTTCTAACAATGTAGCTAACTAATTTTCTAATATTTATTTTTTTTCTTTTTTAAAAGCTATAAGTATTTTTCAGTTTCCATGCTACTCCCCTTGTCCTCTGACATCAACTTTGCTGTAGACACAGTAGTCTACCTTTGTGCAAAAGTAAAACACATTTGTTGATTTCTACACATGTTCCTAATTCTGTTATAACTTTGTTTTGATTTTTTAGGATATTTTAGAGCAATATTTGAAATATCATAATGATTTTTTTGAACTAATCTGCAAAGTATGATGGATTCTGCAAACTTTTTTGCCTGCATTCGCATGGAGCATCTTACTTTTTACAAAAGTTATTTGTAATGTTGTTATCCAGTTTTTTACTTGCAGAGTGCTAACTAGTGTCGTTTTCCTACAGTTCACATGAGTCTACTAAAATGCCATAAGAATTTGATTTTCATTATTTATTATGTAATAACATAGAAGTTTAATTATATGTGAACAACTTGTGTCCGAACTGAATACTTTTTTCCCCTTTTTCATCAAAGACTAGCAGTTCCAAGTTCCAATTCATTCACCCAATTATAAAGTAGGTTGTTCTCTTATCAATGAAATTAGATAAGATTATCCAATATATTGATGAGTGATTGGGGGCTAATATTGCCTTGCTTAATATGCTTAGTTACCTGTAATTTTTTATTGATCCTTCTTTCCTTCTCCACATTTTTTGAGCAGACAGGAGTTGCCCTGGGTCATGAGCTCACTGACAAGATGCCCGCTAATGAGTATTATGAGTATTTTGGTCCAGATTACACTCTACATGTTGCTCCAAGTAACATGGAGAACAAAAACACACGACATCAATTGGATGATATAAGATCAAAACTTCTTGATAATCTATCAAAACTCCAACATGCTCCTAGTGTCCAATTTCAAGAACGACCTCCAGAGACTGAGTTACCTGAGGTGAGCATTCTGTTACAAGCAATAAATTAGTTGCATTCTGTTGTTTTATCCTTTAAAATAGGCCACACAGAGATAGGAGCTCCTTAATAGAGTTGCTGTGAGCATGACCACCCTGAATTTCAGAATATCTTTTTGGGATAACTGGGCCAGCAGCTCCCTAGTAACTGGTGATGAGAAAAAACCATTGAAAGTTGTGACTTAAAGGGCACTGCAATGTTCAATTATTTGGGGAGTGATGTTGCTTGCTAGTTGCTACATGTTTTTATAAATGACCAAACAGGCAAACACCCTGTTCATGTAATCCTGGTCTGGTCATGCGCATGTAGTTTGTCAGGCTATCCTTGCCTTTTCTGCTATTGACTTTCCTTTTGTTGTATAGTTCTATTGGTACGTTCAGAACAGATCCAGAAACCAGACTGAACTACTAGTTGAACTGCAAAAGCTGGAATGAAATGAGGAACCGTGTAAAGATGTAGGTTCACTGTCTCACTGGTTTAGTGAAGCTTACATGGTTCTGATGAACTCCATACCACCCTAAAATTTGCAGCCCGGGTTGCAAAGAGACAACCATGTTGAGAAACTACAAACACCTTGAAATGCTCAGCAACAAAAGGAAAAAAAAAACAAGAAGCCCTAAACATGAAAAGCACAGTTCGACAATACAAAATTCAACCTATGAAGTGCAATCACGAAAAACAACACCCAAAAGTTGAATAATGCAACACGAAACTAAAAAAATGCAACTCAACAAGATATGCAATTCCATGCTGTGTACAAATGCAGAGTTCAACAAAAGGTTCATCCCATCTGGCTGGCACTATGGTGGAGATGTGACCTGAGGGTTCTGCATGCAATAGATAAATGATTCATCATATTATGACTAACCTGTGTTCCTGTTTCACACAGCAAGATGAAGATAAAGAAAACCCTGATGAAAGACACGATGCTGATTCTGATGTGGAAATGAATGATGCCAAGCCTCTTGAGGACTCTGGAAGGTTATTATTTTTACTTGTTTCTTCAACATTAATGTGATTATAGCAGCAATCGCTTCAGGTAGCTATATTATACCATGCGGCATTTTCTAATAGGAGAAGCAGCATACAAGGTGTAAGAATGAAGAAAGAGCCTTCTGAGACAGAGGCAACTGATCTGGTATTTTTCATTTTCTTACTTGTGTTAATTTACATGATCTATGAGCGTGATTTTTTTTTTGTTATGTAATTGGCACTTGAATTGGAAGATATATGAGCACATCTGCTAGGTGATGTGCTGGCGTAGCATGCCAGTGCACATGGTACAGTAGTTCTTACTACATGTTGGACAGTTAGAATCAGCTACCTTGAATAAATAATTATCGTGACACAAATTTCATGTCATTATATTTGTATTCAGGAATACTCCTATGAGTATGCCTTTGTATCACAAATGAAATATTAATAGAGTAATTCTTGGTCAATTGTCCTAATGAAACGATTTTTTGTTGAAACAATATTAGGATATTTTGCAAGAACATTGCATGTGTTTTTTATTTCCTAGTTACGTATCATTATCTGTTAGTGACATTCTTATTCTCTTTTTGTACCATATAGGATGTTAATAGTGTAGCTGCAGAACATTCAAGGGGTAGTGTACCTGTGGCTGATGGAGTTGGTTCCTCAAAACAAACACTGGTAAGTATTCTTTTGTCCATGTGAACATCGAATCTGTCAACTAATCAAAAGTTCCAGGGGACATGCTCGGAGTACATAAATAATCTGTACTCAAGTCCCTAAGCACAGCTTCCTTTTCCTCTGTATATACTATTGTCCTCCTTTATTCTAGTCCCTAACCAAAGTGTTCCCGGTTATTATTATTTGCAGCCTAATGATACAAGTCCAATGGCCATAGACAAACCAGGTGCTCCGAAAGTTGAAACAGAGATCTCAAACAAATCGCAGGACCAACCAACGATGAACCAGAAACCATGATCATGCACCTTAACTTAGTACCTGATGCCATTGCATCTGTAGCCTGTAGATTCTTTTTGTGCAAGTTCATTGACCGTAGGCAAGGCATGACAGTTGAAAAAGGTGAAGCAGGGAGATGAAACAAATGCGACTTGAACAGATTATGCATCTTGGCCCATTATGTTTTGTTCATTACATTTGTGTTTTCAACATGTGCAAATAATGGTTGTCATGGAAGCTTTATCCTTAACCCGTAGCTGCTGCAGAGGAATTGATGTTATTAAATTGTGTGGACCAAGTAAGCAGTGATTTTTAGGTAGATGGCACTTTTGGCGCATGTGACTTATCTGTTGATGTCTCTAATTGCCTGGATCGGAGCTTGTGGTAGTCTATTAATTGGAAAGTTATTGTTAACCAAATGCTAGTTTGCTAATGGCGAGCTGGTCACACCGTTTCTTATTTTGCCTCGGTTGCATTCTTATTGATGAAGGTGTAGCTTGCTTACTGTCTTACTGATTGTGTCGTAGTTTCTTCTATATGCCGCTTTTGGATCTTCAGTGCAGGTCCCATCCACTGAACGCAGTGAGACCGCCGGAGAAGAGGGCACATGGTTGTAAATTTGATTGGACTAATTTTACAAGTTTAGAAAGTAGAATATACTCTTTGTTTTTACAATTATGTTTCGATTCCACAGCTTAAAATATTACCGAAAGGCTTCAAAAGTTGGTTTTCGTTTCCAAAATATTCCTGCTGCATCTTGACATCTTACTGAGGCCTCAGTCGGTTTTGTCCAAAATATTCCTGCAGCACCTGATTAATGTTGAATGTACTGCTCCTCCGTTTCAAATTATAGTGTTTATGATTTTCTACATACATAATTTTTAGTATTCATCTGGACATAATATATACTCAGATGCATAATAAAATCTATATGCTGTATTCGCTTGGCTTGTCAGCCAACCAGCCAGCAGTACTGTTCTCTCATACTAAATCAGCACCAGCCATCAGCTACCAGCCAGTCAGCCGTACTGTTCTCTCATAACAAATCAGCACCAGCCATCAACCACAGCCAAGCGAACTTAAGATAGATGGAGTAGTATATCTTTTAGGAGTAGCATGTGATTAAAGCCCCGCCGCCATCGGTAATCAATCGCCTCTAGTAAGCTTAAGAAGTTCCCCCAAAGCAAGAGATCTAGAACCCGTTCTGTCATACATAAGTTTCCACCTTGAATGATACCAGAAAGCTTCAAAGCTTGAAATGAATATAATTGTGAGTTATCTCATACTAATCGGGAGAAAGAAAAAAAAGGCCGTAATTTACTATTAACTAATTTGTAAGCTTATAACGTCTTTACTCTTTAGTTGCACGGGCGTACGTAATTGAGTATCTGCTCCTGACGTGTCCGGCGTCGTCATATCTCTTGATGCTGGCACAACAACTGTTGATTTCTCCACCGGGATATTTATGGCCTTGGGTACGGCAAGTACGGAGGGTGGGGTCTCGGAGGACCAGTTCCATACGGTCGACCGCCTGCATAAATGAGAAGATGGCACAACAGGAAGGTAATGGATTAATTTTTTTTTTGCATAATAAACTGTATAAGTTGGTACAGTTTTTTCTAGCTAGGTGTTGCACAACAACAGACATTGTTAGGATCAGCGTAGCCTCAACCAGTAATCGATGATTAACTTACTATAGGGGTCGCCTTGGCCAGGTGGGCAGCAAGCAGGCCTATCAGGGTTCCGTGCCGGATAGCCGAGGCGATCGCTGCTGTCGCCACTGCAGATCATCACAAGCGCAAGAACAATGATACAGGCCACCAATGACCTCGTCCAAACATGCCACATCCTCGGCAACATGGATGTGAGGTTTTCTAGTAGGGGTTCAAGAGGGGAGATGGTGCTTGCTAACACGATAGACAAATGCAAGGGCACGATTTGCTGCCAGCCTCTTGCTCCTCTTGCTCCACTTATATATTGGCAATTTGGCAGAATGCCAGGCATGGTTGGGAGTGGATGACCCTGACCTCGCCTTCTACGAGCCGGTAATGTGCTCCATTTTTCTCATGATGGAACACAACCCATTAGGCCTGCCGGGTCTTGTGCGGGTCAACGCCTTACCGGCATGCTCGAGGAAAAAAAATGGGACGAGTGGAGCACGGTTGGTGCCCATCCACCTCTAAGGCTCCATCAAACATGTACACCTCGTGTATCATCAAATAGTAAAATATAACCAAATTAAAAGTTTGGAAAAAGTAGTTGGGGTATAAAAGTTTACTTTTGTGATTTCAAATTTTGCTTTTTTTTAGCTCCTTTACAATGATTGTAAAGTAACAATGGGTACTTTCAGGTACTTTTACCTTGAAATTTTTTCGAGATGTTGATCTATGGAAAGTATTTACAGAAACTAAATTAAATTAGTATTTGGTCCTACTTTTTAGTACTTGGTTCCATATTTTGGAAGTACCAAGTACTTTATCCTAGGTACTTCCTATCTTCACCACCATATGATTTAATAGATGGATGGCTCCTATTTTTTTCAATCATTATAAAATTTCTCTTTTTTCTCATACAAGTTGTGTCGATTTTGTTTATCATACCAAGCTCCACAACTATAGTAGATATTTACTTTGCTATAATTAATGAAAGTACCTATCATAATTTTCAAATGTTGTTGATTTAATAAATATTAGTTTTTGATATGTCTGAGTCTTCTGATTGTCAAACTATTCTATCTTGAGAAAATTCCCTATTTGATATTGATTAAGTTGAGAATTATTGATTTGACATTAAAAATTTCAACTTTCTTATTTGACACTGAGTTTAACTTTCGTTCCTATAGCAGCACCGCCCAAATTAAATCGGCTTAAGTGCGCTAACCATCATCTTAATATCTAATCAAGTTACTGTGCACTTAAAACGGTGTAATCTGACAGGCTGTCGGGTAAATCTCGATTAAACTACTGTACTCCAGGATCATAATTGCACTAGCAGACCCGTACGAAGACGAGCACAGGTGATACCAGCATACAGAAATCTTTAAATTAATTTACAACACAGGTTTTACGTAAAAGCTTTAAGTACAAACGGCAGAGTTCAAAACACAGCGGAAGTTTAAAACTGAGTTCGAAATACAATACGATAACCACGACGACGATACAAGGTGAGCTCCACATCCTACCCACCGATGTGATGCCAACCTGCCCGATCTTCACGGGGAAGACGGGGCCCACTCGATGGTCCACCCAGGAGGAAGCGGTTATCCAATCCAGGACGCACAGACCTCCTCGAAGTCAGCGGGAACACAACCTGCTCAGGAGGGTTACAACAACAACCCTGAGTATACTAATACTCAGCAAGGCTTACCCGACTTTGGGTATACTTAGCTCATTACCTAGACATGCAAAGCTTTTTGGCTCTGGAGTTCTTTTGCTGAAAATGGCTGCTAGCAGTGAATCCTTACTTTCAATATTTTAGCTCCATTTAGTACAGCGAGTATTAACTAAATTCGCCTAAACATCTAGAGCACACTTGTTGGATCAGATTATCCTTCCGTAACTCACAAACCAATATTTTTCCATTCCGTTCTCATTCCACTTTTCTTGCTACGATGTGACAGAGAGATCAAGGTTCTCTTATCCGAGAGAGACGGCGAATCGATCCGATTTAACCTTACAAGGTGGACCTAACTCACACGACACGTGAAAACCCCGTTGGGCCACACACGTCAACTGTTCCCTTCGTCACCCCAACGTCTGAATCACGCCTGCCAAAACCCGGGTGAAAGGTCCCTCACGGCGAACTCCCGAAGAACCCGGAGGCGACATACATTCCAACACCCGCCATCATTCCACTCGCAGAATAGCAGGTCGCGGTTCAAAGTATCGTTGCAATTCAGGTAATTAGCTTACCGGTTTCGACTACCTCCTACTCCCGGCATGTGGTCAGTACTGTTCAAGCCTCGATTAATGTGCCAACAACGGTACGGTCCTCAACCGACACAGACGGAGACTTACTTTCCATTCATACCAAAACCTTACTTCAACTTGCCTCCGTCCGGTCTCCACTTTTCTTTATTTTCGGGTTTATACTCGAGAACTTTAACAAGTAGCATAGCCCTATCTCTCGCGAGTGACCGGATATCACTCGACTGCTATCGCATTCCTACATAGCCAAGCATTTCTAACGCCACCTACACGCTAGTAGAAACTCACAGGTACCTATAGGAATATGCAAACTAGGGTTTCATACAATTCCTATAGACGTAAATGCACAAATACATAGATAAACATGGAATACTAAAAGTAAAGGTTATGCTCCGGGGCTTGCCTTGCAGGTCAGTGGGTTTAGCAACTTCTTCTGAAGCGTGCTCAACGGCTTCCTCCTGCTGCTCTTCTGCTTGCGACTCCTGGACCGGCTCAGCAACTAGTTCGTAGACGGCTTCGTTCGCGGCGTCTACACGTATGAAAAAGAATTCCATGCAACAGTTAGGACACAGTGCGATGCATGAGTGCTCATGATGAGATGCATTTCAAAACGATGCAATGCAATGCGGTTAAAAGAGAGACAAGACTGGCCAACATTTATCAAGCAATTAAAGAGAACCGAGCAAAAAGAATGACATGGCACTGCTAGGAGGGTTCAGTTTCCAACCTAGTTTAGCCTGAAGTGTTTCCTATCAAGCAAGGCTATTAAACTTACATAGGACGACTAATCGCACACCTAGAGCACAAGGAAAACATAAACTACGGACTGAAAATTAACTAACCACAAGAATAAAGGATAAAACTGAAGCTAGGAACTAATTAAAGATCAAAACTTAACACACCACAAGGATCTAGTAGCACAACTTTTCTATCATGAAAAACTACTGATAAGGAGTGCATAAATAAATTACCAACATTTATTGATATATAAAAGTATTTACTTTAACTCTAGAAAAGAAAAACAAGTAACAATAGATCCACACACATGCACATAGACCATGCACCTAAAAATTTTCCAGTGGACTACACATCCAAGGAGTAAGCCACTGCAAATTTTTCATAATTTTTAGAGCAATAGAACAACCGGTATTAAATAAACTAGCTTAAACACAAACTGAATTTTTATCAGTGGCAAAAGTGACATTTCCCATGCACAAGTATTTTTTTTTCTGAAGATCTCAATTTTAGAAACTTAACAAAATTTATTTTGCATTTTTGTCATTTTTCTGTGAATTGTTATGCATTCTTGAAATTCAGCCGAAATAAATAATTAAAAAACATTAAGGGGGGCTGACAACCGGGCCCCACACGTCAGTGGGAGCCCAGCTCCCAGTCGCCCCTCCCCCTCCCCTGCTTCGCCCGCTCGACCGGCGTGCGGCCAGGCGGGCCCGCGGCGGCGCGGCACTGGCCCCCGCCGGTGGTGGCCAGCCGGCGACGCGGCTGGGCCGAGCCGCGGCCGGGGTGCGGGGCGGGCGGCGGCCGAGCCGGGCGCGCGTAGCGCGACCCAGAGGTGCGCGCAAGGTGGCCCGCGGCGGCGCCATGGCAAAGGCGGCGGCGCGCGGCGTTCCCCGCCGGTGGGGTCGGACCGGCGGTGCGGCAGGGCGGGCGTTGGCCAGGGGGCCCAGGCAGCCCTGAGGTTCGCGGCGGTGCTCCGCGAGCGCGCGCAGGGGGGCCCCGTGGCGTGCGCCAGCGGTGGCACGCGGCGGCCATGGTGGTGCGGCGGCGTTCCGACGCCGGTGGCCGCAGAATCAAGTGGGGAAGAGGTCGGGAAGCAGGAGGAGCTTGCGGGGATGCTCACCGAGGGCTCGTTTCGGGCAGAGGAGGGCCGGGAGAGGGTCGTCGACGGAGAGGGTCGGAGCTCGGCGAAAAACGGCAATGGCGGCCGGTGGCGCAGGGGCCGATTCGGCCCGGGATGGGCTCGAATGGGCATGGGGTGGGGGCGGAGGAGGTGGAGGGCAAGGCGAAGTGGCTTGGGGCGCGAAGAATCGAGCGAGGGTGGCGGGGTTTGGCCGGTGCGGCAAGCGGCGGCGCACAGGGGAAAATGGAGACGGCACTGGGAGAAGATAAGCTCGAGCTTGAGCGGCGTCGAGGCGCGATGGCCGACGCGTGGAAGAACTCGCCGCCGGCCACAGTCACTGGTATGGGCGGCGCGCGAGCACAGTGATGGCACTGGAGGAAACAGTGACACGTTTGAATGATTTTGACTCGATTTTGACCTGTTGAAACTCAAAATTTCAAATAGAAACTTGAAATTTGGCCAAAATAAAAGTTGTAGAGGAAAAGAAGATCTACAACTTTCATTTTGGGCGAAAGTTGATTTGAGATTCGGATCATCCAGAAAAACGGAGTCAAACACGGCCAAAACAAGGTTTACTATGCGAACACGATTAATGCTAATGACACGTTCAAGCCATGATTAGCGATTAAACACGTGATTAGCGAGCACGATTAACACAGGGGTGTTACAGCCCTTCCCCCTTAAAAGAATCTCGTCCCGAGATTCAGACACGAGAGAATATAAGAAGGCAAAAAGATTCAAAGATGAAGTATCTGGATGAGCGTTTAAAAAGCCCGGATACTTGGATCTCAGAAATTCCTCTTTCTCCCATGTAGCTTCTTCTTCAGAGTGATTGCTCCATTGAACTTTGTAGAATCGGTTGGTGGTACGACGAGTAACTCGATCCTTGCGATCAATAATCTTGATAGGATGCTCAGGATAGGTGAGATCAGACTCTAATTGAACCGAGTCACTTTGTACAACTTCAGTCGGAACTCTAAGGCACTTTCTGAGTTGTGATACATGGAAAATATTATGAACTGCAGAAAGATTCGCAGGAAGATTTAGTCGGTAAGCCACAGGACCGTATCTTTCCACAATTGGATATGGACCGATGTAGCGGGTAGCTAGCTTTCCTTTTATTCCAAACCTTTGCACGCCTTTCCAAGGTGAGACCTTCAGATAGACGTGATCACCGACTTCAAACACGAGTGGACTACTCCTTTTATCAGCATAGCTCTTCTACCGAGACTGTGCGATCTTTAAGTTTGCTTGGATAAGACGGACTTGTTCTTCGGCCTCTTGAACCATGTCGGGCCCAAAGATAGTTCTTTCTCCGGTTTCAAACCAATTGAGAGGTGTACGGCATCGACGACCATACAGTGCTTCGAATGGTGCCATTTTGATGCTTTCTTGATAGCTATTGTTATAAGAGAATTCAGCTAACGACAAGCATTCATCCCATTTCTGTGGATAGGCTAAGACACACGCACGAGGCATATCCTCTAGGATTTGATTTATCCTCTCCGTTTGGCCATCGGTTTGAGGATGATATGCAGAGCTGCGAATAAGATGGGTTCCCAAGCTAGCATGTAATTGCTCCCAAAAACGAGCAACGAACTGGGTTCCTCGATCGGAGATGATAGTTTTGGGTACACCGTGTACACATAAGATACGGTTAATGTACAGCTCAGCATACTTCTTTGCCCGGTAGATGGTATTAACTGGAAGGAAGTGTGCCGACTTGGTGAGTCTATCAACCACAACCCAAATAGAGTCGTAATCCTTTTGAGTTCGAGGTAAACCGACAATGAAATCCATGCTGATGTCTTCCCATTTCCATTCAGGAATACTCAAAGGTTGAAGAGTCCCAGCTGGTCTGAGATGATTGGCTTTGACCCTTCGACAGATGTCACATTCGGACACATACTTGGCAATTTCTCTTTTCATCCAAGTCCACCAAAATCGTTGTTTCAGATCTTGATACATTTTATTGCTACCTGGATGGATTGATAGTCGAGAGGTATGAGCCTCATCAAGAATTTATTTTCTGAGCTCAAAATTCTTAGGCACCACTAATCGGTTCTTAAACCATAACACATTCTCACTATCTTAGTGGAAGCAATTCACTTTAGAGTCTCCTTCTGATAGTCTTCTCTGAATTTCCTTCACCCCTTTATCTTGCTTTTGTGCCGCAATGATGAGATCACGAAGAGTAGGAGTAAGCTCTAGATGAGCCAATGTGCCATGTGGTACAATGCTTAAATTCAGCTTTTCCATTTCTTAGCAAAGAGACTCGCTTAATGGTATATCTGAAATGCAATGATAGTGAGCTTTGCGACTTAGCGCATCGGCAACTACATTTGCCTTTCCCGGATGATAATGCACTTCGAGCTCATAATCTTTAATCAACTCAAGCCATCTTCTTTGACGCATGTTCAAATCAGTTTGAGTGAAAAGGTATTTGAGACTCTTGTGGTCAGTATAGATATTGCATAATGTACCCAGAAGATAGTGTCGCCAGATCTTCAGAGCATGAACTACAGCTGTTAATTCAAGATCATGAGTGGGATAGTTTTCTTCATGCCGCTTGAGTGATCGAGAAGCATAAGCAATCACCGGATTCTCTTGCATCAGCACACAGCCAAGTCCTGTGCCTGAAGCATCACAGTAGACATCAAATGGTTTTGTAGTGTCGGGTTGGTCCAAGATTGGAGCTGAGGTGAGAAGTGTTTTCAATTTCTGGAAAGCTTCTTCACAGTGGTTACTCCAATAGAACTTGA
The DNA here is from genome assembly GCF_016808335.1 of Panicum virgatum. Classification (NCBI taxonomy): domain Eukaryota; kingdom Viridiplantae; phylum Streptophyta; class Magnoliopsida; order Poales; family Poaceae; genus Panicum; species Panicum virgatum. The sequence continues at coordinate 37,960,848 of NC_053148.1, read as the reverse complement.
CACCCTTCTTAAGAAGTTCAGTCATTGGTTTCGCAATTTTGGAGAATTCTGGAATGAACCGACGATAGTACCCTGCTAGGCCCAAGAAACAGTGGATTTCAGGAACTGAAGTTGGGGCTTCTCAATCGAGTACATCCTGTACTTTACTGGGATCAACGGAAATACCTTCAGCAGATATGACATGACCAAAGAATGGAACTTCCTTCAGCCAGAAGTCACACTTGCTGAATTTGGCATAAAGCTGGTGCTCTCTAAGACGTTGAAGAACTATGTGAAGATGACGAGCATGTTCTTCCTCAGTCTTGGAGTAGATCAAGATATCATCAATGAAGACCACGACGAACTTATCTAACTCCGGCATGAATACTGAATTCATAAGGTACATGAAGTAAGCGGGAGCATTGGTTAATCCGAAAGACATCACCAAATACTCGTAGAGACCATAACGAGTAGAGAAAGCTGTTTTTGGTATATCAGCCGGTCTGATTTTGATTTGATGATAGCCAGATCGAAGATCTATTTTTGAGAATACTTTCGCTCTAGCTAATTGATCAAAAAGAAGATCAATACGGGGAAGTGGATATTTGTTTTTGATCGTGACTGTATTCAAAGGTTGGTAATCCACACATAGCCTCAGCCCGTGATCTTTCTTCTTTACAAACAAAGCCGGGCAACCCCAAGGTGAGGTGCTCGGTCGAATGAAACCTTTATCTTGCAACTCTTGCAACTGGACTTTTAATTCAGCTAACTCACTTGGAGTCATTCTATATGGCCTTCGAGATATGGGCGTTGTGCCAGGCTGCAACTCAATGACAAACTCAATATCTCGATCAGGAGGCATGCCTGGCAAGTCCTCCGGAAACACATCGGGGTATTCACAAACCACCTGAATTTCTTCTACAGATTTTACCTTGAGATGGAATACTGCTCCTGTTGGAATTTCGTGCTGGGAAAAATGAATATCCATAGAACCATATGTGGGGGAGTTAATCCGGATGACATGAGAAGAAGTATTGAGGATAACACAGTGTTCCTTCATCCAATTCATTCCAAGTATGACATCTATCCCTTGGCTTAATCCCTTGGCTTAGAAGGACAATGAGCTTGGTTTGGAAGATTTTTCCACCCAAATCAAGGGACACACTCGGAATTATTCGATGGGTGTGCAACTGTGCACCCGGTGCACAAATAGCATAAGGTCTTTTCATTTGAATTTCTTGCAAGTTGAGTCATTCTACGCATGCTTGACTGATAAAGGTATGGGATGCTCCCGAATCAAATAGCACAATAGCGGGGCGGTGGTTAATAGAAAACTTACCTGCCATCACTTGGGTGCCCTTAGGAACATCTTCCAGGGTGGTATAGTTCACACGACCAGTCTTGGCAGGTATAATCTTCTTTTTCTGATCCTTCTAGCTGGAACCTTGACTCAGCGCAGGAGTCTTGTAGTTATTCTGCCGAGGTGGCAGATGGCAGTCACGTGCAAAGTGCCCCAAGTTATCACAATTGTAACAGGGGTAGTTGTTGGGGCGAGGACCTTGTAGCATTAAAGGCCTCTGCTACTATGTCAGGAAACGGGGTGCCCACTGCTGCAGTTGATGTGGTGGTCTAACGACCCAACGGCCCTGCTGTGGAGGACGGTTTGAAGCCTACTGATTTCCTGTCTGAACCAGCTTGTACCACTGGGGTGCATTGCTGGAGGACCCAGCAGGTGCCTTTCTCTTCTTATCAGCCTTGTGTGCCAGCGTGGCATCTTCCTGAGTGATGGCCTTATTAACTAGCTCGGTAAAGTTGTTGCAAGTAGTAAGAGCTAGCTTGTCCTGAAGTTTCGTACTAAGTCCACTCCTGAGCAGGTTGTGTTCCCGCTGACTTCGAGGAGGTCTGTGCGTCCTGGATTGGACAACCGCTTTCTCCTAGGTGGACCGTCGAGTGGGCCCCGTCTTCCCCGTGAAGATCGGGCAAGTTGGCATCATATCGGTGGGCTAGATGTGGAGCTCACCTTGTATCGTCGTCGTGGTTATCGTATTGTATTTCGAACTCGGTTTTAAACTTCCGCTGTGTTTTGAACTCTGTCGTTTGTACTTAAAGCTTTTATTTAAAACATGTGTTGTAAATTAATTTGAAGATTTCTGTATGCTGGTATCACATGTGCTCGTCTTCGTACGGGTCTGCTAGTGCAATTATGTTCCTGGAGTACAGTAGTTTAATCGGGATTTACCCGACAGCCAGTCAGATTACACCGTTTTAAGTGCACAATAACTTGATTAGGTATTAAGATGATGGTTAACGCACTTAAGCCGGTTTAATTTGGGCGGTGCTGCTACAGCTCCCTATTTGACACTTTCAACCATTCCGTTAGTTAACTCAAGACCAGTAATGTGTGGACTCTTCCCTCTCTTTTCTAGGTTAAAATGATAATTAAATCACCTCCAAAATCCATGAATTTTTTTATAGTGATATAACAAATGAAGATTAATTAATTTTGAAAAAACACATATGCATCATTTAAAATTTTAAAATTACAATTTAACATAGGCCTCTCATAATTTTCTAATGTTGTTGATTTTGATAAATATTAATTTTTTCTACATTTAAGATAATCATTTCACTACTCCAAAAAATGATTTACTGAGACCTTTTTTTAACACCTCTAAGGCGGGCATAAAACATAACTGCCTCTGAATCGAGGCGGTTATAGAAACCACCTCGCAAAATACATTAACCGAGGCTGTCACCATTAAAACAACTGCCTCAGTTAATACTGTTAGAAGAAAATAGTTAATTAGTGATCAATTAGTATAATATTTAGTTAATTCTGTAATTAGTGGATAATTCCCATTTGGGGAACTGCCACCCCAAAGGGTGCCCTGAAGGGGTCATTCCAAAAAGACATGTCCTTTGGGAGATGTTTCTTGGTCTTGTATATAAGCACGATCAATCAATAGAGAGAACAACCATTCACAACACGTTATCAGACACTTTTGTTCTCCTACTGAGCGACGAGAAGGTAAGAAGAAAGGCCGGCGGGCCTCTCCCTACACAGGAACTCACCGTGGAGAAGCACTCACGGACGCCGGCGACGAGTGGCCGAATTGGCGTCCTAGGAACTCGACGGCCGCTCTCGGTGGCGGTGGTGCCACCATGGCCGCCGCGGCCCGTCACCGGTGACCACCAGCGTGCGGCGCACGGGGTGCCCTTCGGCAAACGGCGGTGCTTGGGTGTGGAAGAGACAAGGGCCAGGAGGCCCGGCGAACGGCGGCGGCCGGTGCAGGCGGACCCGGCGGCGCTTGGACCGCACGGCGGCGGCGACCGCGCCAAACGCCGGCGACGGCTGCGGCGGCGGCACACGGCCCAAGCGGCGGTGGCGCTTCACATCGGAGCACTGGAGTGGCAGCGGCGCTCGGCAACGGCGCTGCAGCGCTGCGTGCGGCGCAGGGGCGGCGGCGGATCCACACCCCCATGGAGGCGGCGGCGGACCAGGGGAGGCGCCCTTTTGAAGCCAATCCTGAGCGCCCAGCCCCTTTGCTCTTCTACAGGCCAGTCACGATGGATGGACTGGTGTGGGCCTTGCAGGCCGAGAACACCGAAGGCCAGCCCATCAACCTTGCTTCCTTTTTGAAAAATATTCAATTAGCCCCCAAGTTTATCCATATTTATATATTTTAGAATATATAATTCTGCATGCATATATTTGAGGATCTCGATTGTTCTATTTTAGTCCTCCAAACCACTTTTTGCACCATATACATATTAAATTTGCTAGTTACGTAGACACAATTTAACAGTATTATCCTCAAGTATAAGAAAACTATAATTCTTATAGGATCATAGGATTAAAAATGCAATATAAATATCTTGATTATTTTGGTTAATTAAATGGAGTCTATGGCATTGGTTGCATTTAATTCCTTATGAATTATCCTGGCTTGAGACCGTGCCATTGTAGTGATCTAATCACCTGTTACTGAGAGGTTTACATCTTGTTTCTCTGAAACTTGATGATTACCTACGATGTGTTTTTAATCAAAATAAAAATTTTGAATTGCACTTTGTCATCATATTGTTTTATTATTACACAAGGTAGTAGAGTCCTAAGCAAAGGCTGTATTTAATTTCTTGTGAATTATTCTGCCCAGAGACCTTGCTTAGGCAGCAATTTACATTACCTACTATAAAGATCTACTCTATGTTTCTAACATAGAGATTATTTGTCTTGTGTATCAATAAAATTTATGATAATTCGTTGTATGGTCTACACATTTATATGGTTACCTACAATGATCCAAAACTATGATAAGATATACAATTATAAAATATTGCATTTGATATTACAATATCATCATAGTGATTTGAGTTTACCTTAGGTGTAAATTCATTAAATCAATGGTTTGTCACATGTTTTGGATATTGACTTCAGAGGAGTCTATTGAACTCACTCTTGATGGTATCAATATTCCACATGGACAATGGACATTAATATTGGTTTTATCCCATAAACTAATAAAAGATTTTAATAACCTTGGGGTCGTTTATTATAGATAAAAAAATTGTGCTTATTGTTATTAAGAAACAATATCCATAAAGATTATCAATAAATATCTTATGGAAGGTAAAATTGATCTGTATTAAACATAAATAAGGGATAAAACAGGAGTTAGGACATATGATTTGAATGTTTTTAATCTTAAATTTCAAGCTCTCTTGGAAATTGATTGTTTTTTCCATATCTTCTAAGATCTCATAACAAAATTTTCCATTTCTATCATAAGAGGACCTAAATTCATGGACAACAAGCTCATCAAATATAATTCGAATGACTTACTTCGAGATTTGGAATAATCTCATGGTCCATTGATATTATTTAATATTGTCCATCGAAATATGTTGTAACACTTGTTGTCAATACATAACTATTGTGAGTATCATATTGATGGATTTGATACTCGACAATATTTATAGATTTCTATATATTTGATAAGAATATCATTAATTTCTTGTCATATATAATTATATGGAAATCATTCCAATGTGGAATGATATATGCCTAGTGGAAATTTCTACCACAAACTATAGAATTACGGTAGCAAAATATTTCTAGTTCTTATGACAAGAAGTGTGAATAATTTTGGCTATCGCTGATGCGATGTAATGATAGTTTGGTCGACTCTTCTCCACTATCATTCTTCCTAAGGATATGAGTAAACAATTTAGAACATTTAATTATGTCCTAATTCAACTCATATTTTTTACTAAAGTATAGAGATATCCATATGTGTTTTTTGGGAAACACAAAAAGATAACTTTGGATATGGCATATAAGTAATGAGATGGATCTCATTTTGGTTGTATTATGCATACAACCATCCCGTACAATATGTTGCGTATAAGAATTTTTCACATTGTTGATCCATTCATGATTTGGAAGGATCAACTTGCCCATCCAAAGGGATGCATGAAAAATTAATAGTAATTCTTTTGGTCATGATTTTCCCACAGTATGGATACGATAAGTACCATAGGGACACGAATTTTAAGACCCTCTTATCTTAAAATCAGATTGACTATCTTAGATTCCTTGATCATATTCAAAAGAATATGTATGGATCCGATACAAAGATTGTATGGACAGTTCAGGAATTTCATGGTTGTATAGATACATCTATGAGATGATCTAGAGTGTGTAAAGTTTACACACTCAGCCATGCATTTGGTAGATAATGCCTCTTGTTATGAGCATTATCCCGAACACTACTGAGCTTTTATACCTACAATGATGATTGTTTGGTATAACAAAAGTTTAGCTACGTATCCAAAAGGATAAATTAGAATCTATAAGTATGACATTAAGTCATAGCATGACCATTATTAGTAAATTACTATTGCCAATTTCGTATTGGAGTCAGGTGGATTTACACACTCCTGACTTATGATTAACTGCATATCCCCCGTATGCATATAGTACGTGGAAATACATGAAGATTTCCTATTTGCGTAAAATTGAGTTACGTTGTATACGTACCACTCTCACCACCACGGCATACATTGATTGGTTCACACAGGAAACTAGGGATCAATCTGAGATTTCAAATCTCCGTCGATTGTTCAGTATCTAGATCTCTTAGAGAGTATCTATTTACAACCTGTATGCTGGTTTTTAGTATGAATGAGCTTTTCCATACATTAGTGGGAGATTAGAAATACCATATATAATGCCCAAAAAACATCTGAATGCATGAAGCATTTCAAACTCAGGATCACGTACTAAAGTAACTGAACTTTGAGTTCAAAGAATTATTGATTTGCATAATATTGCAAATAAACTACCACATGCATTTACTAATCATTAATCTGATACAAGTATGTGCCAGAAAGAGTAGTGGTACTAAGTAAAACCACTCAACTCCCAATTGTAAATAAGAGGGGGAGAAGTATGGCCATAAAGAAGGATTATTCATGCTAGCAATAGAAGACTTTTCTTCTAAAATAGTAAATGCAACTCAACTTTAGTTGAAAGATACCTAGAGGACATTTTATGCCCTGTGGATATTTATAATCCACATCCCAGCTCAGAGGTGCACCAAAATACTGATGCTGAGATATCGGAAAGCCCTGACTCTCGTTTAAGGAAGTCACGATGAGTCATTCAGGGTTCAGTTTTGAGTTTTGATAACCGGAGAATTATATCATACAAAGACTACATGTATCGATACATACTTCTCTGAATATACTGTATATATTATTCCAAGTTATCCAATTATTAAGACCATGGCAGAGTGCTTTGTCACTCTTACTGGAACTTGACGAGTAAAGTTATACATACAGAGATAGTCTTGCTCACCAGAAGAGAGGTGTTTTTGGTAGTAAAGCCAACACCTAAACGTACCTTTACTGTGGGTACAAAAGTGTTTTCATCCTAGAATGGATTGAGAACAATGAGGTGGTGAGATTAAAGCAAGACTAGTAGCACAAAAGGTTTACGCAAAGCCCAGAGCATTGATTTTCAATGCAGGTTATTCTCCATAGTAAATTATAAAATTTTCGATACTAACTTTTGACTGGCAGTACAAAAGCATCTATTGATAGTTGATAGATGTAGTGATTACATATGATTACTTGATTTGGTATATTGTGAAACTTCCGGAAAGGAGTTTACATATCCAATATTTACTTATATATAAAATCGCAACATATACTATGTATTGCTTAAGTCAATATATGACTTAAGATAGTTGAGTTGATTTTGTTACAATCAACCTTGTATTTATTCCTTATATTGAAGGATACAAGATTGATTACACATGGTGTTCATTTCGGAGTCCTTAGTTGGATTTCCTAGTATTACATGATTGTCAATAATCTTGGCATCATTAGAAATGAACACTTGTTAAGAACACGTTGTAATCTAAAGACGGAGTTTAGAGATGGAAGATAACGGTCTAAACCAAAATTTTATTTTGTGTTTAGGATCCAAGTATCTTCTCTCAGGTTTTTGTAGTAAAGCTATCTATATCCACATCATATTGAGTCATTCAATATGAAAGGAAATCCTATGGTGGCTCTACCTCGTGATAGAGAAAGGCATGAGGGGAGATTGTTTTATGCCATAGTGATTGAATTAAGATAATGGGACATGTGATCCATTATCCCTATGCTAGTTATGCGCTAATACATATATTGCAAAAGGTTCTCGGCCGGATATTGTCTTTGTAATAATATATTCTATCTAATAGCAGCGCTATTCTACCTAAGGTTGATAGATTGAAGTTAAGGATATCGTTGATATCTTAAAATAGCACATACGGACATGGTATAATCCATGATCCAATTATGTGGATATCATGATTCTGGTTATCTATAAGATCTCCAAATTCCAGATCATTAAAATAAGCTTTACAATAATATGGAAAGACCATTCTGTAATAGTCTTTAAGTAGACATTTAATGGTTAGTTCCACTAATCATTCTGATATTGCATTGTACAAGGCTACACATGATTGTGTATAACTTGACAGAATGATATATCACATACTGAAGATATGTGGTATCGATTTTATTGCATTAAGATGGTTTTGTTCCATAGGTCATATGGGCATATGAATATTTGCAAACTTAGTATTGTGATAATCTCGCAGAGATATTCACAAAGTCTACCATACTCCACATTTCATATGTGTTGAGTACATTGGTATGAAAGGTTTGCAAGTTTCAGGGGGAGAGTCTCTCACCTCTTTGATTAATAACTTGTTGGAAACATCATATTGTACTCTTTTCTTTGTATGAGTTTTTCCCTTTGGGTTTCTCATATAAACTTTTTAATGAGGCAATATCAACACAAGACTATGTCATATCATCCATTTTTTCCGAAGAGGTTTTTGGTGGATGATATTGGGACATATGATACATTGTGCTCTTTTCTTTATATGAGTTTTTCCTTTTGAAGTTTCTCATATAAAATTTTTGATGAGGCAATGTCAACATAAATGTTATATGCTACTTCATCTACTTTTCCCCACCGGGGTTTTTAGAAGATGATATTTGAAGCATATTGACCATATGGTCAAGGTGTTATTAGACTAAGACTTTGGGTTTATCTCAAGGGTCTACTAACATTGGTAATTGTATATTATGGTGTTTCTTCTTATTTTCCCCACTGAGTTTTAAGGAGTTTTTCCTAGTATACTGGAAATACTTTGGTTTTTCCCACAGGGTTTTCCAAAGATTCTCCTCACATTTTTCCTGAAAGGTTTTTGGGGGAGATATATTGTTTTGCATCACCTGATTTTTCCCATAGGGTTTTCAAGGAGTTTTTCGATTGATTATAAGATCATGAGAAGATTAAATTGATTACAAGACCACAAGAAGATCAAATTAGTTACAAGACCACAAGAATGACAAATTGATCAAGGGGGAGTGTTAGAAGAAAAATAGTTAATTAGTGATCAATTAGTGTAATATTTAGTTAATTCTATAATTAGTGGATAATTCCCTTTTGGGGGAACTGCCACCCCAAAGGGTGCCCCGAAGGGGTCATCCCAAAGGGACATGTCCTTTGGGAGATGTTTCTTGGTCTTGTATATAAGCACAATCAATCAATAGAGAGAACAACCATTCACAACAAATACCACTATTTTCAGAGATGGACACATTATAGGACCCGCCTCAATTAATAGACTGAGCCCAGTTAGAAACCATATGAGCCCAGTTAAAACAAAACTCTAACCCTACTCTCTCCCTCCCTCCCTCCCTCCCTCCCTCCCTCACCTCTCGCGCCCGCCCTTGGCACCCTCTCTCCCCTCTCCTTGGCCTTCTCCCTCCTTCCCCATCTCTCTCCAGCGCCCTCCCACCCTCCCTCCCTCATCAACCTCCACCGTGTTGGGGAGAGCGAGCTGTGGCGTCCCCTCCTTCCTCTCCTTCCCTGTGCTGGCTCCGCCCCATCCCCTGCTCTATCTGCCGCCGCCTCTTGCAGCTCGCTGGGTCCGCCGCCGCCAGGGATGGCACCCGCGGATTCGGGTGCGGCGAAAACCCGCCCGCAGCGAAACCCGCGGGGCCAGGAGGAACCCGCCTGTGACAAATCCGCGGGTGGATTTTTGCACCCGCATCCGCACCCGCCGGGTATCGGGCGGGTTTCGGGTGCCCGCGGATTTGGCAAGATATACTATAAAAATAGACAGCTTCATAATTTGAATAGACAAACAGCTGATTTCAGCTGGCAACAAAGCAATAATCCATAAGTTCGAAAGTCTCCGCTACGACAAATCATAATTCAGCAGCACAACAATTAGAATGAGCCAGAGTTTCTATGTATTTATATGATAAATAGTGTTGAATTCGACTGGGTTTATAGATATGGTGCGGGTGCGGGTTCACCCGCGGGTGAAATTCTAAACCCGCACCCGCACATTGCGGGTGCGGGTGCACCCATGGGTCAAAATTTGGATCCGCACCCGCATCCCTAGCCGCCGCCCCCTAAAACCACCACCGAGGGTGACGCCGACTGCGGCAACGAGCTGCTCGACGCCGGCCTAGAGGGACTGGATCCAGCCGGCCTTGCTCTTCCAACCTCACTGGCAACCAGATCCAGGCATCGAGCATGGTGTGGCGACCGGATCGAGGCGGAGTGAGGTGCAGCGACCAGATCCAGGCGGCCATGGTGGGTGCCCGCGTGGGCCATGGCTGCAGCGGTTATGGCGGTGGCGGCTCGAGCGCGAGCAGGAGGGAGCGTCTCCGCGCGGCGGCGGTTGATGGGCTCGCCAGGCCCGTGATGGGCTCGGCAGGCTTTTCTTTTTTTATATATTTTTTCTATTCGATTAACTGAGGCGGGCGTGAAAGCGCCTCAAAAATGTCTCCTTAACTGTGACATTTTATTAGAGGCGGTTGCTGTTGACCGCATCTGTTAATGGTTTTGACCGCCTCAGAAAATATTTATTGTAGTATTGTTTTATGAGCAATTTTAGTTATAGACAGTTTCCAACTTAGTTTTGCTTAAATTTTGTAATTATATGTAGTTCTGCATCGCAAGATTCCTGATTGCTCGTAGAGCTTTCCCCTGCCCACTCCACCACGGCACCATATGCAATTATGTTTAATATTATCATTTTCTTGACATCATTTTAGTTACAGACGGTTTGTACCTAAGCACTGCTTAAAATTATAGTTTTTTTAGATTACACGGTACATAGCTTTCATGATATTTTTTTAGATAACACAGTATAGTTTCGACACTCACAATGTACGTACACTCACCTTTATAAACGCACGAACGCAAATCCTATCTCTATAATCATCTTCGAAGACTGAGCCGACAAAACCTTGAGATTGACGAACATCACCTAGCACTGAAAACATAACGCCATTAAATTTTAAAATATTCGCTCCCACATGGAGTCAAAACTCAGAACCTGTGGTGCTACTGTGGCTGTTGTAACCACTAGGCTACAGACCCTCTCATGATAGCTAAAAGAGCATTTTTCCAGGACCACGCCACCATCCCATCATAGTGTAAAAGGGGGTTGAAACAGTCAACTGGGCAACGATATATTCCCAGTTCATTGAGCTTTTGACTAACTAGTCACTTGGACATCTCGAGTTAGTTATGTCGCACTCAAACTTTAGCAAATTTACAATCATTCTACATTGCAGTTGCAGCATCTACGTACATAGTGCAATTGTATATAAGAACAACAAAAATGAATCCCCATCTCAATAGAAAACGAACAAAAATGAAATGAATATATACTGAAGGGCACAAGAATAAGGACTTGCATCACCGCAACAGAGTATGGATTACACTTACAATGGCGTCACTGTGTTAAGAACATATTTTAGGCCTTGGCCACAGCACATACAGATCTATTGCCTTACCGTGTATTGAACCATGCCAATGTTTGACTACTTTTTGTTAAAGAAATAGTCGTGCAAGTGTGTAGGTCCACGAAACACACAAATTGGTTCGCGAAGCCGTGTTTAACATGGCCCGTAATTTGCGGGTTCGCAGACTTACCTATTTGCATCCTATACAGCACTACCGATTCATTTCTTCGGTTTCTCGAATTTTGGTCCTGCTCGGCTGACGGTGAGCCAGCTCTATAAATTCATGTACCGTAGCCTCACAAGCACCACAGCTCAGGTTTGCAATCGAAGTAAGAAAGCACAGCACCAGCGCTGTAATCCACCTTGGCAGATAGATGGCAACTGCGAACGCGGGCACCCCAGGTTTCCCTGTGCTTGCGGCTATCGTGCTCGCATGCTTATCCTGCTTCCTCTCGATTGCATCTTCTTCAGCTCCCACTGCACCACTTCACAATACATCTGACACTGATCTCCAGGCGCTGCTTTGCCTGAAGCTCCACCTCTCCGACACCACCGGAGCCATGGCTTCATGGAGAAACGATTCAGCGCAGTTCTGCAGCTGGCCTGGTGTCACCTGCAGCAAGAGACACACATCCCGTGTGGTCTCCCTGGCTCTCGACTCAGCTGGCCTCCATGGTCAGATACCACCCTGTATTGGCAACCTCACTTTCCTTAGGTCTATTCACCTTCCAAATAGTAAACTGAATGGGCAAATTCCACCTGAACTCGGGAACCTGAATCGCCTCACCTATCTGAACCTCAGCTACAACAGCTTCACAGGCATGATACCAAACACTCTGTCTTCCTGCTCGCGCCTTCAGATCATTGATCTCGGGAACAATTTTCTTGACGGTGAGATCCCCTCGAGTCTCAGCGAATGTTCAGAACTTCAGGAAATCTACCTGTTCAAGAACAAACTACATGGAATCATCCCTGTCGGCTTAGGTACACTCTCCAAACTGTCAGTTTTATTCCTCGCCAGCAACAATCTAACTGGCTATATTCCCTTTTCACTTGGAAGCAATCCAGTTCTCAATACTGCCATTCTCACAAACAACACGCTAACAGGAGGCATTCCACCTCTCCTTGCGAATAGTTCATCACTTCAATTGCTAGATTTAACAAACAATCATCTCAGTGGGGAGATTCCTTCTGCTCTTTTTAATAGCTCATCAATTCCAATATTAGCCCTTGGAGTCAATAACTTTGTTGGATCTATACCACCACTCGTGCATATCTCCTCACCACTAGAGATTCTAATCCTATCAGAAAACAATCTCTCTGGTACCATACCTTCCTCTCTAGCAAACTTTTCCTCTCTTACATGGCTCTTGCTTTCGCAGAACAGCATCCAAGGATCCATTCCATTGAGTTTAAGCAGTTTTCCTGCACTAGAACAATTAGACCTGAGTTTCAACAACCTGTCAGGGACTGTTCCAGATTCTCTTTACAACATGTCAACACTGACATACCTTCACTTGGGCACGAATAGCCTAATTGGGGAAATTCCAAATAACATTGGACATACCCTACCAAATATTCAAACACTGATTTTACAAGGAAATAAATTTAGCGGTCAAATCCCCGCATCACTGGCCCTCGTAACAAATATTCAAGTGATAAATCTCCGTGACAATGCATTCCAGGGAATTGTTCCCTCTTTTAGGGACCTTCCCTACTTAACTGAACTCAATCTTGGAATAAATCAACTCGAAGCCGGAGATTGGTCTTTCTTATCCTCATTGAGAAATTGCAACCAGTTGCTTTACTTATGCCTAGACAAGAACATCCTTGAAGGAACATTACCAAGTTTCATTGGCCACCTTCCAAGTAGTTTACAAGTATTATTGTTAACAGCAAACAAAATATCTGGAACCATACCACAGGAGATAGACCACCTCCAAAACCTTACACTTCTTTTCAGGGAACATAATTTACTTGCTGGAAATCTCCCAGACTCAATTGGAAATCTTCCAAACTTGTTTACCCTTAGCTTATCCCAAAACAAACTTTCTGGACAGGTACCACATTCCATTGGTAATCTCAGCCAACTGAGTGAACTTAATTTACAGGAAAATAATTTGAGTGGTTCAATCCCAAAAGCTTTAGGACACTGCAAAAATTTGGAAGCACTGAACCTCTCCCATAATAGCTTCAGTGGCAACATACCAAAGGAGCTCTTTACTCTTTCCGCACTTGCGGAAGGTTTGGATTTGTCTCACAACAAACTATCCAGAGAAATACCACTGGAGATTGGCGGCTTGATAAACCTCGAGTCCCTGAATATTTCTAATAACCGATTGAGTGGAATAATCCCCTCCACTCTAGGAGACTGCATGCCCTTAGAGTCCCTCCACATGGAAGGGAACCTTCTACATGAGACAATTCCTAAATCTTTCATTAATTTGAGAGGTGTCAGTGAGATGGATATTTCTCTAAATAACCTGTCTGGTGAAATCCCTGAGTTCTTTTGAGTCTTTGACATCTATGAAGCTTCTGAATTTGTCATTCAACAACCTTGAGGGACCAGTACCAACAGGTGGGATATTTCAGAGCACAGGAGGGGTGTTCATTCAAGGTAACAAGTTGCTATGCGCTAATATCCCTTTGCTACAGCTGCCACAATGTAACTAAGAGGCATCCCAAAAATGGCGAGCAACTGTTATTCTGAAGATAGTAGGATTTACTGTCCTTTCTTTGGTCTTGCTGTCATGTTTTGCCGTTGTTATTTTGAGGAAGAGAAAGAAAGTTACACAATCATCTCATCCACCTTGCAAGGAGTTTCTGCAGTACTCCTATGCAGATTTAGTCAAAGCAACAAATGGTTTCTCTGTGGCCAACTTGGTTGGATCTGGAAAATCTGGATCAGTCTACAAAGGTAGATTTGATTTTGGAGAACATACACTAGTGGCGGAGCTACCCGTCACGCAGGGTGGGGCAGCTGCCCCACCTACCGGCGGAGGCGCGGAGCAGACCCCCGCCCCTGCCCCTCCCATGGCGCCATGGCATTCCAGGGCCGCACGCCGCAGCGCCGGCCATGGACGCCGTGCTACCTCCCCTCCTCATCGGCGGCGTACTCTCAGTCTCCGTCTCCACCGCCACCAAAGCCGCCAGCCGAGCCATTTCAGCCCCCCACCGCTCGCCCTCCGCCCTCCGTTTGACCTCTGCCCATCGGGGCCGGCACGGCTTCCCCCTCCTCGCCACTGCTTCAGAGTCGCCTTCCACCCCGCTAGCCGCCGCTTTGTCTGAGAGCCACTCGCGCTCTCCCTCAAGGTGGGTAGTGGTGATGGATAGCCCCCCCGGCGGCCGCGGGAGGCAGCGGGGTCTCCCGCGCGGACGCTGTCGATTATTACGCCTCCACACTGGCCGGGGTCGTGGGGAGGTGAGTAGTTTGGCATTCCGTTGCAAACTGGAGCAGGTAGCTTCTACTCGACGGTTTTCGATGCTGAAAACATTGTGTTCTGGGTGATGTACTGCAGTGAGGAGGATGCGCAGATGCGCATATACGAGGCTTCGTGGGAGGGAAGCTACAAGTTCCGCTGCGAGATCGACGAGGAAGCGTCAAAGGAGCTTGCAAGTACGGATCCCTTTTCATGCAATGCAGTAACACCACCACGCCCGCTAGGTGTTCGACGGATTCCTCCAAAGGGAGATTCAGTAGCAAAGACGAGTCTTTTATTCGTTGCTCATTAGATTAGTGTATGTTCAAGTTTTGGCCTGCTTGTTAGTTTCAGGCTTTCAGCCCGGTTGCTAGTTAGTTTTTTTTTTTAGCTAGGCTTAGCTCCTTTTAATTATCACATACTATTATACTTACTCATTTTCAAATTGGCTTTGGCAGGTTAAAGACTCTTGGTGTATATTGAATTAAGGAATTATATCGTGGTGTTAAAGACTATGACCTTTTATTTGGGAGGTACCGTCTTCGATCTTCAAATGTATCATTTATTAACATTTCGTACCGTATTCGTGTGATTTTCCTATGAGAAGTGTGAGATGCAATGCGATCTTCTTTAGTACGAGTTATGTTTGTCGTGCTAGTTCGCCCCACCTAAAATTTCTAGCTAGCTCCGCCACTTGCAGTTGCTATCAAGGTTTTCAAACATGATCAGCTTGGAGTACCAAAGAGCTTCCTTACTGAGTGTGAGGCATTGAGGAACACTCGGCATCGTAATCTTGTAAGGGTGATTACTGCATGCTCAACATTTGATACATCAGGACATGAATTCAAAGCTCTTATTCTTGAATATATGCCGAATGGTAGCCTAGAGGGCTGGCTCTATCCTAAACTGAACAAGTGTGGATTGAAAAGACCATTGAGTTTGAACTCCAGAATAACAATAGCAACGGACATAGCTTCTGCTTTGGATTATCTACACAATCGTTGTTTGCACCCTGTGATACATTGTGATTTGAAGTCCAGCAATATCCTTCTTGATGATGTTATGGGTGCACGTCTTGCTGACTTTGGGTTGGCTAAGTTTCTTCGAACTTTTAGTCATTCTTACCATCATAGTTCTACAAGCTTACTGGGACCAAGAGGATCAATTGGATACATTGCACCAGGTGAAAACCTTTACTACAAAACTGGACATTTTAAATGTCACGACGATTTTGTCTATTTCTTAATTAGTCATGTTTTACATTCCACTATTTAACAATGTCCTCTTATTGTTTTTTGTCAGTACTAAGAGATAAAATTGTTTGACCAATATTACAGAGTACGGCTTCGGGAGCAAACTCTCAAGTGAAGGTGATGTCTACAGCTATGTATTAGAGATATGTATAGTTGACTTGCCTTGTACTCTAAGTCTTGTAGACTCTTACTTGTACATCAAGCCATCTCAGCTATATATATATATATGAAAGGTCACCCCCCAATCAGGGTGTGTGGTGTTTCCCCAATCTCTATCTCTCTACATGGTATCAAGAGTCCGGGCCTAGTTTCCTGGTCTCACCCCTTCCGCAACCCTAACTCCCGTGCGCCGCCGCCCGGCCCGCACGTCCAACACCCACCAGGCCGCGCTCGCCCCCTGCTTGCGCCGCCGCTGCGCTAGTCCCTGACCTAGCGCCATGTCGGCGTCCTCCACCACGTCGGCCACCAGCCCTAGCACCGGCCAGGGCACCCTCCCCGCCGCGCACGACTCCGTCGTTCCGGTCTTCGTCAATCCGTACGCCTCCGTCAACATCAAGACCCACGTCCCCATCGAGCTCGACCTCTGGCTGCCCGACTACAACAAGTGGAATGCCTTCTTCACCGCCATGTGCGGCAAGTTCGGCCTTCTAGGTCACATCGACGGCACCATCGCGACCCGTTTGGCTGATCCCACCTGGAATGAGCCCGACGCTTTTGTGCGCAGCTGGATGTACGGCTCCGTCTCCGATGGCGTCCTTGACCTAGCCATGGCGCCGGATCAGACCGCCCGCGACCTCTACACGGCCATCCGTGATCTGTTCCAGGTGAACCAGGAGCCGCGCGCTGTCATCCTAAACCAGGAGCTCGCTTCCTCGACTCAGGATGATCTCCCCATCGAAGCCTACGCCGCGCAGCTGAAGCAGAACGCCGACGCTCTTCGCGACATCGGCCACCCCGTGCAGGACCGTCAGCTGGTGCTCACCTTGCTGAACGGCCTCAACCCGCGCCTCTCCAACACCGCCGATTTCATCGCCAACACAAGGCCGCTGTTGTCCTTCACCTCGGCGGTTAACATGCTTCGTCTGAAGGAACTCCGCCTCGCCAACGACAACAAGGTCGCCTCCAACTCTGCCCTTACCGCTTCAACTACGGCTGCCTGTACCTCACCTTCCTGCCGCTCCACGCCTCGTCCTCACAGCCCTCATGGCGGTGGCAAGGGCAAGGGCAAGGGCGGCAAGGGTGGCGGCAACGGCGGCGGCAACAGCGGTGGCGGTGGTGGTCGCGGCGGCGGCCGCAACCAACAACAGCACGGCGGCCAGGGTTCCCAGAATGGAACGCAACCCGGTGCCCCGCCCAACAGCCCATGGGTCTGCTTCAACCCATGGGCCTGGGGCCCACAGTAGCAGTGGCGTCCTCCCATGGCGCCGTTCCCTCAGGAACACACTGCCTTCGCACCGTCGCAGGTGTCGCCTCCTGCGCTGGCGCCCGCCGGCTACCTTGCGCCAGGTGGCTAGGACCAGGCGGGTCTCATTGCCGCCCCGAACCAGATGGCACTTCAGGGCGCCAATCCATGGGTGCTCGACACCGGAGCGACATCGCACATGTCCTCCAAATGACGGTATCCTTTTCTCCCGCCTTCCCCATTTGCCGTCTTTCATTACCGTCGGCAATGGCTCTTCTATCCCAATTTGTAGTCGTGGCACTTCTACCTTGTCTCTAGCTGATCACACCTTTAAACTCAATAATGTTCTTGTCGCTCCTCAACTTGTACGCTACTTACTATCTGTTCGACAGTTTACTCGCGACAATAACTGTTCTATTGAGTTTGACGCCCTTGGCTTTTCTGTGAAGGACGCGAAGACCAGGACCGTGAGTCTTCACTGCAATAGCGATGGGGATCTTTACACCATCCCCTCCACCCTGCCCCAGCCTCCTATCATCTTGCCGATGCCTCCGCCTTGCTGTGGCATTCACGTCTTGGTCATCCTGCGCCTGCCGCCATAGCTTCACTTAATAAGTTATCAGTTATTTCATGTAAACATACCATACGTGGTCTCTGTCATGCTTGCCAGCTTGGCAAACACTTTCGGTTCCCATTTACTAGTTCATCATCTAGCACTTCAGCTCCCTTTGAACTCATTCATTGTGATGTTTGGACATCACCAGTGCTCAGTATTTCTGGTTTTAAATATTATCTTGTGATAGTCGATGATTTCAGTCACTATTGTTGGATGTTTCCTCTTAGGCAGAAATCAGAGGTTCATAATCATATTGTCAATTTTGTTGCTTACGCTCACACTCAATTCAGCTTGCCTATTCGCTGCTTTCAGGAAGATAATGGCACCGAGTTCGTCAACAACGCCACTGCTACGTGCCTCGCTGCACATGGCGTTCTTCTTCGCACCTCGTGCCCTTACACCTCTGCTCAGAATGGCAAGGCTGAACGGGTGCTACGCACCTTGAACAATACCATCCGCACCCTACTGATCCATGCCTCCATGCCTCCCACCTACTGGGCGGAAGCTTTGGCCACCGCTGTAGTTTTGCTCAACCGGCGCCCCTCCACGTCCATCAACAATGACATTCCCTGCCATCGGCTATATCACAAGATGCCAGATTACTCCATACTTCGGGTCTTTGGCTGTCTGTGCTATCCTAACCTTAGTGCCATGACATCTCACAAATTGGCTCCTCGCTCATCAGCCTGCGTCTTCATCGGTTATCCTTCCTCCAAGAAGGGCTATCGCTGCCTGGATCTCTCCACTCGTAGAGTGATCATATCTTGACACGTTGTGTTTGATGAAGCAAACTTTCCATTCGCGGTTACCAAGCCGCCACCGGAATCACTTAACTTCCTTGTGCAGGGTCATCCTCCCGCGCCAGCTCCGTCCTCGGACGTTGAGCGGACGCGGTCCTCCATCGATCAGTCGGACCTGGCCAACCTGGACCTGCCATTATTTGGCATGGCCCCGTGTAGCGAAAATGGCCTCTCATGCCATATTTCAATATAATGTTTTGGCGATTGATGACACACGCAACACTTGAACTAATGTGTTTGCTTAGATGATATACTCAGGCTTTTAGGTTCAAGTGATGACAAAGAGAAGAGAGGCGAAGCTAGGCCCGAAGGGCCGCCCCTACGGGGGTTCCGCTGGGAGTTTTAGTATCACCGGTTAAACCGACGTAAGGCAAAATGTACTCATCGGTGCAATGACAGAGATGGCCTGCGGGCTAGGGTTTGGCACCGGATGAACCGATGATGCACCGGTTAATGGCGTCGGTGCAGTTGTCCAGAGAGTTTGTTTTTCAAGGATCAGAGGACAGTTGCACTCACCGGTTAAACCGACGCTAATATTACATACACCGGTCGATTGCATCGGTTGATTGCCCGTACACGTAACGGATAGTTTTCAGTGGGCAGTTTAATATCACCGGTTAAACCGACGATGGCAATTTGGGGAGCATCGGATTAACCGGTGTTAAGCACATTTCTGGCAGCTTTTCTCCAACGGCTATATTTGCTTATGCTGCCTATATATACCCCCAAGGCCGCACCATTTGAGTGTGCTGGAGTTCAAGGAAGTATACAAGAGCTAAAGATCATCTCCAACCACCATAGAGCTTCATTGTACATCATATAGGCTTAAGCACACTTGTGAGAGTGCTTAGTGCTTGTTTAGGCTTAGTTCTTGAGAGAACTAGCTTGAGAGAAAGTCTTGCTGCGGCAAGCAACTTGTGTACTCGTCGTGTGACCCTCCGACTTGGTGTGGAGTGGCAACGACACTTTGTGCGGGGAAGGAGGCCCCTACTTGGTGTTAAAGCTCCAAGATAGTGAAGACGGTGCCGTGGTGACGCTTCGAGATAGACGGTGGCGGTGACCTCGTCTTTGTGACTTGGCGTCACTTAGCCTTTGCTTGTCGGGAGCCTTGGAGGCGTGGCAAGACGGTGATCAAGCGAAGAGACTCGGCATCCCACTTGTTCTTTGTGAGCAAGTGGCCGTGGACGTAGGGAGGGACTTTGATGTCCTAACCGAACCACGTTAAATTGTGTGTCTTGGTGTCTTCACGGGAGTTTGCATATCCTCTCCCTT
Source organism: Panicum virgatum (assembly GCF_016808335.1). Lineage (NCBI taxonomy): Eukaryota > Viridiplantae > Streptophyta > Magnoliopsida > Poales > Poaceae > Panicum > Panicum virgatum. Next base: position 37,940,776 of record NC_053148.1, on the reverse strand, counting down.
ACCGCTTTACTTACCGCATTACGTTTCCGCATTTACTCTTTCTTGCTTACCTTTACTTTCCTAGTTAGTTTGATTAGGATTGGCTATAGGTTGCAAGTCTTTTGGGGTAAGTAGAGGGTAGCATAGATAAACCTTAGTCATAACTAGCATGTGTAGGACATGTTAGGTTTATCTTATGCAATTAGATTGAGCCCTAGGATAGAAAAGCGATTAGCGACCCTATTCACCCCCTCCCCCTCTAGGGTCGGACACCCCGGTGATCCTTACAACATCCTAACTGTATAATTAGTTTTATTATTTAATTATATTTAGTGCTTCATATATGTGTTCAAAGGGAAGGTGAAATTTTTTGGGTGAAAATTTTTGGGAAGCCCCTTATTACCGCCCAAGCTTCTAGGTCCTGGCAATGGCAACACAGCCTTGGGTGTTGCGCCGGCCCCCTCACTCGTGGGCATCTGTGTCGGTAAATTTCTCAGACGGCACATCATGGCGCTCCTCATGGAGCCGCCCCTCGCGGGTCTCAGGGCAGCGCCCTGAAACCTAAAAGAAATCAAGTCACCAGTTGAACCGACGCCAAGCAAATTACACACGTCGGTGCATTGACTTGAGCACGTCTGGGAGTTTTAGTATCACCGGTTAAACCGACGTAAGGCAAAATGTACTCATCGGTGCAATGACAGAGATGGCCTGCGGGCTAGGGTTTGGCACCGGATGAACCGACGATAGGAAGTTTGAATACGTCGGTGCAATGGCAGAAGCAGACCAAGAAAAATGCATACATCGGATGAACCGATGATGCACCGGTTAATGGCGTCGGTGCAGTTGTCCAGAGAGTTTGTTTTTCAAGGATCAGAGGACAGTTGCACTCACCGGTTAAACCGACGCTAATATTACATACACCGGTCGATTGCGTCGGTTGATTGCCCGTACACGTAACGGCTAGTTTTCAGTGGGCAGTTTAGTATCACCGGTTAAACCGACGATGGCAATTTGGGGAGCATCGGATTAACCGGTGTTAAGCACATTTCTGGCAGCTTTTCTCCAACGGCTATATTTGCTTGTGCTGCCTATATATACCCCCAAGGCCGGGTCATTTGAGAGTGCTGGAGTTCAAGGAAGTATACAAGAGCTAAAGATCATCTCCAACCACCATAGAGCTTCATTGTACATCATATAGGCTTAAGCACACTTGTGAGAGTGCTTAGTGCTTGTTTAGGCTTAGTTCTTGAGAGAACTAGCTTGAGAGAAAGTCTTGCTGCGGCAAGCAACTTGTGTACTCGTCGTGTGACCCTCCGACTTGGTGTGGAGTGGCAACGACACTTTGTGCGGGGAAGGAGGCCCCTACTTGGTGTTAAAGCTCCAAGATAGTGAAGACGGTGCCGTGGTGACGCTTCGAGATAGACGGTGGCGGTGACCTCGTCTTTGTGACTTGGCGTCACTTAGCCTTTGCTTGTCGGGAGCCTTGGAGGCGTGGCAAGACGGTGATCAAGCGAAGAGACTCGGCATCACACTTGTTCTTTGTGAGCAAGTGGCCGTGGACGTAGGGAGGGACTTTGATGTCCTAACCGAACCACGTTAAATCGTGTGTCTTGGTGTCTTCACGGGAGTTTGCATATCCTCTCCCTTACCGCTTTACTTACCGCATTACGTTTCCGCATTTACTCTTTCTTGCTTACCTTTACTTTCCTAGTTAGTTTGATTAGGATTGGCTATAGGTTGCAAGTCTTTTGGGGTAAGTAGAGGGTAGCATAGATAAATCTTAGTCATAACTAGCATGTGTAGGACGTGTTAGGTTTATCTTATGCAATTAGATTGAGCCCTAGGATAGAAAAGCGATTAGCGACCCTATTCACCCCCTCCCCCTCTAGGGTCGGACACCCCGGTGATCCTTACACCCCGTCCGCCACGCCCCACTGGCTCCCGCCGGCCCTTCACCGGCGCCTACAGAGCCTGCGCAGGCCTCTGCCCCGGCCGGCTCTCCAGCCGACCACTAGCCGGCCGCTGCGGCCATACAGCGGCCGCCTACCGGTGCTCTCCGGTCTCTCCGCGTCTACGTCCGGCAACTACGACCTTCGGAGCACATCCAGGGCCCTGTGCGGCCGACTCCTCTTAAGCACAGGGCGGCGTCGGCTCCTTCTCCGATACATCGCGCCCAGCCCCCCCTTGGGCCGACGCGTGTCTCCGTGCCGCGTGTGCCGGCATCGTCCCGTCCGGTGACTCAGGCTCAGACGGGCTCCCTTCCACCGCCACCAGACCACCTCAAGCTCTCCGCGACTCACGCCTCACCACTCCCAGCCAACTATCGCAGCGCCCTCGCCGACCCCAATTGGCGCGCTGCGATGGTTGACGAGTACAGGGCGCTCATCGACAACGGCACCTGGCGGCTTGTCCCTCGCCTGCCTCGTGCCAATGTCGTCTCCGGCAAGTGGATCTTCAAGCACAAGTACCACTCCGACGGCTCCCTCGCTCGCCATAAGGCTCGGTGGGTCGTCCGCGGGTTCTCACAGCAGCATGGACTCGACTACGATGAGACTTTCAGTCCGGTTGTCAAACCGGCCACAATTCGAGTCATCCTCAGCCTCGCCGTATCTCGCTCTTGGCCGATCCATCAGCTCGACGTGAAGAATGCCTTCCTTCATGGTCATTTGGAGGAGACAGTCTACTGCCAGCAGCCGCCTGGATTTGTTGATCCGACTGCCCCAGATCACGTCTATCTCCTGCAAAAGTCCTTGTACGGACTCAAGCAGGCTCCTCGGGCTTGGTACAAGTGCTTCGCCAGTTACATCAGCACCCTAGGTTTCGCTGCTTCGGTCTCGGACACCTCTCTCTTTGTTTACAAAGAGGGCGGTCATATTGCTTACTTGCTGCTCTACGTCGATGACATCGTCCTCACAGCATCCTCGACTGCCCTACTTCACTGCATCACTGAGCGTCTACACTCGGAGTTCGCCATGACAGATTTGGGAGATCTTCATCACTTCCTCGGGATCTCTGTCACTTGTTCTACTGATGGTCTCTTTTTGTCTCAGTGACAGTATGCGGTGGATCTTCTTCAGCGTGTTGCCATGGCCGAGTGTCACTCTACAGCCACACCCATTGACACTCGAGCCAAGCTGTATGCAATAGATGGTGATCCTGTTGAGGATGCCTCGTAGTACCTGAGTCTCGCCGGTGCACTTCAGTACCTCACGCTGACTTGACCCGACATCGCCTACGCTGTTCAGCAGGTGTGTCTCTTCATGCATGATCCCCGCGAGCCTCATCTTGCGCTTCTCAAGCGGATCTTGCGCTATGTGAAGGGCACACTGTCTACTGGTCTTCACAATGGCACTGGACTAGTGGATCGCCTCACAGCCTACTCTGATGCGGATTGGGCCGGCTGTCCTGATTCCCGACGGTCTACTTTCGGCTACTATGTCGTCCTCGGCGACAATCTGGTGTCTTGGTCTTCCAAACGCCAGACCACAGTCTCCCGCTCGAGTGCAGAGGCTAAGTATCGAGCAGTCGCACATGCTGTGGCTAAGTCTTGCTGGCTTCGTCAGCTTCTTCAGGAGCTTCATATGCCCTTGTCTTCGGCGACTCTGGTCTAGTGACAACGTCAGTGCTGTATATATGACGGCTAACCCTGTTCATCATCGTCGCACGAAGCATATAGAGATTGACATCCACTTTGTCCGCGACAAGGTGTCTTTGGGACAGGTTCGAGTGCTTCATGTTCCATCCTCTCATCAGTTCGCAGATATCATGACCAAAGGCTTACCTGTACAGTTATTTACTAATTTTCGGTCCAGTCTTTGCGTTCGGGATCCTCCCGCTTCGACTGCCTTGTACTCTAAGTCTTGTAGACTCTTACTTGTACATCAAACCGTTTCGGCTATATATATATATATATATATGAAAGGTCACCCTCCAATCAGGGTGTGTGGTGTTTCCCCAATCTCTATCTCTCTACACTATGGAATTATCATCCTAGAAATGCTCACGGGAAAGCGTCCAACAGATGAGATATTTACTAATGGTTTGAACCTTCACACATTTGTGGAAAAAGCATTTCCTCAAAAGATTGGTGAAGTTCTAGATCCTTATATCACTCCAAGTTTAGAAGATGGTGATCTGGACAACAATTTGGACAACGGAAATAATGCAACAGATGGTGTGGACAGCTGCATCGTGCAGCTTGTTAAACTCGGTCCCTTGTGCTCAATGGAGACACCAAAAGATCGACCCACAATGCAAGATGTTTATGCTGAAGTCATCACAATCAAAGAAGCATTTGCAGCGCTACATGGTTGAGCATGTCCTCCTTTAAAAAAACACAACTAGTTGCATGGCAGCCTAATTCCTGGTTCTCCATGAGAGCAGGCTGATAGTCTTCCATCCTATGCTTTCTCAATGTTCTTGATAGAAATATATCCTCTCTTAGGGATATTTTCCTTCCTTTGGTGCTTAGCGCATGGTTGAGTCCTAGCTGGACTCCTTGTTGGTCACGTTTAGTATGGATAGGATGAGATCGGCACCCCCCTGATTCTGTTGCTATAAGTCAAGGTGGTTGTTGCCTTGATCTCATCTCTATATATTGCACCCCTGATTATTCAGGGATGTCATGCAATCCAATACAACATGATTACCTCGCTATCATGGTATCAAGAGACCGTCACATCCTATGACCTATCGCTTCCACACCCATGGCCGCCGCCGCTGCCATCGCCGCCTCCGGCCCGACGCCCTCCTGTCCTGTTGACACCGCCCCTGATGCCGCTGCCTAGGAGAAGGAGGAGTGCCAGGCCCTTGCCGATGCCGCCGCCAAGGCCGCTACCGATGCCCAAGAGCATGTCTGCATGGCGCTTGACGCCCTGGAGAAGGAGCATCGTGCCGCCGCGGATCTGGCTCGTGAGGCTGAGGTTGCTCGCGCTTGGGCCAATCCTTCTGCCTCCTCCGACGCCGACACGAACTCCTCCTTCCACGACTCCACCGCGTATGAAGCCGCCATCGTGGCCAATCTCCATGCGCAGGCCGCCGGTGTCCAGAACATCAGAACCCTGGTGCCCATCGTCCTCGACCCCGTCTCGGCACATTACGACCGCTGGTGAGATCTCCTCCTCCTCGTCCTCGAGCGTTATGTGCTCTCCTCCCACATCCTCACCGACGCTGCCCACATCGACGTCCTCGCATGGCGCCGCATGCATGCCGTTGTCCTCTCGTGGCTCTTCGGCGCCGTCACCACGGAGCTCATGGAGACCGTGCGCACCCGCGGTGGCACAACACGCATGGCATGGCTTGGCATAGAGGCGCAATTCCTCGGCAACCACGAGTTTCGCGCTCTCTAGCTCGAGTCGACGCCAAGCTCCGCGTCTTCACCCAAGACGACCTCTCCATCGGTGATTACTGCGCCAAGATGAAATCCATGGCGGATCTCCTTGGTGACCTCGGTGAAGTGGTCCATGACTGCACCCTCGTCCTCAATGTCCTTCGGGGCTTGAACGAGCGCTACGTGCACATGCGCGTCCACTTCCGCCGCTTCAACCTGTTCCCCTGCTTCCATGACGTCCGCAACGACCTCCTCCTCGAGGAGCTCTCCATCGGTGCGCCGTCACCAGCACCTCCACCGCCCTCCTCTCCTCGACGTCGAAGGGTGCCTCCTCTGGCGGGCCTCCGGCGGGTCTGCGATGACCTCCTCAGCCGGCGGGCGCACCTCATCTAGCAGTCAACAACTCCACGGGCGGCAGCGGCGACAGGCGCGGGCGCCGCAAGGGGCAGGTCCAAGCGTCGTGGCCTTCTATCTACAATCCGTGGACGGGCCAAATCACCATGTGGCCCAGCACGTCCACGGGCTAGCAGCAGCAGCGCGGGCCGGCCCAACAGTAGTAGAAATGCAACAGGCCGCCGCAGCAGCAGTAGGCGATGCTCGCCGCTCTTCAGCCATAGCACTCGGGCTTCCTCCAGTAGCAGGCTCTGCAGCAGTAGCAGCTTGCGCAGCACCTGCCGGCGCCGGGCCAACTCACACAGCAGCCATCGCCTTGGACTCCTTGGTCGGGCCATTGGGATCAGCAATCATTGGCTAACAGCTTCAGCACCATGATGCTGAACCCCCCTCCCCTCCCCGGTTGTCGACACCAGCGCCTCCTCTCACATGACCCCGGACTCTAGTAATATCTCCCTATTCCGTCCACCATGTTCCTCATATCCTTCATCGCTTGTTATCGGCAATGGGTCTACTCTTCCTATCGTAGCATGTGGTCATTCAGTTCTACTTGGCCCCTTTTATCTTAATAATGTTCTTGTTGCACCTTCCATTATTAAGAATCTTCTTTTTGTCCGTCAGTTTACAACTGATAACTACTGCTCCATCGAATTTGACCCTCTTGGCCTCTCTTTGAAGGACATTTCTTTCAGGAACGTGATCACCAGGTTCAATAGTCCCGGGCCCCTCTACACTCTGCAGCTTCCAGCACCCGCGCCGCCATCATGTGCTCTTGCCGCTGCCCCTGCTGCTGTGTGGCACCGTCGCCTTGGTCACCTCGGACTCGAGCCTCTGTCCAAGCTTGTCAGCACCTCCGCCCTATCATGTACTAAAGGCATGGATGCCTCCCTTTGCCATGCATGCCAGTTAGGTCGTCACATACGTTTACCTTTTCCCACTTCATCTTCTTGAGGTCTCCAAAATTTCGACTTAATTCATTGTGATTTGTGGACATCTCCCATTGTGAGTGTGTGGGGTTATAAGTATTATTTGGTCATTCTTGACTATTGCTCTCACTTTTTGTGGACGTTTCCACTTCGCCTAAAGTCTGGAACGTTTTCCACTTTATCCCACTTTTTTTCTTATGTGACGACTCAGTTTGGTTGTGCTGTCAAGCATGTTCAAAGCGACAACGGGCGTGAGTTCGACAACACCTCTGACCGCTCCTTCTTCCTTGACCATGGCGCTCTACTCAGGATGTCCTGCCCTTACACAGCCTCCCAAAATCGCAAGGCGGAACGCATGATCCGCACAGTGAACAACATCATCTGCTCCATGTTGTTCCAAGCCTCTCTTCCTACTTACTAATGGGTTGAAGGCTTGCATACTGCGACCTATCTTTTGAATTGCCTCCCCACCAAAACCCTTGCTCTTGGAACTCCCTATTTCTCGCTCCTTGGGAAACCTCCATCATACGCCCACCTTAGAGTTTTCGGGTCCGCCTGCTACCCTAATCTCTCCGCCACTGCTCCCCACAAGCTCTCACCACGCTCCACCCTTTGTGTGTTTTTTGGCTATTCATCCAATAACAAAAAGGCTATCGGTGTCTGGATCTTTCCACTAATCGGATTCTCATCTCTAGACATGTCGTCTTTGATGAGGCTTCATTTCTCCTCTCCAGCACGCCTCGTCCTATTAATGAGCTTGATTTTCTGCAGACTAACCACAAGGTTTCGGTCCTCCCTATTGGACCCCAACCTCCTGGTACCTCCAGCACGTCGCCTGCAGGTCTCCCTGGCGATGTCGCTGCGTCGTGCTCCCCCGTGGTGCCCACGCCGCCCCTGGTGCCGCTGTGGTCTGTGCCCAGTGCGGCACCGTCGCCAATGCCACGCGCGGCACCGACGTCACCGATGCCCGTGCCACGCGTGACGACGCCATCGTCCCCGGCCACGGCGCAAGCGCCATGCCCTCCTGCCCTCAAAGTCTACACACGATGACCACGACCGGCAACTCCATCCTCTTCCTCGGAGGGAGCTGTGCCGCCTCCACCAGCGGGAGCTGTGCTGATTCCACCAATGGTGAATCGGCACCCGATGACTACTCGTGGGAAGCATGGCTTTTGCCAGCCTGCTGCGTTCCATGCCACTACGCCGCTCTCGCCGATTCTGAAGACGATCCGCTCCACTCTTGCCGACCCTAATTGGTGTCGTGCCATGGAGGAGTTTGATGCCGTCATGGCTAATAACACGTGGATCCTAGTTCCATGTCCTACCGGTGCAAACCTTGTGACCGGCAAATGGATCTACCATCACAAGTTTCATGCAGATGGCTCACTGGACTGGTACAAGGCTAGATGGGTTCTTCGAGGGTTCACACAACATCCTAGTATTGATTATGACGAGACATTCAGTCCTGTTGTCAAGCCCGCCACAGTTCTCACTATCTTGTCTTTGGCTCTCTCTCAGGACTGGCCCATTCATTAGCTCAATGTGAAGAACGCCTTCCTCCATGGGACATTATCCGAGACAGTCTACTGCAGTCAGCCCATAGGTTTTGTTGACTCCGCCCACCCCTCACATGTCTATAAGCTCAACAAGTCGCTCTATGGTTTGAAACAGGCTCCTCGTGCTTGGTACAGCCGCTTTGCCAGTCACTTGCCCGCGCTTGGATTTGTTGAGGCTAAGTCTGACACTTCATTATTCATCTACCGTCATGGGACTGACACAGTATACTTGCTCCTCTATGTTGATGACATTGTCCTTACTACTTCCAGCCCAATGCTTCTTCTCAGCACCATCACTACCCTCCAGAATGAGTTCGCCATGAAAGATCTGGGGCCCTGCATCACTTCTTGGGCGCTGTTCATTGCCGCTCAGATGGTTTGTTTCTCTCCCAGCATCAGTACCTGTTGGATGTCCTGGAGCGCGCTGGCATGTCTGATTGTAAGCCGTGCAGCACACCTGTTGATACTCATGCCAAGTTGTCATCCACAGAGGGTGATCTTCTCAGCGATGCGACTCACTATCACAGCCTGACTGGTGCTTTGTAGTATCTCACTTTCACTCGCCCGGATATTTCTTATGCAGTTCAGCAAGTCTGCCTCCATATGCATGCTCATCGGGTTCCACATCTCTCAGTAGTCAAGCGGATTTTGCGATATCTTCGGGGCACGTCACATCACGGCCTCCTTCGTCTGTCATCGTCCTCTGAGCTGGTGGTCTCCACGAATGCTGACTGGGCTAGGTGTCCGGACACGCAAATCCACATCTGGATATGTTGTCTTTTTGGGTGGTAACCTGATCTCCTAGTCGTCTAAACATCAGACGATTATATCTTGCTCCAGTGCTGAGTCAGAGTACAGGGCTGTTGCTAATGGAGTTGCTGAGACTGCCTGGCTTCGTCAGTTGCTTCAGGAGCTTCATCGCCCACTGACCAAGTCGACTCTGGTCTATTGTGACAATGTCAGTGTTGTTTACCTATCTACCAACCCAGTTCAACATCAGCGCACAAAGCATATCGAGATTGATCACTTCGTGCGAGAACGGGTTGCTGTTGGTGACGTTCGCGTGCTTCACGTCCCGACGACGTCCCAGTTTGCTGATATCTTCACCAAAGGTCTCCTGACATCGGTTTTCAGTGAGTTTCGATCAAGTCAGAACATCTTTAGCTTCGACGTTCCGACTGGGGTGGGGGTGATAGAAATATATCCTCTCTTAGGGATATTTTCCTTCCTTCGGTGCTTAGCGCATGGTTGAGTCCTAGCTGGACTCCTTGTTGGTCACGTTTAGTATGGATAGGATGAGATCGGCACCCCTCCTGATTCTGCTGCTATAAGTCAGGGTGGTTGTTGCCTTGATCTCATCTCTATATATTGTACCCCTGATTATTGAGGGATGTTATGCAATCTAATACAACGTGATTACCTTGCTATCAATTCTTTCTGAAAGAAAATACACCACAACCTCTCTAAAGTAACAAACCTCCCGGGGGAGGCGCGGCGCCAGCCCGGCCACGTTGCCCTCAAATCCCGGTCCCTGCGATGCGCATCGGCCGCCTCGTTTTGGGTTGCCGTGCGGCTGGCTGGGCGATTTTTGGCGGCCCACGCACCTGCCTGTGGGCTTCCGCGTGGTGCGCCGCTGCTGCCGGCGCGTGCTTCCTGCGGCGGCCGCTGCCGGCGATAAAGATTGACCCGGTGTGGATTTACTGATCCTCTTTCGCTTTCGGCTTCCCTCTCCGGGTAGGTCCCAGGGTTCAACTTTCCGGCGGAAAACAGCCGGAAAACCGGAAAATTTTTCGTTTCCGTTAGTAGTCGGGAAATGGAATTCCGGTATTTTTCGCCATTTTTTGTTTTTAAATTTAAAAATTCAAAAATATTTGTAAAAAATTGGGAAAAAATATGATAAAAAACTAGGTGTTCTTCTGAGCAAATAGGACTAGAACACACTCAAATCTAAGATCATTTGTTAGGCTAAAATTGCATTTTAGTTGAAAAACAAGGTTATTTGTAGTCTAATGAGGTAGGATTTATAGCTTTTTAATATCCGTACTATCAATGGGTTAAAAGAATATACCTTTTGAATGGAATGAGAGGTCTCCTTTATTTATCCTTACACTTTCATCATATCTTCATTAATTATTAAGTACTACGTGATATACATAAACATTGTTTATTGGATTGAACTTGGGTTTTTATATTTACTATGCAATTTATGTATTATAAACTTATATTATGGTCTATGCAATTTAAGTTATTGTGATAAATTTAGTTTTCATGCATTTTATTTGTGATTTCATGTGACAATATACTTTTGTTTTGAATAATTTGTGTGTAATATATTTAATATGCATTGTACATTGCAATATACAATAGATACAAAAAAATATTCTATTAAATTTTTTAATTCTTCATATGTTTGGAGCATTTGTAGTCAAAAAATGACATTTTCCACCAGAAAGTCCGGAATTCCACCGGAAAGTAGCGGAATTTCGCCCGGAATTTCCGGAATTCTGTTTTTTAAATTTGAATTCACATTCCGTTCGGAAAATGCGGTTTTCGGCGGAATTTCGTCCGGAATTCCGTTTCCGGTGATCGGCGGGATTCGTAAAAAAAACGAAAAGGTGAACCCTGGTAGGTCCTTGCTTCTGCCATCTCCATCCTTCCTCATCTCCCCCTGGTGTGGTCGACGTTGAAATTGCTGCCGATGGGTTGACCTTTCGCTTCTCGTGGGACAGCTCCGATGGGTGAGAACGGGTTCCGCTGGAGTCTCATCCCCTCCTCTCTTGGTGGAGATTGTTCCTCTTCTCTTGGTGGAGATTGTTACTTTAGTTTAGGTTTTCCCTGGGCGCATTCTCGCTGCTGCAGGAGAAATTTTTTGGGTCCTGCTCTTCGTCCAGCAATTATGAAATGATTTGGGGTGCCTGTTCTTGGCTTCTCTGGGCACGGGCGGGATTCCGTTGGAGTTTAGTTCCCCTTTTTTTGGGTTGAATTTTAGCCCCTGTTCGATGCTTTCCTGCTGTGTAAGGGTTTTGGGTTCCCGCGCTTTATTCTCTGCTAATCTTGAGGGGTGCTTGTCCTGTTACTCTTTTCTTTTTTTTCAGGCGGCCTGCGGATCGACGGAGGGCTGTTATTCCTCAGTTGCGGCTGCTGCCTACTTCTTCCCTGTGCGTGCTAACCGCGGCAGAACTCTTTCTGCTTAAGATTATTAGTTACTATATTGCCCTGTACTATTTGTGGTTGGCTTCCTGGTTCTGCTTCTAATCGTTGTTGCACTGTCGTGTCCCATTCCCTCCTACTACTAGACTGTCGTCATCGAGGAATTCAGTTGGTTGGACAGCCTCGCTTTGTCACGCGTTATCCTTAAGGTGAGTTCGCCTTCCTTGCTTTCTTAAATTTTAGACGCTCCTGTGACTGAGTACATTGCGAACGACGACATGCTCGTGCTTATGTTTATTCCGTACTGATGTTTGCCTTCGGACCATTGGAGTCCTCGAAATTATTTGCTTGGAAAAGTTGAGCACCTCTAAATATTTGTTACGGAAAATGGGCACTACTTTGTGTGCTTCCTCCTGCCTGATGTCCACTATGTTAGGATTAAATTTACTCCTCTAGGGGAACAGGCAGTTCTTTATGTGCCGTAGGCATGCTGGCCATTCGTCCTGTCGCTATTAAGATTGCTGCTCAAGCTTCTGTTGCCTGAAACGAAGCCTTACCTTTGCTTAATCTTCCCTTTTCTTATTGCTTTTACCACGTATTGACCTCTTGTTCTTGGTTATTTGTTCTTTAAACAAATTTTCCTCTTCTCCTTGGTCCCTAATTGTAAACAGTTCTGGATCTAATTCCTTATTGCGGGCAAGCAGTTGTCGGTCTCGTATTTCAAAATTCATTTTCAGCAACATTTCCTTGGAAAAATTCTTCCTTTCAAGTTTTAGGTGTCCAGGAAGAGGAGAGTGCCTTAACCATGTTCGTTGTTGGGGCCAGCTACATTTCACTGCTGCAATCTGTGGCTAACCGGTGTTCTCTGCCATATGTATCTACTATTCGTGAGTTCACTGACGACGGCTCTGTACTCTATGGAATAGAGCTACAAATGCCTGCACAGAATCAATTCTCACTAGCAGAACAAGTATTCTTTTGGGCATATGCCCAGCCAAATGCAATATCAGGTTACAAAAGAGGTGCTTTACAAGCAGTACGTTTCCTGCAATCTATATATGGGTTCGTCGTGCTTATGTTTACTCTGTGCTGATGTTTACCTTCTGCGGATGTTGGAGTCCCCGGAATTATTTGTTTAGAAAAGTTGAGCACCTCTAAATATTTGATTACGGAAAATGCTACTTTGTGTGCTTCCACCTGCCTGATGTCCATTCATGCCTTCTTTTTGCTTCGGATTCGTGTGTTTCATAGTTGTTTATAGCGGTCCTTCCCCTTTGCTTCCTTCCTTCCCTCTTCTCTTAATCTTTCGGTGGGTGCTGCTTTTTTCCTTGGATTTGGGCTCTCCCCAGTTTGAATATTTTTCTTCTTCTTTTTTGCGAGTTCAATCTTCATTTTCTGCTCTAGGTTAACAACTATATTGACATGCATTCGCCCTCGTCGTCTTCTTTATATTGCAACTGGAGAGAGCTTCCTATCTGAATCCTAGGCCCACTTGCCATTTGGCTCACTCAGGCAAAAACCAGTTTAGTTGCATATTTATTTTGTTGCAAAGGGTATTTTACCTGAGGTGTTCCCAAACTAATTGGCATACAATAAAATTTTGAGCACATTTATTTTACCTTTTAACTGTCTATCTACTTCCACAGAAATATCATAGATATTGCATTGAATATATATAAAAAACATTGTACATGTCAAATTTTAGCTTAGGCACCTCAACTGTTTATTTTCAGATTGTCACTTGCCCCCTGCAGACCCTAAATGGCCACTGTGGTATAAGTTACAAACTTTCAATGTCCAATGCTTAGGACAAATGTATTTCAGCTATGGATAAACAATATAATCCTACAACGAAACGAGGCAACGAGTATGCCCACAGTATTGCTGTAAATATGAATTTATGATGTCTTCCCATCTTTTATAGTAATGGAAGTTGTCAAAGACCTACTACAAGACTGAACTGGTTATGAAACTACATGTACATGTTCAAAATTTCATATTCAGGTGAGAGCGAAAGGCTTTATGTACACAAGAGGATGGAAATCGAATTGGAAATTTTAGTAGCAATGCAGCTATGGCCAGCTTCGTACTGTCGCAATGAGATTAGTGGTTGGTGACTTTATGCAATATGATTATGCTGTTTATGCAGGAACAGTTAGCAAGTTGCCTCTTCGGTTAGATTGCTTCCTGCCACTATTTAGATTTCAATGCAAGAGAGCATTGGCACTTCAATTTTTTTTTCACTTCACATTTGGAATTCATTTGACACTCCGACCATGGAAACAAAATTATTTGAGGCAGACCGATTGCACTAGGTTAGTTACGTTTCTTAAATTATGCCACTTCTAAAATTAATACTTAAGTACTGTAAAGCCAGGGTTTTTGGTTAATCTGAATTCTAATACTTCTGAAATTAATATTTTCACTGGTACATATTTTAGAGCGTTATCCTGTAATCTTTCTGCATGACCTCCTTTTACTTTCACTGTGAAATGCCTGGTTATGCAAATCAAACAGATGAATGGATATAGCAAGTTTCAAATGGCATGGCAGGTGCAAAGGTTTTCCCTTTCAAATTTTTGCCTTCCTCTGCTATCTCTTATTTCAGGTTTCAGTGAGGTCGGCATGTACTAACAGAAATCTTATGCCAGAGCCTAGAACAATGATCTTTAGCCGGAACATGTACCAGATCAGAAAAGCAGCAACAAGCTCATTCCATATCCAAATTGCCTGAATTGATTACCTCAATGCAACATAGCCATCACTCACCAGTCAGAGATTTCCGGCCTCAAATTACAACAGCTCAAACGCCATCGACAGCAAATATATCATCAACAAAATAGCTATATGAAAAATCCTATCGTGATGTATGTACAAGGATCTATGTAATGTAAATATTTTAAAATTATATGTATGTAACTACTATGCATCTGTACCTTAATATGCACATTCATGAACTATACTACCAGCAGCCATCTGAAGCTAAAAATTGCCTCGTAAGAACAACATACTACAATGGAATACTGTGTGTAATATTAGTAATACTGTTTACCCACTTGGTTCTTCTCAGAATAATATCTGTCTTTACTCCTTACTACTGTGCACCAAACACCATCTACTCTTTAGCAATTCGCGCGCATGGGCGCGCGCCGTTCACTAGTCTAAAGTTACAAACGGGACGGGGGAGGCGGCCGGCAAGCCCGGCCACGTCACCGGAAAAACCCCTGGCCCTGCGATGCCGAGAGGTTGGCTGGGATGCAGTGGCTCACGGCAGCCAATTAAATTTTTCGCAGCTTCGCCGTGTCAGTTGGTGGTAGTCGGTTGACCACCATACGGCGCCTTCAATTGCCACGTGCCCTACTTAAGCTGCCTACGTGTTGCGTCCCGATTTGTTTCGTGGACGTGCTCACGTTTGGATAAATCCTGCCACTGCATGATCCTGCTCTTCTTTTCCTCCTACTTTTCCTATGTTTTGCTTCCTGGGTTTGTTACCTCCGCTGGTTGTGGTTCCTTTCTTCACCGTTGCTTTCGCTGCTTGCTTCGAGCTTCGCTGTTTTTGCTCCATTGGTTCTCGCTACTAACTTATGTGTGGTTAGTTCTGGTACTTCGTTTGCTTAAGATACTGTCTATCCTTTGCTGCTACTTTCAATCTGTCTCTCCTTCCCTTTTTTAAACAAGCTGCCATCACTTTTTTGTTTTTGTTCCTCCCGTTGCTAGCTTCTGTGCTAAGGACCATGTATTTCAAAACCTTGTTTTATGCATTCAGCTGCTGAGCTCCATCAATCGTTTGCTACTTCTTTCATGCCGCTAGTGTTTGCCCTTCTCCTGCTCAACCTCGTTTCTCCTCTTTCCGCAGCTTTGATTCTCTAACTTGGCATTTTGGAATTATTTGTTAGCCCTTGATTTGGCTTCTTCATTTTCCTTTTGGCTACGAAATCTGCCTTGCCTTGGGACGGTGGCTTCCTTTACTATGATTTTTATTTGGCCACAGTTTTCCCCACTCTTTTTATTTTCTAGATCGAAATTTGCTATATATATATTGCACTAGGATATTTTTCTGCAGTTGCAATTATTCTAAAGAAACTAACATTTGCTATATATATTGCTAGCAGTCCCAAAATATTTTTATTAGAACATTTTTTCTACATATTGTCTACTCGCGTGCATGGGCGCGCTATAATCACTAGTTCCTAATAGAACTACTAGGCTCAACGCTCTCGCTACCTATATGCGAATTTCAATGAACTTGAGGATTTTATACCTTCATCACTCTACAAGCTCACGCCTCTATAATACCATATGCCCTAGAGTTCATCAAGCTCAGCAGCCTTCTTTGCAATGACCTGGCTAACAACTTCCCCATACTCCAGAACTCCTGGTAATTGACAACCAGTTTCATAGAGCAAACACCTCCATAGTCCACAATTCGTTTTCTAGAGTGGTACGATATGCCACGGAATTAACCTAGGGATGTGTAGTCACTTGGGACAAATAAGCTAAAGCAAAAGGACTACAGGGATATGAGACATGTACACCAACCATCCATTAACTGAAGGGACATGGGAGATCTACTGTATAAAGTTCTTCCCTACTGGACACTGAGGCTCCTTCACCTACTCAGGAGCGATATGTACCATATAGAGCAAGCAGAAGTTTTATTCAACTTAATTGACAATCAGAACAATGTTTGGAACATCCAGCGCCAATTATGCATTCTTACAAATAAAATCTTCACTTGATTTTTGAAATTGTTGGCATTGAACGGATCAGGATTTCCACAAGAGTGGCAACAAAAAAAAAAAGAAAAGAAAAGAAAAGATCACTGTCCAAGCAATTGAATCAGAAGTACAATAACAGAGATTTAGCTTTCAGTCCATTTTGCAGAGAAGTTGGCAAAGTCATCATTTCACTCAACTAAAAAGGAACTTCTCTAATTGCTATCTTCATACACCCTTAGTTGTGGTACCTTTACATGTAGATAGAAGGGAACATTTGTATTATTACGAACCAGGCTGAACATAACACTTCAATGAATTTTCAAATCTTCCTACATTTCAAGAAGTTTAGACAGCTGTAAGCTAACCAGGCTCGTAGAAGACGAATGATTACAGGGAAGTCGCAATTCCATACTTGCTATGAGAGTTCAATAGCACGTGGTAGATTGGGTCTTGATATGACACTTGGAGAAGTTGGAGAACAATGTATCCGCATGTTGTGATGCTAAAGCAAAGAAGGAAAAAAAGGATAAGGGTTCATAAATTAAGCACATAAAATCATCTATATGAACCACAACTTTGTATGTCAACATATCCACTCATGTGAATGCACCAAAAGTGTAAGAAGAAATGTATCTATGTGTACCCCGAATGCAATTGGTCCTTCACACACTTCAGCTGATGGGGTTACAGCAGCTTGTCAGCTTTACATAATGAAAATGTATATATTCTCCCAAGTAGGAAAGCACCACCCACATATGAATCATCCATAATCCCAACATGCGCTACTACTAGGAAACATTAGATAATATTCCAACACTCATAAAGTATGCAAGTGTATACATATCATGGTAAAAATTTACCAAAATGAACAAAATTACCTTGGTAGTTAGCATATAATAAGTTGATTGCAGCATTTAGATACACAAATTAATGAGAACATATCAGGTGCAAACCAGTCTCTTCGGCAAACTTGCAAACTTCTAATCTGGGCATGGGGGATTAGGTAATTTTACACTTAACCGCCCACCTCTAATTACACTTTTGCAAATCCCCCCTCCCACTCCCCCTGCGCACCCCGTTGGATGTTAATCTTGTGGTCCAGATTAGAAGTTTGCAAGTTTGCACGAAGAGATTAGTTTGCACCTAATTAATAGACAGTATGTTCAGATCTATAGGCAGGATATCCCCACAATCCCATGATGCAGGCATGAGAGCCAACAGAAGTGATTGCACAATGATTACTATGATTACTAGTATTGTTCACGCGTTACTAGCTTTCGCTAGGGATTATATTGATTTGGTAAGGTTCGATGCTTATCATTGGTTTTGTTCACTTCCTCTAGGGAAGAAAATTAAAGAAAGGTAAACACTTGATTACAAGATTTATCTCTATTTTTTTCTAGAACATGCTGGGAGAACTGCGTGACGTTGCATTAAGAAGAATGGGTTTTGTTACTGGGTTTTAAGATTGCTTACATTCACATCCTTGTCTCTAGTATTCAAGATGACCCTTACAAAATAATCTATAACATGGGAAGAAAATTAACGGAAGATAAACATCGAAACAATACAAATCCATCCGATCCCTCCTGAACAGAAAATAATGCGATTGAACAGAACCAGTGGCAGAGCTTGGACCGAGAATCAGAAAATCAGAAGAGGGGGGGGGGGGCAATCAAGGAATAGAAGGGATGAAATTAACAATTTTTTTGGTGCTTAAGTGATGGAATAAATGCTTCCTAAAGGATTTATGTAAATAGGGAAGCTCCGCCTCTGAAGTCTGAACAGAACTTGTGGCGCTAAAATACCATGCCGCTGCAACAGTTCAGCAATCGGTGTCGGTGGCAAGTCCCACCCTTTCATGCACGCAAGAGCAAGACCCATTTATATCATGGTTGTCTGCAAAATCAGTGCCAAGATGCCAGAAAGAGCAGATGCACACCAGCAGTTGTACATTCAGATTGCTGCATTCGACCAAGGTGCCGGCATGAGGAGAAGCAACAGCTCCACTATGGAGGTAATTAGCAGCAGAAGAGGTCAAATTGAATGGCTTGAAGGTAGGAAGTTCCAGACGAAGCAGGGGCACTGGTAAGGAGGACTCAGGGAAGAAGGATAGATTAGAGGAGAACTTCGTCGGTAGCCATTCACATGGTCATCGCTCATAAGTAGATACTGATTCCAACAGAATGATATGTACTAAAACCTATTAACAAACTAAACCAATTAACAAACCAAACAAATTAACCAACTGAAGATAACATGGAAATAACTCAGGTAACAAAGTATTGTGGTAAAATCAGCATACAGTAAATGGATTTGTTAAGCAGAAATAGTGATAGGAGTAAGACACTGATGTTTGGAGCCTCAAAAAAGATTCATTTACCTTCCGAAGCATATCAACAAGACAATCCAAATGGTAGTTGATATCCAAGATGATTCCTTATGAGCAACCCAAACCTACAGGCATATTATCAACGCTTAACCATATTCACCAGGTAAGACTTCCGAAATTATTAAACAAGCAAATATAATAACCATCAAATTAATACAAAACAATTGTTGCTGCACATTTTATAAAAGAGTCTAAGAGAGAATGTGCAGATCAGGGTATCCACTGAAAATATAGTAACAAAACTCAATTGGTTATGTTTCCACTGAGAAGACATCCTCCCCTATGACTGATAAATAACAGCGTGACATGATTAAAGCTCAGAGAGGTTCAAATAAAAAATACAGGAGCTAGTTACCAAAAAAGGGTCTCCAATTTTTGGATAAACTAAAAGGTTAAGAGTAAAAATTTCACATCATGTTCATGCAAAAAAAAAAAACTCTTTCAGATAGTTAGTTCAACAAATACTAAAATTTAAAGGAGGGCTTAGTGCAAAAGATGAGCTAGATGCAATAAAAGCAAACTACATTGCTCTAAGCATTACATGAACACACCAAAAAACCTTAACAATTAGACTAAAGAATGTTGAATTCTACCAACTTTAGCTTAAGAAGTTCAAGATAAAATTCTATTATTTACAGTAAGCTTGGGACAAAAGGCTATGTTGTTGTTGTTGTACAGTAATATTATTTTTTATTTTTTGTAATTTCTTTCTATTTATGGTTCTTCCAAGATTTCCCATTGCATTTCTCCCGACACAAGTTAGTTGGGAAATGACATTTTGATTAACAACTAAACCTGCAAAAAAAAATCATTCATGTTGATTTGGTGATCACCCGAAAAAGTTTGCATGATTGCATCTATCTCATGGTTTATACTAAATACAGTGCCCAAGTTTAAGAATTATTACCGATATTGCAAAGATATTTATGTAGAAATCAATTAAGGTCGCTGCCATCCACCTAAGTGCACAATAGAAATAGTGAACTTTAGATTTAAATTTGATAAAGGAATCTTTTATTTTTAGTTCAACTGATGAACAAATATATTTAACCGTCACTCTAAATTGACAGATCAATAAATATTTACACAACATTTCTCCTAAATGTCAACAATGTTAACAGATAGATACTTAGAATAATAGTTTTCATTCAACAAGGGATTAAATAGCACAGGCAGTTGCTAGATTGTTGAATTTATGTAACTTGCCAAAATCATCACAACTTGACAAGAAAAAAAAATCAATGCATCACTACCACCCTTTGCCATGACATGCAACGGCTTCAGGAGTGGGCTGGAAGGAGCAGCTGAATCCAAGATTGACGGGGTGGTGAGTACAGGGGAGACTGAGACTATCAAATTGGTGCAGAGGACAGACATATGGTCCCTGCCAGTCAGAACAATTTTGATAAAATTACCTATAGCTTCATGGAATTTACTCAACATAAATGTACGAATTAAATGTTGACCGTAACTTCAGCGTACAGGCTTCTAGTAGGATTCCCAAATCTCATGTTTGCATTATATATTTGAAAAGTTCAAATCACCAATGGCTGCACAGTTATTGCTCCTAGACTGCTGCAATCTTGCATCTAATTACTCTTTGTATCTTGTATCTGTAACATTAAGCTCAAAAACGGCCTAAGAAACCAGCAAGGCAACAAAGTATGAATTATAATGTATTCACTTACGGTGTCAACAGTTCCTTCCTAAAAGGAAGTCCATCAGTGATAACAGTATATATGACAACAGTAGCCATGAATATTCCCAAAATGCTGAAAATAATCCTTCCAATTATGACATAAGAGCATTTTCTCTGGGATGGGTTACCTTGCCTGAAAATGTTGTGAGAATACAAGTCGAGACAAATAGCATCAATATAATAAATACAAGATGCAACTAACAGCAGGTGCACACAAAAGAACATTCTATGGACATCTCAATGGATCAACAAGATCAGTGTGGCTATGATATGAGTGGCAGCAAGGAATGTGGTGGAACACAGTTTGCTGTGTTAATATGTTACTCAACATCTAGTCTATGTTACTCAACATCTAGGATGCAACCAATCTTGAGCTTTCAGTATGTTAGTTAAATAGCTGAAGGCGCAGCATATTAAATGGTCAATCGTGAATAATTTGGTACTCTACCTGATAAACAGAAGATCAAGTGGATCTTGAGATGGTCCTGTAGGTGTTACTTCAAAAAGCTTCATAACAATATAAGCGCAAGTAGCAGCACTGAAAAGATAAAAAGAAAAGGAGAAAGGTGGATACCATTAAGTTGATAGGACTCAACATAGAAGCCTACAAAGAAGACATAAAACTAAAAGGTTTTCAAAATATTAGAGAAGAAATCAAATACCTGCCAAAGCAAAACAACAGAACCACCCACACGGCAGAACTAACCCAGCTTGCTTCCTTGTAGATAACCCATGCCTAAAACACCATGAAAGATGCATCTCTAACTTGAGTCAGAAATTAAATTTGATCTTTCCAAAAGTAGTCCCTTTACCATCCATGGGAGGTACCAAGAAATACTATTAAGCAATACCTTCAGAGGTACCCAGTGTTTTCAAATCACTTGTTTAGTCATGATTAATCAATGATTAATTGAGATATCTGTCCCTGGAAATCGATCAGGCAATTCGATTCAATTATAATACATAGTCGACTGATCAGTCGACTAATCATTGATTAGTCACAAGTGACGACTAATCAGGCATCTCTATTCGAGCGACTAGCTCTGGCTTCAGTCCTATAGCACTCAAGGCTCAGCCGGCCAAGCTGCTGCTGTCCTCTGCGGTCTGGTTGCTGGCTGCTGCCTCCTCCAACCTCTCTGCACCCTCATTGCCTGTCCCATATCTAGTTTATCCAACTTGGTGCTCTGCTTGCCTGCTTGTATTTCCCAAGGTTTGACTTGCAGATGCAGGTACTCTGCCTCAGTGGTAGTGGTACAAACTGCTGCAGCTATCGCACCAGTTCCTGATCTTTGTGTTCTACTCTATCTATTCTCTACTGTATTTAAAGTCAGGGTTTCAGGGATAGGCAACCAACTAGGCCATAGACTGCCCTGGACCGACTAGTCAACTAGGTTGATAAGCCCAGAACTAATCTTAATTAATCAATGCCTAGTCATGATTAGTCGTCTAGTCTGTGACCCAGTGACTCAATTTAACAATTTCAAAACATTGGACATACCATATATTTTGGTACTTCCCCAAGTAATAATTTGACAATGTCTCTTGTTACCTCCCAAGGATGGTAAAAAAGGGTCTTCCGGCTAACTTTTCCTCATAAGATGGTAAGCATCAGAGGTTTTTGTTAAAAAACATAGTAAAAAAAGTGACTGCTTAGGAATTGAAGTCAGGAAAATAAAGGTATTACCGAGATTGCAATTACATTCACATAAAAATCAACCAGTGTTGCCACCATCCATCTGCATACAATATATAATCACAATTTGAAGTGAATGTATGTATCTTGTGTACATGTAGGCAAGTGGAAGAGTTATGACGTGCATACTCTGATGTAATAAATAGTTCAGTTATTAAAATGTACTGATTCTCTCAAGAACAAAATTTTACTGCATATGTCATGATTCCACACTAACTCCAAAAGTAGGCCCATCAAGAGCAACCTATACTACTTGCAGTATTGTTGAGCAAGAGTAAGTTTTCATGATAAGATATTGGTAAAACACCAACACCTCCATACTGGTCCTGATCCAGGAAAACCTAGATACAGAAACAATCTACACTTACATGAATATAAAACATGGATTGTGCGATGTTATACATTAACTAAGGTTCAATTAATAAATTTAACTTTACAACGAAACTTAGATGACCTTTCAGGTGCTACACCATTACCAGCTCATCACGTATCCTTACCATTTGACAATAATCTCCACCAAAAATATGCAACTTACCAACCAAGCAAGTTGCAACACACACAGTCCATGACCCTCATTGTGAGGAACGAGCAAGTTCCTGACCCTAGTAATGGCTACTTGACCGTACAAACATCCAGTTCAACAATAACGCAATAGCTTCGTAGTTCCTACCAATCCGCAAGCAAAGCACATCAGAAACTAGCAACGTTGCCAAAGTTCACCGAAGCAAGCACCATGGAATCCCCTGCAAAACCATCCGACCCCACGGATGCGGATCGGGGGAGAGTCGGAGAGAGAAAAGCAGCACTTACGGCGTAAGCAGCTCGGAGCGGAACGGCGAGCCGTCGGTGGCGCAGGTGTACACCAGCGTGCCCACCATGAGCACGCCCAGCGCCGCGAACACCGCCCTCCACGCGACTAGGGACCCCTGCGCCGCCATGATCACCGCTCGAGAGGAAACGGCCGCGGAGTTAGTGCGGGGGCGAATAGTTGCCGGCGGAGCCAAGTAATAGGAGGAGAATGGGGAGTGGACGGGAAGCTGACACGTCGGCGCGGCGGGAGCAGAGGCGGAGGCGCGGCCACGTAGGCTGTGGGCGGCGCCACCGCCGCATCTCGCGACTTGGTTGAGTGTTGGGATTTGGGAGTAGGTTGGTTGGCGGAGTCGAGTCGCCGGCGGCGACGAGCGGCGACGGCGGCGGGGGTTCGGAAACGGAAACGTGCGTGCGTGGGGGAGAAAACGGGTTTCCGGATTTCACCCGGACGCCCCGGCCCATTTGGTACGCCCAAAGAAAACTGGGCCTGGTTCGAAGAACTGGATGCTGGAGGCCCATGAAAGAAACAGGTGTGTTGGCTTCCGTTCTTGTTTCTTTTTATTTCGTCTGAACCCCTTGTGTGTTTGCCATGCCCAGCTTCCGCTTTTGAAAAGTTAAAAGTGGACATTTAACTAATATTTTTTAATAAAAAAATTAAACCGACCTCTGAATCTACATTGTGCCGGCCAAACGTTATAAGAGTTCTTATACTCTAAATCTTAAATGAGGAGTTTCACAAATAAAAAGAAAGTTTAAAAACAAAGAAAGAAAGTTAAAAATTAAATTTCAATCTTCTTCTTCATTCCTGCTTAAACCTTACAATATCTTTACGCAGCACCAATTAATCACTCGTCTGCTTAGAAACTTAATGTTCGGATCATCTGTTACTTGCCAAATCTTTTTATGTAAACCTTCACCGAGTGTATGATGGGTGTGAGGAGATATCAACATCGCCTCAAGGGAGGGAGTGGCATAAAGATGCATTGGTAATATCGACGCTAGCGTATGTACAATTTTTTCAAACAATTTTCCTAGCACAACATGGACATACGAATAGGGTCAATATTAAGGATGGAAACGGATCGGATACATATGAAAACAAATTCGGATATCTGTCTTCTTGTTTCTTTCCAGTTTCCATCCCTTAGGATGTGTTGGAATTTGGCCAATTTATGGCTCATTTAGGAGAATTCCAAAGCAACATGTGGCCGGTTGCTATAGTCGCTATGCTAGTATAAGCAAGTGAACTCCAAGTTAAATATTGGAGCACTTTTCATGTGTTGAATAGAGCAGCCAAGAGATGGAGTGCGTAAGACTTTGCTAAACACACACCAACTCACGCGTGCGCGTGTATCCGCATCTTTTTGCGTGACTTCTGACTTGGGACGTGCGGTTGTGTGGCTACAATTCAACACATATTTTGTCACTTGTGTCTCTCACATTTGAACCGTTATGCACTAATTAGGCGTTAATGAAAGTGATCGGGTGCTCTAGCCTAAGAGGGGGAGGGGGTGAATTAGGCTCTCTAAAAACTTAGACCTATGGCTCCAACTAGTTTGCACAAAACTTAAACTAAAACATGCTATGTAGATGTGCAACTAGGTTGTTCTAGTGTGAAAACCCTATCCCAAAAGAGTTTAGCAACCTATAGCCTTTCCTATCAAGAAACTATTCTATGAAAGTAAAGGCACACAAATTGCTAGTATGAAATGCGGAAACTTAAAGAACGGGATAGGAGATAGCAAACTCTTGACGCGGGTGTTTATCCCGTGGTTCGGTTAGTCACAAAGGCACACCTACATCCACGTTGTTGTAGCACTCACTAAGAGTATTGCTACTCGGCCACCAAGTCTCTTCCGTGAACACAATCACGGTCAACTTGGCCCCGGGTTCTACTAAGGAGCTTCTCCACAAAGGATGGGGGTCTCCACGTCCCCCGCACAAAGATGTCGTCGCCGCTCCACACCAAGTCGGAGGGTCGATGACGTTGCCGGCGAGCTGCACGCTCTAAGGTGCCGGCGCACCAAGCTCTTGTTTTGGTTCACTAAAGAACCACAGCACAAAGGCTCGAAGCCTTGCAATCTCACTCACTAAGAGCTAATCCTTTATACAATACTCTCAAAGTGTGCTAAGGACTAAGGATATGATCTTGATGCTTTTGTATGGCTTGGAGATGTTCTTGGGTGTGTGTGGGATGTCCAGCAACTCCAGCAATCTTCAAATGGCCGGGGTGAGGCGTATATATAGGCCACCAAGTCTTGTAGCCGTTGCTCCAACGGTCAGCTAAAAATCTGCGTATCACCGGATGAACCGATGCCTCTGGCTGGGGTAGCGTCGGTTCTTCCAGTCACTCATAACCCGAAGTAGCCGTTGAACTCCTGACAGCTAACGCAGTGATCACCGGTTGAACCGATGCTTTGTATCGATGCATCACCGGTTCATCCAGTGCTAAAGGATCTTCTCCTGGGCACTAACGTCATTACACCGATGGTATACTCCGATGCACCGTCGGTTGAACCGGTGCTGAAGAAACTTCTCCTGGGCACTTGACATCGTCTCTGGTACACAGTACGCCCAATGCACCGATGCCCTTTCTTGGACCGTCGGTTCAACCGGTGACTATAGGCTGACTTGGCTTCGATTCCCTCCTGCACCAAACATCATAGCTTCGGGCCTGCTACGCCTATCTTCTCCTTCTCTTTGTCATCACTTGAACCTAAAAACCCGAGAATGGTCATCTTAACAATCATATTAGTCCAAGTGTTGTGTTGTCATTCGATCACCAAAATCACTCGAAATGGCATAAATGGTGCCATGTTCGTTTCAGTTAATCAATGCCCGGTTAATGCCATAATACCCAGTAAATTGACATGATAATCCTGAATGAGTTTTAATGTCTTTTATGGAGGTCATAAAAAAGATAACGACTTCTTGAGGGTAGTCACACCTATATAAGTGGACAGAAAGCATTCAGGTGATACTCTCTTAATTTTCCTTGTCATTTTCCACCTCTAGCTGTGTTGCGTCATCGAGCAGCTAGATCTCGCCGACCCTTCTCTTGGCGTGCACTGAGGAGGAGGATGAGCGGTATCTTTGAGCCCTTGCCATCATGAAGCCTGCACAAGGAGCGGCAAGAAGGTTTCTGGATAGCGCATCTGCACGACCGCTCGAAGCTGTTTATCTTCCCCCTGCGCTGCCTCATCTTTGATCTGCACAACGATGAATCGTCACTGTGTCAATTCCCTAGCGACATCAACCCGACTGTGAGTCCATGTTGCATCAAATTTTAATTGTGTTCATCTACCTGCTGCTAGGAATAGCTCGCATCATGTATTTAATTGTTTATAAAATACTCCTCAACCTAAAATCTGATAATAGAATAATGCGTATGTTTCTAATGGGATGGAAACGGATCGGATACGCATGAATAAATTCGGATATGTATTTTTCTATTTCCTTACGGTTTCCATTACTAGGCAGCATCTTGAACAAAGCCTCCAGGGAGAAAAGCGGCATCTTTGAAGCATCGCCGGCCGGCATATATTATCTGATATATACTGGTATGATTTACCCCTTATATTCTGGTATAACTTGGTTTTGTTACCTAGAACTAATGACACAGATACGTCGAATTTAACTGCATGTTACCCCTTGTTTATTATATCTTGATGACAAGAGCGAGTAACAGTCAGTTATCACTCTCCAAGTATTTTCTCCACCGTATGAGCAAGAATAATCTGATGCTGTTTTCTCTTTATAAAGAATCCACCTTTGGACATTCCTAAATGATGAACAGTGTTATTGTTGGAGTTCGGCCCTGGAGATCTAGGCCGTGGTGCCAATATGCTTGCAGCAGTCACTAGCAAAACGACGTTGCATGCTGCAGCAGCCAGGCAAAGTATTTACGTCCTCGATCGACCGGATCGCTAGCTCATCCCCGCAGCACCCAATGCGTTCTCCCGCACGTTCTGAAATCTCTTCTACTTTTATTAATTGCTCGTCACTGAACTCAAGGTGGGCATCATCCCGATGCATCCATGCCGTCGGCAACGATGCCACGACCAGACAGCCGGCAAGCACCAGCCAAGCATGGCCACACCGGTGACGCCAAGGGATAGATACGATCCTGATAATCTGGTCCGGAAAAGAGAGAAGGATCGCACGCCATTTTCAGCTATGGATGGGTATCTAGCGACAGGTCAGGATGCGTGCCAAGATCGCTCTATCCTGTGGGGTAGAGTGAGTTAGTAGATCTAGTGAAGTCAGCAATTCAAAAAAAAAAACCCATCTGGTTTCTTCAGTTGCAGTGTTGGGGTTGAAACAGGGGCGAAGCCAGATCAAAATGGCGCCGGGGTCTTGTCTGTTGCGAGTCGGGGTCTTTCTCTTCGAAGAACAGTGCAGCACTGTGTTTTCTATAGAATTTCTATAAATCCATCAGGGTCGGCAGACCCCAATAACAAAGGGCAGCTCCGCCCCTGGGTTGAAACACGCATTCGAAATGGTGACTGACATTTTGCCTATTTCTAAGGGCCGGACCGGGTAATTTGGTAACGGAATAGTAGACATTATTAGCTACACTAAGCACCGTGGGCCCTACCAAGAGTTGAAGATCGCTGCTGATTTAAAATTTTTCTCCGTGTACAAAAGTCCAAAGATAGATTATAACTTACTCCTACCCAGCCTTGAACTACATTAGATCAACGCAGTTGCAGGTAAGAAGGATAAACTGCAGTTGGATCATTGGATCGACACAGCCATCTGGAGGAATCAGAGTGGTCCAGCAAACCGAAGCACATTGTCTTCCTATTACCCAGATAAAGGAAGTTTTCAGTACTGTCATGCAGCATCGATCTTGTAAATTAACCTCGCTTTGCAACAACACAAACCTGTAAAGTCAACTAGCCCTGTCCAAAGATGCTCGTATAATTAATTTGCTTAACGATGCTACTAGCTTGCAGCAGTTAGTTCGGGATCACCTGGATTGTTGCAGCAGGCCTGAACATTGCCTAGCGTTGCAAACAAGTTGAGTTGTCCCTCTCAGCTCATCTCGGCTGACCGCAGCATCTTAAGACGAAACCACCAGCTAGCTGGAGGAATCAGAATGAGCCAGCAAGCGAACAAGGCTTTCTTCTCATGATCCAAGGAGTTTCAGTATTATTTGCATCGATCTTGTAAACTAGCTCCGCTAAGACAGTGTAAGTTCATTAATCCTAAGTCAACCACTTGAGGTGTCCATTGATGCTGTAATCAACGTGTTTTATTTTGTATGCAGTTTCCTTCATGATGCAACGTTAGTTCAAAAAACCTTAATTGTTGGAACCGACCTGAACATGACCTATCACATAAGCAAAGTTTAGTACAAGTGGTAGTGTTTGGATCCATATATATCGAGTGAGAAATGAGTCGTTCTCTCAGCTCCTTTATTTTGACAGATGACTATATACCAATTTCACAAGTAATGTTATTTTTTTTAAAAAAATGCCCGGCATATATCTTTAGCCATAGAGCAAAAACCGCTCTCCTAAATTGCTTAATTATATCTCAAGAATCATGTACATAGTATAGATAGTATGGTTTAAGGCTTTAAGCTATGATGCGATCAACATATATACGATCAATTGGGTATTCTCTCTCTGAAACTGAATTGGACGCCCTTTAGTTCTTTGCCAACCCAGTTTCTCATGATCCAGGAAGCTCTCCATTAATGTTAGCATCTATCTTGTAAACCGACTTCACTAAGCAATGATGCAAACTCAATAATCCTAATAAGACAATACCATGCAAACTTGAGATGTAGATAGACATGTTTTAATAATAATCACCATACCACCTTTTAATTTCAATACAATTTTCTTCATGATGGAACCATTAGTACAGACAACCTGAATTGCTGGAGCTGACCTGATGGCCTATAACTACAAACAAAGTTGGTACAAGCTGTGATTATAATGTTATGAGCCGATCAACACATAAGTAGGACCAAGTGAGTCCTGTGTGACTGCTACTAAATCCACAGCTGCTGATGCCTTCATTTTGTTTTTTTAGACGAACAATGCCTTCATTTTGTGATTGGATTGTTAATTAGGATTCTTTTCTTTCTCAAGTCTTATCTGACCACAACTATTTTTCATATAATTAATTATGCTAACTTCTAAATGTGAATTCGGAGAACCCAGAAACAAATTAGTTAAACTGTTTCGTTTCACAAAAAAAAAACAATTAAACTGTGTACGCATGTCCATATTTCAACTGGTATCTCTTCAGTTGCTTATTTATGTCTTAACATTAACATAACTACATCTGTAGTACGCTTGATTTTTCTCTATTTTACTCGATCACCTGTACATAGCTTTCACAATAAAAAGAAAGCTAGAAACTTAAGCCTTAAGCTGTAGTAGTCCATAGCACAAAAAGCTACAGCTCCTTCTCCACTCTTCTAATGCTCATGAAAGCAATTCCAGGAGATCATCTTGTTGTGTGTGCATTGGATGCCACTAACAATCATAGCTTTGTTAGCTGCCTCTCCCAAGAACAGCCTTTATGTTGTTTATTACAAAGGGAACGTGCCATTTACATGTAGGAAGCTATCACTACTTCACTAGTACGTCCTTGCTCTGTCCAATATATACTACATACCGAGTTAGTAACTCTACCTCATCTATAGTTGTTGCATTTTGATGGCTACTTGCAATTGATGGTAAGATAGACCAGACAGGGATGCAATGATCAACAAATATATCTGTGTAATTTCGACTAGTGATCCAAATGATATGCTGCAATAACGCTACACCGTACCTGATGGTGCCAACCCTGATGCAAATGAAGTTAATCACGATTAGTACAAAAGAGACTTTCTGCTTATCCATTGCTTGACTTTAATACTACAAGACAGTATCCTAAAATCAAAATTGATGGCTATATATAATAAAGTGAGTCGATGAGTGGAGGGGAAATGAAAGGATCGAGGCTCAAGAAGGGGGTGTTGAATTGAGACTTTTTCAAATTTCTAGAGAGTCCTTAACCTAGACTAGTATTGCCCAATCTACAAATTTGAAACCTAATGACTAGAGCACACTAGTAAAGGATCCTTAGATAGGAGAACATACTAACATGATCATCTTTCCTAGGAAGAACCACACTAGCAAGAACAAGTTCTAGTCAAGAGATCAAACTATCATGCCATTGTCCTAGTCAAACAAACAAGCAAAGAAGAGCAAGATCACAATAAAAGAAATTTAATGCTTGAACGTAAATGCGAAGGACACGAGACAACCAGATTTTTTCCCCGTGGTATCGAGGAGTTGACGCTCCCCCCTAATCCACGTTGGAGCACCCACACAAGGGTATTGCTCCCTTGCTTCACCAAGGAGCAAGTGATCACTAAGAATACTCCTTCTCTATCTCCGGAACAGCGAGCATCACACCGTGTACAAGTTTCTTGTCTTGGGGCACCCACAAACTCCAAGAGCTCACCAAGAACCTCCCGATCACCAAGACCGGCTAGGTGCAGTCAAACACCAAGAGTAACAAGCTCCTAAGCCTTCACTTGACCTACACTCAGTTGGCCCTAGCTCAAGCACACTTGCTACACTTGCAAAGGTTGGATTCTTCAAGGTTGGAGCACAATCAATGCACTAGATCTTCATCTCATTGCTCAAAGAACTCTCTTTACTTCTCAAGGGTGGCCTCAGGTATTCAATGCATCAAAGGCAGTTCAAATGAGCCAGGGGGTGCCCTTATATAGAGTGGAGAGGGTCACATAGCCGTTGGAAGTCCACTGCAGAAAAATCGTGACCATCGGAAGAACCGACAGGTTAGAAAGTGAAGGCATCGGTTCAACCGGTCTCTCTGTGTCCAAATAGTAGCCGTTGGGGGTTCTGACACAGTATCCAGGCTTGCGTCATTGCACCGGTGCATGCTCCGAAGAGGCATCGGTTCAACCGGTGCTTAAGAAGTTCTCACGTCCACTCAAACAAGCTCTCTGGAACATAGTACATCCAATGCACCGGTGCATGTCTCTGATGCGTCGGTTCAACCGGTGCAGAAGACGAGTTGAGATCCACCAAACATGCTTTCTGGAACATAGTATCCCAAATACACCGGTGCTAATCTTGTTACCATCGGTTCAACCAGTGACAAGGGTTTCTTTGACTTGGTTCCAGCTTGCATCCAGAGAAGATAGGCCGACAGGGCATCGGACCTTCCGTCAAACATCGGATGCACCGATGATAAGGCATCGGTTAAACCGGTGCTACTGTTTTTCTTTATTTTCAGCTGAATTGACTTGGATTTGATTTCAACTTCGATTGTTTCTTCTTCCAAGTGTTGTGTTGACTTCTTTTGACTATCTTGAGCTGTTTTTGAGAGTGTGCAAGATTTCTAAGGCCAACTCAATTTTGGTCAAGCTACTAACTCAAGAACCCCTCTTAATAGTACGGTCAAGAACTAAAAACTATAAACCCGAGCTAAATCTAGTGTCCTTCATCTCCTTGTGACACTTGAGACTAGAAAGGTCCTTAATCTTCGAAATTGAGTCCTTGGCACGCATGATTGTTTCGAATTGAGGGGTCTCATTTCATATTTCATATGAGACTAATCTAATCATTGATTTTTCCTTCAAAACACACGTTAGTCGCATACGGTTGTCATTAATCACCGAAACTTACCATTAGCATCTATCGGCCTAGATGCGCTTCAATCTCCCACTTTTTGGTGATTGATGACAACACAAAGTAGAGATACAAAGATATGAAATTGAAAGCGATAAACAAACATGCAATACTCGAAATAAAGCACATATAGGGACATGTCAACACAGAGCAAACACAATATCCAAAAGGCATGTCCATACACAAAATCCATGAAGATCTAATCATGCCACAAACCACCAAGCTCCCCCTATCTGTACTCCCCCTATCTATCTCCCCCTTTGGCAACAAAGCCCCAAAAAGGAAGGCGATCTAGTCCTGAGCTGGAGAAGGCGGAGTCTTCATGCTGGGTCCGGTGGAGAACTGTGTGGCTGAGTCGTCGGCGTCGTCGTCCGTCTAGTCTTCGTCAGCTGAAGAGGACTTCTGCGTGACCGGAATCGTCGGAGCAGCAGAAGTAGCAGGAGTGGAAGTAGTAGCTGGCTCGGAGAGGACGACCGTGGAGTCCGTCGGAGGGGCAGACGTGACGGGAGTCGAGTCTGGCTAAGTGGGATGAACAGCGGACGGACGGAGCACCTCAGGCTGTGAGGGTGACTCAAAAGTGAGCGACTGAGCTGACGGGTGCTGAAGTTGATGTAGGACCTGCTGCTGCCTAAGGAACTCAGCACGCTGCTCGGCAGTCCAAACACTAGGCTGTGGAGCAGGAGTCGGAGCAGGAGTAGAAGTAGGAGCAGGGCCGGCAAACACCCCGGTCTGAAGAAGAGGTGACATCGGGAAGGACGCCAAGGGTGTCTGCATGAAGCCGCCAGCAGGTGGAGCAGGAGCAGTAGGGTCGAACTGGAGCTGCTGAGGAGTGGGAAGCTGTGGCTCAGGCAGACCAGTGTGACGATAGAGCTGACCGAAGCATCCCGAGAAGAATGTGAACATCTGCTGCTGAATCTGGGGCTGCTGCTGAAGCTATAACCTCATGGCCTCCTGCTGCTGTCATATCCCCTCAAGCACAAGTGTCTGTGCCTCTTGCTGGCAAGCCTGCTCTGCTTGCATGCTCAGCTGAGCTACAGCAAATCTGTCCTGCTGGTCAAAGAGCCTATGAAGAATAGGAGCGAGTGAATCAGGCTGAGTGACCTGAGCTGCTGAAACAGGAGGAGCAGGGGCTTTTGCTGCACCGAAAGATCCTGCCTCATCATCGTGAGCACCTCAGGGGACGGTAACAGTGGGAATGTAGTCCTCGTCATCCTCAGAGTCCTTAGAGTTAGTGACCAAGTATTACGGGAACTGGGCCTCTACAGCGGCGAGTGAGGCATCCTCGGTTGCTGTCGGATCATCCACAACTCTGCCCTCAGCCAAAGCACGCTCATCCAGAATCCGCTGTGCCCTGCGCTGGCCTCTCAGGCCGCGACGTCCGTCTCGAGGAGTAGTAGGTGAGTAAAAATTGAAGTGCGTCCTCGACTGCGCCAGCTCATCCATATGAGCATTCTGACTGAGTTGAGCGAGTATCCAGCATATCCCACGAGCGAAGGGATGGCGACGGTGAACTGTCATCCCATCCATGATCACATCCTCTAGCTCGCAAATGAAGAAGTCGACAAGGTCAAAGTCTCGACCTATCATGATATGCAGTAGTAGCCACTGCTGCAGAGCTATGATCCCCTCATTGTACCCGATCCTGAACAACAGACTCTTCCTCAAAGCGAGATATATGGTGAGAGCCACTGGAGTCAGGTTATCAGGGATCCTCGGAGTGCCTGGCAGGAAGGGCTGCTGAAAGAGGACACTGACCTCCTCGTCAGACGGGAAGTGAGTCTTGTGAGGACGACGAGGAGGCACCGTGTTGCCATAAACCTGATAGTGAAAGTAGTGGGGCTCCTCGGCAATCCGAACTCCAAGCAGGGTAGCCAAACGTACTCGAGTCAACCGATAGTGTCTCTACTGGAACATGAAGTCAATGAACTGTCGGTCCTCCTCAACAAATAGGGTAGCGTAGAAGACACAGACCCACTCTCGGATATATCTGGACCTCTCACTGAGTAGTACTGGCAGCCCATCGTATTGCTCAAAGAATGGAAGAACAGGAATTCCTCCAGCTGCCACGCGAAGAGCGACCCAGTGGAGCATCTTGTGCTCACTGATCTTGATGTCCATCTGGCAGTAAGCGTGGTAAAAAGACTCCTGGAGCTGAGTGTGAAAACGACGGTCAACTCCAACATCCCTCTGCTCGGGAAACCATGTCTCCGGGGTGACATATCTCAACCTCTTGACCCTAGGTCCTGGAATTCCCTGGAGATCCAACAGCTCGACCTGAGGTGGCTCTGACTCTGCATCACTGTCCTGACCAGCTGCCTCTCTCTCACTGTCACGGCCTGGTGCCCTGTGAGTACCACCACCTCTAGTCCGAGGACGAGAGCGGGACTCAGGTGTGATCTGAGCTGTCTCTGGCTGGCGAGTACGCCCTGAGCGACATAACAGTTGCTGTGGCTCCCCCTGAGCCTGAGGATCCCTGATCCGTAGTGAACCTTGCCTATCCGCAGCATCTGCGACTGCCTGAGCTCGCTCTCTCTCACGATCCTCATGAGTGCGCTTCTTCCTCTGCTGTACCACCTGCTTGCCCTTACCCTTCTTATCTCCAGCCATCTGTTATAGAGAAACGATAGAAGATAATAGAATTATGACAGGGAATTATGCATATACGAGATATCCACTAAAGGAAAGAATGTCCTTAAGCAAAGCATGGAATGATATGAGCCTATCATGGTGAGATCTAGTGGATAACAACTCACTAACACACTGAAAGGGATTTTGTCAAGTCAAGAGCCAAGGTGTGTGTGTGAGAGGCAAGGGTCATGTGTGGTCATGTGTAAAAGATATGAAAATGAATACATGACACATGCCAAGGAAGTGTAGAGTATACCCTTGCTAAACAGCGACGAAACCGAGAGAAGGTCGATGAAAATGCCTAAGGAGCAATTTCTCGAACACCTTGAGGGCGCCTGAGCAAAAGGTGTAGAAGATGGAGCAGAGTCCAGGCTGCGGCGCGTGGAGGGCAGAGGATGTAGAGGTGCGCGCGTGGAGTGTGGGGAAGGCGCGGCAGCGCTGCAGGCGGTGGCGAACGGTAGCGCAGAGGATGAGAGGCTGCGCTGGGCATGGGTGGCGGTGCGTGGGATCCTGCGTAGAGTGTGGGCGCGAGGTGCTGTAGTGGCGGCGGCGAAGCAGAGTGCTAGCTGTAGCGGCGGCGCGCGTGAGATGGTGCGGCGAGCGGTGGAGCGGCGGCGTACGGGCGGTGGTGCGGAGCACGGGCACGGGGAGCAACGGCGGTTCGATTTGGAGAAAGGAGAAGAGGTGTGCCGCTGACGCGTGGTACCCGCGGGGAGATAAGAGAAGCTGAACGTGCGGGCCTGCAAACCCTAAGAGGCACCGGAAGAACCGATGGTGCATAGAAAATGGCATCGGTGAATCCATCGGTGTAAAGTTGACCAGATCTGTGCGAGTGTTTGAACGTGGCATCGGAAGATCCGCCAGCGGGGCATCGGAGCATCCGATGGGCATCGGTGTAACGGGCGGAGGTTTTTCCAGAGAGGCTGCAGGAGTCAAGAATCCTTCGTAGTAGCAGCGGAAGAACCGCCCAGCGTCATTGGTTCATCCGTCAACCATCGGAAGCACCGGTGGCCGTCGGTGTAATGGTCGGAGGTTGTTCCAGAGACTATGCACAAACCATGCCACAAGGAGTTAAGCACCAGTTGAACCGATGCAGGGGAAAACAAGGCGTCGATTTAACCGGTGGTTAAGGAAATTTTTCTGCTGAACTACAAACTCTACTTTTGATCCAAATTTCGAAAACCAAAGCCAGAAACACTCAATTTGGATCATTTTCGAGAGACAACCTTACCCCTCAAACACTCATACTTATAGTGCTCGCAAGCTTTTATATAGACATAGGCAAACTAAGATCCAAGCGAGGTTTTAAACACAAAAACCAAATGTATGAGCCACTTTGCCTATGAACTTAGAGATTGAAACTTTAAGTTCGATAGGACATGGCTCAATAGGCATGAAAGCGCAACATTGATCTTATCACCCTTGTAGAGTTGATATATCATATTTAGCATGAATATCTTTCTCGAAGTGTGATTTGCTCCCTTGTGATGCTAATAATGGGATGCAATGCCAATGCAAAGCGAGAAATTAAACATGGATGCATTCTATATGACAAGCACATGCATTGCAAGAATTTAAATCTATCTTGTCAAGTTTGAACCCTTGGCAAGTTTCTTCATGATGAACCATTCTTCATGCCATGAGCGAAACCAAGACCACCGACTCATGCAAGACCCATGTTCATCACTATCTTGACAAGGTTAGACAAGCCCCTAGCATATGTACATATGAAATGAATCTATATGACAAGGCAATTACATGACGTTGGAAGCATCTAGAACGTTAAGCTCACTTCGCAACCTACAAAAGGTGCTCTCATCTAGAGGTTTGGTGAAGATATTCGCCAATTGATCTTCGGAACAAACACCACAAAGTAGTATGTCATTCCTTGCCACATGATCTCTTAGGAAGTGATAACGAATATCTATGTGCTTGGTGCGAGAGTGTTGAACCGGGTTATTAGCAATTTTAACGGCACTCTCATTATCACAAAGGAGCGGGATCCTATCTAATACTACACCATAGTCCAAGAGGCTTTGCTTCATGTAGAGGATTTGAGCACAACAAGCCCTGGCGGAAATGTATTCCGCCTCCGCGGTTGACAAGGCCACAGAATTTTGTTTCTTTGACGACCAAGAGACTAAGGAATGCCCTAGCAAGTGGCACCCACCCGATGTACTCTTGTAATCCACACGACATCCGGCAAAGTCCGAATCCGAGTATCCCAAGAGTGTAAATCTAGCGCCTTTGGGGTACCACAAGCCTATGCTAGGCATATGTTTGAGATATCTAAGGATCCGCTTAATGGCACTAAGGTGTGATTCCTTAGGATTAGCTTGAAAGCGGGCACACATACATACGCTAAACATGATATCGGGCCTAGATGTGGTTTGGTAAAGAAGTGACCCAATCATGGAACGATAGAGAGTTTGGTCAACCGATTTACCTCCCTCATCCAAGTCAAGATGTCCATTAGTTGGCATTGGAGTCTTGATCGGATTGCAATCATCCATCTTGAATTTCTTGAGCATATCCTTTGTATACTTTTCTTGATGGATAAAAGTCCCTTCCTTCAATTGCTTGATTTGAAACCCAAGGAAGAAATTGAGCTCACCGATCATGAACATCTCGAATTCCCTAGCCATCATTTCTCCAAATTCTTTGCAAAGAGTGGGGTTAGTTGAACCAAAAATGATATCATCAACATAGATTTGACATACGAATAGCTCTTCATTGATGATTCTTGTGAATGGAGTTGTATCCACCCTCCCGATCTTGAAGCCCTTGTTGAGAAGGAAGTCACGAAGGCATTCATACCAAGCCCTTGGCGCTTGCTTGAGCCCGTAGAGCGCCTTGTGCAACATATAAACATGATTAGGATATCTAGGGTTCCTCAAACCCGGGAGGTTGTTCAACAAACACTAACTCATTAATAAAGCCATTTAAGCACGCACTCTTCACATCCATTTGAAAGAGTTTCATGTTGTGATGTGAAGCGTACGCTAAAAGGATACGGATGGCTTCAAGTCTTGCAACGGGGGCAAATGTTTCACCAAAATCTAACCCTTCAACTTGTGCAAAGCCCTTTGCCACAAGTCTTGCCTTGTTGCGAACCACTACACTATGCTCATCTTGTTTGTTTCGGAAGACCCAGTTAGTACCAATGACATTCTTGTCTTGAGGACGTTCTTCAAGAACCCAAACTTCATTGCGGGTGAAGTTGTTGAGCTCTTCTTGCATGGCCATCACCCAATCTGGGTCCGCAAGAGCTTCATCTACATTTGTGGGTTCCAAGCAAGAAACAAACGAGTAATGTTCACAAAAAGAGGCATATTGACGTCTACGAGTTCTTACTCCACCGGAGGGGTCACCCATGACCAAGTCAATGGGATGATTTCTTGAAGTTCTTGTGAGCCTCTCTTGTGATTGAGACGATGAATCTTCTAGTGGTTCGACATCTTGGGCTTGAGCTTGGTCACCCATATTCACTTTCATCACTAGAGGAGTTGTCATCATCGCTCACCTTAGAGTTACCTCTTGCTATGAGACACATGGGTGGTGGAGGTAGAGGTGGTTCATCATCACCATCATCATGCATGGCAATCCCCACTATCTTCTTCTTGGATTCATCATCACTTGAATCATCACTTGAGGATTCCCCATCGGTGATCCATTCTCCAAGAAAAGCCTTGATATCTTCTTTTCTCTTGAAAGACCTTTTCTTCTTGAAGTCCTTCTTCTCATGACTTTTCTTTGAGTGCTTGTTATGATTGTCATCATCATCTTGCTTCTTGTTGAGCTTTGAGGGTTCGG
The DNA here is from genome assembly GCF_016808335.1 of Panicum virgatum. NCBI lineage: Eukaryota > Viridiplantae > Streptophyta > Magnoliopsida > Poales > Poaceae > Panicum > Panicum virgatum. The sequence goes on along the minus strand of NC_053148.1, from coordinate 37,903,021 downwards.
GACAATCATAGGAGAGATGCCCATATTTGCCACAATTGTAGCACATCTTCTTGGCATTGTCATTGCTTTTCCGGGTACGAAATTTGTTCTTCTTGGAATCATAATTGTAACCTTTCTTGTTTAGCCTTGACATCATCTTGGAAGTCTCCCTCATGAGAAGTGCAAGCTCAACATCACCATCCTCATTACTTGAATCTTCACTAGTTTCATCATCACTTGAGATTGGTGAGGGAGCCTTGCACTTGTTTTTCTTTTTGGACTTGTGATCACTCTTATCTTTAAGTGCAAGATCCTTCTTGGCATTAGGAGGATCAACTTCGCCCATGAGAAACATCTCATGAGACCGAATTTTTCCAATGACCTCACCAACTTCAAGTGTTGCAAGATCCTTTTCATAAATCAATGCGTTGACAATGTTGTACTTGAGCTTGTGTAGAGAATGTAGGACCTTCCGGATGATGTCACTAGTAGTCAAAGGAGAAATTTTAAGAGCATTAATGTCCTCAACAAGTACATTCAATCTAGCATACATTTGTTCAACTAACTCATTGGGGAACATTTTGAAATCATTGAGTTTTTCCTTAAGCACTTGGTACTTCTCCTTACGAAGTTTTATAAACCCAACATGAATGGTCTCAAGCTCTTTCTAAACTTCGTGAACCGTTTTTTTCCTATGGACACGCACAAAGATGTCCTCACTAAGAGCATCAAAGAAAGCATTCTTGGCTCTAGCATGGTACTTAACTTGGTCTTCACTCCAATCACCAACAATAGGTTTTTCGGTGACCTCCCAACATATGATATAGAGAGCCTCTAGGTAACCCGTCATGCGGGCTTTCCAATAGCTATAGTTTCTCCCATCAAGTTTGGGCGGTCCACTACTCCCCGGGGCCATCTCTAGGATTTTAAGCCTATGAAAAGAGAGCTTACGCTCTGATACCAATTGAAAGGATCAAGGCCCAAGAAGGGGGGTTGAATTGGGACTTTTTCAAATTTCTAGAGAGTCCTTAATCAAGACTAGAGCACACTAGCAAAGGGTCCTTAGGTAGGAGAACATACTAACATGATCATCTTTCCTAGGAAGAACCACACTAGCAAGAACAAGTTCTAGTAAAGAGATCAAACTATCATGCCATTGTCCTAGTCAAACAAACAAGCAAAAAGGAGCAAGATCACAATAAAGGAAATTTAATGCTTGAATGTAAATGCGAAGGACACGAGACAACCGGATTTTTTCCCGTGTATCGAGGAGTTGATGCTCCCCCCTAATCCACGTTGGAGCACCCACACAAGGGTATCGCTCCTTTGCTTCACCAAGGAGCAAGTGATCACTAAGAATGCTCCTTCTCCATCTCCGGAACAGCGAGCTTCACACCGTGTACAAGTTTCTTGTTTTGGGGCTCCCACAAACTCCGAGAGCTCACTAAGAATATCCCGATCACCAAGACCGGCTAGGTGCCGTCAAACACCAAGAGTAACAAGCTCCTAAGCCTTCACTTGACCTACACTCAGTTGGCCTTAGCTCAAGCACATTTGCTACACTTGCAAAGGTTGGATTCTTCAAGGTTGGAGCACAATCAATGCACTAGATCTTCATCTCATTGCTCAAAGAACTCTCTTTACTTCTCAAGGGTGGCCTTAGGTATTCAATGCATCAAAGGCAGTTCAAATGAGCCAGGGGGTGCCCTTATATAGATTGGAGAGGGTCACATAGCCATTGTAAGTCCACTGCAGAAAAATCCTGACCATCGGAAGAACCGACGGGTTAGAAAGTGAAGGCGTCGGTTCAACCGGTCTCTCTGTGTCCAAATAGTAGCCGTTAGGGGTTCTGACACATTATCCAGGCTTGCGTCATTGCACTGGTGCATGCTCCGAAGTGGCATCGGTTCAACCGGTGCTGAAGAAGTTCTCACATCCACTCAAATAAGCTCTCTGGAACATAGTACATCCAATGCACCGGTGCATGTTTCTGATGCGTCGGTTCAACCGGTGCAGAAGACTAGTTGAGGTCCACCAAACATGCTTTCTGGAACATAGTATCCCAAATACACTTGTGCTAATCTTGTTACCATCGGTTCAACTGGTGACAAGGGTTTCTTTGACTTGGTTTCAGTTTGCATCCAGAGAAGATAGGCCGACAGGGCATCGGACCTTCCGTCAAACATCGGATGCACCGATGATAAGGCATCGGTTAAACCGGTGCTACTATTTTTCTTCGTTTTCAGCTGAATTGACTTGGATTTGATTTCAACTTCGATTGTTTCTTCTTCCAAGTGTTGTGTTGACTTCTTTTGACTATCTTGAGCTGTTTTTGAGCGAGTGTGCAAGATTTCTAAGGCCAACTCAATTTTGTTCAAGCTACTAACTCAAGAACCCCTCTTAATAGTACGGTCAAGAACTAAAAACTATAAACCCTAGCTAAATCAAGTATCCTTCATCTCCTTGTGACACTTGAGACTAGAAAGACCCTTAATCTTTGAAATTGAGTCCTTGGCATGCATGATTGTTTCGAATTGAGGGGTCTCATTTCATATTTCATATGAGACTAATCTAATCATTGATTTTTCCTTCAAAACACACGTTAGTCGCATACGGTTGTCATTAATCACCGAAACTTACCATTAGCATCTATTGGCCTAGATGCGCTTCAGGAAAGCATTCACCATATATTCTCATAACTTGCGGAGGACTACACCTATGGACTGAAAAGAGAGAGGTGAGCTGAACATAGTTACAGAAAGAAGAACAGCACATATTGTCAATGACATAGATTTGATTCGATGCATTATCAATATTCTTCCACAGAAATTAAGAGAGACCCTTTTTACTTCGTAATTTCTCGCCTTTATTATGTTTTGAATAGGAGCTACTACCAGGTTCTATTTTCTTTTTAAAAAAGAAAAAATCTCAAAAGGTTTGTCGTGTCTCCAATTAGGCACATAATTTGTTCAATTGTATTGCCTCTTCCAAGGAGAGCACTTAAAAAAAAGAAGAGAACTGTTTGTATTCGGGCAAAGAAAAAACCATTCTCAAGTTGAATTCAATGTTTTACAAGATTCTCATTTCAGGTGACACAAGAATACTTCATCCGTCCTGAAATGTAAGGCATTTTGCACAAAAGATCTGTGTTTCAGGTTGGGTCCCAATAATAAAAATCATACCCTACCAAGAATATTGATGAGCGGGGATACGACGTGCAAAGATTAAGCCTACATACCCGGAGAGACCTCAGCCTTGCAGGCTAGCCCCTTCTATATGTGGATGGTAATCATTAAAGGAGCGTGTGGGAATAGAATCTTATGCCCTTATTCATTCCGTTTACAGCTCCCGGAGAAGTAGATTATGGACAAGGGGGGAACTAGATCTAGGGCTTCTCCACTGTTCTAACTCTGATGGACGACAACCATTAGCGAAACAAGGGGCCGGTACCAAAGGAAAGTTTGCCCGCACTAAGAGGACCAAGCAATATCTTGTGGTATATAGACTTACGTTGTAGCTTAATTTATCAAGTAGCTAGATAGGGTTCCAAAATAATGGAATCTCTGATGGACATCTGGAACATGCTTCTTGAAGGATACGTTGAAAACAACATTTCAAAGGATACAATTGGAAACTGAAAGTGATCGGGTGCTCTAGCCTAAGAGGGGGAGGGGGTGAATTAGGCACTAATAAAAACTTAGACCTATGGCTCCAACTAGTTTGCACAAAACTTAAACTAAAACAAGCTATCTAGATGTGCAACTAGGTTGTTCTAATGTAAAACCCCTATCCCAAAAGAGTTTAGCAACCTATAGCCTTTCCTATCAAGAAACTATTCTATGAAAGTAAAGGCACACAAATTGCTAGTATGAAATGCGGAAGCTTAATGAGCGGGATAGGAGATAGCAAACTCTTGACGCGGGTGTTTATCCCGTGGTTCGGTTAGCCACAAAGGCACACCTACATCCACGTTGTTGTAGCACTCACTAAGAGTATTGCTACTCGGCCACCAAGTCTCTTCCGTGAACACAATCACGGTCACCATGGCCCCGGGTTCCACTAAGAAGCTTCTCCACAAAGGATGGGGGTCTCCGCGTCCCCCGCACAAAGTGTCGTCGCCACTCCACACCAAGTCGGAGGGTCGATGACGTTGCCAGCGAGCTTCACGCTCCAAGGTGCCGGCGCACCAAGCTCTTGTTTTGGTTCGCTAATGAACCACAGCACAAAGGCTCGAAGCCTTGCAAACTCACTCACTAAGAGCTAATCCTTTACACAACACTCTCAAAGTGTGCTAAGGGCTAAGGATATGATCTTGATGCTTTTGTATGGCTTGGAGATGTTCTTGGGTGTGTGTGGGATGTCCAGCAACTCCAACAAGCTTCAAATGGCCGGGGTGAGGCGTATATATAGGCCACCAAGTCTTGTAGCCGTTGCTCCAACGGTTAGTTGAAAATCTGCGTATCACCGGAAGAACTGATGCCTCTGGCATGGGTAGCGTCGGTTCTTCCGGCCACTCATAAACCGAAGTAGCCGTTGAAGTCTTGACAGCTGACGCAGTGATCACCGGTTGAACCGATGCTTTGTACCGAAGCATCACCGGTTCATCCGGTGCTTAAGAATCTTCTCCTAGGCACTGACGTCATTGCACCGACGCAATACTCCGATGCACCGTCGGTTCAACCGGTGCTGAAGAAACTTCTTCTGGGCACTTGACATCGTCTTTGGAACATAGGACGCGCAATGCACCGATGCCCTTTCTTAGACCGTCGGTTCAACTGGTGCCTATAGGCTGACTTGGCTTCAGTTCCCTTCTGCACCAAACTACATAGCGTCGGTTCTTCCGACAAGTAGGCGGAACCCCCGTAGGGGCGGCCCTTCGGGCCTTGTTACGCCTATCTTCTCTTTCTCTTTGTCATCACTTGAACCTAAAAGCCTGATAATGATTATCTTAACAATCATATTAGTCCAAGTGTTGTGTTGTCATTCGATCACCAAAATCACTCGAAATGGCATAAATGGTGCCATGTTCGTTACAGAAACCTTATTATTAGTGGACTATGATGTACAATAATGTAGTAACAATTAACCTATTCCCGCCATTCAAAATTATAGTTTATTTTGCTTTGTCTAAAGTTAAATTTATCTGACTTTGACCGTTTATTGGAATATCTATCAACATCTATAATGTCTGGTTAATTTCATTCAATCCACCATGAAAAGTACGTTTTGATGTGTAGTACATTTATCTGGTACGCATATGTATCCAAATATATATATCTTTCTAAAAACAGCATCGAGCTAAAGTGAACTATAATTTGAGATAGATGGAATAAGTATTGAATTAAAAAAAACTGAGACCATACACTACTAGAAAATAGGCCATCCAAACCCGTTGATAAAGGCCTTAGGTACAGTTTTTCAACCGGTTCCCCCGAACCGAGATTATTGAGGTCGTGAAAGACCGGATCGGTTGCTCTAGCCTAAGAGGGAGAGGGGGCGAATTAGGCAACTTGAAACTTTAACCTATAGCTCCAACTAAATTGCACAATATTAAACTAAAATATGCTATCTATATGTGCAACTAAGGTTGTTCTAGTGTGAAACCCCTATCCCAAAAGAGTTTAGCAATCTATAGCCTTTGCTATCAAGAAACTACTCTATGAAAGTAAAGGCATACAAGAATTGCTAGTATGAAATGCGGAAACGTAAAGAGCGGGATAGGAGGAAGCAAACTCTCGACGCGGGTGTTTATCCCGTGGTTCGGTTAGCCACGAAGGCACCCCTACATCCACGTTGTTGAAGCACTCACTAAGGGTATCGCTTTCCGGCAATCAAGTCTCTTCTGTGGACTCAACCACGGTCACCTTGATCCCATTTTCCACTAAGGAGCTTGTCCATGAAGGAAGGGGGTCTCCACGTCCCCCGTACAAGGATGTCATCGCCGCTCCACACCAAGTCGGAAGGTCGATGATGTGCTGGTGAGCCACCAATGCTCTAAGGGGCCGGCACACCAAAACCTTCTTTTGGTTCACTAAAGAACCACAGCACAAGGGCACAACACAAGGGCACAACGCCTTGCTTTCTCACTCTCTAAAGAGCTAACCTTTCACAAAACTCTCAAATGTGTGCTAAGGACTAAAAGATATGATCACTAAGCTCTTGGATGGCTTGGAGATGTTATTGGGTGTGGGTGTGATGTTCCTAAACTCCAGCAATCTTCATATGTGTGGGTGTGATGTTCCTAAACTCCATCAATCTTCATATGGCCGGGGGAAGGCATATATATATAGGCCTCCAAGTCCATAGAGCTGTTAAGAGCCGTTGGGCCTTTTCTGCGCAGGGCACTGGATAGACCGGTGAGGGGGCACCAGTGCAACCGGTCACTCACTATAACACCCGGTTTATAAAAGGACATAAACCGAGCAATCATATACATGCTAGGATCAAGTCACACGTATATACAACAGAATGAACAGTATATCACAGCACATATCACGTAAAAAGATATAATTAAGCGAATACGAATGTTATTTATTACAACAATGACAAAAGTGTCTGATACAGCGGAAGCGAAGTACAAATATGATAAAAGCTCTCCGAAGCTGAGCAGGGCACCACAGGGATGTCGACTGGGAGACGAACGCCTAGAAGTCCTCGTAGTCCTGGTAGCGCTGAGCGAGCTCCCTCGCGTCGGCAGGAACTGAGCAGCAGTAGAGTAGCCAAGAGGAAAAAGTAGAGAAGAGGCAAGAGTGAGTACACAACTTGTACTCAACAAGTATAACACAAACTATGAGGCTCTAAGGTTGGCTGACTCAACTGCATTAGCTTTTAAGTGTTGGCAAAATTTTATTCAAGCTATTTACTACGAGTTGATGAATTACCATTAACCCAGTTACATAGTAATTAATTAGAATTAATTATGTAACTACTGAGAACCATACCAAAACCACACCAAGGTAACCCCGAGAGGCACCTCCCTCGTCGGAAGGAGATAACCCCACTAATCAAAAGGAGGATCTGGGCCGCTCATGACCGTGAGCACGGCTAGTATACCAGTTTTACACTCTGCAGAGGTTGCACATCTTTACCCACAAGTCGTGAGCTACGCTAGTTGTTCATCACACTTCCGTAGGTGAGATGGCTAGCAAACTCACTACGAGGCCGTTACAAAGAATCTCGTTGGTAAGGCGTAACCGCGAAGAGTTGGATCGGCGACGATGGGGCCCACCTCCAGGGGTACAAGCACGTAGCACAGACCAAGCCGGAGGAGCAGGGACCATTGAAGCTTACCACCCTTGCCCCGCAGGTAAGTTACTCCAAACCAAAAAAGACCTAATTAGTAAGCCAAGACCGTCCCATTCCAGTCTTGTGGTAGCGCTGTTGTCCCAGGTTGTCGCTCTATGAACCGGTCCTTATGGCGAGTGGCCAAACAAGCACTAAGCACCGTGCTGGCCCCCTAAACCATGTTTCTAACAAAACCAATTTTTAACGAGACGTGAGCCACTCAAGCCACACAGAGGGCCACTCTCAGAATTAAGTTGCATATACCATTAATCAAATTAATTAAAAAGGACCAAAGTGTGTTATAGCGCAGCAACCTAGCACAACTAACCAAAATGCAACCCAAAGGTATATATAAAGGATATAAAGTGGCTAGGAAAGTCCTTATAGGCATACAATATTAAAATGCAGTATGAAAATGTATTTAAAGGTGATAGGTGGTTCATGTTATACTTGCCTTCCTCAAAAGTTCTCCTACTGCTCAAACTGCTCTGAAGATGGCTCTTGGCACTGGTACTGATACTTCTCCGGTAGCTCAACGTCTACTCACGATCGCAACGCCAAAACAAGTCCACAATCATATACATACATGCAAACAAGAGAAAACACTAAGAAACAGTACAACAGTATATAAGAACAGCAAACAAAACTAAGCTAGAACTATTCTACGCGTTACAACGATCGCGTGGGCGCAAGAACCAATAAAAACGGAGCTATAAATAAAAAGATATAAGCGTTATAAGATACAAGGGTTTATCTGAAATACTGCGCAAATAACAGGGATTAAACTGTAATGGGTTACTGTAGCGTGAACAGTAACCCGAAAACTTGCACCAGACCCTGTTCTGGGGTGTCTTATGTACAAGGTTTAGGGTCAAAACAGTGATTAACAAGGTATTCGGGGGCTAGAAGGCAATATTAGCATGACACAAAAAAAAGTTGTGCTGCAATATCAATTAAGGACAGGGTCTGAATTGCAAAAGTGCATCTATACAGCAGCCTTCACATGGAGATATGGTTGTGTACTGTACTATGAACTCAGTCTATAGGATCCATGGACCAAAGAGCTATAACTGCAGTCTATGGTGAACCGAGACCACACGAAGGGGTATGCATCATATCTAATATGGACCGTAGATCTTAGATCCAAGGGTTCACAGGCCTTCTTCTACCTCTTGATGGCAACGAACAGGACCAGAACATATTAGAACGCAGACTCCATGAACGTGTGTCCAGAGCTCTCTACTACAACCCTAGATCGATCTAGGCTCCACGGAAAATGCCCGGAAGCGGCAAAACGGAAAGCTCTCGGCACGGGGATCTCACCTAGGGCACTAGGGAGAGCTGCGACGGCGCGGGCTGATCTCGGGGTGTGAAGAGCTCGAACTGGAAACTTCTTGGAACGGCGACAACGAGCGACGTCGAGCGGCGGCGGTTCCTTCTGGCGGTCCTGTGACAAGAAAGAGGGTGCGAGATAGATGAGACGGTGCCGTAGCGGCGTCGCGCCGATGGACAGGAAGTGGCGGCGACGGCAACTTCCTGGACCGAGAGGAAGGGCTGCGATGACTCAGGCGATGGGAGGGAGTTCGAGTAGATGGGAAGGGCGACTGGCAGTGCGTCGGTTTATAGAGCGAGAGGGGCACGGGAATATCGCAGCTGCTCCCGTCATCAGCGCACACGGTCGAGCGGAACATGGCCGTCAATTTCGGAGTCCGTTGCAGCAGCGAGGGCGTCCGTTCTTCGGATCGATGAGTACGTCGAGGTGTTGCTGCTGCCGGGTTGGGCTTGGCCCAGGAGAAAAGATATGAGTTTGCTGGGAGATGGGCTGGGGCCCAGCGTGGAGACCTGGGCGCACGGCCCATGGTGCATCACACGAGCAGGCTTGGGGAGGGATGGCGCTGCATCCTGTTAGCAGTGAGCTAGACATGGCTGTGTGAGTTGTGCTGCATGTTTGCATGTTGTGTGATCGTGCGTGATCGCCATGCAAGGAGCCGGTGAGGCTGACCAGGTCGTAGGTGATTAGCGAATCGTGTTGATCGAGTCTAGGGGCTTAGGCGTGAAGATAGGAGATGATGGAGGCTGGGAACGTGGAGCCATTCATGCAGGATGCGGCCGGGTCAAGCGCGCGACACGCGGAGTCGTGGCGGCCGTGGTGCATGGATAATGGCGAGCGCATGCATGGAGGTCGTGGCTCCAAGGTGTGTGGACGGATGATAAATAGCCATGTACGTCCTCCATTGTAAGGTACCGATTTGTGTTGAATGAAAAGGCCAACATACAAGGCGTTCGTCGCCCGGGGCGTTCGTCGCCGATATCGTGCTATTCATCTTCCTCCTCGGGTCGCTGGCGAGTATGAGCGAGAGAGTGAAGCGAGGAGTGCAGCAGCTGTTCTGGGCTCCAACACATCCTAGCATGACGTGATAAATTAATTGATGCAGTACTAGCAGGTTGAACCAATGACGGCAACAAAAGGATGAGCCTTCCTATGTGCCCGTGAGGCTACGGAGGATCAATGTTAGTCAGGAGGATCAATGTTAGTCAGGTACGTAGGGCAGCATGGAGAAGGAAAACGTACTGCGGTGGCGGCGAGGTACTTCGTTGGCCTCGCGAGGGCCATGCCTGCAGGGGCACGGCGCCACGACCGCACGGAGAGGCAAGGCATGCCACGCAGGAGGGTCGTCGGGGATTTCTGAAGCAGTTGACGATGATAGCTTTTCTGCTCGGCTTCTGCGGCATCGATCTGTTCGAGGCTGGACCATGGGCGGTGGGAACGCACCGGGGAATGAGAAGGCGAGGAGGGGCACACAGGGGCGATGGCCTCCTGGCGGCGGCGCCGGGTAGAGTAAGGGGTGTGTGCGAGCACGGGGGCGTGAGCGCGCAATGCAAGGCTGGGCGCGTGGGGCCGGTTCGTCAGCGTCGGAAAGGAAAAGGAAGGCGCGGAGCGGCACTGTCTGTGGAGGAAAGACACTGACAGCTAGGTCGCGGGTGCGCACGGGGCGGAGGCTATGTGTCTGACCTGTGGGACCGCTGGGTCGGTATGCGGGGAGAGCGGACGCTCGGTCTGGTGTGGCTGTCAGCAGGCCCAGGGAAGGGTGCCGCGAGGATCACGGCCGGCGATTTCGGCCGTGACTGGCGCGGGCGCGTCGGGAGGGAAGGGTCTAACATGGGCCGGCGGTTGCTGGGCCTAAATGGAGAAGCAGGCTGCGTGTAGAAGGAGGCCGCCGGGCTGGGTTAGCTGCTGGGCTGGGTTTGGTTCTCCTCTTTTTCTTCTTCTATTTTCTTTCTTTTTCTATTTCTAATTCAAACCAAACTAAATCTATTTGAATTCAAACCACACTCAATCAAATAAAATTATGCACCAGCATGAATGCACAAACATGTTAGCCCTAAAATAAATTTTAATTACTTTATATAAATTCTAGAAAATTAAATAAAGCCAATTAAATTTATTATTTAAAAGCGGAAATTTAAATTAGAGTGTTACACTCACGGCTCTGCTATAGCCGTTGGCCGTCTGACAGCTGATGTGGCTGTCACCGGTTAGACCGGTGCGTTGCACCGGGGGTGCACCGGTTCAACCGGTGCTGAAGCTTTGCGTCCTGGCCACTTGACATGCTCTCTGGTACTTAGCATGGTGCTTGCACTGATGCGTCAACTAGCACCACCGGTTTAACCGGTGCAACTTGGGCTTCTTCATTTGGCTCCCTTTTGCGCAGACCAAATGCACCGGTGGTATGGCACTGGTGTATCCGAAGCCAACCAGTTAGACCGGTGCTTAGTCAGTGGTTCAACCGGTGCTACTGATTTCTGCAGAACTCGTCCATTTTAATCTTTCTTTGAGTTCTTTCTTCATGTTTTGCTTTGCTTGGCCTTTTTGGTTCATCCCTGGGATCTATAATTATTCACTTAACAAACTCATTAGTCCCATTGATTGCGTTGTTACTCAATCACCAAAATCACAAAACAATGGCCTAAAGGGGCCATGTTCCTTACAGGTCGGTCTAGGACACTGGGGTTTTTACCCGGTGCCTTAGACTATCTTTGGTACTGGTTGGAAAGACCAACCGGTACTACAGAGACTGCCACGCTGACGCAAACTGGCAACCCCTTTGACCTGACCTTTTGTCCCATTTTCTAGTAGTGGTAGTTAGTTTATTGTTTTAATCTGTATAGGTTTCCAACCCACGGGTATAGGTTATCATTGTCCAAGCCTCCAAGGACATACGTGTAGCATAGATTTTTTTTCGAAGATACGTGGTGTCATCTTATATCCATGTTTCACCATCCTTGTAGATGCTCCAATTAGTGTTGTTTCTTGCATATTCTGGGCATAATCCTGCAAAACATCTCGAACTACCAAAACTCGTGGAATTCGTTAGTAATAACTCCTACCACTACTATTTGTTGTTCATTCTTCATGTCTTTCCGCAGGAATTGATGGCATATATTTTGCACTTAAGGACCGTCAACAAGTTCCCCCACACTTAATCTTTGCTCATCCTCGAGCAAAGTCATATGTAACCATGAAGCATGATTTCAAAAGATGTTATGCTAGCATAAAAGTTATTCCATGTCATTCCTCATACCTGTGGATTTTTGAAGTGTCTACCATGTTGCCTTGAGTGGTTGAGAAGTGGAACAGCTTAGACACCCAGGCATCACTACCCAACTATGAAGCATACCTGGAGTTTTTATAATTTTTGCAAATGAAAACATAGGTCGAACTTCTCCTCAAATGGTACTCTCAAATCAGTCAATGGTGTTCAACCTCACCAAGGCTTTGAAAATTTGCCTTACTTTTCCATCCTACTCCTAAGGCTTCTTTTTGGTGGAGCTGTAGGTATGGAGGGTATAAAAGCAAACTTGCTTCTCATATTTTGCTAAATCAAAAATCGGATCCAAAGGATAAACAAGTCATAAACATTGATCAAGATGTGCCAGTGTGTGGAAATATATTTTTGGTGGATGGTGGATGAACTCCTTTGTATGAATCATCTCCCTCTTGTTTTTTTTTTCTTTTTCTTTGGATAGGGGCTATCTTTTTCTCTTCTCTTTTCCTCTCCTCTTTTTTTTTGACATGCTTTGTGGGCATGTGGCATACCTTCTTTGGGTATGCATCTTTTATTTTGAACATGCCGAAGCATGTGGCATACCTTCTTTGGGTATGCATCTTTTATTCCTTTTTGTATAGCCCCATATCCTTTGTCTAACTTTATGAGAGAGATGTCATACGGTGACATGGAGCTTCTATTCGGTGGATGTATGAGTGGATATATTGCTCACTTCTAGTGTAGAAGTATAGCATGTGGTAGTGGACGTGTAGGTGATCTTGATCATGGGAGTATGAAATGAATTTCACTAAGGGTCACAACAATTTTGCAAAGCTCAAAGAGTAAACAAGTTGCATATGTGTAAAGTTTATATCATAAAACATATTTGGCCTTGGTAGGAATTTTCACCAATGAGGAGAAGTAAGGCTATTGATTTTATGTTTTATAAAAAAGGTAAATCTCCAAGAGCTTACATAGAAAAGATAGGATTTCTTTAGTCTTACCATATCTCACTTCACAACAACTTAGTTGACATGTTTTCCTAATAGAGATATATCCATAGGTAACAAGTGTATGAACTAGGAATAAAGTTTATACTGGCCAATCTTTATAAAGTCAAGTTCATAGTTTGGCAAGATTTTATTTGATGTCGTAAGTTGGATTAACATGGGAGAAACTTTTAGGCATAATCAAACTTGTAGGAGCAAAACATGGGTGAGAAAAATGGAGTGCAAACCAGCGTGCCCGCGAGATGGCATAGTAGGGTCGGGTTCCCCCACACTTGATTTTTATGTCATTTGACACTAAAAACTAAGGGCGGATGTTAAAGCTTCTCCATAACGTGAATTGCTGCACCCATGATCCTAGACATCATTCGTCCTCCAATCCTGTAATTGTTAGTGGCAAAGAATACCCGAAGGGAACTTGTCTAGCACCAAGATTAAGTTTATTATTATGGGAGATAAGGGAGGTTATTGTTTTATTCTAAAGTAGTTTATTATTTTTTTATCAATTTTTTTATTTTTAAAGGATGAAGATTTTTTTTCAAATATACTGATGCATTTCCAAAAGGATTTGAAGTTAAGAATGCATCAGACGTTTGATAACTACCGATTTACCTTCAGTAAGGGCTTACCATTTTAAGTCCATTGAGCAAGACTTCTCCGTTTGGATTTAGCTTGAATGCTCGTTATCCAGTCCCGGAGATGAGGATCTAGATCATTGCACTTCTTGCCTCCGTCATGCCATCGTGATTTTTTATGTGGTTTTTGGCTTGGCGGGTGCATGATAAATTTTTTTCTTTTTTTTTCTTTTTGATCAAGATTTCATTCAAAGCTCACCAAATGAATTTTGATCTACCTCCATTTGAATTCATCTCAAAAGACTTACCCTTATGGTTTTGAGAAATTCCTGTAGGGGTTAGTCCAGGCATACATCCAAAGTCTATACTAGCAGCTTTGGTTGAATTAATCAAATTAAACTCCATGTCCAATTTGATTAAGGTAGGCTTTTAACCCAAGCACCATGTTTAATTTAAAAGCCTATGGGAGTATGTACAGTACTCCCAAACTGAAGGATACCAGAAAAGAAAGAGGGTAGCATGAAAATGATAAATTTGAGACTGATTCAAATGGCTGTGCGAACATTGAACGATGGATTAGAGATCCATTTTTTTATATGCAAAACAATGCAAACGGGGTGGATGAATGCATTTAAACAAACATGCCATGGTTTTAGAAAAGGAAATTAAATGAGTGATGCGATGCATGAAGATCTAGGCTTCAGCTTATGCTCGTAGCATCGACCATCAAGTGAAAACACCATACCAACTGGCATAGCCAACATATGATGCCGAGATGGTCCCGTTTAACAACCATCTACTACGAAGCTAGACTAGGAGCATCAAATAGATAGATAACAATAAAATTGTCATCTACCTAGACTAGGCATGGCGCCCGAAAACAGCTCAAAGACTAGGAGCCACCCGAGGAAAGCACTAGATAAATGATGAATTAAAAACATGCAGTGGTGAAAATAAACATGGGAATCAAATGTTTTTGGATTGGTTCTCTTACCATGATCGATTCATCACTCACAATTTATGATTGAATTGTGAGTGATGCAATGTAGTTGTTCCATCACATATGATGGTCTTATTTTCTTATGACGACGATCTTCTCTCCACCTACATAGAGTTAGTGGGTATACATATGTACCTATCTATGAGATGGCAGGGTGGTGGTTTGATTATTCATGAAAGATTAGGCACCCTGGGCTCGTAAAGATACTCTCTTTTGTTTTATATGTCCACAAAAGCTAGTGGTGAACTAGGCTAGCAGATATCAAGGTAAATATCAAAATCTTTACGCCAATTGCTTCCCCAGCAACGGCGCCAGAAAGCTTGTTAGCATTTGTTAACGCAAACAGATAAATTCGCAAGCGCACGGATGCCGCTGTAGCTTTCACCCAAGAGTATTCCAGGGTATCGTATTTATCCTCAGGGAAGCAATGGTTAAAGAAGTTGATAGATAGCCATCACGTAACTGCTAGCTAGTATACCGACTAGACTATTGTGGGGTAAGAGAAGGAATAGAAATTTTGGATAAGTGACACACACAGGAGAACTCCAGGTTAAGATAGCAGAGCAGAAAAGCAGAGCTAGGAGGTTAACGAGAGAGGTCAAGGTTCCTATTCACTTCTCCATTACTGCGGTTCAACTCAAATTCACACCAAAGGGGTGAACTAAGCAGAGGTCAAACAAAGCGATCACACCTTGGCACATCGGGGCGACGGTACCTTTCCGATCCTTGACAAGACTAGGAAGGGGTGATCGGGGTCAGGCCGCCAACAGCCCTACGAAACACCAACCCGAACGTGGTGGTATACAAAGGCCTGGTCGGAGCTGTCACCTCCGGGGCTACCACAACTATCCGTGGGGTTGGGCGCAACCTCAGGTAACCGAAAGTATAGACACCACGTCTACACTATTGATTACTACTCTAGACACAATTGACAACCAGAGCATTCGGTCGAACAGAGATCCCGTGCCAAAAATATAAACACTACACTTAACCATGCTTAACTAACACACTAAGGTAAGAAATAGATAACCATGAAGACATTTCAGTAAATAGAGAAGAATAAGATAAAGCACATGAGTCTTAAAAAGGGGCCGAGACAAGATTTGCCAGACCACCGAGGGCTCCTCCGAAACCTTGCACTACTATCCCTAACTCCCAACTCCAACTAGTACTACTCTACTACATCTTGGAATTGTGGTGTTGCTCCTTGGTGGTGTGTGTTGGAGTGGAGTTGTGGGTGTCCTTTTATAGCTCTTCCAAGGCGGTGCTGAAGCTAGCGCGTGCACTTCACGCAGGTAGGTCGGCTGCTTAGCTTCCATGCGAAAGATGGGCTCGAGGCATGACAAAGTGCCAGCCTGGGATCTCTGCCAAATCTGCACCGCCTTTTCGTGGACGCTCTTGATCACTCCTGGAGGTCGGTAGTGGTTGCGTCGGGTTGAGGCATGACATTTAGTAGGCCGGCCGACCTCTCCTAGGCCGGCCGGCCTAGGATTGTCTCCTCTCGGCCTTTCTTTGCACCAACATGTCCACCGACAATTGTGTGTTCCTGTTCGAGTTGGTTTGGGTCTTAATACTTACTTTGGTCACTTTGGAAGCCCATTGGAGGGACATATGAGGCCTTTCGGACATAGTTTCACTTTTGGATTGCCTCCCATGTGTTAGGGGACCATTGGTGAGTCCCTAATGGTCCTGTGGCAAGGGAGGATGTGTTTCGCAAAGGTGCCGGGCCGGCCGGCCTAGGTGAGGCCGGACGGCCTGCAGCCTCTGCACAACACATGTCTGAAACTTGTAATTTGCATAACTTTTGCGTCCGGACTCCGAATTGGCTGAATCAAATGTCCAATTCGATCATCTCGACGAGCTCTTCAACATGGCAGTGTCAAATTTGTCATTTGACAATATTTATAATGGTGTCATCTTATATCCATGTTTCACCATCCTTGTAGATGCTCCAATTAGTGTTGTTTCTTGCATATTCTGGGCATAATCCTGTAAAACATCTCGAACCACCAAAACTTGTGGAATTCGTTAGTAATAACTCATACCACTACTATTTGTTGTTCATTCTTCATGTCTTTCTGTAGGAATTGACGGCATATATTTTGCATTTAAGGACCATCAACAGGCATCTCCGCCGAAGACATCCAAGCATGAAGAGAATTGACGCACGCCTATCCGAGCTTCTCCGTCAAGCGCAACAAGTTCAGTCCAGCACATCAAGTGCGTCGTTGGTGACAAGAGCGAAGGGAAAAGGGCATGAGCTCACCGCCGAAGAGCTAGAGGAGCAACTCAACAAGTTAAAAGAAGAAGAGCTTCGCTGCAAGGCAATGCGGCGGTCCATTCGAGATAGTCTGGTAATGATGAAGCCCCTTGGCCAAGACCCCAAACTCGTGCAACAGGCGCCTCAGCCCCAAAGACTTCGCTAACAACCCATTCTCGTTGGAGAAGAATAGTACTCGGACAAAGAGGAAGGCGAGTATGTGATGCCACATCAGCTTCGACTGCAACAAGGCCTCGCCACGCCTCTCTCCGCATAGTTCGAAAGAACTCCCGTGGCCTCCACGCTTCAACCCCACTATTCTCCCGCAGTTCGACGGAGACTCCGACCCAAAAGATTTCCTCCTCATGTACAAAGCGGCCATCGAAGCATCCGGAGGCGGCCCGGCATGCAAAGTCAAAGCATTCGTCCTTTCGCTCAAGGGCCTCGCTCAACATTGGTACTCCAACCTCCCTGGCGATCACATCCACACCTGGGAACAGCTCCGAAGAGAGCTCACAGCTGCCTTCAGAGCGCCGAAGCCTGAAGAAGTCAACTCATGTGATTTCCATAACTTGAAGCAAGAAGGATCCACACTGCAAGAGTACTTGCACTGTCTCGTTAGGCTTCGCGCAAGGGCTCCAGATGTAGCAGAGAAGACCATCATCGATGCCGTGATCGCAGGCTTAAGTCTTGGCCCGTGCGGAGAGTACCTCGAGCGCTGCAGGCCGATGACCCTGAACAGGCTCTTCGAGATTATGCAAGAATATTGCATCTCAGACAAAGGAAAGCGCCAGAGAATCGAAGAGATGAATGAGAAGAGATCGTTCAATCGCGACCGACCGAAGCCACATCAGCCCGAACAAGCGAAGACCCCGAAGGCCATGAACATGGTCTCTGGTGACGAAGCCCATGACTCCTGGCCTCAGAACAATAGAGGAGGGAGGAGCGACTAAAGCAACTCCAATCGGGGCGGAGGGAAAACTCCGGCCGAAGGCAGACATTACTCTACTGCTGCATTCATGGCAGAGACAAGGGTCATTGGACAAGTGAGTGCCCCCTCATCAAGGAGAAGAAAGAAGAATTGGACCAAGCTGCAAACACCGAACAACCGCCGAAGCCCGTCAACTACACTCACAACAACCAGCCGCGAGGCCCGCCACCACAAATTCAGTGGCAGTCTCCGCAACAACCTCACTGGACTTTGGCATATCCCACTTTGTCACCTTCCTTCCCAATCTTCCACAACAACCCCACATATACCACACCAGCCCTTCCAGCACCTTTGGCGCCCCACCTTCTGCAAACCAAACCCCTTCGGCACCACAACAAGGGTGGCATACACAACCCCAGCCACAAGCTTCCACCTACCTTCCCCCACCGCCAAAGCTAGAAACTGGCACGATCCCAGAAAGAGCCAATGATCCGGTCAGAGGCACGGTAAATGTCATCAATGCCATCTTCGGCAGATCGAATGAGCCAGTACACGAGACAAAGCGTCAGAGGAAAGAATACCTCCGCACCATCTCGCATGTCTGCGAAGGCAAGCATTTTCGTACTCCCTGGTCTCACGTCCCAATCAACTTCTCCGAAGCCGACCTCAGGCTTCAACATTACCCACACAACGAACCCCTTGTTATCCGTGCAAACATTGATAGAAATTCTATACACTTCGCGGGAAACAACGTAGGTCGGATCCTTGTTGACAATGGTAGCTCCGCAGATGTTCTCACTTGGCAATGCTTCGTGAAGATGGGGTTCACAAAGAAGAACCTGCATAAGTCTCAGTACTCGCTTATTGGCTTCGGAGGCAAAAGAATCGAAGCCCTCGACAAAATAGAGTTGAATGTGGCCTTTGGAGAAGGCAATACCCAGAGATCAGAGCTCATAACCTTCGACATGGTACACATTGCCTACCCATACAATGCCATCTTCGGCCACAACAACATCATCAAGTTTGCAGCAGTTATCAACCAATCTTACTTATGCATAAAAATCCCGACAGCCGGAGGAGTCATCACGATCCTTGGCAATTAAGAAGAAGCAAGAAGATGCGAAGACAATGCAGCGTGCGCCATGAAAAATGTGCACGCAATCGAAGCTGCTAACAATGATGAGGAAGAGGAGGATGCGAAGCCACCCAGTTTTGAGCAATACGACAAAGAAGGAGTCATGCCAGCTAAGCACACCAAAAAAGTTCTACTCTGCGAAGATGTTCCGGATTGCATAGTAACAATAGGCAGGGGCCTAGAGGAAGCCGAAGAGTCTAGGTTAATCCAGTTCTTAAGAATTAACCATGATGTCTTCGCTTGGCCATCTTCTGACCTGCGAGGAGTCAGTCGAGAAGTCATGGAGCATGAGCTGAGAGTGGACCCGAAGGTTAAGCCTCGGAAACAGCGTCTTCGCACGATGTCCGAAGACCGCAAAAAAGCTGCTCAAAGCGAAGTCTAGAAGTTGCTCGATGCAGGCGTAATCTGCGAAGTGCAATACCCAGAATGGCTGGCAAATGTTGTCATGGTCCCCAAGAAGAATGGAAGTTGGAGAATGTGCATAGACTTCAGCACTTTAAACAAGTTCTGCCCGAAGGATGAGTTCCCCTTGCTTCGCATTGACACCTTGGTAGATGCAGCAGCAGGGTCGGAGATGTTAAGCATGTTAGATTGCTTTTCCGGCTACCATCAAATCTTCATGAAGAAGTCAGATGAGGAGAAGACCAGTTTTACTACTCCCTTCGGCACTTACTGCTATGTAAGAATGCCTGAGGGGCTTCACAATGCAGGTTGCACGTTCAATAGAACCATCGCAGCAGTACTTGACACCCAACTGGACAGAAACATCTCCGCATACGTCGACGATGTTGTCGTGCAAAGCAAGAAACGCGAAGACCACATTTTGGATCTTCGAGAGACCTTCGCCAACCTTCGTAAGCACGGGCTAAAACTTAACCCTGAAAAGTGTGTCTTCGGCGTAATAAGAGGAAAACTTTTAGGGTGCATGATCACTGAGAGAGGCATCGAGGCAAACCCAGTAAAGATCAAAGCCATCAGAAAAATGCAACCACCTACAACGAAGAAGGGGGTCCAAAAGTTGACAGGCCGTCTGGCTTCCCTGAATAGGTTCATTTCCTGGTCCGCAGAAAAGTCACTCCCTTTTTTCAAAGTGCTAAAGTGTTCAGAAAATTTCCACTGGGGTCCTGAACAAGACAAAGCCTTCGAAGATCTGAAACAGTACCTGCAAAATCTCGCCGTAATGACAAGCCCTTCACTTGGGGGCAGAGCTCCTGTTGTATATTGCAACTTCAAGCTCCACAGTGAGCACAGCATTAGTCGAAGAGAGAATGGTCGAAGGCAGTTTAAAACAGTTACCAATCTACTTCGTATCCGAAGCCCTAAAAGGATCGAAGTTGTTGTCCTCTAAAATGGAAAAAATGGCCTATGCAGTGGTAATGGCAGCCAGGAAGCTTCGCCATTATTTTCAGAGTTTCTAGATCAAGGTCCCAACATCTTTTCCCCTTCGGGACATGTTTGAGAATAGAGAAGCCTCAGGAAGAATTGGAAACTCGGCAGCGCAGTTGGCATCGCACACCATTGATTTTATCCCGCGAAGCGCAATCAAGTCCCAGGTCTTGGCAGACTTCGTTGCTGACTGAACACCGTCAGCACCTTCACAGAGCCCATCCGGTCATTGAAGCAATCTGGCAGCTAGAATGTGACTGAGCCTATTGCAAGAATAGCTCAGGTGCTTCGGCAATCCTCATAGCACCTTCGGGAACTCAACTCAAGTATGCAGTAAGGCTAGATTTTCCAGGACACACAAACAATGTCGCTGAATATGAAGGCTTACTTCTAGGCCTTCGTAAAGCACGAGCACTTGGGGCGAGGAGGCTGTCTACCAAGTCCGACTCTGAATTCATCACCAACCACATTGGCAAAACATACAGATCACTCAAACTAGAACTAGCGAAGTACCTAGCAGCAGTCCATAGTATGAAAAAATATTTTTTGGGTTTTAGTGTGCGAAGTTTCCCCAGACAACAGAACAAACAGGCAGATGTTTTGGCGAAGGCCGCAGCAGAAAATGATCCATTGGCTCCGGATGTGTTTTTTGAAACACTCAGGAGCGGCTCAATAAATTGTGCTGAAGAGCCAGCAAAATTTGTCAATGCAATCTCGAGAGAAGACTGGAGGTCAACGATAATGGCTTACCTTCGGGGACACTTTATTCCGGAGGATGAGAAAGAAGAAAAAAGACTTGCCCTTCGGGCAAGAAGCTACTTAATCGTCAATGACACATTGTATCGAGGGGGCGTTTGTGCACCTCTGCTAAAGTGCAGCTCGCAAGCCGAAGGCAGACAGTTATTGCAAGAAATACACGCAGGAATGTGCTCTTCGCACATCGGAATGAGGGCTCTGGTGGGAAAGGCTTTCCGCGAAGGGTTTTATTGGCCTTCGGCCGTGGCGGACGCCCACGAAATCGTGCGCACTTGCCCGAATTGTCAGAAGCATGCCCATTACAGTAAGTTCCTGCTAGAAGAAGTCCACCTAATACCTCCAGTCTGGCCCCTCACGCGGTGGGGCATCGACATTGTGGGTCCCCTGCCAACAGCTTCGGGCAACTTCATGTATCCAGCAGTTGCAGTGGAGTACTTCTCAAAGTGGATGAAAGCCAAGGCGCTTCGTGAAATTATAGTAGACACCTTGCAGAAATTTTTCTAGCAGAACATTGTATGCTGCTTCGGCGTACCTAAAGAAGTCACAGTAGACAATGACAAACAATTTGACTGTACCACATTCAGAGAATTCTGTCAACAATTGGGCACCAAGCTGTGCTTCGTCTTAGTGTATAATTTGCAGTCAAATGGGGCAGTTGAAAGGGAAAATGGTATCATCTTCTCCGGAATAAAAAAGAACATCACAGAACAGCCGAATGGCAAGTGGGTTGATGAGCTACCAAAAGTAATTTGGTCTCATAACACGATGGAGTTCGTTCAGAGTTATCTTGGTTATCTTGCTAATCATTCAGAGTTCGTTCTTGGTTATCTTGCTATGTTCGTAGCTTGCTTAGCCTTGATCAGTGCTTATCCAAGTTATTGTAGTTGCATACTTAGACTAGATGATCTGGGTAAGGATATCGGTTAGTTGTGCTTTCGGGCTTGCCTTAGCATCTTACCTATCCGTCCGAAGTGTGGGGGACCCGGGGGTGCTAGGGTAGTGACCATATGTGGGCATGGTGCCCGGGTATGCGGGATCCTTCAGATATGACGATGTGACTGGGGTAGACCGCAGGTGGTGACAGCCCTGTCGGTCCGCCGGGAAGCTACTTCTCGGTTAGCGTACTCCCCGACGTTCGGGTACGGTGTAGGAGTCAATGCAAAGATGAAACGGGACTGGATGTTCTCCAGTGCGGGTCATTCTCCCCGATGTCCCTAATTTCCCGGCACCTGCAGCTCTAAGCAACGCAGCTAACGTAACTTATCCGCTAACATGATTAGTATAATAGGAATCTTTGCCTATGCTCCCTCTAACCTTAGGATTGCTTGTTTATTCTTTATTCATGAGAGTTGGCTATTCTGTGTGTGTCACATTACCCCTAATTATTCTTATCATTTATCACTTACCCCTGTATAGTCAGTGGTCTTCATCTTGCTCATACGTGTCATGGTTATGCAACTAAGTAAATACACTTTACACAACCTAGTCATCCCTTGGGAAAATATAAATAATGATACCCTAAATACTTCCGGGTGAAATGCTACAATGGTATATCCGTGCGCTTGCGGATCCTTTTGTAAACGTTAAGACAAACCACACGGCATCTTCGAGGCGCCGTTGCTAGGAACTAACCACTCCTAGTGATGACGCTAAGAAATGCCAACAGCAATCGCTGTGATTGTCGAATGTGCGAGGTTTTTAATGAGGTAGAAATCCTATGTAACCCCTTGTGAAATATAAACAACGTCCCCCAGAAAGAATTAGCATCTGAGAAGGCACCGAAGCGTCTACCCCCCTTTGTCACAGCGAAGGGGGGAGTCATCGGCGCATTGTGCGTGATTAACACTTCGAGAAATGAGCCCAGGGCTCGTGGGGCTGAACGGCCTGCAGCACCCTTGGGCCTCAATTCTTAATTTTTCCCAGTCGAAAAGACCTTCCACGCAGTGCGCCGAAGGCATGGAAAGTCCTATCGTGCAAAAGCCAAAGGCCCAGGGCTTGCCTAAATGTGCTAAAAAGCAGAAGGCCCCCTAAAGAGAAGTCCCTTCGCGCTAAAGCGCCGAGGGCATGGAAAGTCCTATCGCGCAAAAGCCGAAGGTTAGGGCCACCTAAGCGAGCAAAAGTGCCGAAAGTCCCCCTAACAAAAGCCCTTCGGAACATAGTTCCCAAGGCACTTGCAATTTATTCAACTAATGTAGTGTGCCCCACTCCTCCAAGAACGCAAAGGGGGGGGGGGGGGAGGGAGTGGCACTTTGCGAACAAACATGTTGCGTGCTTGCAGTCATGAGTCACCCCAAGAAGCAAATAGGGATGCAATGATTTTTAATTTGACAACGCAACACTAAAATTACATAGGGCCTTCGCCCATTCACTCCGACATTACAACAGATTCTTCCTCTTCGAATATAACGTGGTCCAACTCGTCAATGACCTCGCGGATCGCGATATCTAATATCTCTTTGGCCAGTCTTCGGAGATATGCTTCGAATCTTGGCCCTGCAATAAATGAAGGCTCCCATCAGTCGCCTTGAACGAAGGCACCCTCTTCTTTGTACATTAAGCAATAGTCCCCATGGAATTCCTCCATGGGCTCCGCGTTCGGCTCAAGCAGCCCAGCTGGTGGTGAGTACGGAACATCATTTTTCAACATGCATTTGACTTCGTGATGAATAGTACGATCACGAAGTATCTCGCGATGCTTGTCAGCGTCACGCGTAAAATTATCAAAAAAACGCCTCGACTGCGCGTTGCGTCGATTATAAGCATGTTCTTTCATCAACCAGAATTCAGCGAAGGTTAGCCAAGGCCTATTCGCATTGAACTTGCACCACATAGCGCCAGAAATAACAAAGTTCCCACATCTCATTCGCAAGGGCAATATACCTTTGGCGATCTGCGCAGGTTCTGACGCAGGGTCCTGCACAGTCACCGAAGGCATTAATCAAAAGTTATGATTACATTCCACAAAAATTACATCTCCCAAAAGGCTCACACCTCTCCAATGTCTTCGCTTGTGCCAGCGCCAGCCTCGCCTTCGGCGTCTCCATCATTGTTGGTTGGGGATTTTCGCCTGAGGTTCAGCACTTCGGCGGCCCACCCTATAGCCTTCTCTTGTAGCTAAACACAACGGATGTCAGCACCGAGTGGGAAGAGCCGAAGGCAACAACGAACAAATAGGGGACCTACTTGAGCATTCATGTGTTCGCCTTCGTGCGCAACCAGCTCTCGCCCCTTCTCTTGAAAGAATGTCGCCATGAAATTCTTGGCGATGTTGCGAGGAAGAGCTGCCAGCGCCTCCGGTTTCACCTCATCGGTGGATGGCCACTGCACGGCGGGGTCGCGAAGGTTGCGAAGTTTTGTCTTGGACACAGTGGTTTCACCACCCGCCGGGGCTTCGAGCAAAGAGCAGACCGCTACTATGAGTGAGTGCGCCGCGACACCGGCATTCAGCTCCCCGAAGAACTGGCTACCGTAATCAGTCATGGCCACGCAACATCGTAGCCAATGGAAGAGCTCGATGAGCTCCACAGAGTTCGCGTCTTCGCCAGCCAGCAGCGGGGCATCAATGCCAAAGCGCTCCAGAAGATTGTGCACCTCGCTCTGAAGGGGGACGGCTGTAGCGAAAATGGCCTCTCATGCCATATTTCAATATAATGTTTTGGTGATTGATATAGATAACACAACACTTGGACTAATATGATTGTTAAGATGACCATTCTCAGGCTTTTAGGTTCAAGTGATGACAAAGAGAAGATAGGCGTAGCTAGGCCCGAAGGGCCGCCCCTACGGGGGTTCCGCGATGACAAAAATAGGAGCATCGGTTTAACTGGTGATAGCACTTTTTGTCAGCCTTTTTCCAACGGCTAGTTTGGGGTGTGTGGGCTATATATATGCCACCCCACGGCTCATTTTAGGGTGCTGGAGACTAAGGAAGCATAAGACATTTGGAGAACACCTCCAACCACCATAGAACTTCATTGTACATCATATAGGCTTAAGCACACTTGTGAGAGTGCTTAGTGCTTGTAATAGGGATTAGTTCTTGTGAGAGCTCCCTTGAGAGAAGTCTTGCTGTGGCAAGCAATCCTTGTGATCCGTCGTGTGACCCTCCGACTTGGTGTGGAGTGGCAATGACACTTTGTGCGGGGGAAGAGGAGACCCCCTCCTTGGTGGAGAAGCTTCGTAGTGGATTTCGGCTGGGTGACCGAGAGAGACGGTGGCGGTGCACGAGACTCGGTGTCTTGTGGGCACTTGCCTTTGCTTGCCGGCATTGCCTTGGTGGCGTAGTGCAAGACGGTGATCGGAAGAGCCTCGGTGTCTCGTGGACGTAGGCGTTTGTGCCGAACCACGTTACATGACCATGTCTACTCGGGAGTTTGCATCCCTCTTGCACTTACCTCTTTATTTACCATATTACGTTTCGGCATTTACTTTATCTTGCGTGCCTTTACTTTCCTAGTTAGTTTGTTTAGGATTGGCTATAGGTTGCAAGTATTTTGGGGGTAAGTAGAGAGTAGCAAAGATAAACCTTAGTCACAACTAGCATGTATAGGACGTGTTAGGTTTATCTTATGCAAGAAGTTTGAGCCCTAGGTTAAAAAGCGATCAGCGACCCTATTCAACCCCTCCCCCTCTAGGGTCGGACACCCCGGTGATCCTTACAACGGCTTCGTTGGAAACAGCTTGCCGGAAGGCCTTAACCAGCTCTTCGGCGGTCTTGGCAGCGTCTTTGGCAGCTTTTGCCCGGTCGCGCGCCTCATCAAGCTGCTTTATAGAGGTCTCCGCCCTAATACGCATAGAAGCTAGTGATGCTTCGAGATCTTTCTTTTCCATTTGTAAGGCAGATACCATCTCTTCAAGACCGCAATGCGCGAGGACGTCCATCTGCCTTCGGGCGCAGCGGGCAGCCACGAAGGACTTCAAATCAAGATCCTCCATGCACTGCAAGGCATTGGCTGCCCCGGTGTTCATCAGTCTCTTCTCCATCAGCGAGAAACAAAAGGACCCGCGGCCTCCACCAAGAACTCACGTTCCCGGTCGCGGTTCTCGAAGCGGAGGCTGCCGATGACTTGGCCCCCAATGAGTTTGGCTCCTGAGGCGCCAAGCGCCTTGGCCACCTCAACGGAATCAGCTTTGCCGTCGAAGTAGCCACTGATGTCGCCCGAAGAGCCCAAGCTTGCGCTTGAGGTCGAGATAGCATCCTTCTCCGGAGCATCACCCGAGGGCTTGCCTCCGCCGTCGTTGCCGGACGTCGAAGATGATTCGGTGTCTTCCCGGACATTTGCCTCGGCGGCCGCGCCTATAGGTGGTGCCTCAAGGATCGTCGCGGGAGGACACGACTCAACTTGGATAGGGGAGGCATTGTGCCTCTCATCCTCGTCGCTCTCCTCAGCCATCGCGATGTACTCCAGTGCAAGAGCGCGTCTCATGGCAATGGGAGCCGCCATAATCGGAGCAGGGGCAATCGGAGATTGATGAGGAGGAGGCTCTTCGCGATGCTCCTCTTTCCCCATGTCGTCTTCGGAGTCGCCCTTCGACTGGAGCAGCTTCGAGCCAAAGATCGAGTCCAGAAGCCTTGGGCACTTCGGCGCACTCGCGCCGGCGGCTTTTCCTCGCCGTTTCTTCTTTTCGAGGGTGCTGGTGGTACCCGTGCCACTAGCGGCTTTCTGCTGCTTCTTTTCTTCGGCCTCTGCCAGCACCGCTTCGGCTTCGCGGCGGGGAGGATTAATTCCGAAGAAGCTAAACACTCGGTTCCTCCGAGTGCCACCGAGCTTCTCCATCAATTGCTTGAATTCAACGTTGGCCATAGGGCCAACGACTTCGTCGGCGGCAGCATCGATGGCCTTTGGATCGACATCTGAAAGCAAATCCGAAGACAATGGTCAATTTAAAAAAGAAAAAAATGCACCTTCGCGGCCGATGCTAAAGCACGCCGTGAAGTCAGGCATCGGAATGCCTTCGCCCCATTTCTCTTTGGCCGCCCAGGAGCTGACCGCCCACCCCTCCCAAACGGGAAAGCACTGGCACGCCGAGAACTCTTCGACGAGATCTCGAGTGCTGAAGCTCTTCACCACCACCCGCAGCAACGCCACGAAAGCATTAGCCTCCGCGGTCTCCGGCGGGGTCTTCGGCAGCAAGGGAATCCTTTCGACCCATAGGGGGCTGGAGTCCGTCTCTGGGTCCAGGCGGATCTTGTGGTAGAACCAGAAGTTGGTCCACTCCACAGGCCACTTGTTCTGGTACACCTGAATGGGGCTCGGGGCCATCTTCCTAAAGGCGAAGGTGTAACAGCCGTACTAGGTCTACGCGTCGCCGCTACTGCCATCCTTCTTGTTCACGACGATTGTCTTCGGCTGATAATGAATGCGGAAGACGCGCGCGAAGGCTTCGGTGGTGGGCTCGACCCTGCCTGTCTTCGCAAGCCACATGAACAGGTTCAGCCTGACGAAGGAGGTGGGGGTCATCTGGTGGAGGTAGATCGTGAACAGTCGGAGGATGTCCACGACCACCGGATCCAGCGGGAAGCGAAGGCCAGTGGTGAAGAAGTCGCAGAATACCACCACTTCATCTAGCTCTTGACTGCGGTCGACCACTCTGTGAAGGTTCATCCCCTCAAGGACTTCGGGGGTCACCTGGCTGTAACCCAAGGCTCGAGTGGGAGGCGGCTTCTCAGTCGTGCGAGGCGCCATCTCTCCGAGCGAAGCTGTCGCGAAATGACAATGAAGGCTGGGAGCCGAAGGGCAATGGAGAACTGAGAGAGCAACGAGCGAAGGGCGGATGCAAGGGAAGCTAACCCAAGTCGGGCTCTCTCAAAACCCCAGACCCCCCCTCCTTTTATAGCCGGGGGAGCGCGTCGGCGGACGCGCAAGGGCATGCAAAGTTAGAAGACTGCCCTCACATCCAAAGGTCGAAAGGCTATGGAACGCGCACCTCCAACGGGCGGATTCAGGGGCATTCTCGTCTTTGTGCAATGCGGCGACGCCTCGACTTCAAAAAAAATATTCTTCGTCTCACAAAAAGGCCCTTGTGATTCTTTTAGTTTGCAGGAACTCTAAACGCTCGCAGACGAACGTTCGAGTGGTGGTGCTTAGAGGCCGCGGCTTCGCTCGCGCGTCAGTCGAGGCCACAGACGCTCCAAGGAACGAATGTGGCCCAGAGGGGCTACTGTTGGTGATGCCACCTTCGCCCGTCGCCGAAGGCACTCGACCGCGAGCAAGGAGGCAGAGCGGAATGGCAAAGCCAACCGCGAAGGCGACGAGGACGCGCCCGAAGGCCCTGGAGCGAGACTCGGGCTAGTCCTGCCCGAAGGGAAGCGAAGAGAATGCACGCAATGGCGAAGGGACGTTCAGCGAGGTGGCTCTGGGAGCCCCTTTGCAGAGGCAGCGAAGACCCTGATCGCGAAGGGGCGCGAAGTAAGATAGGTCCACTATCAGAGATCTGTACGGTGTGCCGTGTCCAGCTGTAATTCCACTGCATTGTGTCGATTCTTGTAACATTACAAGATTACCCCAGAAATATTCTCAGATGCTGGTAGTTAGGGGGTAGTTTAGGGAATTTAGCCAGGGAGTAGGGGAACTGTTGGGCTATAAATACCCCCTGTAATTGTGTGAGAATGATTGATTGAATACAGAGCAATTACACTGTTGTGTTGATTATCGTGCTGTCACTCTGGTTGTGATCATTCTTTCTGGGCTTCGCCCCTGACGAATCGAGCTGTTGTGATACTCCTTCATTCCGAAGAGTGTCCTACACCAACATACCTAAAGAATCAAGTTCTTTGCATGCCTTCTGTAGATAGGCTGAACACAAAAGCTATGTTGCTTGGACGACATTTCAATGTCCAGCCTAACACTCTCTGCATCACGTGTACATCCACAATAGAAGAAGACATTGATCACTTATTCTTCTTCTACCCTTTTGCCATCTCATGCTGGAATAAGCTGGGAATACAATGGTCAGTTCCAGTGAATACCTGTGACAGAATTCTTTTGAGAGCTCAGCATTCCAGCATCCCTTTCTTCATGGAGGTTTTTTTTTTTATATATAGCAGTTTGGGAGATTTGGAACATGAGAAACTCAAAGATCTTCGATTATGGCAGACCAACGATTCGGCTTTGGTTACACAACTTCAAGCAACAGGCTCATCTCATCTTTTGTTCCCCCCTGTACTCTAACTCGTCTCTCTTTGTACGTATATTCTCTCTCTGTACAGTTTTATTTTAATGCATTTGCTGTGGCGAACTCCCCACAGTTTTCATTTAAAAAAAAAAGACTCCACCTAGGTTTGTAGATGGTTTTATGTGAGGGCCTCAAAAGGTTTTGAAGCCTCCAATTAGTAATTTTGAGATGTAATCGTCATAGCCGGGCGGAAGGGCATGCGTTCCGTGCGGCCGCACAGGGGCCCCATTTTCTGGGGCCCTAAAATTTGTCCGCAGCCCACCACGATTAAGCTCATTACCCTAACAATTATTAACTAGGTTCTATCTTGTTTCTAAACGCAACTCCAACATATCTTTTAAATAGACTCCTATCTCAAGTTTAGAGGATGAAACTAAAAAGATGTATTGTAACAGATTCTCTACTAGACCCTCTATTTCAGGGAGGCCTCCAAATTTCCTCCTCCTTCATTCCTAGTGGGTCTCTATGGAGTCCTCTATCGTAAGTTAGAATTGAGAGCTATTGTAGGAGTTGAAGTAAATTTAGAGGCCTCAAAAAAATAGGCAGCCCCATTTAGCACATAGAGGGTCCAATTTAAGGGCTGCTACTGGAGTTGCTCTTAGCCGATCCAAATGTAAGTGACGGACGTTGAACACGTGCCCCTAGTCAAAAGACCTGACCTTCTAGTTTACCCTGTTGCCCTCGAGTCTTGGCAGTTGCCGATTCATCTTCACACAATCACGACTCGCGCTCGATGCCGAAAAAGCGGCAGCAGCAGTAAGCGACGACAACAGGCGCCAGACAACGATCACGACGCCGTCCGATAGCCAGACGGCAGCACCTGGGAAGGCAGACGATGTGATATAAAGATCACTTGAAGTCATATCTTCCGCACAGGATCATGCTTTAGGCCGGCACGACCCTGGTAATAGTAATATGTAGGCGATGAAATTATATATGCTTTGCTTTTATTTGGACTGGTATTATATTTATATATGCGTGAGGATGGAAGCAGGAGAAAACATACACGGATCAGGACTCGAAGGATCGAGAGGCTGGATCTTTGAGTCATTAGGCAGATTAATTGCTACTAGTACTTATTTACGACGTAGCTAATTGCTGGTACATACACTAGTACGCCATAGAAAATGGAGTGCTCCTTTTCTTCGGCATGTTATCGACCTGCTGGTACTGGACCCCATGCATGCGTATTTGGCCGTGCGCATGCCCGCCCCCTGGGGAGCCCAGCCCATGGCCAAAGCATAGCGCGGCACATGCAGAGCGTGATCTGGAGCAGCAAGATCCGGAGCGCGGCGGGCTGCGGCGATCAAGCAATGATTCGCGCCGAATTGAAAGGCGCCGGCGACGTGCGCGCGTGGTGCGGCGACGAGGGTGACCGCGATCGGATCGACCGCGCGACCTCCCTCGGTTCCGTACGCGGATCGTCGACGGCCGCTGGGACCAAAAGGTTGGGGCGGCCTGCCTGACGGACTGGACCAGGTTGGTCGCAGGCCTGTGAGGTCATTAGAGAGGTACGGTCACGCACGGGAGCCGCGTGTATACGCCGGACACGTAGGCACGAACGTGCTAGCTCTTGACGAAGCTACCTTAGCTGCTGCAGGTCAGTGGTCAGAGCCTCAGTGGTCAACACACGAGCACACACCGGGGGACTGAACATGTGTTACAGTAGCTAGCTACTCTACGTAAACTTTATTCACAATCCCGATCGATCTACTGCAGCCACAATTTTTTCTTGATCTTGTTGTGTCATTTCACTAGAAGAGAAATCCACATCCATCTCTTTCATCAACCGCAATTAAAGGATTTTAGAGGGTTAGTTTAAATGGAAGATATCCCATCTTGAATCACATGTGCTATTTAGATAGGATGGTAAGAAAGTTACACTCGAGTTACGAAGCTTTGGATTCGAGTCCCGCGTAACGCAGTGGTGCTTGGCTAAAAACGGCTCCGAAATTGGTTCCGATCGAAGCCTAGCAAAGGGGTGATTTTAGAGCGGATCCATACCGTTGGTGAAGCTCAAAACGATATGTTGGTGAAGCCACAAGATATGGCTCAAAATGGCTACTCCTTTTAAATCCATTCGTGAAAAGTTGGATGAAGTAATTTTGCTAAATATTTTTCAAAACGGTTTCAGCTCTATCAAAAAAGTCGCTCCACCAGGAAAGACGAAGTCAGATCTATTTTTGAAGAAGCCAAGCCTTGCCAAACGGTCTCGAAGTACCTACATGCCAAAAGGCAAAGGCGGCGGGCGGTCGGGAGGGAGGGAAAATTAAAGTAGAAACACTCCAAAAGCCAAAGCGGTAATTTTTAGAAGCTAAGTAAATCCAACAGCTCTTATTATTAGTGATGATTACCAAATATTCCTTGACTACTAGATATTTTGCATTTTTAGAGGATTTCTAGAATATTTCTCTTTTTTTAAGATCTACGCCTAAGATTCTAAATGGTTTCATATAGAGACTTCAAAAAGATTCTATAATTAGTAATAGTAAGATGGTAATTCATTACTTGGTCAAAAAAGATAGTAATTCATTGGACCACGGTTTAATTTACGCCGACGTGTAAATCGTTCCGTGTCCATCCATATCCATCGGCTGAAGATATATATATTTTTTTTGCGAGGAGGCTGCAGATAATTAATAAACCTTTGGCAATGTGCGTGCGTGTACTGTGTCGAGTCA
Organism: Panicum virgatum; assembly: GCF_016808335.1. Taxonomy (NCBI): domain Eukaryota; kingdom Viridiplantae; phylum Streptophyta; class Magnoliopsida; order Poales; family Poaceae; genus Panicum; species Panicum virgatum. The sequence goes on along the minus strand of NC_053148.1, from coordinate 37,871,305 downwards.
AACTAACACAAGTTGGTCACAGTGCAAGTTCATGCATGCATCTCATTTGTGGACGCGGGAGCATTGCCCGTGAAGACGGACGACTTTCGACGGAGATAATAATTAACCGGTGGTGGAGACTGGAGATCCATCGACAGCTCTAACTAGTTACTGTTCAGCTTGCACTAAGAGCATACCGAGCTGAAAATGCGATCCACGCATTTCTGTCTTCTATTACTCATTCCATCTTTTTTTTTTCAAAATGCATGTATATGTGACATTTTGTTTGTTTGTCTCTAGTCAACCCTTGTTAGTTTCCACCATGTTAATAGAAAAATACATTAACATCTACAGTGGATTTTGCGAAAGTAATTTGATGCAACATATGTTCGTGTATTTTTTTCGATAAATTTGATCAAAATTAGAGAAAATTGACTTAGGATAAAAAAATGATCTACAATTTGAAATCGATGCTGCCGTAAAATAAACATGCGTATGATGCATTGCTCTCCTGCATGATCTTTTATGGAAAAGAGATGGATATTTAATTGTGTAACATTAAGTCATCATGATGTGTCACTACGTATATGTGGATGGCTATCTCTGACTTACTGTATTTGTCTAACAAGTACGGAATAACAAACAGGCAATTCAAAAGGCATACATCAGTCAAACATAATTAAAGAAAGAAAAAAATTCTCATTTGCTGTAGTACTAGCTAGTACGTGAAGATGACTTTATTTTTTGCCACCTTTGCACGGTTCCATTAATATTTTCAAGCGGACTTTGTCTGGTATGATAGCTATGTCGTCCGATCTTAGCCATTCCAAATCCAAGCCCCAAGGGACCGAGCCTAGCTCGGTTGGCGCTCTAGGTGTGGAGGCCGCCGGTTCCGCGTTCGAGCTCTGCTCAGCGCGGGATTTTCCCAACGGATGCTGAGGCGGGCATGAGTGTGTGGGTGCGTGCGTATGGTGTGAGTGCCTCGGTATAGCGCGTTCCGAGACTTCTCGGACAGTCTCGTCTATGTTGAGTCCGGTCAGCGTGGGCGTCCAAAATCTTAAATGACTCCATAGTGCTCTTGGGTGTTTTCAAAAAAATCCAAGCCCCAAAGTCAGCACTGAGGGGGTTTTGTAGTTGACCAGTTAGGATAGACCTTACTTGGTCATCCAGGTAGTATACAACTTTTTATGAAAATATCCCAGACTACTCGATTTATAGAGTAGTATGTCCTATACCAGGACTGGATTGGTTTCTAAAATAGAACTGTTAGGGTGAACTCCGTCGAGTTAGCCAAGATGTAAATATTTTAGAAATATCCAAAACTTACTCGAGTAAGGCGAGTAAGATGTCCTATCTGAGGACAAGAGTAACTCTTAAGTCAAGTCTATTAGGTATGAACCCCGTCGAGTTATCTAAGTCGAAAATGTCAAAAGAGTATCCAAAACCTACTCGAGCTAGCGAGTAGGGTGTCCTTAACCAAGAACTGGAGTAATCCTTAAGACAGGTGTGTTAGGTATGAACCCCGTCGGGTTATCCAAGATCAAAATGTCGAAAGGATATCCATAACCTACTCGAGCAAGCGAGTGGGGTGTCCTAACCAAGGACTGGAGTAACTCTTAGGGCAAGTCTGTTAGGTATGAACCCTGTCGGGTTATCCAAGACGAAAATGCTGAAAGAGTATCCTAAACCTACTCGAGCCAGCTAGTAGGGTGTCCTTTAACACAGGACTGGAGTAATCCTTAAGGCAAGTCTGTTAGGCATGAACCCCGTCGGGTTATCCAAGACGAAAATGCCAAAAGGATATCCAAAACTTACTCGAGCGAGGCGAGTAAGGTGTCCTCAACGAGGGCGAGTGATTCTTAGGACAGGTCTGTTAGGATGAACCCCGTCGGGTTACCCAAGATGAAAATGTCGTAAGATCACTCGATGTAAACCGTAAAAACTACTCGATTGTTGCTCTGATGCAGCTTTCAGGGTAGTGTTTATGATGGGGTACTTGCCATATGAGCGAGAGCCAAGTAGTCGATTTGCGGAGGAAATCAACTTTTATTTTGGACTTGTCGAAATTACAGTAATTGTAAGATAACAGACTCTGACTCTTAAGACCTACCCCTTGCCCGTTAGATGTGAGCAATGGTTTACATGACTGAATAAAATTTGACGAGAATAAAACTAGTCGATGCGATGGTCGACTAGATTTTAGGTAAGGTCTCCTTCAGGAGAGGTTCCCCAAGGGCCTTGCGGAGTGAGTTGCACTCGAAGATCATGTGAGTGCTCTTCGGGTGGATGAAGCACTTGCGTAGTAGAGTCTTGTTGATCCTGGCTCCGCCAAGAGATGTTTCTCCATGATGTGGGGTGCGCAGTTTACCCTGAGGATGGGTGCTTACCGGCTCGTACTTCTTGAAAGATGCGGAAGCCTTTGGTGGGATGCGGTAGTTAGAAGAGGGGCTATAAGACTCTATTTCCTCACGTTCCTTTCTCCTTGAGATGATGACATTGCGCGCGTCACGACCAACTTTGATCACGTTGCGGAGGTCGCAATTGGAGTAGTCGTAGTTGTCGCCCTGCTGTTCCTGCTGGTTGCTGGCGAGGTGTTAGCGCCTGAATGCCCTCTTCTTGTTAAGCAGGCGACGACGTTCGTAAAGATCTTCTACAGGGTGCTGCTCTTCTAATTGCACGGTGACTGTCACTGCTGGAGGAGGTGCAGGCGGATCTTGCTTGATGGTAGCTTGGGCTTCTGTGATTGTGGGAGGAGTAGTTTTCATGTTGTCAGAAAGGTACTCGTCGAAATCATCAGAGTTGTAGTCGTCGAGGTTGAGACGCTCCGTGGGATCACCCTTAGGTTCCTGGACTTTGGAGATGTGAACCATGAGGATTTCACGGCAAAGATCTTGAATCTCTTGGTCTTGTTTGCTTGAGGACAGATCTAGAAGGGTGCTCTGTTGGAAGGGAAGATCCGTTGGCTGTGATCCAGAAGTGTTGGGATCTTGTGTCTTTTTTAGGTGCACTGTCCGTCCTCGCGGCGTCGCATATATGACCAAGTTAGGAAGGAAGTCCTGGTCGGACTTGGAGTTCTTAGCCGACTTGGACTCGACTTGTTTGCTATACTGGATTAGGTCATCCAGTTCGTCCTCCAAGTTGGAAGAATACTCGGATTCGGAATCGATTAGTCCACCGATTTTAGAGTATGTGTGCTTTGGGTGAGCGAGGAGCGGGATGCCCATCTCTACACGGAGGGCGTTCTCATTCATCCAATGTAGCCATAATTGCGTAGGAGTCAGCCCTTCTGGCTTCTTAATCCAGGGTTTATCGAAGATCGATTTTTTGGATTGTTCTGGAGCTTTGGCTTTTCCCTTTTTAAGCTTGGCCAATTCCCAAAGAGCGTCAGCGTGTTCAGGTGGATTGGCCATAGCGTTCATGAACAAGTCGACGTTGTCGGACTAGTCTTCGAGATCATCAAATGGTTCAAAGTTGTCAAGACTGTTCATGAATTGATCGAAGTCCTGATTGAGCTAGGACTCGGCTGGTTCGGGAGTCCAAATGTGAGCAGATTTCGGTGAAGGATTCTGAGGTATCCTGGAGATAGACGGTCCCATCCAAATAAGCCAGAGGTTTGTCTCACCAGATCCCCCGCAGATTCCTCCTCCCGATTTCTGCTTCATGTTTTCAGTGCCTTCGGCTATCTTAATGCAGTTGGCGAGTTTGCGATCCACTCGGTCGACCCCTGAAAGTATATCACCCGGCCGTTCCTTTGGTGGGTCACATATTTCCGGATTCTTTTGTGATGTAGATGAGCCGATGGTAGACTCTGCAAGTTTGATGCAGCCCTCTACGGATCGTGAAACTCGATCTACTCCTTCGAGTAGTTTTGAGTTATTGATGATCTTGGGGCGTTTGATCGACTTGAGATGAGTCAAGTATTTTCCGAGAGTTTCGGAAAAGTGAGGTTTTTCGGAATCAGAATTTGTGTCAAACTCGACTGACCCGAGGGCTCGAGTTGGAGTCGACACGTTTTCTGGGTTGTCCGAATTGAGCTCGAGTAGAACTCCTTTCTCGTTAGGATCCGCAGACGCGCGGATGTCGGCGAGTTGGGTGATGGTCTTCGGTTTAGTCGAGTTGGGCGTGACGAGGTGGCTGGAAAAGCCGCCCGATCCGTCAGCCGTGCATGCCCAGGAACCGAAAACAAGACTTCTGCCCTCAGTCATGTTATTGGCGTTGCTTGATCTGGCCATCAAATTCGCCGATGAACTCGCCGAATCCCCTACCTGGCGCGCCAGCTGTCGGTGTTTACCGCCAAGCCTGCTCAGGAATACCCTTAGTAGTGAGGTTTGTAGGTAGGGATCGACTACTCTGGAACTCGATGGTGCAAGGAACACAAAGATTTAGACATGTTCGGACTGTGAGTTGCGTAATACCCTACGTCCTGTGTGGTGGTTTGTATTGCCTTAGGTGTTGATGATTGTTTGGAGGGGGTCCCTGCCCGCCCTTATATATCTGGGGGGAAAGGGTTACATGGAAAGTCCTAGCCGAGTACAGTTGGAGTCCTACTACAACAAGATCGGGTAGTTTCCTTTGTACTGCAGCTAGTTCTACACTTATTCGGGTAGTTACAAGAGAGGTAAGGTACATCCATGAGCTATCTCTTACTCTAGAACATTCTATGCCTATATGCAGTCCCGCTGCCCCGGGTCTGACATGTTGTGTTTGACTGGATGAAAAGAAGAATCCAGCCGCTGCAGGCTCAGGAAATATTTGGTTTCCAGTATCAGGGAACAACTGATTCATAGATACTCGGAGGAAGAGATCTCGGATGAAAAGTTTTTAGTCGGATTCTGCGACTACTAAAAAATGTAAAGGATGTACCCGTTGTCCCTGATACCTTCTTGGCTGCAAACCCTCCAAATCAGGTATGGACTAAAGTAGTCGAAATGTATTGATCGAGTACTTTGACCTAGTAGGATTCTGACAAGGTTTGCTTTTCTGTAGGAGGACGTAGAGCCTTTTAAGTGCAATCCTCCATTGTCAGGCACTAATCATCCTTTTTAGTTTTTCGTCAATGTTCTTTCATTGCCAACCTAATCCAAGAAAGATTTTACCATATGGAATATCTCATAGATAGTACTAATATCTAATCTTGGTAGTGCAGATGACGAGGCATCTGGGGAGAAAAGCAATGGGGAGCATAGCCCCACTCCGAGCGCGGATACCCAAACGGGACATCCGAAAAGTACGCGTTCTATGGTGAGGAAGCGTAGTAGCTCGAAAGCTACTAGCGACAGGTAGGTAGCTAGCTGGTTGTAATCGAGTATTTCTGCTTTCGATTTGCCTTCATTGATTTGGATTTTTGCTTTTCTAGTCCGGTGGCTAAAATGCCGTGGCCTACAGCATCTGGGCATGATGTTGTGGTGGGACAAACTATCCCTTCCACCACAGTGGACCCATCAAAGGGGACTAGGACTACTCGACCAGCGAGTAGTTCCTGTGTGAGTGATGCCGAAAATACGGGTGGCGGGGCCATGATTGTTAGGCTGCCCCCTAAGTTCGGGGTGAGGAAGCTGGCCTATAACAAGGGCATCTACGTAAGTTTTCTCAAAACTTGATTGTAGATCTTACTATGTCTCGAGTCTATTTTGATTTTTTTATCTTTGCAGTGATACACTCCTGGAGACAAGGGGAGAAACTGAAGGTGATTCGGTCCCTAAGCCGACAGCGGAGAAGCCCCCAAGCACTCCAGAGATGGATGCTCATCAGGATGAGGAGATGGCGAATTCTATGCTGTTGAATTTGCCACTCCCAGATCCTGGAAGGAACAATGAGAAGCTCCCGGAGGAAGAGGGAAGTGTGAAGCTTCCTAAGGAGGGAGGCGGTGAGAAGCTTCGTGCGGAGACCCCCACAGGTAAACTTATAATGCCTACGTACTGAGAGAGTACTTCCCTTTGTTTTCCCTTTTAGTTTTGTAACCCAACCTTTTCCTCTAGATTCCCAAGTGTCAGACCCGGGGCAGCGGGACTGCTTGATCAGGCCATCAAATTTGCCGATGAACTCGCCGAATCCCCTACCTAGCAAGCCAGCTGTCGGTGTTTACCGCCAAGCCTGCTCAGGGATACCCTTAGAAGTAAGGTTTGTAGGTAGGGATCGACTGCTCTTGAACTCGATGGTGCAAGGAACACAAAGATTTAGACAGGTTTGGGCCGCCAGTTGCGTTATACCCTACGTCCTGTGTGGTTATTTGTATTGCCATAAGTGTTGATGTTGTTTCGAGGGTGTCCCTGCCCACCCTTATATATCCGGTGGGACAGGATTACATGGAAAGTCCTAGCCGAGTACAGTTGGAGTCCTACTACAATACAATCGGGTAGTTTTTTTTGTACTGCAGCTAGTTCTACACCTATTTGGGCAGTTACAAGAGAAGTAAGGTACATCCATGTGCTATCCCTTATTCTAGAACATTCTATGCCTATAAGCAGCCCCGCTGCCCCAGGTCTGACAAGCCCCCGAGCTGTTCATAGCCGAGTCCTGCAGGCGTCGAGTACTTGGCTAGGCGTCTTCGAGTACTTCATGTAGTCAGAACGTCCTTCTGGTGGCTTCTGGGCCTTCCTTCAGATACGTCGAGTAGTCCTCCAAGTACTTCCGGTTGCTTCGAGGCTGTGAAGTACTCGCGCTCCATGTGGCCGAGCCTTAGGTTGAATCGCAGAATCAGGCTGAGGGTCACTTCAGTCTTTTTCCTTCATTATTTTCCAAAAAAAATTGAAAAATAAATCTCAGATGCACATATCCCGCAGCTCCGAGCCTTAAATCAAAATCCCTTATTCTGCGGGTAGCCCCCTAGCAAAGATTTGGAATTAAGGATTTAAGACGTGACATCAGATTTTATTCTTCAGAATATCTGTAGGTTTAATCAGATCCGGTATCTGAAAAGACCAATTTTTCCGGTAAAAAATCCCAAAAAAATGATTCGATTGGATATGCCACACTGATTGCACCAGAAATATCTTCAGAAATAAAACCCGGGATGTATATCTCATTACTGTATGTTCACATGAGACTGTACTATATGGAGAATCTGCATTATTGCATTCGTGAGTGCTGCCACTGTAGCATCACGGGTCATCCTCCAGTAAGACCCTTGTGGCTATACAAGGTAGGTGATAGGCCTTTGCCAAAAGCACCAGTATTCTGAAGCTATGGCTTGCTTTTGGTGTTCTTGCTCTCGCCCTCCTGAAGTTTGTGTAGTCCTTTCTAGCAAAAGATGCTAGAAGTGAACTTGCGAGTGACAAAAGAAGTCCCTGCTACCTCATCCTGCAACCCCAATGCTCTCATCGGATCCATTCTGGACATCATGTCCTTGCATATTCCAATGAGGCAGGTTCTCTATGAACTGGTTACAGCTAATTGTGTCGTACTCTTGGGGTTCCCAGGTTGTGGGTACTCAAGAACTGACATCTCTGGTGAGGAGACTTAATCTTGTCACAACGTATTCAGGGAGAAAGAGAAATTCCTTTGCAAGATGCTACAAGAGATCATGCGAGGCGATTACTGTAATCTGGCTCCTTACTCTTGAAACTTTTCTCCCAGAATACGATTATCATTATTCCATAGTGGGAATAACAAATTTGTACTATGTCACGGCCTCGGGCTGATCTAGCTGCAGCAGGACTCGACTAGAAGCTCCTGGAGATCCATGCGGTATACGTGCAAGTTCGAGTCGTGGTAAAGTTTTTTAGAAGAAAGTTCCCGAGTTGTAATATCGAGTAGTTGTACTGTGTCGAGTACTTTTCCTTTATTCTGGAATGTAATCCCATTAGGAGGAAGATAAGTCGAGTAGTTGTCGAGAGATGTGAGTGTTTTTTTCCAGAATGTAATCTCAGAAAAAAATATCTTAGAAAATCTCGCCTTTACCGTAATTGGTAACTGACTGTTACCTTCTGGGTATTTACCATTTTGCCACCGCTACTATAAAATAGAACGGTAACTAGGTTTTACCCCACCGGCTGTCATTCCCCCCTCTTTAGTATTTAGATCTGTTCTTGCTCTTTTCCTCAAACTTCCAGATCCAAAACTCCTTGATCTCCCTTGCTCTTCGGAACCGTTAGGATTTAGCCATTGTATGCGCGTGAAGCGCCCTATAAATTTCCGGATGGCTCCCAAGAAGTCGAGCAAGGGAAAGGGCGTAGCTGCAGAGCCAACCCGCGAAGAGGGATGGGTGCCAAGTAAGTGTTCCGACTCTAACTTGGAAACCCTAGTTTTGGATGGTCTTTTGCTAGAGAAATCCGTCATCCAATGGCATCCTGCCTTGTGTGAAGATCGTCCATATGAAAATATGGGCGAAATCGTAGCTTTTGCCACTTATTTTGAACGGGGATTGGGGCTCCCTTGTTCGGCTTTCTTCTCCGGGCTCCTGCATTATTACAGGATCCAGCTTCACCACTTGACCCCAATTTTTTTCGTTCATATTTCCATCTTCGTACATTTGTGAAGCTTTTATAGGCATCGAGCCCCATTTTGAACTCTTTCGATTTCTTTTCCACCTCAAGCCGCAACCAGATTCCTATGATCGAGATGTAGTAGGGGGTGCGGGTCTTCAACTTAGACATGGGATGGACAAAGTACATATCCCCTATAAGTTTAGTACCAAAGTAATCGATTGGAAACCCAAATGGTTGTATATAGAAAACCAATGGGAAACCTTACCAGCGATTACTCCAGGCCCTCTGTTGGCGCTCCTTAAGTACCCATTTTATCCCTTGTTTATCCTTGATAATGGCATGAATTTAATATCAAAATCACTAACCGTCCTAACCCCGGCCTAATTATTGGTCATTTTCACATTTGCACATATATTTTGGAGGAACTTCGTTTTTGCAGGTTTTTGGCATATTTTGGAGCATGAAACGACGAGGCCCATGATCTAGCGCTAACACGGAGAAAGACGAAGGCCAAAGCCCAAAGGAAGGACCAAAGCCCATGTTGATTCGAAGCCCATTCATGCACATCCATCCTCCAAGAGAGTCCAAAGGACCAAGCCCACGAAGATGAGATCAAGATACTTCAGGATTAATCAAAGCAAATGAAGATTTAAGGAAGGATTCCCTATCCTATCATTTCCTCAAAGATATCCAAGATAACGACGTCCAAAGGGGTGCAATCGTGAAGGACATAAACTCTAGAAGATGCGAGGAGTCTACACGCGAAAGATGAGACCGATGCAGGCCCGAAAGAGGGTAGGCCGGCCAGCCTAGGCCCATGAGGCCGGCCAGCCTAGCCCGTTTCCGAGGCGGTTCGGCCTCCCCTTCGACCGGTGGCTTTCTCGGCTTATAAATAGCTCGCACCTTATTCAACTCGGGGAATCAATCCACCCAGAACTCGACGAAAACCTAGGGCCAAGGCCGTAGGGAGACGACGGCCGCCGCAAGTCTTCGAAGGTACGTAGGAGATGGCTTAGGCCACCCCTAGCTGCCATGGCCACCCTGCGAGGTTGTTCCATGGTGGAGTTCGGGAGTCATCCCCAACATTCGTCGGGGTATGTACACACACGATGGTGATATCAATCTACTCTTTATTCTAGTTGTCTCGACTTTGGTCTACTTCAATGCATGCTTTCTTTCTCATATGTGATGCATCCATATGTTTATAGTAAGATTAGATCTATTCGTGGTGATTAGTCTATATCTTGCGGATACATTGAGGTAGCATGTTTTAGCTAGTTGGTTGATTACCCCGGTGTGGTGACAGCATGGCGGAGGGAAAAATTCTAGCGACGACATGATGTGGAATAGGATCGATGGCGAGTACCATGGGAGTCGTTGCGCGGCCACCAAGAGGAGGAGCTTCGAGTAAGAGCACTTGGTGGGCGTTTGGGGTAAAGCTTTGGGAAACTTTAGGCATTAACACGCACCTCGCACCGGCGACCTTGGGAAAGTAGGCCGCTTGCGAGCCGCCTTTTTGAAAGATGATTTCGTGTACCTTTAGTTGAGATGCAATCTATGTTTTGATCACCTTTTTGACTAGAACTGTACCTAGAGACGATAGGCCCTAGCTCCTTGGTTGTGTTATCTCATCTACGGTTGTGGGTGTGGTGAACACTTATGCTTCATTCATAACTATCAAGTGTTCAGTTTATATGCAATCTTCGCTTCATGTTTAGGATAGGTTCGATAGATTAGATGGTAAACTCTAGTCGGTTCGCTTCCGATCCATGGATTGATAAACCTTGGGGGAGTACTCTAAGGGAAAAGCTACCATGATCCGTGCGCTTGCGGTACGTAAATTGGGGCTCTAAGGAGTGTCAACAAGCTTTTTTGGCGCCGTTGCCGGGGATCGGCAACTCGAACCCTAGGGAGATCTATCTATCTTTTTGGACTAACCCTAATTTCATTATTGCATATATCCTGTGTTTCTTGTTTGCGTCCATGAATGCATGTAAAACTCTAGACACAAAGCGATTGAGAAGTTCTCAACGTCCGTACTTTGACAAGTCCAATCTCACTCAAGCAAGTTGATGGCTACGTGAAGACCCGCTCTTTAGTGGTAGGTGCTAACTTTTGTTAGTGGCCCAGCATCCGCTATCGATCCCACACTCAAAACAAGTAAAGATGAAAAAGGTATGTCACCATGTCAACTTTGGCTAATGTCTCTTGGAGATTTCTTTGTCCAAGCCATAGGTGATGAAGCATGCCCAAAAAGAAAATCGTGCGATCGGATCATCATCATCTCCAAAGTACTGCTGTTGTGATGAGATTTTCGTCCATGATCAGAGAAGTACCATGAGAAAAAATTGTATATTGTAAAGCTCCATCAAGCCTTCTTTCCAACACATCAAGAATCGTGAATTTTGGAGATCGGTGTGAAGAGTTATGGTAAAATCTTTCACGCTGCGCGTTCTGAAATGTCTCGGGACAGAGCATAGTGCCAGAGTAAAACGACCATAACTTCTTCATCCGGAGTCCATTTGGGATCAATGACCACGTGTTGAAAAGGTAATTTCATAAGGCTTTTCATGGAGTAGAATTTTGGTACATGTTTTGTGCAGGGTGATCAAGGAATTCAACGAAGAAGAGGCAGCAACAAACAATGGAGAAAGTGATGACGATGTCGCAAGATGTTTGGAGGACCTTGTGCACAAAAGTTGATGATTTGAAGTCGACCAACGCTGGAGGCAACAATATTAGAGGAACCATGATGCCACCCATCTTCTCCATGGGATGCTCAAAAAGCTTCTAGTCGAGTACAATCAAAGAAAGAGACCACTCTGATCATCGACACAAAGCACGAGATCCTCCTTCGATCCTGACATTGGAGATAGACCATTGGAGCCATGCTACTCACTGGTGAATCAATGGTGATGACCTTGAAGCCAAGGATGCACAACAAGACGCTCCGAAGACCACAAGATCAAGATCATCGACATCTTCGGATCGATTCGTAAGAAATCATTGTTATCACAATATTCTGCTCGACCTCAGAAGAAAATTGCAGTATATTTTTGGATATTCAAAAGCCCCATGAAGTTCCGGTTCCAACGAATCAAGAATGAAGTCAATCGAAGTTTCTCACAAGAAGTTATGGCCAAAACATCGAAGGTCGTGCACTCTGAAATTTTCTGGACAGCAAGCAGCGCTAAAGTAAAACGGTCATAACTCTCTCGTTTGGACTCCGTTTAAAGCGAATGACCACTTGTTTGAAAGGTAATTTCATAAACTTTTCAATAGAACTATATTTTGGTATATGTTCTATTCTGGATGCAGGGGAAAATCCACGAAGGAGAGGCGAAGAGCAATGTGACGAGATAAAGGTGAAGGAGATAAGGATGCCAACAATGAAGAGGAGATTGGGTTGTGGTTTCATCAAGCATACATGATCGAATTCAGAAGCTTAGGACAAAATAAGGGCCCCAAGGAAGTTGGCAAAGGAAGGCACGAGTGACAACATTCAATGCATGAAGATGTTAAGAGCGAACCACGATGGATTACTAAAGGCGTCATCAATACAAGCTGCATGGACAATTCGAATTCTCGCACGAAGGACCATGGCTTCATATCAATGAGAAGGTATGTGAGAAAGTCAAGCTCTATGACTTTAAATGAAGCGCTTTGCGGGAGGCAACCCGTTCATTTTATTTATCTATTTATATATATTAATATGACCGTCTACATTGCACTCTTTAATCAGAATATCAAGTAACATTGTACCATTGCTCTAACAAAAACCACAACTTCATGTTGTTCATTCTAAATGTTATTGAGGGAGCACTTTGTTATTTGATCTTGGGAAACTTGTAGACCTTTTTGTGTGCCTATTAGTGTTTAGAGTCTTTTTATTTGTGTCCTTTTAGAGGGAAATATGAAGTGTTGCACCGCTCTTTGATTCTAAACTTGTGGCTAGTTAACTTAGGCTAACTTTTTGTTTTGTTTTAGACCACCTCATCATGTCATATCATTTTGTTCACCCACCTCGTGTTGCATTGCATACCATGTTGTTCGTCTCACCCTTGCATTGCATTGCATGTTGTATTTAAAAAAAAACTCTTTTTAAAAAAAAACATTGACTAGCCTCGCTTTTGAGATCCTAAAACCCTTAGGAAAACCACTCATAGAGCAATCCTAAAACCATAGGTTATGTTTTTCTTTTAAAAAAAATCTATTTTTGTTTCTCTCTAGTTTTTTTATAAACCACCTTAGATAGAATTTCTATACCCAACACTCTCTCTTCAAAATTTTTGTTTTAAGCCAAAAATATAGGAAACCCATAAACCTATTTCTAAAACCTTGTTAGCTCGGTTGCTTGGTCCTTTTCGATAAATAACCTTTTCATTGACAAAAGCCTCACTTCTTATGAAGTGTCGCGAAGGCTTTTTGACACTCTTAGCAATTGTTTTTGAATAAGCTAGTTGCGGAACGACATCGAAAGGTCCTTTCAACCTTGCTAACACTTGTTTTTGCTAACTTTGCATTTGCACTTTGCATCCATTCCATTGTTCATGCCCTCATTTTGCTAGCTTGGTCTCAATCTTATTGATGTATGCTTTCCTATCCATGTAATGCTTATCATGATAGCATTTACCTTTTGCAATCTTGTGTAAACGTGGTGTTTAAACTTGTTTGCGGACCTCCATCTTTAAGCTCTTTTGACCAAGATAGCAATCCATTTTCCTCTCATTCGCATACACACACCTCCCACTTGCATTGACATACACCCATTAGGTTTAATTTTCACTAGACTAATTATGCCACAAGTTAAGTATCTTAGGAGATGTTTTTGGTTTGTTGGCGATTGTTTCTACTCGCAACTATCACCTTGGGGTATATTGTGCACTTGAATTGTTTTGCAGGTATGACAAAGCGTTCCCATGAATTCGTGATCAAAGAAGAAATCAAATTCGTCAACACCTCCAAAGTTCGAGAGCAAGCCCCGCTGTTTTCATCAAATTTTGCACATGGACAGAGACGTACACGGAAGAAAAAAGTTAATATTCAGAAGCTCCATGAAATTCCCGTTCCAACGCAACCAAGATCAATGAATTTGAAGACCCGTACAAGGAGATATGGCAAGAACATTGGACGTTGCGCGTTCTGAAATTCATCGGGACAGGATTGCAGCGCTGGGATGAAATGGACATAACTCTCTTGTTCGGAATCAATTTTGGGCGAATGATTACTCGTTCAAAAGGAAAATTCATGCACTTCGTAATGGAGCAATGTTTCAGTGCATGTTCTGTTCTGGAAATTGAAAGAAAAAATTTGTGAAGATGAGGTAGTAATGGGACAACGAGGAATTGAAGGAGACGACGACGATGTGAAGCAATGATTGGGACCATGACGTAGTATAAGAAGAAGTTGAAGAAAATTGAGGAAACAAAAGTGAAGACACATTGAAGATGATATTCATACACATGAGGGAAGGACTTCAAGAATTGCAAGATGGTCCATCTTCTCCTTCCACGCCTAGCATCATGCTAAGCATGGGGGAGGATTTTGTGGACAAAGAAGAAAGATCTCATGGAGTAAGATAATCACGGTTGCCACAAGGTGCTCATGATTCTTTTTCCATGCTTAGCACAATGCTTAAGTATGGGGGAGGCCGCGCTACACTTCATTACGAGCATCGAGAAGGATGGTAATTCTTCCTCAACTCTCTTTTTCTAAATGCTTGTACATATATTCCTTCAACCATAGATGCTATCTTTGTATATCTCTCCCTATAATAACATGGCTACTAGGAGTACAACCTAGATTTGTTTTTGTTTTCAATGAATGATAACCACCATCACCTTGAGCTCACCACGATGATATTCTTATATGCTCTTGCTTATGGAAAAGTGATGAAAGTTGCTGCTTTGGTTTACCTACGCTATATTGTATATGACTTGACCATTTACTCTCAATTAAATGGAATTAAAATGATTAAAATACCGGCTCTTTTATTTGTGGAGGTTAAATGACTAAATTCTAGACCCACATATATAGTTTTCATATATAAATTAATTCACTTATATATATATATATGTATACACATATCTATACATGTGAATTCCTTTACATATGAAAATGTCTAGGACCAATATTATATATATATATACACATATATATTATTGGAGTGCTTATATATATAATACATACATACTCCATCATATTTGCATAGGTATATTCGTTCTTAATTACATAGTAGAATTCGCCTTTTGGAAATTTAATACATACATACTCATAAATAGAAATTTAATACATAGACACACATATATATTTACATAGTTATATTCGTTATTAATTACATATATACGCGTATATTGTCATATTTGCTGTGATTGTCAATAATAGATATTCCATCATAGTAGAATTCGCCTTTTAGATCGAGAACTTGCTCAATAATAAATCCGGAGAATTGTTCTTGAATCGCCATAATCTTTTCCTCCGGTATGAGTTTATCGCGCATCTCCCCAACCTATGGAAAAAGGGGATAATTAATTTCGACTAATTAAAATACGAGGTCAAATATTAACAAGTTTTTTACTTACTTCCTCCTCCCAATCTGTCCAGCCCTTTGGAGGACCTACCAAACTATGGATGTTCTCGCATACATAGTATGCGCACAATACAGTGCCTGGTTTCTGCCTCATACACTTTAAGAGAGAAGAAATTATCAGGTATTTACATGAATATATAATAAAACTAATGAATCGTGCAACGAATCATCCAAGTGCGTACCGGAAAATCTGTCTTGATCTTCAATTCCTTGTCAAATTTGCCTGGATGATTTTTAGCGAATTCTTTCCAAACCCTGTGCATGATTAGAACAATTATAGTCAAGTAACAAAGTGATTCAAATTATCGGTCACCAACGGAGTAGTGGTAGAATTACTTTTTCATCATGTTAAGAAGATTTTCGTATTGTTCTGGAGGTCTCCTCAATACATCCGGATTGTCTTATGAATTTTTTGGCGGCAGCTTCTGGAGCGATCGGTTCGCCATCTGGACCAACTTCCGTTATAATGAACCGCCCTTCCAGTTTTTTTGTTGGGCCTCGCTTCGTCTTTTTCTGCTGCGATGATGATCCAGACGGCTATAAAAAAACATTCATAGTATTCATATAGATTCAGATAAAAAATATGATTGTCACTACAAATAATTATAGTTGTGATATGTACATTAGCACTTTGTTCAGCAGCAGCGTCATCCTGAATAGATGGTGCCTCAATTCCATCACCGGACATATTCAAATATATGTCGGTATTGCTGCCATCATCAGCTTGTTCAGCGACATCTCCTTGACCTTCGCCAATCATATTCAACAAGAACTGTTCGTCTTCCGCGTCTGTGTGTCGCGGGTCCATCGTAACTAAAATATGAATACAAATAAAACTCTTAAAAAATTCTCTAAATAATTCACATCAATATTGACTAAGTAATTCCAAGTATGTCACTAAGTAATTCAATAAAATATTCACTAAGTAATTCACATATTATGACTATACTAAATAGATCTAGTCACAAGGATTCCAAAAAGTCCTTATTTGCCATTTTGAAAAGGAGACTATGTTTGGATCGGACTTCGTTTAGCTGGACGTTTCTTTGGATCGTCGTACGTTTAGATAGACGAGTATTGGATGGGACGACAACGTTTACATGGACGAGGATTGGATCGGCCTACGTTTAGATGGACGAGGATCAAATCGGCGTACGTTTAGCTGGACGAGGATTGGATCGGCGTACGTACACACATACACACATATACATACACATTCATATATTTACAAATTAAATATAATTTCACTATACATTAACTCATTAAACAAATTACCACCTAATTTACATCAAATTAAATACCATAATTTACAATTTAAGAAATTCACACAAAAAAATTAACACATTAAACAAATTAAATTTACTAAAATTCATTATCAACTAATTTCATACTACATCAAATTAAATACCCTAATTTACCATTTACAAATTAACACATTAAACAAATTTCATATCCTCAAATTTGTAAATTAACACATTAAACACATTAAACAAATTAACACCTAATTTACATCAAATTATGGTTTTAATTTGCACAAAATTCACTAAAATTTGGTCATAAATCACTAAAATTTGAGCCTAATTCACAAAAAATGTTGGGTTTGCGGGCGGGGTGGCAGCGGCCCACAGCCAGCGTGCTCACGTACGGCGGCGAGGTCGTGGCGGCGCACAGGCTCGGCGATGCCTGGGCTCGGCGGCGGCGCACGGGCGAGGCGGAGGTCGGGGATGACGAGGCCGCGCAGCGCGTCGATCCTCTGGGCGCGGTGCTCCGGGTGGCGCTCGGGGAGTGCGACGGCGGCGCACTGGGCGGGGAAGTCCTTCGGGCGGTGGTCGGGGCCACGACGCGGCGGCGGTCTCGGGGTCGCGGGGCGGCGGCGCGGAGCTCTCGGGGCGGCGGTGCGGAGCTCTCGGTCCGGGCGGCGCGGAGCTCGGGACGACGGCGGCAAGGAGGATCGACGGCGCAGAAGGCTAAGTGTTGGAAAAGGGGGGCGAGGGGAAGAAATATATGGGGGGGGGCTTTTGTCCCGGGTGGAGCCACGACCCGGGACAAAAGGCCCTTTGGTCCCGGATGGTGGCTTCACCCGGGACAAAAGGGGCCCGTTTTCCCTTGTTCCTGCCTAATGTTATGTTTGTTTTTGTTTCTTTTTACTTCTCTTTTAAAATTGGCTTTCATTTGTTAATTCAGTTAATAAAATTATGATTCCAAAAATTATGGAACAAAATTTCTTATCTCTATATAAACTTGATACACGCAACAAAAATAATTAATTTTCATTCAAGTGATTGGGTCAATGAAATATCTAACTTTTTTGAAATCATATTTGTTATTTTGACCATACAAAAATATATTAGGTGAATTTTTTTTTTCAAACTGTTGTTTTTGGACAGAAAGTGGATTCTATCACGATATTAACGTTTAAAAAGTGAATTTTAGATAAAATTAAGCAATTTCATGATATTAATGAGTAGTGTGTGAGTTTGCGAGATAGTGTGTATTAGTGAGATTGTGTGTGTTAGTGAGAGAGTATAGTGTGTTAATGTGATTGTAATTTCATGAAATAAATAAAATTAGTTGAGTAATCCATTACTGAATGAAAATTATAATTGAGTCTAGTAATTAATTGAAAAATATATAAAATAATATATATAACACATAAAGTATAATTGTACAGTATATATATAATAAAAGTATTCGAATTGCGATTATGTTTTTATATAATAATATAAAATGATTCAAGTACATGAAGGATTAGCGGTAACAGACTTTCTCTTCACATCTACTTCGGGCTCTTCCATGGGAATATCGTCATCGAATGCACCGATTCCAGCATTCCCGGGAAAGTGGTCGTCAAAATCTTCTTCTTCATTGTCTTCCATGGTAACCCCCTGTTCTCCGTGCTTTGTCCAACAAACATACTTCTTCATGAAACCATTTGCGAAAATATGGCTGTGTAGGATTCTTGAAGATGAGTAATCCTTGTTATTGTTGCAATGAACACACGGGCAGCACATAAAACCATTCTGCTTGTTTGCCTCAGCCACAGACAAAAAATAATGCAGGCCATCAATGAATTCTTTCGAACGTCGGTCAGCATTGTACATCCATTGCCGGTCCATCTGCATTTTAAATAAATCGATTTGAATTCTTTACACGTATCGAATAAATAAAATATATCAAACCTAAATTAAACTAAATGTAACATAACATGAATAATTAAAAGATATGCAATAGCGCATCGTGTATCCCTGAAAGGTAGTGCCATCACCGTTGGATGGAGATTAACGACGTATACTTGTTTCGAAATAAAAATTTTTTTAGCTTATATATGGTTTCAATGTGAGCCTGATTAAATACATCACTAGAGTGTCAAAATAATCCATTCATAATACAAAAAATTCTATAATATACTCATTTCATTAATTCATTCATGAATAAAAAAATCAACTATCCACAATATGGTCATATATACAAGTACATCACATGAAGTGTTTACACTCATTCAAAAAATTTCTACTATCCACATACTCATCTAAATCTAAAAGAAAATCACACCTACATATGCAATCTAGCTAGCTAAATCTCCAAGAAATGAGCTAGCTACACATTTTCTCTATTTCTAAAGCATGAAATGAGCTATACAAGCCAAGGAAGAAGAGAAAAACAAGCCCCAAATCTTTAGCGCAGATGGATGGACGGGGAATCACAGATCTTCACAAATGTGGTGAAGAAATGAGCAAAAACTCCTCTATCCCGAGCCAAGAACAGCAAGAAAACAAGTGAGCTGAATGGCTCGGGTGGGGGGAGAGGGAAGGGGATAAGGGGCCAAGGCCTTTTGTCCCGGTTGGAGACACCAACCGGGACAAAATGGGGGCCTTTTGTCCCGGTTGTTGGTTCCAACCGGGACAAAAGGCTACGCGGGCCTTTTGTCCCGGTTGGAACCACCAACCGGGACAAAAGGCCCCCATTTTGTCCCGGTTGGTGTCTCCAACCGGGACAAAAGACCCATGTCCCCCCTGCTGGCCCGGCTAGCCATTGGACCCGGGACAAAAGCCACCTATTGTCCCGGGCCCAAAGACTGCCGGGACAAATGGCCTGGAACAAAGGCCTGTTCTGTAGTAGTGATTTCATGTACCTTTAGTTGAAATGCAATCTATGTTTTGATCACCTTTTTTACTAGAACTGTACCTAGAGACGATAGGACCTAGCTCTTTGGTTGTGTTATCTCATCTACGGTTGTGGGTGTGATGAACACTTGTGCTTCATTCATATCTATCAAGTGTTCAGTTTATATGCAATCTTCGCTTCATGTTTAGGATAGGTTCGATAGATTAGATGGTAAACTCTAGTCGGTTCGCTTCCGATCCACGGATTGATAAACCTTGGGGGAGTACTCTAAGGGAAAAGCTACCACGATCCGTGCGCTTGCGGTACGTAAATTGGGGCTCTAAGGAGTGTCAACACCCTCCAACCCAACGGCCTGAGTGGTAAACCAGTCGACAATAGCCAAATCCCTAAGCTACTCGCAAGGATTGCCGAACTTAGGCAAAAGTATTTGACTGGGGAGGCTGTTGTGTCGGTGTTTACCGCCAAGCCTGCTGAGGGATACCCTTAGCAGTGAGGTTTGTAGGTAGGGATCGACTACTCTGGAACTCGATGGTGCAAGGAACACAAAGATTTAGACAGGTTCGGGCCGCGAGTTGCGTAATACCCTACGTTCTGTGTGGTGGTTTGTATTGCCTTAGGTGTTGATGATTGTTTGGAGGGGGTCCCTGCCCACCCTTATATATTCGGGGGGACACTGTTACATGGAAAGTCCTAGTCGAGTACAGTTGGAGTCCTACTACAACAAGATCGGGTAGTTTCCTTTGTACTGCAGCCAGTTCTACGCCTATTCGAGTAGTTATAACAGAGGTAAGGTACATCCATGAGCTATCTCTTACTCTAGAACATTCTATTCCTATAAGCAGTCCCACTGCCCCGGGTCTGACAAGCCCCCGAGCTCTTCGTAGCCGAGTCCTGCAGGCGTCGAGTACTTGGCTGGATGTCTTCGAGTACTTCAAGTAGTCAGAATATCCTTCTGGTTGCTGCTGGGTCTTCCTTCAGATACGTCGAGTAGTCCTTCAAGTACTTCCGGATGCTTCGAGACTGTGAGGTGCTCAAGCCCCGAAATCTTGATCATATATGGTGCGCGAAGTACTCGCGCTCCATATGGAGTAGGCCCCAAGCCTTAGGTTGAATCGCAGAATCAGGCTGAGGGTCACTTCAGTCTTTTTCCTTCATTATTTTCCAAAAAATTTGAAAAATAAATCTCTGATGCACATATCCCGCAGCTCCCGAGCCTTAAATCAAAATCCCTTATACTGCGGGTAGCCCCCGAGCAAAGATTTGGAATTAAGGATTTAAGTCGTGGCATCAGATTTTATTCTTCAAAATATTTGTAGGTTTCATCAGATCCGATATCCGAAAAGACCTCTTTTTTGGGTATAAAATCCCAGAAAAATGATACGATTGGATACGCCACACTGATTGCACCCGAAATAATTTCAGAAATAAAACTCGGGATGTACGGCTTTTTACTGTATGCTCACGTGGGATGTACGGCTTTTTACTGTATCCGAAAAGTCCTGTGTGGTGGTTTGTATTGCCTTAGGTGTTGATGATTGTTTTGCGGGGGTCCCTGCCCGCCCTTATATATCCGGGGGGGGGCAGGGTTACATGGAAAGTCCTAGCCGAGTACAGTTAGAGTCCTACTACAACAAGATCAGGTAGTTTCCTTTGTACTGCAGCTAGTTCTACGCCTATTCGGGTAGTTACAAGAGAGGTAAGGTACATCCATGAACTATCTCTTACTCTAGAACATTCTATGCCTATATGCAGTCCCGCTGCCTCGGGTTTGACATGTTGTGTTTGACTGGATGAAAAGAAGAATCCAACCGCTGAGCCGACAGAGGAGAAACTGAAGGTGATTCGGTCCCTGAGCCGACAGAGGAGAAGCCCCCAAGCACTCCAGAGATGGATGCTCATCAGGAGGAGGAGATGGCGAATTCTATGCTGCTGAATTTGCTACTCCCAGATCCTGGAAGGAACAATGAGAAGCTCCCGGAGGAAGAGGGAAGTGTGAAGCTTCCTAAGGAGGGAGGCAGCGAGAAGCTTCGTGCGGAGACCCCCACAAGTAAATTTATAATGCCTACGTACTGAGAGAGTACTTCCCTTTGTTTTCCCTTTTAGTTTTGTAACCCAACCTTTTCCTCTAGATTCGCAAGTGTCAGACCCGGGGCAGCGGGACTGCTTATAGGCATAGAATATTCTAGAGTAAGGGATAGCTCATGGATGTACCTTACCTCTCTTGTAACTACCCGAATAGGCGTAGAACTAGCTGCAGTACAAAGGAAACTACCCGATTGTGTTGTAGCAGGACTCCAACTGTACTCGGCTAGGACTTTCCATGTTGCCCTGTCCCCCCCGGATATATAAGGGCGGGCAGAAACCCCCTCGAAACACATCAACACCTAAGGCAATACAAACAACCACACAAGACGTAGGGTATTACGCAACTCGCGGCCCGAACCATTCTAAATCTTTGTGTTCCTTGCACCATCGAGTTCCAGAGCAGTCGATCCCTACCTACAAACCTTACTACTAAGTGTATCCCTGAGCAGGCTTAGCGGTAAACACCGACAGCTGGCACGCTAGGCAGGGGATTCGGCGAGTTCATCGGCAAATTCGATGGCCTGATCAAGCAACGCCAACAACGTGGCCGAGGGCACAACTCTCATTTTTGGCTCCTGGGCTTGCATGGTTGACGGATCAGAAAGCTTCTCCAGCCACTTTGTCACGCCCAACTCACCTGAGCTAAAAACCACCAAATCCACCGAAATCTGCAAGATTGCAGAACTCGACGGAAAACAAGCTCCACTCGAGCTTAGTTCGGAAATTCCAGAAAACGTGTCGACTCCAACTCGAATTCGCGAGGTAGCCGAGTCCGACACAAACTCTGACACCCGAAAATCCTCGCTTTTCCGAAACCCTCGGAAAATACGTGATTTATCTCAAGTCAATCAAACGCCCCAAGATCGTTAACTCAGAACTACTCGGTGGAGTAGATCGGGTCTCATGATCAATAGAGGGATGCATCAAGCTTGCAGAATCCGCTCTTGGCTCATCTAAATCACGGCAGAACCCAGAAGCATCGGGTCTCATGATCAATAGAGGGATGCATCAAGGAATGGTCGGGTGACATACTCTCAGGGATCGATCGAGTAGATTCTACACTCATCGACTGCGTTAACATGGCCAAAAACATTTTGCAAAACAAGAAGCAGAATTCGGGAGGAGGAATCTGCGGGAAATCTGGAGAGACAAACCCCCGGCTTGCTCGGATGGGACCGTCTTCCTCCAGGAAACCTCAGAACCCTTCACCGAAACCTGCTCACAGTTGGATTCCCAAACCAACTGATACCTCTGATTCCTTATTCGATCTGGAATTCGATCAGTTCATGAACTATCTCGACAACTTTGAACCATTCGATGACCTCGAAGATTGGTCGGATAACATTGACTTGTTCATGGATGCTATGGCCCATCCTCCCCAGATGGCAGACACCCTCTGGAAATTAGTCAAGCTCAGAAAAGGAAAATCCAAAGCTCCTGCACAAATCAGTGAACGAGAAACCGAAGCATTAACTCCCACTCAATCATGGCTACGTTGGATGAACGAGAACGCTCTCCATGTAGAGATGGGCATTCCACTTCTCATTCACCCAAAGCACACATACTCCAAAATCAGTGGCCAAGCCGATTCCGACTCCGAGTACTCTTCTGACCCGGAGGATGGACTGGACGACCTAATCCAGTACAGTAAGGAAGTCGAATCCAACTCGACTAAGAATTCCAAGTCCGATCAGGACTCCCTACCAAACTTGGTCATATATGCAACGCCGCAAGGACGGACAGTGCGCTGGTAGGAGACACAAGATCCTAAGGCTTTCAGCTCCTGGCCAACAGATCTCCCCTTCCAGCAAAGCACACCTCTAGACCCGTCAACAAGCAAACAAGACCAAAATATTCAAGATCTTTGCCGTGAAATCCTCATGGTTCGCATCTCTGAAGTCCATGAACCAGAGGATGACTCCACAGAGCGTCTTAACCTCGATGACTACAATTCTGATGACTTTGACGAGTATCTTTCCGACAATATGGAAACTACTCCTCCCATGGTCACAGAAGCCCAAGCTGCTACCAAGCAAGACCTGCCTGCACCTCCTCCAGCAGTAACAGTTACTGTCCAACTGGAAGAGCAGCATGCAGCAGAAGATCTTTACGAGAGTCGTTGCCTACTTAACCAGAAAAGGGCATTCAGGCACCAGCGCCTCGCCAACCGCCAGCAAGAATAGCAAGGTGACAACTACGACTACTCCAATAGCGACCTTCGCAATGTGATCAATATTGGTTGTGATGTATGCAACATCATCATCTCAAGGAGAAAGGAGCACGAGGAAAAAAAGCCTACATCCCTTCTTCCAACTACCGCATCCCAGCACACGCTTCCACATCCTTCAAGAAGCGCAAGCCAGCAACTACCCTCCCCCAGGGTAAGCCTCGCACTCAACACCATGGAGACACATCTCTTGGCGGAGACAAGATCAACAAAATGCTCCTACGCAAGTGCTTCATGCACCCAAAGAGCTCTCACACGATCTTCGAGTGCGACTCATTCCGCAAGGCCCTTGGGGCACCATTGGTAAAGGATACTTTACCAAAAATCTAGTCGACTACCATACCGACTACTATTACCCCCGAATATTTTCATTCAGTCATGTAAATCATTGCTCCCCTTTAGAAGCAAGGGGTAGGTCTTAAGAGTTAGAGTCTGTCATTTTACAATCGTTGTAATCTCGACAAATCTTCAATAAAGTTGATTCCCTTATAAATCGACTACTTGGCTCTCGCTCCTCCGATCTATACCCCATCATTAAAACTACTCCAAAAGCTCTGCTCAACATAGAGCAACAATCGAGTAGTTCTTTATGGTTTACCTCAAGTATTCTTACAATGGTTTCATCTTGGATAACCCGGCGGGGTTCATCCTAACAGATCTATCCTAAGAATTACTCCAGTCCTTGGTTAGCACGAGTAGGTTTTGGATATTCTTATGATGGTTTTATCGGTGTTTACCACCAAGCCTGCTCCGGGATACCCTTAGCAGTAAGGTTTGTAGGTAGGAATCGACTGCTCTTGAACTCGATGGTGCAAGGAACACAAAGATTTAGACAGGTTCGGGCCACGAGTTGCGTAATACCCTACATCCTGTGTGGTTCTTTGTATTGCCTTAGGTGTTGATGTTGTTTCGAGGAGGTCCCTACCCGCCCTTATATATCCGGTGGGACAGGATTACATGGAAAGTCCTAGCCGAGTACAGTTGGAGTCCTACTACAATACAATCGGGTAGTTTTCTTTGTACTGCAGCTAGTTCTACACCTATTCGGATAGTTACAAGAGAAGTAAGGTACATCCATGTGCTATCCCTTATTCTTGAACATTCTATGCCTATAAGCAGTCCCGCTACCACAGGTCTGACAAGCCCCCGAGCTCTTCGTAGCCGAGTCCTGCAGGCGTCGAGTACTTGGCTGGGTGTCTTCGAGTACTTCATGTAGTCAGAACATCCTTCTGGTGGCTTCTGGGCCTCCCTTCAGATACGTCGAGTAGTCCTCCAAGTACTTCCGGTTGCTTCGAGGCCGTGAGGTGCTCAAGCCCCGAAATCTCGATCATATATGGTGCGCGAAGAACTCGCGCTCCATAAGGCTGAGCCTTAGGTTGAATCACAGAATCAGGCTGAGGGTCACTTCAGTCTTTTTCCTTCATTATTTTCCAAAAAAATTGAAAAATAAATCTCAGATGCACATATCCCGTAGCCCCGAGCCATAAATCAAAATCCCTTATTCTGCGAGTAGCCCCCGAGCAGAGATTTGGAATTAAGGATTTAAGACGTGACATCAGATTTTATTCCTCAGAATATCTGCAGGTTTAATCAGATCCGGTATCCGAAAAGACCTCTTTTCCGGTAAAAAATCCCAGAAAAATGATTCGATTGGATACGCCACACTGATTGCACCCGAAATATCTTCAGAAATAAAACCCGGGATGTATATCTCATTACTGTATGTTCACATGGGACTGTACTATATGGAGAATCTACATTATTGCATTCGTGAGTGCTGCCACTGTAGCATCACGGGTCGTCCTCCAGTAAGACCCTTGTGGATATAAAGGGTAGGTGAGAGACCTTTGCCAGAAGCACCAGTATTCTGTAGCTATGGCTTGCTTTTGGTGTTCTTGCTCTCGCCCTCCTGAAGTTTGTGTAGTCCTTTCTAGCAAAAGATGCTAGAAGTGAACTTGTGAGTGACAAAAGAAGTCCCTGCTACCTCATCCTGCAACCCCAATGCTCTCATCGGATCCATTCTGGACATCATGTCCTTGCATATTCCAATGAGGCAGGTTCTCTGTGAACTAGTTACAGCTAATTGTGTCGTACTCTTGGGGTTCCCAGGTTGTGGGTACTCAAGAACTGACATCTCTGGTGAGGAGACTTAATCTTGTCACAACGTATTTAGGGAGAAGGAGAAATTCCTTTGCAAGATGCTACAAGAGATCTTGCGAGGTGATTACTGTAATCTGCCTCCAAACTCTTGAAACTTTTCTCCCATAATACAAGTATCATTATTCCCTTGATGGGAATAACAAGTTTGTACTTTGTCACAGCCTCGAGCCGATCTAGCTGCAGCAGGATTTGCTCAGGAAGCCAAGAAGTGTGTGTGCAGACCCGAGTCGTTGTAAAGCTAGTCAAGAAGAAATACTCGAGTTGTAATATCGAGTAGTTGTACTGTGTCGAGTAGTTTTCAAGGGATGCGAGTGTTTTTTTTCTACAATGTAATCTTAGAAAAAAGAAATGTCTCAGAAAATCCCATTTTTTCCACAATTGGTAACTGACTGTTAGCCTTCTTGGTATTTACCGTGGTGCCACCGCTATTATAAAATAGTACGATAACTAGGTTTTACCCCACCAGCCACCATTCTCCCTTTTACTATTTAGATATGTTCCTGCCCTCAGCCTCAAGCTTCCAGATCTAAAATTCCTTGCTTTCCCCTTGCTCCAACTCCCTTAGGATTTTAGCCATTGTATGTGCGTGAAGCGCTCTGTGAATTTTCGAATGGCTCCCAAGAAATCAAGCAAGGGCATGGGCGTAGCTGTGGAGCCAACCCGTGAAGAGGGACGGGTTTCAAGTAAGTGCTCTGAATTTGACCTAGAAACCCTAGTTTCTGCTGGTCTTTTGTCGAAGAAATCCGTCATCCAATGGCGTCTTGTCTTGGGTGAAGATCGTTCGTATGAAAATACGGGCGAAATCATAGCTTTTGCTCCTTATTTTGAATGGGGATTGGGGCTCCTATGTTCGTGTTTTTTCTCTGGGATCCTGCGTTACTACAGGATCCAGCTTCACCACTTGACCCCCAATTCCTTTGTTCATATTTCTATCTTCATACATTTGTGCGAAGCTTTTCTGGACATCGAGCCCCATTTTGAGCTCTTTCGATTCCTTTTCCATCTTAAGCCGCAGCCACATTCCTACATTTTAGATGTAGTAGGAGGTGCGGGTCTCCAGCTTATACAGGGGAAGGATAAAGTATATATCCCATATAAGCTTAGTAATAAGGTAATCGACTGGAAACCCAAGTAGTTCTACATAGAGAACAAATGGGAAAGCGTACCAGCAATTATTCTAGGCCCTCCAATTTAGTGGCCTGAATGGAACAAGAAACTAGTCGACAACAGTCAAATCCCAGCGCTTCTTTCAAAAATTGCCGATCTTAGGCAAAAGAATTTGACAGGAGCGGCTATTGTGTTTGATTGGATGAGAAGGAGAATCCAGCCACTGCAGGCTCGGGAAACATTTGGTTTCCAGTATCAGGGAGCAACTGATTCATCAAGATACTCGAAGAAAGAGATCTCGGTTGAAGAATTGTTTAGTCGGGTCCAGCGACTACTAAGAGATGTGAAGAAAGTACCTGTTGTCCCTGATACCTTTTCTGCTGCGAATCCTCCGAAGCAGGTACTGATTAGAGTAGTCGATTTGTAGTAATCGAGTACCTTACCTTAGTGTGATTCGGATAGAATTTTTGCTTTTTGTAGGAGGATGTGGAGCATTTTAAAAGTAGTCCTCCATTGCCAGACACTTAATCGTCCTTTTTCTTTCTCCACGTTCTCTTATACTGTCAACCGAATCCCAGAGTATTCTCATGGAATCTTACATAAGTAGTATTAATATCTGGCTTTGGTTGTGCAGATGAAGAGATAGTTGGGGAGAAGAGTGATGTTGAGCATAGCCCCACTCCAAGCACGGATACCCAGGTGGAACACCCTAAGGGTACACGTTCAACAGTGAGAAAGCGCAGCAGCTCCTCACAGACTATGAGCAACAGGTAAGCAGCTTATCGAGTACTTTACCCAGCTTGTTGATTTGCTTGGTTTGATTTTGAAGCTTTTGCTTTTCAAGTCCGGTGGCTAAGGTGCCACGGACTACAGCATCTGGGGATGATGCTGTGGTGGGACAAACCATCCCTTCCACCACAGTGGACCCATCAAAGGGGACTGGGATTACTCGGCCGGCGAGTAGTTCCAATGTACATGATGCCGGTGATACGGGTGGTAAGGCCGTCATTGTGAGGCCGCCCCGAAAGTTTGGTGTGAGGAAGCTTTCCATCACGAGAGCATCTACGTAAGTTCTTTGAACTTGTTTGTAGATTTGACTGTGTAACAAGTGCATTTTAACTATTTTGTCTTGACAGTGATGCACTCCTAGAGGCAAGAGGGGAAACTGAAGAAAGTTCAACCCCCAAGACATCAGTAGAGAAGCCTCCGAGCACTCCAGAAATTAATGCTCACGAGGCGGAGGAGATGGCGGATGCTATACTTTTGAGTTCTCCACTCCCTTATGCTGATAGGAGCGATGAAAGGCTCCCGGAGGAGGTGGGAAGCATAAAGCTTCTAGAGGAGGGAGACGGCGAGAAGCTTCCTACGGAGACTCCTACAGGTAAACTTATAATGCCTTGTACTGGTAGAGTACTTGCCTTTTCTCTTAGTTTGGTTTTGTGAACCAAGTTTTTCCTCTAGATTCCCAAAATCCGGGGAATACTGTGGGAAAAGTCATAGGTGTGCCGGAAAAGGCAATCTCTGAGGTGCGAGCGACTACTTCCCATGTCTCATCAGGAAGTGTCTTGCCACAAGAGAAAGTGAAACTTGCTTACAAGCTGTTGGGGGTAAGTAATCAAGTAATTTTGAGTACTTGTTTTCTTAGATCGAGTAGTGTATACTGATCTTCCTATTTTTTTTCTTTTTTGGCAGGACGTTTTAGAGGAGGGGAGTAGCCAGCCCCCGGATAATTCAAAGCTAAATGCTTTGAGGGAGCAGGTGAAGAAGTTCTCGTCCGAGAAGGATGCCCTTCATGAGAAGATCAAAAAACTCTACAAGGCCAAAAAAGATTAGTCTTTAGAATTTATGATGCAGTCGACTAGATTATTCTGCCTGGTGTTTATAAGCTTTTCTTTTAATCGAGTACACAGCTTGCTCAAAATCATTAAAGATTGAGGAAAGCTTGGTACTAGATCTAAAGATTCTTATGTACCGAAACACAGATGAAATCGAGAAGCTCAAGAAGATCAAAGAGGACTCTAATCGAGAGGTAGAGACAGCTCTTAAGCAACTCAAAGACCTGTCAGAGTCCCGGGACTCGATGCAGCAGGAGCTCGTAGAGCTGAGAGATGTGAAGGACGCTGCTCAAGGTGTGGCAGGGCTTATGGAGATCCCAGAGGAGAATGAAAACGAACCACTCACCTTGGTGGGGAGGCTTCGCAAAATACCCGAAAGCTTTGAAAGGTACCTCTCCACGACCACCCGACAGTACGTAAGACATGTACTCGGGTTGGTGAAGTCCTATTGGCCACATACTCCACTAGATGCGCTCGGGGAAGGTGCAAAGGCTGATTGCACCGATGACCAATTTGGTCAATATCTGAGAGAGACCTCCCCCATAGCGGACAAGATAGTGGAGACCTTGAACAAGTCCGGGTCACCTTGAGTTGGTTGTGGACTGTTTAGTATGTGAGCCGCAAGTACTTTGTACAAATGTTTAAATTTGTGTAATGTCGAGTACTTGTTTTGTGGAAGGATTGCACGATCCTTTGATATGTCGAGTTATGATACTCGAAAGGCATGAGTTCTGGCGGCATCGCGCCTTCTCAATCTTGATGGTGGATACAAAGAGTTGTATCCATAGATGCCTTAAGAGGCAGAGTATTCTCGAGTAGAGTCGAGTGATATGGTTCTAATCAGAACTCTAGTGCTGACCGGTTAGGATTGAATCCCGCAGGATTAACCAAGTGGGAAAAGCACTTAGCATGAGGATGTTTTAGGCCGTAGCTTAATTCCGATTTCTTTTTTGAAAAGAAATGCTTGGGTTAGAGGTGTGCTCTTATGGACTTGATTGTCCAATCAAACGGGGAGAACTCTTATCGAGTTTTTGGAGAATTAGGAGCTTGGGTGGTGTTCTTTGATATGTAAGTACATAAGAGACTCTCGAGAACTACTCAGGGTACCAAGGGAAAACGGGACACTTTAGTGTCTCGAGCTAGCAAATAAAACCTATCAAGTACTCGAGGCAACAAGCCTCGTAGTGTCACTCCCTCGATGGTCCAAGCAAGCAGGAGACTTGACTTGTTTAGAGTACCAGGAACTTGTTGTATGCACCCTAGAGTAATTTTTAAAGTTGACTAGTTAGGATAGACCTCATCTGGTCACCCAAGTGGGAAAAACTTTTTATGAAAATATCCCCAAACTACTCGATCCAGTGAGTAGTATGTCCTATACAAGGACTGGATTGATTTCTAAAATATACCTGTTAGGGTGAACTCCGTCAAGTTACCCAAGACGAAAATATTTTAAAAAATATCCCGAACTTACTCGAGCAAGGAAAGTAAGGTGTCCTACCCAAGGACTGGAGTAATTTCTAAGATAGATCTGTTAGGATGAACCCCGTAGAGTTACCCAAGATGAAACTATCTTAAAAATATCCAAGACCTACTCGAGCCAGCAAGTAGGATGTCCTAACCAAGGACTGGAGTAATCCTTAGGACAGGTCTGTTAGGATGAACCCCGTCGGGTTACCCAAGATGAAACCATTGTAAGGATATCCGAAACCTACTCGAGCCAGCGAGTAGGGTGTCCTAACCAAGGACTGGAGTAATTCTTAAGACAGGTCTATTAGGCTGAACCCCGTTGGGTTACCCAAGACGAAAATGTCGAAAGAATATCCAAAACCTACTCGAGCCAGCGAATATGGTGTCCTAACCAAGGACTAGAGTAATCTTTAAGACAGGTCTGTTAAAATAAACCCCGTCGAGTTACCCAAGACAAAAATGTCGAAAGGATATCCAAAACCTACTCCAGCCAGCGAGTAAGGTGTCCTAACCAAGGACTGGAGTAATTCTTAATACAGGTCTAATACAATGAACCCTGTCAGGTTACCCAAGACGAAAATGTCGAAAGAATACTCCAGGTAAATCATAAAAAACTACTCAATTGCGGCTCTATGCTGAGCAGAGCTTTCGGACTAGTATTAGTGATGGGGTATAAGTCGGATGAGCTAGAGCGAAGTAGTCGATTTATGAGGGAATTAACTTTTATTGAAGATTTGTCGACATTACAGTAATTGTAAAATGACGGACTCAGACTCTTAAGACCTACCCCTTGCCCGTAGACGTGAGCAATGGTTTACATAACTGAAAAAGTATTCGGGGGTAAACTAATCGATACGGCAGTCGACTAGATTTTGGGTAAAGTCTCCCTTACCAGTGGTGCCCCAAGGGCCTTGCGGAGTGAGTTGCACTCGAAGATCGTGTGAGTGCTCTTTCGGTGCACGAAGCACTTGCGTAAGAGCGTTTTGTTGATCCTATCTCTGCCGAGAGATGTTTCTCCATGGTGTTGAGTGCGAGGTTTACCCTGGGGAGGGTTATTTGCCGACTTGCGCTTCTTGAAGGATGCGGAAGAATGTGCTAGAATGCGGTAGTTGGAAGAAGGGTTGTAAGCCTCTATTTCCTCGCACTCCTTTCTCGTTGCGTGCATCGTGACCAATGTTGATTACATTGCGAAAGTTGTTGTTGGAGTAGTCGTAGTTATTGCCTTGCTGTTCTTGCTGGTGGTTAGCGAGGCGGTGGCGCATGAATGCCCTTTTCTGATTAAGCAGGTGATGACGCTTGTAGAGGTCTTCTATTGCATGCTGTTCTTACAATTGGACAGTAACTGTCACTACTAGAGGAGGTGTAGGTGGGTCTTGCTTGGTAGCAACTTGGATTTCTATGACCGTGGGGGGAATAGTTTCCATGTTGTCGGAAAGGTACTCGTCGAATTCCACAGAATGGTAGTTGTCGAGATTGAGACGCTCCGTGGAGTCATCCTCTGGTTCGTCGACTTCAGAGATGCGAACCATGAGGATTTCACGGCAAAGATCTTGAATTTCTTGGTCTTGTTTGCTTGCCGACGGGTCTAGCGGAGTGCTCTGCTGAAAGGGAAGATCTGGCGGCTGGGAGCTCAAAGCCTTGGGATCTTGTGTCTCCTTCCAGCGCAATGTTTGTCCTTGCAGTGTTGCATATATGACCAAGTTTGGAGGGGAGTCCTGATCGGACTTGAGATTTTTAGTCGAGTTGGATTCGACTTCCTTGCTGTACTGGATTAGGTCATCCAGTTCGTCCTCCGAGTTAGAAGAGTACTCGGATTCGGAATCGGTCAGGCCACCGATTTTAGAATATGTGTGCTTTGGATGAGCGAGAAGCGGGATGCCCATCTCGACATGGAGAGCGTTCTCGTTCATCCAATGTAATCATGATTTCTTTGGAGTCAAACCCTCAGGCTCTTTTATCCAGGGTTTGTCAAAAATCGACTTGCTGGTTTGTTCAGGAGCTTTGGATTTTTCCTTTTTGAGCTTGGCTAGTTCCCAGAGGGTACCAGCGTTCTGGGGTGGATGGGCCATGGCATCCATGAACAAGTTGACGTTGTCTGACCAGTCTTCGAGGTCATCGAATGGTTCAAAGTTGTCGAGACTATTCATGAACTGGTCGAAATCCTAGTCGAATAAGGAATTAGTTGGTTCAGGAATCCGACTGTAAGCAGGTTTCGGTGAAGGGTTCTGAGGTTTCCTGGAGGAAGACGATCCCATCTGAACAAGCTGGGGTTTGTCTTTTCAGATCCCCCACAGATTCCTCCTTCTGATTTTTGCTTTTTATTTTGCAGAGTGCTTTCAACCATCTCAATGCAGTGGACGAGCATAGAATCTACTCGGTCGATCCCTGAGTGTATGTCACCCGGCCGTTTCTGTGGTAGGTTCGATGCTTCTGGGTTCTGTTGTGGTTTAGATGAGCCAAGAGCGGATTCTGCAAGTTTAATGCATCCCTCTATTGATCGTGAAACTCGATCTACTCCATCGAGTAGTTCTGAGTTGTCGATACTGCGGCGTTTGATTGACTTGAGATAAGTTAGCTATTTTCTGAGGGTTTCGAAAAATTGAAGATTTTCGGGATCAGAGTTTGTATCGGACTCGGCTAACTCGTGAATTCAAGTTGGAGTCGACCATTTTCTGGAATATCCGAACTAAGCTCAAGTGGAGCTTGCTTTCCGTCGAGTTCTGCAGTCTTGCAGATTTCGGCGGGTTGGTTGATGGTTTTCAGCTCAGGCAAGTTGGGTGTGACAAGGTGGCTAGAGAAGCCTCCCGATCCGTTAGCCGTTCAAGCCCAGGAGCCAAAAACTAGAGTTGTGCCCTCGGGCACGTTGTTGGCGTCGCTTGATTCGGCCATCGAATTTGCCGATGAACTCGCCGAATCCCCTACCTGGCGCACCAGCTGTCGGTGTTTACCACCAAGCCTGCTCAGGGATACCCTTAGCAGTAAGGTTTGTAGGTAGGGATCGACTGCTCTGGAACTCCATGGTGCAAGGAACACAAAGATTTAGACAGGTTCGGGCCGCGAGTTGCGTAATACCCTACATTCTGTGTGGTTGTTTGTATTGCCTTACGTGTTGATGTTGTTTCGAGGGGGTCCCTGTCCGCCCTTATATATCCGGGGGGACAGGGTTACTCGGAAAGTCCTAGCCGAGTACAGTTAGAGTCCTACTATAACACAATCGGGTAGTTTCCTTTGTACTACAGCTAGTTCTACACCTATTCAGGTAGTTGCAAGAGAAGTAAGGTACATCCATGTGTTATCCCTTATTCTAGAACATTCTATGCCTATAAGCAGTCCCGCTGCCCCGGGTCTAACAGGTTTCGTCTTGGGTAACCCGACCGAGTTCATCCTAATAGATCTATCCTAAGAATTACTCCAGTCCTTGGTTAGGACACCCTACTCACGGGCTCGAGTAGGTTTTGGATATTCTTACTATGGTTTCGTCTTGGGTAACCCGACGGGGTTCATCCGAACAGATCTATCCTAAGAATTACTCCAGTCCTTGGTTAGGACACCCTTCTCGCTGGCTCGAGTAGTTTTTGGATATTCTTACGATGGTTTCGTCTAGGGTAACCCAACGAGGTTCATCCTAGCAGATCTATCCTAAGAATTACTCCAGTCCTTGGTTAGGACACCCAACTCGCTGGCTCGAGTAGGTTTTGGATATTCTTACGATGGTTTCGTCTTGGGTAACCTGACGGGGTTCATCTTAACAGATCTATCTTAGGAATTACTCCAGTCCTTGAGTAGGACACCTTACTTTCCTTACTCGAGTAAGATTGGGATATTTCTAAAATATTCTCGTCTTGGTTAACTCGACGGAGTTCGTCCTAACATGTATATTTTAGAAATTAATCCAGTCCTTGTATAGGACACACTACTCGCTGGTTCGAGTAGTTTGTGGATATTTTCATAAAAAGTTTTTCCCATTTGGGTGACCATATGGGGTCTATCCTAACCGATCAACTTTGAAAATTATTCCAAAATAAAGGAGCACAAAACAAAATTCTTGGTACTCTAAATAGTCAACAAGAGTCTCCCGCTTGCTTGGACGATTGAGGGAGTTACACTAAGGGGCTTGCTATTTCGAGTACTTGATGGGATTTACCTTCTTGCTCAAGTGTAACACTCGGTTTATAAAAGAACATAAACCGAGCAATCATATACGTGCCAGGATCAAGTCACACGTATATACAACAGAATGAACAGTATATCACAGCACATATCACGAATAAGACATAATAATGCGAATACGAATGTTATTTATTACATTAATGACAAAATGTCTGATACAGCGGAAGCGAAGTACAAAATACGAAAAAAGCTCTCCGAAGCTGAAGCAGGGCGCCACAGGGACGTCGACTGGGAGACGAACACCTAGAAGTCCTCGTAGTCCTGGTAGCGCTGGACGAACTCCCTCGTGTCGGCAGGAACTGAGCAGCAGTAGCGTAGCCAAGAGGAAAGAGTAGAGGAGAGGCAAGAGTGAGTACACAACTTGTACTCAACAAGTATAACACAAACTATGAGGCTCTAAGGTTGGCTGACTCAACTGCATTAGCTTTTAAGTGTTGGCAAAATTTTATTAAAGCTATTTACTACGAGTTGATGAATTACCTTTAACCCAATTACATAGTAATTAATCAGAATTAATTAAGAAACTACTGAGAACCAAACCGAAACAAAGCCACCAAGGTAACCCCGAGAGGCACCTCCCTCGTCGGAAGGAGACAACCCCACTAATCAAAAGGAGGATCTGGGCCGCTCATAACCGTGAGCACGGCTAGTATACCAGTTTTACACTCTGCAGAGGTTGCACATCTTTACCCACAAGTCGTGAGCTACGCTAGAGGTTCATCACACTTCCTTAGGTGAGATGACTAGCGACTCACTACGAGGCCTTTACAAAGAATCTCGTTGGTAGGGAGTAACCGCGAGGGTGGATCAGCGACTATGGAGCAGGTCTAGTGGGCGTCAAGACACGAAGCATAGACGAGGCCACTCAGTACGAGGGACATAGAAGCTTACCGCCCCTGCCCCGCAGGTAAGTTACTCCAAACCAAAAGATCTAATTATTACGCCAAGTCTATCCCATTCTAGCCTTGTGGTAGCGCTGTTGTCCCAGGTTGTCGCTCTATGAACCGGTCCTTATGGAGAGTGGCCAACCAAGCACTAAGCACTGTGCTGGCCCCCTAAACCATGTTTCTACAAAAACCATATTTTAACGAGACGTGAGCCACCCAAGCACGAAGCACAGAGGGCCACTCTCAGAATTAAGTTCAAGTAAACCATTAATCAAATTAATTAAAAAGGACCAGAATATGTTGTAGCGCAGCAACCTAGCACAACTAACCAAAATGCAACCCAAAGGTATATAAAAAGGATATAAAGTGGCTAGGAAAGTCCTTATAGGCATACAGTATTAAAATGCAGTATGAAATTGTACTTAAAGATGATAGGTTGTTCATGTTACACTTGCCTTCCTCGTACTGCTCCTGCTGCTGCTCAAAGTGCTCGGAAGAAGGCTGCTCCTGGTACTGGTACTGGTACTGGGGCTCCTCAGATGGATCGACGTCTACTCACGAACACATGGCCAAAACAATGCACGAAATAAGCATACAAGCAAACACTAGCAAAAAGCTAAGAAGCAGTACATCAATACATAAAAACAACACACTAAACTACTCTAATACTGTTCTACGCGTTACAACAATCGCGTGGATATAAAGAACGCCTAAAACGGAGCTAAAACGCATAATCTAGGCTAAAAACAAGGTTCAGGGGCCTATTTGTAAGAAAACTGGAGTTGCAGGGGGTTCTGGGCAAAAACCGAGGGCCTAAACATAATTAAACATTAGCTCTAAGGTCTAACGCACAAAAAGGGCAGGCCTGGACGGCGGGTTCAAAAAAGGAGAAGTCCAGGGGCTTAAATGTTAAAAACAGGACTAAATTGTAATTACTTTTGCACAGACTTGGGCCGCGGATTGATTTCAAGGAAGTTGGAGGGCTCTTATGCAAAGTGGCAGCGCTGACCGTTTTCCTATGAGTTTGACTCGGGCTGGAAAAGAATCTGGGCCGTTGGATCTTCATCGGGCGGTCCAGAGCGCGGGTCGCGAGGGGGGCGGCGGCGTTGACCGCCGGAGGCTCTGTTCCGCGGCGGTGCGGGCTGAAGCTCGCCGGGGTTCGCCGCAATGGCGTCTCAGGGCTCAACTCAACCAGATTTCGGGTCTAGGGGAACGCGCATAACGTATCTAACCCAACTACAGCCTCGGCGAAGGGCCGTGGCACGGCGGCGTGCTAGCGCAGCGGCGGGGCGGGTCGGTGCCACGCCGATGAGCAATCGCTCACGGTGCAGGGGAAAACTAAGGGTGACTGGGCACGGGAGGGTTTGTTACCACGGTGCGAAGGTCCTGGGATGCATAGACGCGGGAGAGCGGTGGTGCCGGGGCGGATCCGCGGCAGCACGGCAGAGCTCCGAGCTCAGCGGGGTGGCGGAGTGCGGTGGACGGCCGTGCAGTGCCTCCCTGGTCGTCCGGCCTGGCGTGAACGATGTGCGTCTGCTCTGCAAGGCGAGAGGGCAGGTTAGGGAGGGGAGGCACGCCGATGGCGCAGGGTTTGGCGAGCTCACCGTGCTCAGGCGGAGATCCACGGCGAGGACGATGATGGGCTAGGGTTTGCGGGGAATTGGAGTAGGGATAGGGTTTAGGGGGGTGCAGGGCGCGTTAAAAAGGCAGTAGGGGTGATCCTCGGCGTGCGAGCCACGGGAATCACGGCGCGGGCGCTGCGTGCGTGCAGCAGACTTGTGCGCGATTCGAATCGGGTGCGGGGTCGTTCGGAGTGCGGGCTGTGCGCGCAAGGAGCGGGACTGAGACCCTGCAGGTGGGGCGCGGGGCAGCAGAGCGGTGGCTTGGGCGTGCGTGCCTCGGAAGGGAGGCTCGCCGGAGATCTCGGCGTGACGGGTGGGCGAGGGACGCGGGGACGAGGGGGATGATAGGCGGGCCACGGTGTCAGCGAGACGGGCAGACGCGGCGCTGAGGCGGGGGCGGAGCTGGGCCTCACGCCCGCGTGAGCTGGGCCGGGAAGGTGGGTTGCTGGGCCGACCGGTGCGGGAGGGAATGGCCGCGGCGCTTGGGCCAAGTGTGGGGCTGCGCTGGGCTGTGGCGTGGAGGTAAAGGGGTTCGCGGGCTGAGGGAAAGAGCTGTGGCGCGAGAGAGGGTGCTGGGCCGGTCTGAGGTTGAGTTTGGGCCGGCGTTGGGCTTCTACAGGGAAAGGGAGGAAGGTTGGGCTGAGCTGGAATGAAAGGATTGGGCTGGATTCGGGTTTCTATTTTCTGGTTTTCTTTCTCCTTTTCCTTTCCTATTTCTATTCCTTTCCAAACTCAACTATTTGAATTCAAACTCAAATTTGAATTCAAACCCTATGCACTCAACCAAATAAAGATATGCTCCAGCATGAAATGCACAAACATGTTGAACTAAGATAAATTTTATTTACTTTACGAAGCAAAAATAAATTATAAATGCAAGGCTAAGCAAATTAAATCCTAGAAAATTAAATAAAGCTGATTAAATTTATTATTAAATAGGAAATTTAAATTAGGGTGTTACATCAAGACACCAAGTTCATTGAGTGTTCCATTTTTTCCTTAGTATCCCGAGTAGTTGTCGAGAGATTCCTGCCTACTTATGTACCCAAGATACCCCTTAAGCTCCTAATTCCTCAAATGCTCGATAAAGAGTCTCCCCGTTTGATTGGACAAACAAGTCCATAAGAGCACCGCTCTAACCCAAGCATTTCTTTTCAAAAAAGAAATCTAAATTAAGCTACGGCTTAAACACACCCTCCTGCAAAGTGCTTTTCCCACTTGGTTAATCCTACGAGATTCAATCCTAACCGGTCAGCACTAGAGTTCTGAATGAGAATCATGTTATTCGACTCTACTCGAGAATACTTCGCCTCCTAAGGCACTTATGGATTCAACTCTCTGTGTCCACTTCCAAAATCGAGAAGGCGTGATGGCGCCTGAGCTTGTGAGGCTCTCTAATTAATACTTTCTAAGTATTACTACTCGATAGAACGCAAGATCGTTCAAATCAAAGGATCACACAATCCTTCCATTAAACAAGTACTTGACAATACACAAATTTAAATATTTGTACAAGACATAGTACTTGTGGCACCAAACACCAAAACATTCTACCAGCAATTCAAGGAGATCCGGACTTGTTCAAGGTCTCCACTATCTTGTCTGCAACGACGGAGGTTTCTCTCAGATACTAATTGAATTGATCATCAGTACAATCAGCCTTTGAGCCTTGCCCAAGCAAATCAAGTGGAGTACGTGGCCTGTAGGACTTTACCAACCCGAGTTCATGTCCCACATACTGTCGGGTGGTCGTGGAGACGTACCTTTCAAAGCTTTCAGGTACTTTACGAAGCCTCTCCGCCAATGTGAGCAGTTCGTCTTCATTCCCCTCTAGGATCTCCACAAGGCCTGCAGTTGGTATTTCTTAACTCTTACAGAGAAGTCCGCAAGCGCATGGAAATACCAATGTAGCACATCACCTGGGAGTATTCAGGGTATCGTATTTTCCACGAGGAACAGGTGTGTAACTGTCTTCTATCTAGATTACCCCGAAGAAGATAAGAGATAAAGAGACCTTAGGGTAGTGTGATTCTGATCTATGGATAGGTCCAAACGAAGATACACTAATGTTTCCACTCGCTCACTTCAGGCACCGGTTTGACCCTGGTCTGCCAAGGAATATCCGGTATCGCTCTATGTCGTACCCAGGGGGGAGTGCACTAACCATGCAAACTGCCTCCATAGCGGACAGACAGGGATGTCACCACCTACCGTCTACCCCACAATACCAGTTGAGTACGAGACAAACAAAGATAATCTAAGGCCCAGACACCACGCCTATGCCTTCGACTACTACTATAGAGTCACGCAGGGTTATCCCGTCTTTATCAGGGGCCCTCTTCTAGAGTATCTGCTACGAGAACGGACGATGAACTCGCGAATGAATGAGAACAAAAGAATAACTTTACTAGAACTCACCAAATAGAAGAACCCGGATATGTACTCCAAATGTACCGTATCCGTAGAGGTACAAGGCCGAAGAGACGCCGACAAGTCCGGCTCTTCTCCGAACTCCTTCCTCACACACTCCCTGGGCTAATGATACAAAGATGGAGCCCCTCTACTCTACTCCTCCTCAAGTGTGATGGATGGATGAATGGTGGGAATGAATGAATGAATGAGAGGGGGAGAGGAGGCCCCCTTATATAGTGGTGGAGGTGGAGTAGGGGCTACTCTACGTGGTCCTTTACAAGGAAACCTTATCTTCCTGGGATGATGTTTCTTAGGGGCTACTCCTCGTCAAGTTGCACCTGGACTTGAATCAGTCCAGGTTCGGCCGAACCTGGGGGTCGGCCGACCCCCAGGTGAAGGTTCCTCGGCTCTGCCTCCCCTGGCTAGCTGACATGTGGGCCCTGAGCCTTATCCTTAGGTGCATCTTGCGTGGCGCGCCCGTTTCCTCTGATTTGGGGGCCCTCCTTGTAAGTGGCATTTTTGGGTAGCAGTATTTTGTGCATTTTATCGTGTGTTCTCCTATGTTTTCCCTGCTTTGCAGATGTGGGTGCCTACAGATGACAATTCACCAAAACTCGTCGAATTGATTAGTTATAAGCTCTATATCTAAGTTTGGTGATTAAATATCCTGAAAAGCTACAGGAGTTGATGGTTAATTTTAGCACTTAAGGACCGACAACAACACCCCTACACTTATCCCTTTGCTCGTCCTCGAGTAAAGTTTGAAGGACTAAGGTGGATGCCACTCTTGGAACATAAGTTGCATACAAGTTATTCCAAGCTTCTTCCAATTCTTGTGAACTTTTGAGTGTCTACCATGCTTTCTTGGGTAATTGAAAAACAGAACGAAGCAGACTTCAGGTTCCTAGCTCTTCCTGCTCAGAAACTTGGGTTTTATTTTTGAAAACAAAAGCATAGTCTTGCTCCTCAAATTATTCTCTTGAATCTCTCTTTTGGTTTCAGAACCTCACCAAGGCAAAGTTGTTGCCTTCTTTTCTCCTGCCATCTAATCCAGCTTATGTGGAGCTCAGGGTAGTGGTAAAGAGGCACATTTGCTTTGCATATGTTGTTAAGTCAAAAACAAGATCCAAGCAGAAACGAGTCATACAACCTGATCAAGAAGTGCAAGTGTGTGAAATATTTTTGGTGGATAGCGGATGAACTCCATTGGATGATCTATTTCTCTCTCTTTGTATTTTTTTCTTGGACATGGGCAATATATTTTATTTTTTCTTCTTTCTTCTTTTTCCCCTTTTTTTTGACATGTCTTGTGGACATGTGGCATACCTTCTTTGGGTATGCATCTTTTCTCTCTTTTTTTCTCATTGTCATGCCTTTTGGGCATGTGGCATACCTTCTTTGGGTATGCATCTTTTATTTCTTTTTGTATAGCCCATATCCTTGATGATAACCTTGGAGAGAGAGTCATGATAGAACTTGGCGTTTTATTTTGTGAGTGGATGGAAATGCTTGCTATCTTCTAGTATAGAAGTATAGCATGTGACTGGACGTGTACGTGATCTTGATCATGAGAGTATGACAAGTCTCTAACAAGGGTCAAAGAATTTGACAAAAGTCAAAGCAAAGTCAAACTGCATATGAGGGTTTGATCATGAAAATCTAACTTTGGCCTTGGTAGGAATTTGTAATTTGAGGAGACAGCTTCTTTTTTTTTGAAAAGAAATCCCAAGTACTTTGCAAGGAAGAGCATGGTTCCATTCATCCAATCATATCACATTCGTCAATTACTTAGATAGCATGGGTTCCCTATGAATATAATTGTTCACAAAAACTAGAGAGAATGCAAGGAATAAAGAGTATGCATGTTTATTAATGAAAGCGCATGGAGTGCAAGGCCCTTCTTTGCATTGTGATTTAGAGTTGAAAATTTCGTATCAGAATTTATTTGAACAGGGAGGTGTGAGTTTAGGATGCAAACTAGCGTGATGGATGAAGAAGGGCTGTACAGGCCTCCTTAGGAGTTTGGCGGGCCTCGGGGGCCCAGCCGACCCTTTAGTTGGCCTACTAGATCCTGTCTTGGGCATGTTGCTTGGAGCTGGTCTGTCGGTGTCATGCATGATGTTGGGGGAGAGATCTCAAGTGAGTTTGCTCCTTGTGCTTTTGAGAGATCTCCCCCACACTTATTCTTGTACCTGATTTTATTCAACAAAAGAAAAAAAAGGTGGAAACAAGCAAGGACTCTGCCGGTTGCAAACACCGGGGAGTCTAAACTTTTATTGAATTTGAAAAAAAATAAACTTCTTTTATTTTTTTTCTAGTTATTCTATTTTTTTATTGCTTCTATGGTTTTTCTTTTCATGGCAAAGCTAGGTGTGACGGGTAACTTAGCAGGGTGAAAGCATGACATGAGGATGCATGAGTTATGGGATTACATACCTGAAAGAACTTGCCTAGCATGAACAATAATCAATAGCTAAGCTTCATGAAGCAAAGCTTTGCACTTTGTTCTGCTTAGTTCCTCGTGCACCTGACCTCCATGGAGGTAGGGAGTGTTGTATGAGTATTTGGTTGCTGCATGCTACTCCTTAGTCGTTTCCTTTTTATTCCCTGCAAAAGGTTAGTGGACAACAAATACTCGAGGCATGTTTAAGAAGTTTGAAAGGATTTGATCTTTGCCTTGAGATTAGTTGCTCACATCCATGCTTTAAGAAAAATCAGATTTGGAGGTTCAAAAGCCATGGATCCCAAATTGTTTTGCATTATTTTATTTCATCATTTTGTCAAGAGAGAGATATTCTTTTTTTTCAAAGGGTATTTATTATTGTTCACCAAATTTTG
Organism: Panicum virgatum; assembly: GCF_016808335.1. Classification (NCBI taxonomy): domain Eukaryota; kingdom Viridiplantae; phylum Streptophyta; class Magnoliopsida; order Poales; family Poaceae; genus Panicum; species Panicum virgatum. The sequence continues at coordinate 37,829,376 of NC_053148.1, read as the reverse complement.
ATCATTTTAGCAAAACTCAAACAAGGCTAGGTTAAAACTGCATGAACGAAAAGGGGCATTTTGGCAGAATACTCACAGTGCACCTTGAAAGGTGATTTCTGCCTCCTTCGTACGTTGTGCATTCTTTTGAAGTGCGTCCCAAGCCTTGATTCACCTCCAGTATGAACTTAGCTTTAGGACTTCCCTCTCTGTTTGAAGCCTTCCCTGCAGGGGTTAGTCCACAATATATATACATCCAATGCCTATGAAAATATGAACTCTGGCGGTTCATTAATAAAATTTGACACGAAGTCTCATTTGATCAAAGATCCAAAACACTAGGCTAAAACTAGAGCATACCAAAAAACAGGCAAAGGTTGCATGCATTTGTAAAATCAAGCTATGTTCAAAAGGAGATTAATATGAGTGAAGGATTGGTGAACATTGACTTACCTTAGCACATACCTGAGTATACTTACCAGCAGCGTACATGGATGGAAGTTGTGGAGTTGCTGCAGTGGTGGCATGGTCGCATCTGGTTGTCAATGACTCCTCCCTTTTGATGCAGGCTGAAACGGAGGAGGGCGCCATGCCTACCCAGGCGAATAATCAAGGCCAGGTCGTACACATGGCTAGTATGTAGAAACCATAGACTTTGGTGGCATGATCTGTTGGCACAATGCTTTGGGATTGGAGGTGCAAAGTACGTCTCCTTTCTTTGCATATGAGCATGTGCCAAATGGGGTGGAGTAGCAAAGCCCCGGATTGTAAGAGGAGCATTCCTCTTCTTTGCGGGCGTTGGGGATGCTAGTGATGCTGTGCAAAGCTGGCGGCGGATGAGAGTTATGGCAAGGCTTCGCAAGCGTGCGAGAGTAAGGTTGGGTGGAGCCAAGTGGTGAAATGTGTTTCTGCTGAAGTGTAATGCCACAGCTTGAAGGTGTGCACACAAGACAGTCTTTGATGTGTGTAGTGCTAGCAGACTCACTCAGTCCCTTCCTTTCTCACTTCTCTTTTTATATATATACCCCCTTTTTTCTCTCTCTTTCTCTCTTTTTTTCTTTTTTTTCTCTTTTTTCACTCACTCTTTTTTTCTCTTTCTTCATCTCTTTTTTTAGAGGAGTGGGCTAATACCAACCTTGGTATGGATGGACCTTATTGCGGGGTGATTACCAATCTCCCCCACACTTGGATTGTGTCATACGACACTAAATCAAGTGTGCGGTGTTGGTGCCTCCTTCAGAGTGTGCTCCATCGCAAATGTACCAAAGTGTTGATGCAGCCCCCATGTTTCCGGCCTTCGTATGTCCCCTGTTCTTCTTAATCTTAACCTGCAATGGTTAGGGCCAAGAATACCCGAAGGTGCATACTAAACTGAAAACATGTTCATGCTTATTATTATAAAGAAGGAATTTTTTTTGTACATATTATATATATTCCTTTTTTCTTTTTGATAATCCTGGCTGTCTCCCGGCAGCGCATCATTTAAGGTCATGAGCTTGACCATGGGGGCTTCTTCCTGCAGCTATAAATTGGTGACGTAGCCCCCCGCTTTCACCACCATCCGTCGATTGTGCTTAAGATGCAAGGTTAGTGCAATAGTGCAACCACGAAATTTACAATGCTTACGATAAACAAAGGTGTCTACAACCATTTTTCTAAATGTTTTGCTAGAGAGAGTTTTAAGGAGGTTGCAGCTCGCGAAAGCATTCGTGGTGCAACAAGCGGCTGACTCTAGAGGGGTGCTAAAAGAGCATGGTGGAGGTGATTCCAGCATGAAGATGTCATGCTCGTCTATAGAATCTTTTTCTTCGCACTCCAGAGGCAGCGCCTCATTGAATTCCCTAGCCCAAGGGTTCTTTGCCTCATGAGGTTCATCGTGGACGATCATGGTTGTATCTTGTTCATGATCGAGAACAACACAATATGGGCTAGTGGGACAAGGCTCAAACTCGATCGTGGATGATGAGGTTTGCACCATCATCTCGAGCGGGTTCTGTATGGGAAAAGGCTTCGCCGAAGGATTTTCTAAGCAAGGTTTCTCGAATAGGCTCCCTAGAGGTGTAGGCCGAAGGTTGTCTGGAGGGCAGCCTATGAGAAGATCAAAATCAAGGACATCAAAGATGTGAAAGTCAACGTTGACCTCAATTTTGTCTATAGTAATTGGCACGGCACTTGTGACCCCTCGGCACTCAAGAATGTGTCCAAAGGGACAACTTTCTAAGAGTTTGCCGGATGGCGCTAGCGAAACACTACCTAAGAGAGAGTGTGCCAAGTGCCATGGCATGATATTACCCTCCATGTTGGGGATAAGCTGGGCTTCTATAGTGATTCCCCATATGGAACATGGAATGATCGTGGAGGGTGACTCAACCCAAACTGCTTCGGAAAAGCCTATTATTCTATCTGACCATTCCTCCATGGTGTTTTCCTCGAGAAGTGCTTCATTGAGAGGATCAGGAGGAGAAGCAATGTTTGGAGAGATCAATGGTGATGCAAGCATTATCTCTTCGAATAGGTTGTGGTCGTCATGATGCTCCACCATTGGAATTTCCAGGCAAGAGATAGGAGCAGTTTCCCCGGAATCATGATTGAGGCTCCCTTGCGCTGATTTTTCTTGGAGAAGGTTTTCTAAAGGGGAGCCTAGAAGAAGATCAAAATCGACGATCGGGTAGACATGGAAGTCTAAGCAAACCTCGATTTTATCTATCTTGACCGGCACTGCCCATGCGATCCCTCGACATTCAAAGAATAGTCCTGACAGACTTTGAAAGAGCCTGTCGGTCGGGTCTAAAGGCATGCTTCCTACGAAGGTTTCTGTGAGAAATTTGGACATGATGCAGGCCTCGGCAGTGGGGTCATGAAGGGCTTCTACAGCGGTACCTCTTATTGAACAAGAAATGTTCGTGGAGGGTGAGCTAATTCAAAATGCTTCAGAAGAGCGTTTCATTCCCTCCAACCATTCCTCGTTCATGGATTTTCTAGGAGAAGAAAGGGATGTCGTAGGTCTCCTATCACAAAGGTAACTCGAGGTGTTTGTAAGGATTTCATAAAGATAATCCTCGAGTTGGGAAGATAACTTCGAAGGTTGAGTTTCTTCTTCCTTCGATGCTCGTGGTTCGGGAGAGGGCTCGATAGACAAATCTAGGGATGTAGGAGGTGAAGGGCTGGATTCGGCTGATGAGGGGCTCTCATGGTGCAGCTTGGACTCGTGCTAGGGCTCGCAAGGGTAGGAGGGAAGAGAAGACTTTCTTAAGATGCGATCTAGGATTTCTCTTCCTTCTGTTGGAGATCGATGAGTAAACGAACCTCCAGTGGTGATATCGAGATCGTCGGCTGTGTCCATGTCTAAACCCGTGTAAAAGATGTGCAAGGCTACATCATCGGGTATAGACCAGTCTGGGCTTGAAGCTAAAAGGCGTGAGAATCTAGCCCATGCTGCACCTGCGGTCTCCTTCTCCACTTGTTCAAATGCAAGGATTTTACTTCGAAGAGAGGCTGTATGGGATGCAGAAGAGAATGAGAGACAAAAGTCATCTCGGAGATCTTCCCAATCATGGATCGTACCCCTCATGTTGTGAGTGTACCATTGTTCCGCCTTCCCCACGAGAGAGAAAGGGAACAACTTCCACCTCAAGGTTTCCTGTGATATGCCTGGTATTACCAAGCACGAACACAGTTCCTCGAACACTTGCAAATGAAGGTCGGGATCTTCGCTTTATAAACCAGAGAAGGTTTGTGCCCAAACCATGGCAATGATGCAAGGATGGAGTTCGTAGCCAGAAGCCGTGAAAGGCCTTGAAGAGGTTGATGGCTCTGAGAACTCATCCTCGGAGGTAGAGAGTTGGTGGATAGAAGAGGATGACATGGTATAAGGATAAAAGAGAAGAAAAGGTAAAAGAAAAGACACACGGGCAACTAGGTTCGAAGAGAAGAAAAGGTAAAAGAAAAGACACACGGCGCCAGAAATGCTTGTTGGTATTTCTTAACTCTTACAGAGAAGTCCGCAAGCGCACAGAAATACCATTGTAGCACTTCACCCGGGAGTATTCAGGGTATCGTATTTTCCACGAGAAATGGATGTGTAACTGTCTTCTACCTTGATTACCCAGAAGAAGATAAGAGATAAAGAGACCTTAGGGTAGTGTGATTCTGATCTATGGATAGGTCCAAGCAAAGATACACTAATGTTTCCACTCGCTCACTTCAGGCACCGGTTTGACCCTGGTCTGCCAAGGAATATCCGGTATCGCTCTATGTCGTACCCAGGCGGGGGGGAGTGCACTAACCACGCAGACTACCTCCGTAGCGGATGGACAGGGCTGTCACCACCTGCCGTCTACCCCACAATACCAGCGGAGTACGAGACAAACAAAGATAATCTAAGGCCCAGACACCACGCCTATGTCTTCGACTACTACTCTAGAGTCGCGCAGGGTTATCCCGTCTTTATCAGGGGCCCTCTTCTAGAGTATCCGCTATGAGAATGGACGATGAACCCGTGAATGAATGAGAACAAAAGAATAACTTTACTAGAACTCACCAAATAGAAGAACCCAGATATGTACTCCAAATGTACCGTATCCGTAGAGGTACAAGGCCGAAGAGACGCCGACAAGTCCGGCTCTTCTCCGAACTCCTTCCTCACACACTCCCCAGGCTAATGATACAAATATGGAGCCCCTCTACTCTACTCCTCCTCAAGTGTGATGGATGGATGAATGGTGGGAATGAATGAATGAATGAGAGGGGGAGAGGAGGCCCCCTTATATAGTGGTGGAGGTGGAGTAGGGGCTACTCTACGTGGTTCTTTACAAGGAAACCTTATCTTCCTGGGATGATGTTGCTTAGGGGCTACTCCTCGTCAAGTTGCACCTGGACTTGAATCAGTCCAGGTTCGGCCGACCCCCACGTGAAGGTTCCTCGGCTCTGCCTCCCCTGACTGGCTGACTTGTGGGCCCTGAGCCTTATCCTCAGGTGCATCTTGCATGGCGCACCCGTTTCCTCTGATTTGTGGGCCCTCCTTGTAACTGGCATTTCTAGGTAGCAGTATTTTGTGCATTTTATCGTGTGTTCTCCTGTGTTTTCTCAGCTTTGCAGATGTGGGTGCCTGCAGATGACAATTCACCAAAACTCATGGAATTGATTAGTTATAAGCCCTATATCTAAGTTTGGTGATTAAATATCCTGAAAAGCTGCAGGAGTTGACGGTTAATTTTAGCACTTAAGAACCATCAACACCTGCCATGTCATGAGCAGCATCCTTCACAACTCTTAGTTCTTCGAGTTCCTACTGCATCAAGTCCTGGGATTCTGACAGGTCCTTGAGTTGTTTCAAGGTCGTCGCCATCTCCTAGTCAGAGTCCTCCTTGATCTTCTTGAGCTTTTCAATTTCATCTGCGTTTCGGTACATAAGAATCTTTAAATCCAGTACCAGGCTTTCCTCAATCTTTAATGATTTTGATAAAGCTGTGTACTCGATGGAAAAGAAAAACTTATAAATACCAGGCAGAACAACCTAGTCTACTGCATTATATATGCTACAGGCTAACCTTTTTTGGTCTTAGGGAGTTTCTTTATCTTCTCTTGAAGGGCAGCTTTTTCGGACGAAAGCTTCTTCACTTGCTCTCTCAGAGCATCTGGCTCTGAATTGTCCTGGGGTTGGCTGCTCCCCTACTCTAACACCTCCTGCCAAAAAATATAAAACAAGAGGATCAGTATACACTACTCGATCTAAGAAAACAAGTACTCGATATATTCGACTACTTACTCCAAATAGCTTGTAAGCAAGCTTCACCTTCTCTTGAGGCAGAGCACTTCCCGATAAAACCTGGGAAGTATTCGCCTGCACCTCAGAGACTGCCTTTGGCGGCACATCCTCGACTCTTCCCATAGTATTCTCTAGATTTTGGGAATCTAGAGGAGAAATTGAGTTACAAAATCCAACAAGAGGAAAAACAAAGGGAAAGTACTCTATCAGTACAAGGCATTATAAAATCGCCTCTCTCTTTTGGAAGCTTGTCACTTCCACCCCCTCTGGGAGTCTTTCATCGCTCCTCTCAGCATCAGGGAGTGGAGAATTCAGAAGCATAGAATTCGCCATCTCCTCGGCTTTACAAGAATCCATATCTGGAGTGCTCGGGGGCTTTTCTGCTGTTGACTTGGGGGCTGAATCGCCTTCAGTTTCCCCCCTTGCATCCAGGAGTGCATCACTGCAAAGACAAACCAGTCAACAATGCACTCGATATATAGTCAAATCTACAAACAAGTTCAAAGAACTTACGTAGACGCCCTTACAACGGCAAGCTTTCTCATGCCGAACTTAGGAGGCGGCCTCACAATTACGGCCTTGCCTCCCGTGTTCCCGGCATCACTTGCATTGGAACTACTCGCCGGTCGAGTAGTTCCAGTCCCCTTTGACGGGTCTGCTGTGGTGGAAGGGACAGTTTGTCCCACCATAGCTTCATCCCTAGATGTTGTAGTCCGTGGCATCTTAGCCGCCGGACTTGAAAAGCAAAGGTTTCAAATCAGAACAAACAAATCGATAAACTTGGCAAAAGTACTCGATTGCAACCAATAAGCTACCTACCTATCACTGGAAGCTTGTGAGGAGCTACTACGCTTCCTCACTATCGAACGCGTACCTTTCGGGTGTCCCACTTGGGTATCCGCGCTAGGAGTGGGGCTGTGCTCTCCATCACTCTTCTCCCCAGCCACCTCTTCATCTGCACAACCAAGGTCAGATATTAGTACTGCCTATGTAAGAGTCTATGAGAATATTTTGGGACTTGGTTGACAATATAAGAGCACTTGGAGAAAGAAAAAAGAACGATTATGTGCCTGGCAATGGAGGATTGCTCTTAAAAAATTCCGCGTCCTCCTACAAAAAACAAATTCTTTCATAATCTTGCTAAGACAAAGTACTCGACTAGAATAATTCGACTACTTTTGTTCATACCTGCTTTGGAGGATTGGCAGCTGAGAAAGCATCAGGGACAATAGGTACTTTTTTCACATTTCTTAGCAGTCGCTGAATCCGACTAAACACTTCTTCACTTGAGATCTCTTCCTCTGAGAACCGTGATGAATCAGTTGTCCCCTAATACTAGAAACTGAGCATTTCCCGAGCCTGCAGCAGCTGAATTCTTCTTTTCATCCAGTCAAAAACAGCAGCCTCTCTAGTCAAATTCTTTTGCCAAAGCTCGGCAATTCTTGAAAGAAGCTCAGGGATTTGGCTGTTATCAACTGGTTTCTTGTTCCATTCAAGCCGTTGAATTGGAGGGCCTGGAGTAATCACTGGTAGGGTCTCTGATTGGTTTTCTATGTATAACCACCTAGGCTCCAGTCGATTATCTTGTTACTAAGCTTATAGGGGATGTACACTTTATCCTTCCCATGTCTAAGCTGGAGACCCGCACCTCCTACTACATCTAAATCATAGGAATCTGGTTGTGGCTTAAGATGGAAAAGAAATTGAAAGAGCTCAAAATGGGGCTCGATACCCAGAAAAGCTTCGCACAAATGCACGAAGATAGAAATATGAACAATGGAATTGGGGGTCAAGTGGTGAAGCTAGCTCCTATAGTAACGCAGGAGCCCAGAGAAGAAAACCAAAAAAGGGAGCCCCAATCCCCATTCAAAATAAGGGGTGAAAACTACGATTTCGCTCGTATTTTCATATGGACGATCATCAGCTAAGATAGGACGCCATTGGATGACGGATTTCTCAGGCAACAGACCATCCGAAACCAGGGTTTCCAAGTTGGAGTTGGAACACTTACTTGGTACCCATCCCTCCTCGTTGAATGGCTCTGTAGCTACGCCCTTGCCCTTGCTTGCCTTCTTTGGAGCCATCCGGAAATTCACAGGGCGCTTCACGCGCATACAATGGCTAAAACCCTAAAGGAGTCGGGAGCAAGGGAAAACAAGGAATTTTAGACCTGGAAGCTTGAGGCTAAGAGCAAGAATAGATCTAAACAGTATGAAAAGGAGAATGGCGGACGGTGGGGTAAAACCTAGTTTACCATACTATTTTGTAATAGTAGCAGTGGCAAAAAGGTAAATACCCAGAAGAGTAACAGTCAGTTACCAATTATGGTAAAAACGGGGTTTTCTGAGGCATTTCTTTTTTCTAAGATTACATTCTGGAAAAAGAAAACACTCACATCCCTTGACAACTACTCGACTTCACTTCCTTCTACTGGGATTACGTTCTAGAACAAAGGAAAAGTACTCGACACAATACAACAACACGATATCACAATTCAAGTACTTTCTTCTAAAAACTTTACAATGACTCGGGTCTGCACGCACACTTCTTGGCTTCCTGAGCACATCCTACTGCAGCTAGATCGGCCCGAGGCCGTTACAAAGTACAAACTTGTTATTCCCATCAAGGGAATAATGGTACTCGTATTCTGGGAGAAAAGTTTCAAGAGTTTGGAGGCAGATTACAATAATCGCCTTGCAAGATCTCTTGTAGCATCTTGCAGAGAAATTTCTCCTTCTCTCTGAATACGTTGTGACAAGATTAAGTCTCCTCACCAGAGATGAAAGTTCTTGGGCACCCAGAAACAGACAACCCTAAGAGTATGACACAACGTGATGTCACTCATCCCTTGAAACCCTGCCTCATTGGAATATGCAAGGACATGATGTCCAGCATGGATCTGATGAGAGCATTGGGGTTGCAGGATTTGGCTGCAGAGACTTCTCTTGTCACTCGCAAGCTATCTTCTAGCACCTTTTGCTAGAAAACACTACACAAATCTCAGGAGGGCGAGGGCAGGAACACCAAGCGCGAGTCATGGCTTCAGTCTAGTGGTGCTTCCAGTAACACGCCACTCATCCACCTTTTATAGCCATATGGGTCTTGCTGGAGGACAACCTGTGTTGTTAATGTGGCAGCACTCACGAGTGCAATAATAAAGATTCTCCACACAGTAAAGTCCCATGTGAGCAAACAGTACAAAGATATATATCCCGAATTTTATTTTTGAGGATATTACGGGTGCAATCAGTGTGGCATATCCAATCGAATCATTTTTCTGGGATTTCACCTGAAAAAGGGGTCTTTTTGGATATCAAATCTGATTAAACCTGCAGATATTCTTATGAATAAAATCTGATGCCACGTCTTAGATCCTTAATTCCAAATTTTTGCTCGGAGGCTACCCGCAGAATAAGGGATATTGATTTAGGGTTAATTGGAACCATGCTATTGCAACTCTTCAAAGTTGGAAATATAACACTACAACCTTTAATATTGGAACCATACCATCAGATCAGTGGTTTGTCTACCTTGGACCCACTAGCAGGGTATACACCTCTTGTATTTTTCCACCTTGGACTATTTTACCCTTCTATGCTTCGGTCTTTCCATGTCGCTCGCTCGGACACCGTACGTCGCACTCACCTGCCGCGCGGCCGTGTCGCCAGGGCACTCGCTCGGGCGGCATACGTCGCACTCGTTGTGTCGCTGATTTCAGCTGGCTACAAGGAAGAGCCTTGACAAAATAGGTACACATCTGCTGAAATCCCATGGATGGTTTCTTCCTCCTTCGAGTCTAGGATGTATACATGGCTTCGTTGTTGATACGCATGGCACCACATCCGATTCGTCGGCCGCGCACAAGGATTCCATCTTCACCTTGTTCAATTCAGCCTCTGCGGGCGCCCAGCTTGGAACTGCTACCGCCGCCCACCTTCTCGATGCCGACGCAGCCTCCTAAATTGCGATCTCAACTGATCTGCGGGCAGGATTGTCGGACCCCGGGGCCGCCTGCAACCCCGCTTCCAAGATGCCTGCCGCGGACATCTCCAACCATGAGGCGCAGGCCTCGCTCGATCTGGGCAGGCCGAACTTGACATGGTCGCAAGCGTCGTAGTAGCCGCCGCAGCTGCAGCCCGTCGGTAAATCCCGCCTCCTCCCTCTCATCGACCTCCGCGGCGGCGCCACTCCCGCACCCACCGACGGCGACTCCCAGCAGCAGGAGAAGTAGGAGTAGAGCGGTGGCACAGTGGTTGTCAGGTGCCGGCCAGGCATGACCTCGGCTCATGGCCAGCGCCAGAGCACGCGCGCGCCGCTCCCTCCCTCCCTCTGCGACGTGGAAAGACCGAAGCACATAAGGGTAAAATAGTCCAAGGTGGAAAAATACAAGAGGTGTATACCCAGCAGGTGGGTCCAAGGTAGACAAACTACTGATTTGATGGTATGGCTTCAATATTAGAAGTTGTAGTGTTATATTTCCAACTTTGAAGAATTGCAATAGCATGGTTCCAATTAACCCTTTGATTTAAGGCTCGGAGGCTGCGTGATATGTGTACCAGAGATTTATTTTTCAAGTTATTGGAAAATAATGAAGGAAAAAGACTGAAGTAACCCTCAGCCTGATTCTGCGATTCAACCTAAGGCTCGAAGGCTACTCCATATGGAGCGCGAGTACTTCATGCACCATATATGATCAAGATTTCGGGGCTTGAGCACCTCACAGCCTCGGAGCAACCGAAAGTACTTGGAGGACTACTCGAGGTATCTGAAGGAAGGCCCAGAAGCAACCAAAAGGACGTTCTGACTACTTGAAGTACTCGAAGACGTCCAGCCAAGTACTCGACGCTTGCAGGATTCGGCTACGAAGAGCTCGGGGGCTTGTCAGACCCGGGGCAGCGGGACTGCTTATAGGCATAGAATGTTCTAGAGTAAGGGATAGCTCATGGATGTACCTTACCTCTCTTGTAACTACCCAAATAGGCGTAGAACTAGCTGCAGTACAAAGAAAACTACCCGATTGTGTTGTAGTAGAACTCCAACTGTACTCGGCTAGGACTTTCCATGTAACCCTGTCCCCTCGTATATATAAGAGTGGGAAGGGACACCCTCGAAACACATCAATACCTAAGGCAATACGAACAACCACACAGGATGTAGGGTATTACACAACTCACGGCTCGAACCTGTCTAAATCTTTGTGTTCCTTGCACCATCGAGTTCCAGAGCAGTCGATCCCTACCTATAAACCTTACTGTTAAGGGTATCCCTGAGCAGGCTTGGCGGTAAACACCGATACCAAGATCCAGGGAATACTGTGGGAAGAGTTGAGGATGCGCCGCATACAAAGCCGATTTCTATGGTGGAGGCGACTACTTCCCAGGTTTCATTGGAAAGTGCTCTACCACAGAAGATGAGGCTTGCGTACAAGTTGCTGGGCATAAGTAGTCAAGTAACTCGAGTACTTATTTGTTATTAGATCGAGTAGTGTGTACTGATCCTTTTGCTTTTATACATTTGGCAGGAAGTGTTAGAACAGTGGACCAGCTAGCCTTAGGACAACTCAGAGCTAGATGCTCTGAGAGAGCAGGTGAAGAAGCTCTCGTCCGAGAAGGCTGCCCTTCAGGAGAAGAATAAGAAGCTCTCCAAAGCCAAGAAAGGTTAGTCTTTAGCATATATATAATGCAATCGACTAGGTTGTACTGCCTGGTGTCTATAAGCTTTTCTTTTAATCGAGTACATAGCCTGATCAAAATCATTAAAGATTGAGGAAAGCTTGGTACTGGATCTAAAGATTCTTATGTACCGAAACGTAGATGAGATCGAGAAGCTCAAGAAGATCAAAGAGGATTCTGACCGAGAGATGGCGACGGCCCTCAAACAACTCAAGGACCTGTCAGAATCCCGGGACTTGATGCAGAGGGAGCTTGAAGAGCTAAGAGATGTGAAAGATACTGCTCAAGGTGTGGTGGACCTTATGGAGATCCCGGAAGGGAGCGAAGGCGAGCCGCTCATGTTGGCGGGGAGACTTCGTAAAGTACCTGAAAGTTTTGAGAGGTATGTCTCCATAACCACCCGACAGTACGTAGGAAATGTACTCTGGTTAGTGAAGTCCTATTGCCCACGTACTCCGCTGGATGTGCTCGGGGAGGGTGCAAAGACTGATTGCACTGATGACCAATTTGGTCAGTATCTGAGAGAGACCTCTTCCGTAGCGGATAAGATAGTGGAGACTTTGAGCAAGTCTGGATCTCCTTGAGTGTTATGTAAACTGTTTGGCGTTCTAGTGCCTCAAGTACTCTGTGTACAAATGTTTAAATTTGTGTATTTGTCGAGTACTTGTTTTTGTGAAAGGATTTGCATGATCCTTTGATTTGTACGATCATGGGATCTATCGAGTAGTAATACTTAGAAAGTATCATCTGGAGAACCTCATAGGTTCAGGCGGCATCGCGCCTACTCAATTTTAGAGGTAGACACAAAGTATTGTATCCATAGGTGCCTTAAGAGGCGGAGTATTCTCGAGTGAAGTCGAGTAGCATGGTTCTTATTCAGAACTCTAGTGCTAACCAGTTAGAATTGAATCTCGTAGGATTAACCAAGTGGAAAAAGCACTTTTTTCAGAAAGATAGTTAGGCCATAGCCTAATGCAATTTTCCTTTGGAAGGAAATGTTTGGGTTAGAGCGGTGCTCTTACAAACTTGGTTGTCCAAGCAGAAGGGAGGCTCTCGACAACTACTCGAAGCCCCTAGAGAACGAAACACCCTATGAACTTGATGACCTAAGCAAGTGGAATAACTCCGAACAGGTACTCAGGGCAGCAGGTTCTTAGTGTGACATCCCCGGTGGTCCAAGCAAGCGGGAGACCTATATCGAGTGCTTGGAGAACCTGGAGCTTAGTTTTCGTTATGCTCCTTGGATTTTGGAGTAATTTTCTAAGTTGACCAATTAGGATAGACCTTGACTGGTCACCCAAGTGGGAAAGACTTAAGAAAATATCCACAAACTACTCAAACTAGCGAGTAGGGTGTCCTAAACAAGGACTGGATTGATTTCTAAAATAGACCTGATAGGATGAACTCCGTCGAGTTAACCAAGATGAAAATATTTTAGAAATATCCTAAACTTACTCGAGCAAGGTGAGTAAGGTGTCCTACCCAAGGACTAGAGTAATTTATAAGATGGATCTGTTACGATGAACTCCGTCGGGTTATCTAAGATGAAACCATCTTAAAAATATCCAAAACCTACTCGAGCCGGCGAGTAGGGTGTCCTAACCAAGGACTGGAGTAATTCCTAAGATGGATCTGTTAGGATGAACCCCGTCTGGTTACCCAAGATGAAACCATCTTAAAAATATCCAAAACCTACTCGAACCGGCGAGTAGGGTGTCCTAACCAAGGACCGGAGTAATTCCTAAGATGGATCTGTTAGGATGAACTCCGTCGGGTTACCCAAGATGAAACCATCTTAAAAATAGCCAAAACCTACTCGAGCTAGCGAGTAGGGTGTCCTAAACAAGGACTGGAGTAATTCCTAAGATGGATCTATTAGGATGAATCCCGTCGGGTTACTCAAGATGAAACCATCTTAAAAATATTAAAAACCTACTCGAGCCAGCGAGTAGGGTGTTCTAAACAAGGACTGGAGTAATTTCTAAGATAGATATGTTAGGATGAACCCCGTCAGGTTACCCAAGATGAAACCATCTTAAAAATAACCAAAACCTACTCGAGCCAGTGAGTAGGGTGTCCTAACCAAGGACTGGAGTAATTCCTAAGATAGATCTGTTAGGATGAACCCCGTCGGGTTACCCAAGATGAAACCATCTTAAAAATATCCAAAACCTACTCGAGCCAGCGAGAAGGGTGTCCTAACCAAGGACTGGAGTAATTCCTATGATAGATCTGTTAGGATGAACCCCGTTGGGTTACCCAAGATGAAACCATCTTAAGAATATCCAAAACCTACTCGAACTAGCGAGTAGGGTGTCCTAACCAAGGACTGGAGTAATTCCTAAGATAGATATGTTAGGATAAACCCCGTCGGGTTACCCAAAATGAAACCATCTTAAGAATACTCGGAGTAAACCATAGGATAAAGAAATACTCGATAGTTGCTCTATGTTGAGCAAAGCTTTTTGGAGTAGTGTTAGTGATGGGGTGTTGGTCGAGAGCGAAGTAGTCGATTTATAGGGAAATCAACTTTTGTTGAAGACTTGTTGTGATTACAGCAATTGTAAAATGACAGACTCTGACTCTTAAGACCTACCCCTTGCTCATAGACATGATCAATGGTTTACATGACTGAAAAAATATTTGGAGGTAATACTAATCGGTATAGCAGTCGACTAGATTTTAGATAAAGTCTCCTTTACCAGTGGTGCCCCAAGGGCTTTGCGGAGTGAGTTGCACTCGAAGATCGTGTGAGAGCTCTTTGGGTGCATAAAGCACTTGCGTAGGAGCATTTTGTTGATCTTGTCTCCACCAAGAGATGTATCTCCATGGTGTTGGGTGTGGGGCTTCCCCTGAGGAAGGGAACTTACTGGTTTGTGTTTCTTAAAAGACGCGGAGGAGTGCGCTGGGATGCGGTTATTGGAATAAGGGCTGTAAGCCTCTATTTCCTCGTGCTCCTTTCTCCTTGAGATGATGACGTTGCGTGCATCGTGGCCAATGTTGATCACGTTGAGGAGGTCGCTGTTGGAGTAGTCGTAGTTGTCACCTTGCTGTTCTTGTTGGCGGTTGGCGACGCGCTAGCGCCTGAACGCCCTCTTCTGGTTAAGCCAGCAACGACGTTCATAGAGATCCTCCGCTGCGGGCTGTTCTTCCAGTTGAACAGTTACGGTGACTACTGGAGGAGGCATAGGCGGGTCTTGCTTGATAGCAGCTTGGGCTTCTGCGACCGTAGGAGGAGTAGTTTCCATGTTGTTGGAAAGGTACTCATTGTAGTCATCTGAATTGTAGTCGTCGAGGTTGAGACGTTCCATCGAATCGGCCTTTGACTCGTGGACTTCAGAGATGCAAACCATGAGGATTTCATGGTAGAGATCCTGAATTTATTGGTCTTGTTTGCTTGCTGACGGATCTAGCGGGGTGCTCTGCTGGAAGGGGAGATCTGTTGGCTGAGAGGCAAAAGCCTTAGAATCTTGTATCTCCTTCCAACGCATTGTCCGTCCTTGCGGTGTGGCATATATGACCAAGTTTCGGAGGGAGTCTTGATCGGGCTTGGAATTCTTGGTCGAGTTGGATTCGACTTCCTTGCTGTACTGGATTAGGTGATCCAGTTTATCCTCCGAATCGTAAGAGTACTTGGAGTCGGAATTGGTTAGGCCACCGATTTTAGAATATGTGTGCTTTGGGTGAGCAAGAAGCGGAATGTCCATCTCTACACGGAGGGTGTTTTCGTTCATTCAATGTAACCATGATTGTGTAGGAGTTAATCCTTCTGGCTCTTGAATCCAGGGTTTGTAGAAGATCGACTCGCTGGATTGTTCAGGAGCTTTGGATTTTCCTTTTTTAAGCTTGGCTAGCTTCCAGAGGGCGGCTGCCATCTGGGGTGGATGGGCCATGACATCCATAAACAAGTCGATGTTATCTGACCAGTCTTCGAGATCATCGAATGGTTCAAAGTTGTCAAGACTTTCCATAAACTGATCAAAGTCCTGATCGAAAAGGGGATCAGAAATATCAGTTGGTTCAGGAGTCGACTTGTGAGCAGGTTTCAGTGAAGGCTTCTGGAGTCTCCTGAAAGGAGGTGGTCCCATCCGAGCAAGCCGGGGGTTTGCCTCTTCAGATTTCCCACAGATTCCTCCTCCCCCATTATGCTTCTTGTTTTGTAGAGTGCTTTCGGCCATCTTGATGCAGTCGATGAGCTTAGAATATTCTCGATCGATCCCGAAGAGCATATTTCCCGACTGTTCATGTGGTGGGTTCAATGTTTCTGGGTTCTGTTGTGTTTTAGACCGTGAGACCCGATCTACTCTATCAAGTAGTTCTGAGTTGACGATCTTAGGGCGTTTGATTGACTTGAGATAAGCTATGTATTTTCCATGAGTTTCGAAAAAGTAGAGATTTTCGGAGTCATAATTTGTATCGAACTCGGCTAACTCGTGGATTCGAGTTGGAGTTGACACGTTTCCTATGATGTTCGAGTCAAGCTCGAGTAGAGCTTGTTTCCCGTCGAGCTCTGCAACCGTGCAGGTTTCGGCGAATTGGTTGGTGGTTTTCGATTCATGTGTCTTAGGCGCGATAAGGTGGCTGGAGAAGCCGCCCGATCCATCGGCCGTGCAAGCCCAAGAACCGAAAACAAGTGTTGTGCCCTCAGCAACGTAGTTGGCATCGCTTGATCCGGCCATCGAATTCGCCGAAGCCCCTACCTGGCGCGCCAGGTGTCGGTGTTTACCACCAAGCCTGCTCAGGGATGCCCTTAGCAGTAAGATTTGTAGGTAGGTATCGACTGCTCTGGAACTCGATGGTGCAAGAAACACAAAGATTTAGACAGGTTCGGGCCGCGAGTTGCGTAATACCCTACGTCCTGTGTAGTTATTTGTATTGCCTTAGGTGTTGACGTCTTTTTGAGGGGGTCCCTGCCCGCCCTTATATATCCAGGGGGACAGGGTTACATGGAAAGTCCTAGCCGAGTACAGTTAGAGTCCTACTACAGCATAATCAAGTAGTTTCCTTTGCACTGCGGCTAGTTCTAAACCTATTCGGGTAGTTACAAGAGGGGTAAGGTACATCCATGAGCTATACCTTACTCTAGAACATTCTAAGCCTATAAGCAGTCACGCTGCCCCGGGTCTGACAGATATCTTGCTACACACTACCATACAGCACCCCATCACCGCCCGGTCAAAAAAAGGCCGCCGGTTTGGTGATGTGTTGGATTTAACTAAAAGAGCATCGTGCAGCACTGCCGGTCCTACTCGTGCCGCGCTGCCACCTAGTACTGCTCCGCTAGCCACAACGTGCATCCTCGTCATGTGCTTACCCCAGCTCTGTCCCGGCTGGCCACCGCATCCGCATCTTCTACTTCTCCACATCGCCGGCACGGGCCCTTCCCCGCTAGCCGCCATAACCCTGCGTGCCATGCGGCAAGGGAAGGGCGGTGGAGGGGGGACGGTCCCCGAGCACCACCGCGACCGCATCCCCACGCATCGTGTTGTAGGGGCACTGCGGCAGGGAACAGGGAGGGGAGGAGTGGTGGGGGAGAGAAGGGAGAAGAGGGAGGAAGGAGGCGGCGGGAGGGGAGGGTGTAGTGGGGGAGAGAAGGGAATAGAGAGATAGGCAAAGGGGGACAGAAGGGATGGGTTGGTGGGGAGGGGAGGTAGCTACTGGGGGAGAGAGTGGATGGAAAATATGAGAGGAAAGAGAGGGATGGGAGAGGAGGGAGATGTGGGGAAATAATGGGGTGATGGACATCACCATCTGGTCATGACCTAGTAGTGATGTCAACTATCACTGCCAGGTCCCCTGAAATCTGGATGTGATATAAAATCACCGCCGGTTCGATTCGGTCGATTCAAACCAGCGATGATGAGGTGTTTGGGATGACTCATTCTGTGTAGCAGTGATAGCAAATAAAAATCTTTTCTTGAACCTTCTTATCCGTCCCCAGAACGTGCATTGCACGTGGCTCATGAGAGAATTAGTCTACTATTGGTTTTCCAATGAACACTCATCAAACAAATTAAGTGATGAACATCCTCGAGAAATAAGTCAATAACATCGTTTTTTCATTCTCTGTAGGTGTTGCTTTCATCCATAAGCTATATCAGCTTCTTGGACAAGCTGAGATACGTACGTGTTATCTTTCACCATATGTTAAACTTCAACGCATGCACGCTGATTACTTAGTCGTCCGAAGGTCGTATTCTAGCTACCAGCAGGGAGTTCTGAGTTAGCCTAGACAAATGCATAGCCCTCCAAAGAAAAGCACCTGTCATAAACTCAGAATAGTTCCAAAGAAATCGAAGCAAACGGCCAAATCGACGACTCTGAGACGAGTCTGAGACGAAGCATGCATGCTCATGAATGGTACTCCTATCTTAGCTTTTAACTTGTTGGTTCTTCCATCTTCCGTTGAAAACGAAGCTTGTCTTGGCCTGCGCCCTGCAGGGATATCACCATGTGCACGGAAGTGACTGTTAACTGACTGGCATCTTCCAACTAGCTGACGCTGGCTGACAACTACTTTATTGTATAACGCAAAGAAAAAAAATATATATATACAAGTAGAGTAGTGCTAGTGCACTACTACTTCAACTACTACGTGTATGTTACGGAACGAAACATATATATCATACAGAATACCCGCAAAAAAAAATATCATACAGAAAGGCTCACTGTCGTCTACTGGATCAAAGTCTAGCTAAGGGTAGCTCACATACAAAAACCTAGAGGATTTTCAGCTGTTTTCTGCCAGTAATTCAAGGGCCGGGAATGCTATGATAAATTAATTAAACATACCTGGAGACTGGAGGTTGCACGCATGCGAAGTCAAATGCGGTCGGTGATCTGTGTGGCTGCTTACCATACTGCTTGCCGAAGTATCCCATATTTTGGGGAGGCTGAACTAGCACTAGTATAAACCGTGACTGACAGAGAGATGA
The DNA here is from genome assembly GCF_016808335.1 of Panicum virgatum. Classification (NCBI taxonomy): domain Eukaryota; kingdom Viridiplantae; phylum Streptophyta; class Magnoliopsida; order Poales; family Poaceae; genus Panicum; species Panicum virgatum. Next base: position 37,811,023 of record NC_053148.1, on the reverse strand, counting down.
ATTGGCCGCATTTGGTTTCTTCGGAACACGCAAGCCGAAAAAGAAATTTTGCATGCATAGAGTACTAAATGAAGTCTATGTGAAAAATCTGTTCACGGATGAGTGTAACTTTTCGCAACGAATCTAATGACGATAATTAATTGATAATTGGCTACAGTGATGCTACAATAACTATTCTCTAATTACGTGGTCAAAGGCCTCATTAGATTCTTCAGGATTCCTAGCGCAAAGTTCTTGAGTTAGTTTTGTAAACTGATTTTATTTAATACTCTTAATTAGCGGTCAAAGTGCTTTCTAGGATTTTTTAGGAAAAAACCAAATGAGGCCATTGAAGTCCTAGCTTGTATTTTCTTTTTTGAACGATTTTAGTATGTATCCTGCGCTGCGCTTTCAATTTTAATATAATATACAGCTCTTTTACTTTGTTTAGTTTTTAGAAAAATATAGAGTAGAAAACGAGACAACTAAACGTGGACCGACAAAAGTCTATATGAAGTCGAGGAAAGGAATATACCAGGTGCAAACCAATTTTTTCGTGCAAACTTGCAAACTTCTATCTAGGCCACAGGATCAACATCCAAGCGGGTGCGCAGGGGGAGTGTGATGTGAGGGGGGATTTGCAAAAGTGTGATTAGAGACGGGCGGTTAAGTGTAAAATTATATTATTTTCCATGTCTTTTGGATGTTGATCATGTGGCCCAGATTAGAAGTTTGTATGAAGAGATTGGTTTGCACATGATATGTTCTTGTCAAAGAAAGACCATAGGATAATATGCGGTCTCTCTTTTTCTGCGAGGAGAAATAAGAAGGGAATAACGCTTTCTGTATGAACAAGTTGGACAAGTCTGAGCCCGTGCAGAGCTTTCTGTATGTTTTGTTCCATATGCACATCTTAAATGAGGATCACCGTCGTTCGTCGCCTAGTATGGATTATGTGCCCCATACTATGGTTTTTTTCCTTTTCTTTTCTAGTATAATATGAATTTAAAGATAACTACCTGTGCTCCTGCGGAGACTAATTAGAACTAATATAAAATAAAAATTATAGCTAATAATTATAATTATTTATCTCACATTCTCTTTTTATCTATTAAATATTCTAGAACATACTCTGAAATATATATTTATCATTATCTAGTTGCAATAGATTTCATTTTGCATCGCACCTCCACGCCATGTTTGATATATATTCAACTGGACTATTTGTTTGTGAATTGATATTTTTATTTCTTCCATCATATATGAATAGATGGTGACATATATCATGGGTACTATTTTTATATAAATAATAGTATAAATAATATATTAATAATGATGGAAATAGTAATTTAAAATTTTATATTGGTGCACTTTATTAATATTTTTTATTTTTATATAATTTAGATTCAGATGTAGTGATTACTTTAACTTTTAATAATGATATAATTGGATAATTTATATGTAAATTTAGATTGTTATTTGTATTATTTTTTAATTGGTATAGGTGAGTAATTTATATGAAGATTGGGGGATTAATTTAGATTTTTTAATAATGACAGAGTTGGGTAATTTAGATACATGTTTTGGAGGGGTACTTTAATTTATTTTCATAATGGCAGAGGTGAGTGATTTATTAGGAAAGATAACAGATCCAATGAGCATTTTGATTAGAGTTGTTAGAGACCGGATGTTTTTTATTTTATGAGAATTTCTAAAATTTCTTTAGTTTTTTTATTATCCACCTAGGATCCTAAGTGTCTTCACGTGGAGGCTTCAAAGAAACCTCCATTTAGCAATGGTAAGATGTGATCGTTTAGTCTGCTCGGACAATAATAGGTGGTATTTTATTAGTGAGGCTGAGAGGCAGTGATAATTAAGGACGACAAATCATTGGTTATGCCCGGCCCGGCTCCCCTTTGACTCAGTATTACAGAATCCTGCAGTTTGGCAGCAGTTTTGTTCTTTTTTTCGTAGCACAGAAAATGTGCCGAATTTGTCAAACTGTGCTGCACATGTTATGGCCAAAGGCAATATAATGAAGGTGGAGGGAGAGACGTACTGGCAGGGGCATCACCATCCTTTCCGGTGACGGTGAAAAGAAGATAGCAAAACATGTTGGGGGAGATAGAATTAAGAATGCATGCAGTGAGAAACTGCCACAGCTAAAGCTGTGAGAACCTTATTCCTGAGCTAAAGTTGCTAGCATCTCGCCCATGCGCATACCTCTGAGTGTGGCTTAGATAGACGCTCAGTCCTGCTTAGCCCCAACACATCACAAAAATTCCTTTAGTTTATACATTGTACAGGAAAGTAACCACACAATTCTCCGGTCAAGATGAATGTTTCTTGTGCTTATGCCGTTAGTAACATAACGCGTAGTTTTATTATTTGACCAGGTCAACACAAAAGCTATATTTGCTTGGAAAGAAAAGTGTTGTCATGGAAGACCACGGTTTCAACTTATTTTATAGCTAGGTTTCTCCTGGGATAAAAGCGGTCTCGTGTGTTTATTAGTTTAACCATATCTTTGTTGACACATTAGGTGTGGAAACATGACTAGACCAACTGAATGTCGTCTCTTCTAATCTGCTACTCGCCTAACACGTTTAGCTTTCGGCCGGGGTTGGCGATACAGATGGATCGGATGCATGCACGTACTTAAACACATGGTGCATGCCAGGCAGTGCAAAAATAGGTGCGGTGTTTGCATGGCCAGGCAACGGATTACCTAGTTGCAGGGGCACATTTCGCACCATCCAATAACAGTACTGTTACTGTCTTAACCACATGCTTGAGCATGACCAATCCAAGCAACCAGCAAGAAGATGATCTGATCAGGCAGCGTTGTCATCATCTCAGCGTGTGAATAGAGCACGCATCACTACTACAAAAACGTTGATTTGTCCCGGTTGGGAAACCGCTGTTGTCCCGGTTTCCCAACCGGGAACGCCTGTCCGGGACAAAAGGGGGTGCCCTTTTGTCCCGGGTGTGGCAACCGGGACAAAAGAGGACAAAAGGTCTCTTTTTTTTCATGTTTTTCTTTTCTCAATTCTTTTTCTATTTCAATTATACTTTTGCATTTCAATTAAACTTATGTATTGGAATTCAGTGTGTATGATCTCCACTAATATATACATATATATATAGTTACTTATATAATATTTGTCCTAGATAGTTTTCATATATAAATTAATTCACTTATATATATATATATGTATACACATATCTATACATGTGAATTCCTTTACATATGAAAATGTCTAGGACCAATATTATATAAATATATATATACACATATATATTATTGGAGTGCTTATATATATAATACATACATACTCCATCATATTTGCATAGGTATATTCGTTCTTAATTACATAGTAGAATTCGCCTTTTGAAAATTTAATACATACATACATACTCATAAATAGAAATTTAATACCTATGAGTCACATATATATTTACATAGTTATATTCGTTCTTAATTACATATATACGCGTATGAAAGTGATCGGGTGCTCTAGCCTAAGAGGGGGAGGGGGTGAATTAGGCACTAATAAAAACTTAGACCTATGGCTCCAACTAGTTTGCACAAAACTTAAACTAAAACAATCTATCAAAATGTGCAACTAGGTTGTTCTAGTGTAAAACCCCTATCCCAAAAGAGTTTAGCAACCTATAGCCTTTACTATCAAGAAACTATTCTATGAAAGTAAAGGCATACAAATTACTAGAATGAAATGCGGAAGCTTAAAGAGCGGGATAGGAGATAGCAAACTCTTGACGCGGGTGTTTATCCCGTGGTTCGGTTAGCCACAAAGGCACACCTACATCCACGTTGTTGTAGCACTCACTAAGAGTATTGCTACTCGGCCACCAAGTCTCTTCCGTGAACACAATCACGGTCACCTTGGCCCCGGGTTCCACTAAGGAGCTTCTCCACAAAGGATGGGGGTCTCCACGTCCCCCGCACAAAGGTGTCGTCGCCGCTCCACACCAAGTCGGAGGGTCGATGACGTTGCCGGCGAGCTCCACGCTCCAAGGTGCCGGCGCACCAAGCTCTTGTTTTGGTTCACTAATGAACCACAGCACAAAGGCTCTAAGCCTTGCAAACTCACTCACTAAGAGCTAATCCTTTACACAACACTCTCAAAGTGTGCTAAGGGCTAAGGATATGATCTTGATGCTTTTGTATGGCTTGGAGATGTTCTTGGGTGTGTGTGGGATGTCCAGCAACTCCAGCAAGCTTCAAATGGCCGGGGTGAGGCGTATATATAGGCCACCAAGTCTTGTAGCCGTTGCTCCAACGGTTAGCTGAAAATCTGCGTACCACCAGAAGAACCGATGCCTCTTGGCAGGGTAGCGTCGGTTCATCCGGTCACTCATCACACGAAGTAGCCGTTGGACTCCTGATGGCTGACGCAGAGACCACCGGTTGAACCGATGCAATGCACCGATGCCTCACCGGTTCAACCGGTGCTGAAAGAATCTTCTCCTGGATGCTGACGTCATTACACCGGTGGTATGCACCGATGCACCGTCGGTTGAACCGGTGCTGAAGAAACTTCTTCTGGGCACTTGACATCGTCTCTGGTACAAAGGACGGCCATTGCACCGATGCCCTATTTTGGACCGTCGGTTCAACCGGTGCCTATAGGCTGACTTGGCTTCGATTCCCTTCTGCACCAAAGTATCAAGGCGTCGGTTCTTCCGACTACCATCGGATGCTCCGATGCCCTGGCGTCGGTTCTTCCGGTGCTCCTGAATCGAAGAGCTTTCAGGGGCTGCCCTTCGGGCCTTGCTACGCCTATTTTCTCTTTCTCTTTGTCATCACTTGAACCTACAAGCCTGAGAATGATCATCTTAACAATCATATTAGTCCAAGTGTTGTGTTGTCATTCGATTACCAAAATCACTCGAAATGGCATAAATGGTGTCATATTCGTTACAGCGTATATTGTCATATTTGCTGTGATTGTCAATATTAGATATTCCATCATAGTAGAATTCGCCTTTTGGGTCGAGGACTTGCTCAACAATAAATCCGGAGAATTGTTCTTGAATCGCCATAATCTTTTCCTCCAGTATGAGTTTATCGCGCATCTCCCCGACCTATGGAAAAAGGGGATAATTAATTTCGACTAATTAAAATATGAGTTCAAATATTAACAAGTTTTTTTACTTACTTCCTCCTCCCAATCTGTCCAGCCCTTTGGAGGACCTACCAGACCATGGATGTTCTCGCATACATAGTATGCGCACAATACAGTGCCTGGTTTCTGCCTCATACACTTTAAGAGAGAAGAAATTATCAGGTATTTACATGAATATATAATAAAACTAATAAATCGTGCAACGAATCATCCAAGCGCGTACCGGAAAATCTGTCTTGATCTTCAATTCCTTGTCAAATTTGCCTGGATGATTTTTAGCGAATTCTTTCCAAACCCTGTGCATGATTAGAACAATTATAGTCAAGTAACAAAGTGATTCAAATTATCGGTCATGGACGGAGTAGTGGTAGAATTACTTGTGCTCTCGGGGAGCTCGAGCGGTGGGGGGAGCAGGGGAATTAACGGACGGCGGGAGGGAGGAAGGGGCGAAGGAGGGAGGAAGCTAGGAAATATATGGGGGGGGGGGCCTTTTGTCCCGGGTGAAGCCACCACCCGGGACAAAAGGTCCTTTTGTCCCGGGTGGTGGCTTCACCCGGGACAAAAGTCACCACCTTTTGTCCCGGGTGAAGCCACTACCCGGGACAAAAGGACCTTTTGTCCCGGGTGGTGGCTTCACCCGGGACAAAAGGGGCTTTTGGGCGGGCCGGGAAAATTCCCAGCCCGCGGCCCACTTTTAGTCCCGGGTAGATCTACCACCCGGGACAAAAGGGGCCGTTTTCCCTCGTTCCCGCCTAATGTTATGTTTGTTTTTGTTTCTTTTTACTTCTCTTTTAAAATTGGCTTTCATTTGTTAATTCAGTTAATAAAATTATGATTCCAAAAATTATGGAACAAAATTTCTTATCTCTATATAAACTTGATACATGCAACAAAAATAATTAATTTTCATTCAAGTGATTGGGTCAATGAAATATCTAACTTTTTTGAAATCATATTTGTTATTTTGACCATGCAAAAATATATTAGGAGAAATTTTTTTTTCAAACTGTTGCTTTTCGACAGAAAGTGGATTCTATCACGATATTAACGTTTAAAAAGTGAATTTTAGATAAAATTAAGCAATTTCATGATATTAATGAGTAGTGTGTGAGTTTGAGAGATAGTGTGTGTTAGTGAGATTGTGTGTGTTAGTGAGAGAGTATAGTGTGTTAATGTGAATGTAATTTCATGAAATAAATAAAATTTGTTGAGTAATCCATTATTGAATGAAAATTATAATTGAGTCTAGTAATTAAGTGAAAAATATATAAAATAATATATATAACACATAAAGTATAATTGTACAGTACATATATAATAAAAGTATTCGAATTGCGATTATGTTTTTATACAATAATATAAAATGATTCAAGTACATGAAGGATTAGCGGTAACAGACTTTCTCTTCACAAATGTCCCTTGATTATGATCACGGCGCAAGTATGGAGCATCATCATTGGCTAGCAGGATGCATGGATCAGCATTTACTTCGAAAGGTGGAATGGCAACAAAATTATTATATTCTTCTAAAAAGTCTGTCTTGTCCTCCACTCCAACGATGTTTCTCTTTCCTGATAGAACTATGTGTCGCTTAGGCTCATCCTTTTGCTTGTTTATCCCCTTCTTTGGCTTGCTGGACATGTCCTTAATGTAGAAAACCTGAGCAACATCCTGGGCTAGGACAAATGGCTCGTCTCTATACCCAAGTTTGTTGAGATCAACTATTGTCATCCCATACTCATCTTTTGTTACCCCTCCTCCAGATAGCTTAACCCATTGGCAACGAAATAGAGGCACCTTGAAATTGGGACCGTAATCCAGCTCCCATATCTCTTCAATGTAGCCGTAATATGTGTCCTTTTTTCCATTATTGTCCGTGGCATCCATACGAACACCGCTGTTTTGGTTGGTACTCTTTTTATCTTGGGCTATCGTATAAAATGTGTTTCCATTTATCTCGTACCCTTGGTATGTTAAGATATTCCAAGATGGTCCCCTACCCAATAAGAACAGTTGTTCTCTTATATCCATGTTATGCATTAGATGCTTCCGCAACCAACTGCAGAAAGTGTTCATGTGCTCACGTGTAATCCATGCCTCAGACTTTTCCGGGAAATTGGAGAGCAGAATTTTCTTGTGTTCCTCTATATATGGGTCAACCAAGGATGATTGTTGAAGAACCGTATAATGCGCTTTCTTGAATGAGAAATCATCTGTGCAGATATAAGATTTCTTTCCTAATGTACCCTTTCCAGTTAGTCTCCCCTCATATCGCGATTCAGGGACTCCAATCGGTTTAAGGTCATCAATAAAGTCAACACAAAAGTCAATGACCTCCTCAGTTCCGTAGGCACTGGCGATGCTTCCTTCTGGACGAGCTCTATTACGAACACATTTCTTGAGTACCCCCATGAACCTTTCGAATGGAAACATGTTGTGTAGAAATAGTGGTCCGAGGATATCAATCTCTTTGACAAGGTGCACTAGAAGATGTGTCATGATGTTGAAGAAAGATGGTGGAAATATCAGCTCAAAGCCAACAAGACATTGCACCACATCGTTTTGCAGCTTTATCAAATTCTCCGGGTCAATTATCTTCTGAGAAACTGCGTTGAGGAAGGCACATAACTTCACGATGGTTAACCGGATGTTATCAGGCAGAATCCCCCGCAGCACAACCGGAAGAAGTTCGGTCATAAGCACATGGCAGTCATGGGACTTGAGATTTGTAAATTTCTTCTCTGCCAAATTTAAGATTCCTTTTATATTGGATGAGTATCCAGATGGAACCTTTATACTGCTCAAGCAGTCAAACATGGTTTCTTTCTCTTCCTTGCTAAGAGTATAGCTGGCAGGACTTAAGTATTGTCGTCCATTATCTCGCTATTGTGGATGTAAGGCATCTCGTTCTTCCATACGTTGCAATTCATGACGTGCTTCTACTGTATCTTTTGTCTTTCCGTACACTCCCAAGAATGCTATCAGGTTGACGCAAAAATTCTTCGTGAGGTGCATCACATCAATTGCATGACGAACATCTAAGACTTCCCAATATGGTAGCTCCCAAAATATAGATTTCTTTTTCCATATGGGCGCCATTCCGTTTTTGTTCGGAACAGGTTGGCTACCAGACCCCTTTTCAAAAATAACTTCTAGATCTTTTACCATGTTGAAGAGGTCTTTACCACTACGGTGCATCGGTTTTGTTCGGTGGTCCGCTTGGCCTTTGAAATGCTTGCCCTTCTTTCGTACCGCATGCCTGATGGGAAGAAACCGACGATGACCCATGTATACAACCTTCTTACAGTGAGTCAACCATATATTATCGGTATCATCTAAACAGTGTGTGCATGCTTTGTATCCCTTGTTCGAATGTCCTGACAAGTTACTAAGAGCAGGCCAGTCATTGATCGTTACAAGCAGCAATGCTCGTAGGTTGAAGTTTTCCTGTTTGTATTCATCCCACATCCGTACACCTTCATCGCCCCAGAGCAATAAGAGTTCTTCGACCAATGGTCTTAGGTACACATCAATGTCATTTCCGGGCTGCTTTGGACCCGGGATAAGCACTGGCATCATGATGAACTTTCGTTTCATGCAGAGCCATGGTGGAAGATTGTACAGACAAAGAGTCACGGGCCAAGTGCTATGACCACTGCTCATCTCACAAAAAGGATTCATGCCATCCGTACTCAAACCGAACCTTATGTTTCTCGCATCCAAATCAAATTTAGGGTACGTTCTATCTATTTTTCTCCACTACGACCCATCAGCGGGGTGTCTCAACATCGAGTCTTTCTTGCGTTCCTCTTTGTGCCATCGCATCAACTTAGCATTATCTTTATTTCTAAACAGACGCTTCAAACGTGGTATTATAGGCGAATACCACATGACCTTCGCAGGAACTCTCTTCCGGGGAGGCTCCCCCTCGACATCTCCAGGATCATCTTTTCTAATCTTGTAACGCAATGCACTACATACGGGACATGCATCCAAATTCTTGTACTCGCCTCGGTAGAGGATGCAGTCATTGGGGCATGCATCTATCTTTTGCACTTCCAGTCCCAAAGGGCAAACAAGTTGTTTGGCTTCATACGTTGTGGCAGGCAATTCATTGTCCTTAGGAAGCATTTTTTTAACAAGTTTGAGTAATTCACCAAATCCCTTGTCGGATACACCATTTGTCGCCTTCCATTGCAGCAACTCCAAGGTGGTGCCAAGTTTCTTAAATCCATTTTGACAATCTGGGTACAACAACTTATGGTGGTCCTCTAAAAACTTCTGGAACTTCAACCTCTCCGTTTCACTCTCACAGTCTGCCTGCACATTGTGCAATGCCTGCCCCAGATCGTCGCTAGGATCATTTTCTGCTACATCTACTTCGGGCTCTTCCATGGGAATATCGTCATCGAATGCACCGATTCCAGCATTCCCGGGAAAGTGGTCGTCAAAATCTTCTTCTTCATTGTCTTCCATGGTAACCCCCTGTTCTCCGTGCTTCGTCCAACAAACATACTTTTTCATGAAACCATTTGCGAAAATGTGGCTGTGTAGGATTCTTGAAGATGAGTAATCCTTGTTATTGTTGCAATGAACACACGGGCAGCACATAAAACCATTCTGATTGTTTGCCTCAGCCACAGACAAAAAATAATGCAGGCCATCAATGAATTCTTTCGAACGTCGGTCAGCATTGTACAGCCATTGCCGGTCCATCTGCATTTTAAATAAATCGATTTGAATTCTTTACACGTATCGAATAAATAAAATATATCAAACCTAAATTAAACTAAATGTAACATAACATGAATAATTAAAAGATATGCAATATCCATCATACATCTTGATTAATTAAAAGGAGTACTTAATCCATTACAGAACTTAACAAAGGAGTACTATACATGAAATTTAAAAATTCGGTCAACAACTCATAGGTTTTCAACCGTCCTTGCGTTGGAATGCAGAATGTTCTAACGGATTTCTTGCTGGCGCAGAAAAAGATGGCGGAGCTGAAACCTCCGAGTTTGGTGGTGACGAACCGTAACGCCGCAATAAATCCTCAAGATCAAACGGAGGTTCCTCGCCCCTTGCCATGCATTCTCTATATTCTTTTTCCAAATAACGGAGCGCTGCCCTATGAAAAGCACTAGGTTTTTTGGACCGACGACCTACTCGAGTTGTGCCCTTCTCTCCAGAAGGACAACGATCACCCCCACCGGCGCCACTCCCTCCAGCTGGTGAAGCCATATTTTACTGAAAAATACCTTTATTTTCCACAAAATTATAAATTCTTACCATTACAAAGCAAAGATTTTTTTTACTTCTAAATGGTTTCAATGTGAGCCTGATTAAATACATCACTAGAGTGTCAAAATAATCCATTCATAATACAAAAAATTCTAATATACTCATTTCATTAATTCATTCATGAATAAAAAAATCAACTATCCACAATATGGTCATATATACAAGTACATCACATGAAGTGTCTACAATCATTCTAAAAATTTCTACTATCCACATACTCATCTAAATCTAAAAGAAAATCACACCTACATATATATGCAATCTAGCTAAATGTCCAAGAAATGAGCTAACTACACATTTTCTCTATTTCTAAAGCATGAAATGAGCTATACAATCCAAGGAAGAAGAGAAAAACAAGCCCCAAACCTTTAGCGCCGATGGATGGATGGGGAATCAAATATCTTCACAAATATGGTGAAGAAATGAGCAAGAACTCCTCTATCCCGAGCCAAGAACAGCAAGAAAACAAGTGAGCTGAATGGCTCGGGCGGGGGGAGAGGGAAGGGGATAAGGGGGCCAAGGCCTTTTGTCCCGGTTGGAGACACCAACCGGGACAAAAGGGGGTCCTTTTGTCCCGGTTTGTGTCTCCAACCGGGACAAAAGGCCCCTGTCCCCCCGCTGGCCCGGCTAGCCGTTGGACCCGGGACAAAAGCCACCTATTGTCCCGGGCCCAAAGGCTGCCGGGACAAATGGCCTGGAACAAAGGCCTGTTTTGTAGTAGTGCATGCCATTCATTGCATTTATTTTCAACACGAAACTATCAACACCGTTACATTTATGATGAGCTGATGAGTTCCCTTTTGCTGGAAAAAAAAAGATGACTTGAAATTTCAGGTGCTGCATGCATGTAGCTAATGCATATCCGACCCATCTATCGACATGCCTGGAAATATACCTCCCATGCCCTTATCTTGGATGTGACCTAATTGCCGAGGACGCAGCAAGGATTCTCCCCTGATAGCAGGTATCTCCAATTCTCCATGCATCGCGACCACTCCTTTTCTGCATCTCTGTTTCCCTGTGGCACCAAGGCACACACACACAAGATAAAGATTTGCACACATGTCGGGCATGTGGCGCATATTCCGTGTTTGCATGAGGCGACAATGAGATGATAGACTATATGATGATGTACTACAGTGAAATTTGACGAGAGCACACAGTTCCTTCGTTTCCTCGGATCCACTACGTGAAATATGTGTAGAGAGAGCCACATGTAGATCACATCTGGAACCATCTGATGCACTTCGGCATTTCGACGCCGGTTGATAGGATGATGCCTGGCATCTGGATGGTCGTGTGCATTCGTCTGGTACTATTCGACAAACCGTGCGCAGCCATATGGCGACCTCCCCGCCTGAAATTGTATAGGATGTTGTCAGGTCTTAAGGGATTCGCTTTCTAGTGTCCCTGCAAGAGTTTCTATCTTTCCCTAAAGCTTTTTACAGAGTGGCCTATATATATATTACAGTGTTAGTAACAATAATTAGTATCTTTCTTATTATTACCATGAAGCCACCTAGAATCCTAGGCGGACACTCTGAAAAAATAAAGAAATTTTATAAATTCTCACAAAAATCAGAAACATCCAGCCATCAATCCAACAACTCTAATTATAATAATCAATCTGATTTATTATCTTTTCTAATAAATTACCCACCTCTGCTATTATGAAAATAGACTAAAGTAACCCCCTAAACATGTATCTAAATTATTCACCTCTGCCATTATAAACAAATTATAAAGTAACCACCCTAATCTTTATGTAAATTATCAACCTATGCCATTATAAATAATACAAATACCCCCCCTAAATTTGCATATAGATTATCCAATTATGTAATTATTATTGCAAGTTAAATTACTCCATAAAAATCTAAATTACTATTTCTATCATTATTAATATATTATTTATATTATTATTTATATAAAAAATACTACCCATGATATATATCACCATATATTCGTGTATGATGGAAGAGATGAAAATACCAATTCATAAATAAATAGTTCAACTAAACATATATTGAATACATAAGGAGGAGTGATGCAAAATAAAATCCACTACTACAGAATAGGCCTTTGTTACAAGCCATTTGTCCCGGCAGCCTTTGGGCCCGGGACAATAGGTGACTTTTGTCCCGGGTCCAACGGCTAGCCGGGCCAGCGGGGGGGAGGGGGGGACAGGGGCCTTTTGTCCCGGTTGGAGGCACCAACCGGGACAAAAGGTCCCGGTTGGTCCCGGTTGGTGCCTCCAACCGGGACAAAAGGCCTTGGCCCACTTATCCCCTTCCCTCTCCCCCCGCCCGAGCCATTCAGCTCACTTGTTTCTTATTGTTCTTGGCTCGGGAGAGAGGAGTTCTTGCTCATTTCTACACCACATTTGTGAAGATCTTTGATTCCCCGTCCATCCATCGGCGCTAAAGGTTTGGGGCTTGTTTTTCTCTTCTTCCTTGGCTTGTATAGCTCATTTCATGCTTTAGAAATAGAGAAAATGTGTAGCTAGCTCATTTCTTGGACATTTAGCTAGATTGCATATGTAGGTGTGATTTTCTTTTAGATTTAGATGAGTATGTGGATAGTAGAAATTTTTAGAATGAGTGTAGACACTTCATGTGATGTACTTGTATATATGACCATATTGTGGATAGTTGATTTTTGTATTCATGAATGAATTAATGAAATGAGTATATTAGAATTTTTTGTATTATGAATGGATTATTTTGACATTCTAGTGATGTATTTATTCAGGCTCACATTGAAACCATCTAGAAGCTAAAAAAATCTTTATTTTGAAACAAGTATACGTCGTTAATCTCCATCCAACGGTGATGGCACTACCTTTCGGGGATACACGATGCACTATAAGGACGTCGCGAATCGATTGATCGCATCACCAGCACTTCCGATTGATAAGAAGACAGCATTTGACGCAGTCAGCATGGCCATTGTTGTACTGAGAGCATATCAACGAGCATGCTACCTGTGCCAAGTGCTGTGCCTATTAATCGTAAATGTTGGTGCTGCGACTGGCCGATTGGTGACATCCTTGTACCGCACCGTGTCCCCCCGAAAGGCAGTGTCATCACCGCAGGGTTGAGGTTACTGACATATACATTTTTCAGAAATAAAGGTTTATTTTTCTTCTAGAGGGTTTCTGGATATTGAAAAGAGTGTACTCCTGAAACTGAAGGGTGTCAAAGTAATTAAAAGTTATAGAGATTTCTTTCAATTAATTAGAGATTTCTTGAGGATTAATGATACATTTCATCTTTTTTATATGATTTCATTGTTATTTGCAGGAGTTATTAATCTGATCATTGTAATTGTAATAGTAAATAATTTTTGCATTGCAATGGTAAGAATTTATAATTTTGTGGAAAATAAAGGTATTTTTCAGTAAAATATGGCTTCAGCAGCTGGAGGGAGTGGCGCCGGTGGGGTGATCGTTGTCCTTCTGGAGAGAATGGCACAACTCGAGTAGGTCGTCGGTCCAAAAAACTTTGTACTTTTCATAGGGCAGCGCTCCGTTATTTGGAAAAAGAATATAGAGAATGCATGGCAAGGGGCGAGGAACCTCCGTTTGATCTTGAGGATTTATTGCGGCGTTACGGTTCGTCACCACCAAACTCGGAGGTTTCGGCTCCGCCATCTTCTTCTGCGCCAGCAAGAAATCTATTAGAGCATTCTGCGTTCCAACGCAAGGATGGTTGAAAACCTATGTGTTGTTGTCCGAATTTTTAAGTTTCATGTATAGTACTCCTTTGTTAAGTTATGTAATGGATTAAGTACTTCTTTTAATTAATCAAGATGTATGATGGATATTGCATATCTTTTAATTATTCATGTTATGTTACATTTAGTTTAATTTAGGTTTGATATATTTTATTTATTCGATACGTGTAAAGAATTCAAATCGGTTTATTTAAAATGCAGATGGACCGGCAATGGATGTACAATGCTGACCGACGTTCGAAAGAATTCATTGATGGCCTGTATTATTTTTTGTCTGTGGCTGAGGCAAACAAGCAGAATGGTTTTATGTGCTGCCCGTGTGTTCATTGCAACAATAACAAGAATTACTCATCTTCAAGAATCCTACACAGCCACATTTTCGCAAACGGTTTCATGGAGAAGTATGTTTGTTGGATGAAGCACGGAGAACAGGGGGTTACCATGGAAGACAATGAAGAAGAAGATTTTGACGACCACTTTCCCGGGAATGCTGGAATCGGTGCATTCGATGACGATATTCCCATGGAAGAGCCCGAAGTAGATGTAGCAGAAAATGATCCCAGCGACGATCTGGGGCAGGCATTGCATAATGTGCAGGCAGACTGTGAGAGTGAAACGGAGAGGTTGAAGTTCCAGAAGTTGTTAGAGGACCACCGTAAGTTGTTGTACCCAAATTGTCAAAATTTATTGAAGAAACTTGGCACTACCTTAGAGTTGCTGCAATGGAAGGCGACAAATGGTGTATTCGACAAGGGATTTGGTGAATTACTCAAACTTGTTAAAAAAATGCATCCTAAGGACAACGAATTGCCTGCCACAACGTATGAAGCCAAACAACTTGTTTGCCCTTTAGGATTGGAAGTGCAAAAGATACATGCATGCCCCAACGACTGCATCCTCTACCGAGGCGAGTACGAGAATTTGGATGCATGTCCCGTATGCAGTGCATTGCGTTACAAGATTAGAAAAGATGATCCTAGAGATGTCGAGGGGGAGCCTCCCTGGAAGAGAGTTCTTGTGAAGGTCATGTGGTATTTGCCTATAATACCATGTTTGAAGCGTCTATTTAGAAATAAAGATAATGCTAAGTTGATGCGATGGCACAAAGAGGAACGCAAGAAAGACTCGATGTTGAGACACCCCACTGATGGGTCACAGTGGAGAAAAATAGATAGAACGTACCCTGAATTTGATTTGGATGCGAGAAACATAAGGTTCGGTTTGAGTACGGATGGCATGAATCCTTTTGGTGAGATGAGCAGTGGTCATAGCACTTGGCCTGTGACTCTTTGTATGTACAATCTTCCACCATGGCTCTGCATGAAACGAAAGTTCATCATGATGCCAGTGCTTATCCCGGGTCCAAAGCAGCCCGGAAATGACATTGATGTGTACCTAAGACCATTGGTCGAAGAACTCTTATTGCTCTGGGGCGATGAAGATGTACGGATGTGGGATGAATACAAACAGGAAAACTTCAACCTACGAGCATTGTTGCTCGTAACGATCAATGACTGGTCTGCTCTTAGTAACTTGTCAGGACATTCGAACAAGGGATACAAAGCATGCACACACTGTTTAGATGATACCGATAATATATGGTTGACTCACTATAAGAAGGTTGTATACATGGGTCATCGTCGGTTTCTTCCCATCATGCATGCGGTACGAAACAAGGGCAAGCATTTCAAAGGCCAAGCGGACCACCGAACAAAACCGATGCACCGTAGTGGTAAAGACGTCTTCAACATGGTAAAAGATCTAGAAGTTATTTTTGGAAAGGGATCTGGTAGCCAACCTGTTCCGAACGAAAATGGAATGGCGCCCATGTGGAAGAAGAAATCTATATTTTGGGAGCTACCATATTGGGAAGTCTTAGATGTTCGTCATGCAATTGATGTGATGCACCTCACAAAGAATTTTTGCGTCAACCTGATAGCATTCTTGGGAGTGTACGGAAAGACAAAAGATACAGTAGAAGCACGTCAAGAATTGCAACGTATGGAAGAATGAGATGCCTTACATCCACAACAGCGAGATAATGGATGACAATACTTAAGTCCTGCCAGCTATACTCTTAGCAAGGAAGATAAAGAAACCATGTTTGACTGCTTGAGCAGTATAAAGGTTCCATCTGGATACTCATCCAATATAAAAGGAATATTAAATTTGGCAGAGAAGAAATTTACAAATCTCAAGTCTCATGACTGCCATGTGCTTATGACCGAACTTCTTCCGGTTGTGCTGCGGGGGATTCTGCCTGATAACGTCCGGTTAACCATCGTGAAGATATGTGCCTTCCTGAATGCAGTTTCTCAGAAGATAATTGACCCGGAGAATTTGATAAAGTTGCAAAACGATGTGGTGCAATATCTTGTTGGCTTTGAGCTGATATTTCCACCATCTTTCTTCAACATCATGACACATCTTCTAGTGCACCTTGTCAAAGAGATTGATATCCTCGGACCAGTATTTCTACACAACATGTTCCCATCCTCGGACCAGTATTTCTACACAATATGTTCCCATTCGAAAGGTTCATGGGGGTACTCAAGGAATGTGTTCGCAATCGAGCTCGTCCAGAAGGAAGCATCGCCAGTGCCTACGGAACTGAGGAGGGCATTGACTTTTGTGTTGACTTTATTGATGACCTTAAACCGATTGGAGTCCCTGAATCATGATATGAGGGGAGACTAACTGGAAAGGGTACATTAGGAAAGAAATCTTATGTCTGCATAGATGATTTCTCATTCAAGAAAGCGCATTATACGGTTCTTCAACAATCATCCTTGGTTGACCCATATATCGAGGAACACAAGAAAATTCTGCTCTCCAATTTCCCGGAAAAGTCTGAGGCATGAATTACACGTGAGCACATGAACACTTTTTGCAGCTGGTTGCGGAAGCATCTAATGCATAACATGGATATAAGTGAACAACTGTTCTTATTGGCTAGGGGACCATCTTGGAATATCTTAACATACCAAGGGTACGAGATAAATGGAAACATATTTTATATGATAGCCCAAGATAAAAAGAGTACCAACCAAAACAGCGGTTCAGATTGCAGGGGGAGAAGATATTCCAAAGGCCGATGTGGTCATCAAATGGACGTATGAGATCGGCAAAACTCTTGTACCCCCCGAAGTAGTGTCCGTGCTTCCAACGCAAATGTATAAGCTGCACCAGCACTACATGCGTGCGATGGCCAATTGCATCTTCATGCAGAGCGCAAAGATTAAAGATGACGATTTCTTACGGGGGAAGGCCATTATATGGATAAACTGGGAAGAAATTTACCAACTATTCCATCAGGAGGCCCTCAACATCTCTATGGTCGGCTTGTGGGTTCTGTAAGTATTTTACTCACCTTATGTATTGTTTTGCATAATCTCAACATACTGATCCCTTGATTTATTCGGTATCATGTAGAATGGAGATACAAACTTGCAGGAGAAAGGGATACTCTCACCTCTGCTTCATCGACCCAATTACTTGTAATTGGAGGATTCTACGCGACACTGCCGATGAGCTATACCAAAACTTGTTCAAGTACATAAGTGTTCATCACAACAAGCAAATGATATTGTTTCTTTACAACTTTGCGTGAGTGATTTCTTTCGTCTAACTCTTTCTATTCTGTAATCGAATTGTTTAAACCTTAACTATCAATAACTACCTCCGTATAATCTTGCAGTGAACACTGGGTCCTAATTGTCATAATTCCCGAGAAGAGCCTACTCGTGGTTATGGACTCATTGAGGAGACCTCTAGAACAATACGAAAATCTTCTTAACATGATGAAAAAGTAATTCTACCACTACTCCGTCGATGACCGATAATTTGAATCACTTTGTTACTTGACTATAATTGTTCTAATCATGCACAGGATTTGGAAAGAATTCGCTAAAAATCATCCAGGCAAATTTGACAAGGAATTGAAGATCAAGACAGATTTTGCGGTACGCACTTGGATGATTCGTTGTACGATTCATTAGTTTTATTATATATTCATGTAAATACCTGATAATTTCTTCTCTCTTAAAGTGTATGAGGCAGAAACAAGGCACTGTATTATGCACATACTATGTATGCGAGAACATCCATGGTCTGGTAGGTCCTCCAATAGGCTGGACAGATTGGGAGGAGGAAGTAAGTAAAAAACTTGTTAATATTTGAACTCGTATTTTAATTAGTCGAAATTAATTATCCCTTTTTCCATAGGTCGCGGAGATGCGCGATAAACTCATACCGGAGGAAAAGATTATGGCAATTCAAGAACAATTGTCCGGATTTATTGTTGAGCAAGTCGTCGATCCAAAAGGCGAATTCTACTATGATGGACTATCTAATATTGACAATCGCAGCAAATATGATAATATACGCGTATATATGTAATTAAGAACGAATATACCTATGTAAATATATATGTGTGTGTATGTATTAAATTTCTATTTATGAGTATGTATGTATTATATATAAGCACTCCAATAATATATATGTGTGTGTGTGTATATATATATATATATATATTTATAATATTGGTCCTAGACATTTTCATATGTAAAAGAATTCACATGTATAGATATGTGTATACATATATATATAAGTGAATTAATTTATATATGAAAACTATCTAGGAAAAATATTATATAAGTAATTATATATATATGTATATATTAGTGGAGATCATACACACTGAATTCCAATACATAAGTTTAATTGAAATGCAAAAGTATAATTGAAATAGAAAAAGAATTGAGAAAAGGAAAACAAGAAAAAAAGAACATTTTGTCCCGGTTGGTAACACCAACCGGGACAAAAGGGTGCGCTAGCTATGTGGCACTGGCAGCACCTTTTGTCCCGGTTGCCAGACACGGGACAAAAGGACCCCCTTTTGTTCCGGCCTGGCGTTTTCGGTTAGGAAACCGGGACAACAAAGGTTTCCCAACCAGGACAAATTAGCCTTTCTGTAGTAGTGATCTATTGTAACTAGATAATGATAAATATATATTTTAGAGTATATGTTAGAATAGTTAATAGATGAAAAATGTTGTGAGATAGATAATAATAATAATTGACCTTATTGTTATATTAATTCTAATTAGCCCGTGCGGGAGCACAGGTTGATAGACTGGTTTTCTTAATTGGATAACAGTTTTTCCCTGCAGTTTTGGTAAATTACCAACAACAAAATCCTCAACCTCATTGTATAGTTTTATGGTTTGTTAACCAAATGTACTAAAACCATTGGCCATTTTAAAAAGAAGCTGTTAGAAGAAATAATTATTAGTCTTGTTTGGTCTAGGAAATAACTCAAGTGACAAGGATTTGGAAGCAAAGAACAGCACCGACCAGGGGTAAGCTACAACCAAACGGAAGCCATCAACATTTCTTTAAAAGCACATCAACAGGTCATTCTTTAAGAGAGAAAAAAGCCGTATGTGTGTATCCCACTATCCCATGAAAGAATTCAAAATTTTGAGGTGACATGTAGCTTGTAATTTAACTCAACTGGCTGCAGTTGTCTGATTTGCAAAGAAGAAAGGTTGTGTCGTGAAACAATTAAGTATCCATCCATTTCACTACAAGATTCTTTTTTTCGTTTCTTTGCCACAGGGCTCCACAGCTCTGACTTTCAAAGTCAATATGATGCCAATTTGACGTGTTTACACCTTACTATATCATTGTAGTTAATTTTAAAAAGTGTGAATGCGTTTAATAGGACAATAATTATAAGCTAGCTAGGAAAGATTGATATGCCAATAAGATTTATAAAGACAAAGACAATTTTTTTAAGAAAAAAAATCAAAACTGCTGATACATGGGGAAAGTGATTTTAGGAGCATTTGCAGGCCTTTCCCTTGTGCTTCCGGCACACTAAAAAACACACCCCAGATTCTGATCGATAGTGAGGGGGTTGGAGGAGTGAATGCAAACCACTAGCCAGAAATAAAGGAAGACCTATCCAGAATAACCTCATTAGTTCCACTCTTTGCATTTATCCCGTACCCATTAGCAGCGTCCAAAACATGCACGGCCACACAAAACACGCCACGCACAGTTGCAGTAAAATGGATTTAAACTAGTAAACGACCACCAGCTAGTGATCGATCCACCACCCATTCAAATGGTGAGAGCGAGGACCCAGCAAGTGTCCAGCACCTGTTGCTTCTTGTACCTCATGAGTCAGTCACCCAACCAAGTACGCATCTGAAAGGTTCCTGGTTGTTTTGCTTATGAACCTCATGAGGAGTGGTTGGCTGTAAGACGAGCCCACCGGAGCAAGAGCAAGTGTTGTTTTGTGAGCCAAGAGTCTCTGCCCGGTCAGTTATGGGAAGTGTTCCTCGTTAGGAGATGACCATCAGACCCGATGCCCAGATGGTTCCTGTCGAACAGAATGTGTCTGCTGTATGTGTGTCGTCCGCTCGACCAAGCAAGCATGCCTGCTGGTCCATTTGTTCAAACCTACTATCTATGGTACTTTCTCTAATTGTAAATATATGACAATTTAGGATTTGTCGCTGATCAACTTTTTTAGCTTTAGCCATCAATATATCAAATTTGATATAAGTTGACAAGTGACACCACCAGATTGTTGGTATTATATATTCATCAGAAAATATTTTTCATGATATTTAACCTTTCTATTTTGACATGATATTTTTTTAAAAAAAATCGCTAGTTACATTGAAGAGAGAGTAAGTTTTGTAGTAAATAAAGTCCCTTTTTGCTTCCTTTCTCCATCTATAATTAATAAAGTCCGTTTTTATGTTCGATGTGTGTTTTCTTTTCTATAGTTGAGAGGAGTAATTTAGACTTTGCCTAATAATTATTACTTGCCGTTTTTTCAGTCTCCGGATGAAACAGAGTACTAATACTGTATATCTAGTTCTACAATTAAATGTGAAACTAAGTTATTCTTACTATAAGACTAGTCCTAGAGAATAGTATCATATCATGTTGGTGCATCCAAGACTGCCACGATATAAAAACGTACAAACCTATATATTGCATGTCCAGTCCCTTTTCCGGGTTTTATCGGGCATCCTGAGGTTGACGTCCCCGACCCAGAGCCGGCCGCCCTTGCTGTGCCGCGTCCCTCTCGGGCTCTCGGCAGGCAGCCCCCCCTGTCTGTGTGCGATTTGGTGCCCCTCCCGGCGCCCTTTTACCCCTCGCGCAGCCCCAGGGACGGGACCCTCCCTCCTCCACACTTTTAAATACAGCCAGAACCACCCTTCTCCCCGCAGGCACACGAGTGAACTCAAACTGCGACCACCCTGATCCGTCTCCCTCTCGTCTTCCTCTGCCCGCTCGCACCCCGGAGCCCCCGAGCGAGAACGGAGCGCGAGCTGCCGCCGCCAGCAGCCGCGGCGGGCACCATGGTGAGTCACCTGGCGGGGCCAATTCCTGGGCATTTCCTTAGCTCGATCTTCCTTGTTGCTGATCTCTGGTGGCCGCGCGCGGTCGTGGCGCGCAGGAGGACGGCGGCAACGCACGGCGCGCGGAGCGGTGGGAGGGGTACGTGGACTGGCGGAACCGGCCGGCGACCAGGGGCCGGCACGGCGGCATGCTTGCGGCGTCCTTCGTGCTCGGTAAGCGACCCCGCCCCCCGATTCCAGATTCTTCTGCCTAGAGCTCCGCGGTCGCCGATCGCGGCCGGGCCCCGGATCGACCTCACCTCCTGGTTGGTTTGGGCAGAGCGCGGAAGAAAAAAAAGAAGGCAGCGGCGCCAGGCGAGGCCCGCGCGGCGGATCGAATAGGATGCCGGCCCTCCATGCACGGAGTCGGAGCACACCCTCCTCCTCCCCTGCACGCTCTGGCCTCTGCAGAAGCAGCTGCCCCTGCAACCCTGAAAGACACGGCTTCCATCTCCTCCGCTTTCTTCCTCCTCCTCGCTTTTCCCCGATCGCCCGCCCGGGCTCGGCTGCTCTGCTTTTGGACAAGTGGGCGCTCGAGACCCTTCCTTCTTTCTTCCTCACCACCTCGCCGTCCCCCACTGGTGTCCGTTGGGCTCCATTCCCGCCCCTCCTTTCGCTCCCTTTCACATACAGTTCCCGCTGCTTCCGGACGCAACTTGCCCGCCAGGGAATTCGGCGCCTTTACCGCCCAATTGCGCCACGAACCCGAGAAAAAGCAGAGCCCCAACTTGCTTCCGGCGCATGACCCGTGCCTGCAACTGGTGGATTCCTGAAGGTTTTTCTTTTTTTTTTGGGGGGGGGGGGGGGGGTGTTCCATGAGCAGCAGAGCTGCTCGCGTCCATGGTCGATCTTGATCCGTTCGTCTTCTTCAGCGCAACTGGCTCACCAAACTGATCGCGAGGTGTATGAGTCCGTGGCTGCCCTCGTTCCAGGGAATGAACACCTCCTGCTACTTTGCTGCTGCGATCTGGAAGGCTCCGCCTGCCTGCGGACAAGTTTGATTGCATGTGCGAAGGGGAAACCAGTTTGTTTTGTCATCCTGTCTGCCATCATCGTTAGGAATTCAGGACAGGATCGTGTGTGCCGAGAGAGGGAGGGGCCCTCTGTTTTTAGTCCAACCGTTCCAGGTTGAGACAAGAGAGAGAGAGAGAAAAGAATACGAGTATCACCCTGAACCGGACCCGCATTGAAAGGTGGCACGAATCGCAAACGCACGATTGGGTCGCGGCGGGGCAGTAAATTCCACCGGCTGGCCGGTACGCATCGGGAACGGCACACGGCCGCATATCATGGAGGACGTTATGTCCGTTACCACCGCACATGCTGCTTGCGTAATCAAATATTTTTTATTTTATTCTTCAACCAGTGGATCGAATTTGCCTTTTTTCAAAATAGTAAAAACGTTACGCTCCTTTACTGGACTGGAGTAGTTTGTAATTTCCACTTGGAAATTTCATCATGTTCCAAATGGGTTGCGTAGGGCAGCCACAATGTGAGCAAAAAGGTAGCCTTAAGCATTGAATGCAGCTACACTTCTTGACCATAAACATTGTGGGGGATAAATCACAAGTAACATCCAACAAAAATACACCACATGCTTGAGGTCCATAAGGCAATAAAATATAATACCATGAATAAACAATACATTCCCATGAACTTGTAGTGGTTGAGAAACGTAAATTGTTTTTCCCCTAGCTAGGCCCACCTTGTTTCTCCAACAAGATTTAACTATTGTAGAATTGGCCATAGTTACAGCTGACTGCGCGGGGGCCCACCGGTATTGCCATCATAGCAATATACATTGGTGCTGCCCTTATTAATAAGTAAGATAGCAGTCTGACGACAACTACCGTTGGTCATGCCCATGGTGTGGTGCATGCTGAAACTAGCTGACATCCTGACCTGAATCGCGGTTGCAGTGGTGGAGGTGCTGGAGAACCTGGCGTTCCTGGCGAACGCGAGCAACCTGGTGAGGTACCTGATGGGGTTCATGCACTACTCGCCGTCGCAGTCGGCGACGACGGTGACCAACTTCATGGGCACGGCGTTCCTGCTCGCGCTCCTCGGCGGCTTCCTCTCCGACGCCTTCTTCACCACCTACACCATCTACATCGTCAGCGCCTTCATCGAGTTCATGGTACGTACGTCGTCTATCTAGCTATCTACTCATCATTTGTCTGCATGCCACTGCCTGCAAGTTCTTCCTCCAGCGTCTATCTATTCTGATGTCATCACGCGACCAAAATATATAATTAAATATATACAAATACTAGTGGTAGCAGATGCTTCCGGATATAGGCAAATAATAAATATACATGTATCGATCGATCTCCATGTCGTCCCCGCCGTATCTCCGATCCACGCTGGCGTTAGAAGGAATATATATATATATATATATATATATATATATATATATATATATATGCAGCCCAGCTATGCAGCCATGCACGTCAGCGCTTGACCGCTGGGTCCTGGTGCCACGTCAGCAGCTAGCTGTCTCTCAGGCAGCACCCATCAAGCTAAGCGGTTAGTTGTTAATTTGGATCCAAGTGCTAATATCTTAAAGCTCCAAATTTTAACAATAATGTATCCAAATAGGAGTGCTAATAAAGTATGTTAAACTTTGGCAAAGACGTAAAAACTTTAGTACAGGTATAAGTGATAATAGGTGCTAAAATTTAGCCCTGAATTTTAGTCCTCCAAATAGCGTCATCTAAGCCGTCCAAATAAACAGCCAAGGTGATCGACGAGGCAACACGTGGCACCAGGCTCAGTTTACACCCATAGCTCTGTCATGAGCGACCAAGAGTCGCTGTCATCACTGATCTCTCAAGGTGATCAGCCGAACGTAGCGTCTTGCGCGCTCCACGTCCATCACTTTGTCGAATGCCCGCACTCACACTCTCAGCCGGCCAAAGCTCATGCACAGTCCCTGCTACTCGGGTTAAAGGACGGATCGGAACTGCGTGCGAGCAGGTTAGGCCGGGCCAATGATTATCTGGTAGTCATCACTTTATTCGCCAACAAGATGACGATATGGGCCGGATTTTGACCCGATACCCTGGGTCAAAGGGAAGCTAATCACACCTTGTTAATCGCACATTGCGCTGTCACGGCACCAACCTACTATGCGTGTAGCTAGTCTGGGGTATGGGCGTAACCATGCCGTGCGTATTCTGTCATTGCAAATTTCCGTGGCAGGGAAGATGGCAGTATTATTCGTGCGCTAAATGGTGTGCGTGTGTGTGTTGTTCTTTTGAGATTTTTTTTTCACTTTGATGCTGAAAGTATCATCATCCCTTGTGGCCGTGTCTGAGTATACGGCCGGCCGGCCGGTATCCACTGGATGAGTAGGATGGATGTTGATGCGTAGCGGGTAAAGTGACACGTGTGCGCGGATCACGTGGGTGTGCCTCCTAACAAGTCGAGCGGCGTAGTCGTACTTTTTTTTGGACCTTGGCGTAGTCGTACTTGCAGGGGAAAGAAACGAGTCAGTAGTTATTTGCATCAGCAACCGTAAGGTGTAGGGGAATTTCAGCGGTTGATCGAGGGCGATGGGGTGTGAATCACGCAGACGTAATATAAGAAAATACTATATTCCCTCTAAGTATAAAGTCGCAGCACAAGCTCGGAAAATGCACATGACAGGCAATACTTGGATACAGCATGGCCTGGGCGGCCGCCTGGGTGGTCGCCGCCAGGCACACGCAGGTACCGTACCGCGCGCCGCTCTCGGCGGGTGCCGTCGGCGACCGTACCCATTCCTCCCTGGGCGAGTCGATCGGTGGGCGGTGGCGCCGCCCGCGGATGCCTTCTCGCTGTTGCCCACACATGCCGACGGCGCGGCGAGGCCAATCCTGGGCGCGGGGCCGGCGAGGGAATCTCACCGCCCCCGCCACGCACGATAGACTTGTTAGGAGGCACCCGCGCCTGTCAACATCTCCCCGTGGTCAGGGCTGGGACAAAGGGCCTGTTCGGCTGGTAAGATGAATAATGCTCGACTAGTAGAATAAATAATATTTTATAAGAGAAAATAAATCGTAATATACCAGTCTTGCACTGTTCATCTACCAGTCCAACAGGCTCAAACCGTGTGTCACTGGCGGCGGAACGTTCTGGAGCCTTTTTTGTTTTTCCTCTGGCGCGGTCCGTACCGAACCACCACCTATCCAGAGCATAGCCGACCACCACCCTGGACACCAGACACGTAAACATTTGAATATTTGCCATCTGGGCACTTTACATCGGACTGGCACGATTGATCCGAAACACCTGGGTTCCGTCCGTGTACGGCGCTGCAAGTCATGCCCGCCACGTCGCGACGCGGCGTCGAACGCCAAGTCGCCAAGGCCAGAAAGGCTCCTCTCGCTGCCGCGCACCGTGCCGCTAGCTGCCGCGCCCGGAACCGCTCTCACTTGAGGGGCCGCGGGGGTTTGTGATTTGTTTGCGGCCGGACGCAGGCCCCGCGTATCTCCAGCTTGGTCGGGAAGTTTCGGGGCCCTGCGTGCGCGGCGGGGCCGGAGTCCCGGAGGGTGGGGAGACGCCGGCCAGTGGCGGGGCCGGCGAGAGCGACGGAACTACGAGAGGCGCGTCGTCAGTCCTCTTCCGGACGTGGCCGGCGCCGGCTCTCGCTCGTTTCCTCGGCGCGGCCCAGCGGTTGGGGTCTTTTGAGATGAACCTGGAGCGAGGGGCCCGACGGATCTGCTGGTACGGTACGGCACAGCACAACCACACAGTGAAGTCTGGAGCCGTGGGGATCACGCCGTGTTCACACCCGTTTGGGCACGGCATGATACAGCAATCCAGGTCTGGCCCTTCAAGTTGATGACCAAAAGGATCCGGTCTTGTGAGGACGGGCTGATTAGATTAGGCCGACTAGCTGCACCCATCTGATGACATGTGTCCACGGCAGCAGCAACCTGCACTTGCACGCTCCCTGACACCGATCACTGTCTGACCGCACCCTCCCAGATCCCAGCCTATCGGAGCCACGCAAACACATCTCGAGTCTCGACCTCGCCGTACAGGGTTTAATAGTCAGCGCTGACAAAATTACGGAGTCAAATCGCCGGCCATCTCTATGATTGTCTGTGTTTCAACTCTCAACCCCGGGCGGACCCACACACGGTTGCTGGTCAAAGGGCTAACCGCATGGCCGCATGGGATGGGACGGGCGGTCTCCTCCCCTGCTTTGGCGCCCGGCTCACGGGCGCAAAGCGGCGCCGCGCACGGGCGGGGAAGCCGGCGCGAGTACCTTGGCCCGCCGCCGCCACTTGCGCCCGTGTGCTTGCTCGCCTTTTCGGTCGCCGTCGCCTGATATTTGCCCAATCATTCGACGTGATGGACACACGTCTCGTCCGTCACTTGGCACGATTGATATCATCTTCTCTTTACAAAGTGAAATCAACTTTGCAAAAGAACTCGCACAAATCATTTTTGCAAAGAAAACAAATCGTCATGTGACATTTAAGTCATTAACTATACAATGCATGTGGAATTTGGCCCTTGGCCCAAACACAGAGGGCCACACATCACATGGGCTGTGCAGCAATGTCCAAATTGTTTCTTTTTTCCATTATTAAAAATGCGTCCTACTAATTAGTATTTGTCTGCAAATGTCTGATGGTGCGCAGGGGCTGGTGATCCTGACGGTCCAGGCGCGGACGCCGCACCTGATGCCGCCGCCGTGCGCCGCCACCGCGCCGTGCGCGCCCGTGTCGGGGCCCCGGAAGGCGATGCTCTTCGCGGGGCTGTACCTCACGGCGCTGGGCGTCGGTGGGATCAAGGGCTCCCTGCCCTCCCACGGCGCCGAGCAGTTCGACGAGCACGCGCCGCAGGGCCGCAAGGCCCGCTCCACCTTCTTCAACTACTTCGTCTTCTGCCTCTCCTGCGGCGCGCTCGTCGCCGTCACCTTCGCCGTCTGGGTCGAGGACAACAGGGGCTGGCAGTGGGGCTTCGGCATCGCCACCATCGCCATCCTGCTCTCCGTCCCGGTCTTCGCCGCGGGCTCCGGCCTCTACCGGAACAAGGTGCCCACGGGGAGCCCGCTCACCACCATCGCCAGGGTCCTCGCCGCCGCCGCCCTCGCGCGCCGCGCCGGCGCGCAGAGCGCCAGCCACGGCGCTGTCATCGACCGCGCGCCCAGCCCCACGGGGAGCACCGACATGAAGGACTACTGCAAGCCCGGCGACATGGTGGCCAACATCGCCGCCGGCGCCGGGCCGGCCGAGCCGTCGCGGGAGCTCGCGTTCCTCAACCGCGCCGTGCGGTGCCAGGAGGAGCAGCCGGGGCAGCAGAACGGGCGCCTCGCGTGCACGGTGCAGGAGGTGGAGGACGTCAAGATCGTGCTCATGGTGCTGCCCATTTTCTTCTCCACCATCATGCTCAACTGCTGCCTGGCGCAGCTGTCCACCTTCTCCGTCGAGCAGGCGGCCACCATGGACACGCGCGTCGGCAGGCTCACCGTGCCGCCCGCCTCGCTCCCCGTGTTCCCGGTCACGTTCATCATCCTCCTCGCGCCCGTCTACGACCACGTGATCATCCCGTTCGCGCGCCGCCTCACGGGCACCGAGATGGGCATCAGCCACCTCCAGCGCATCGGGACCGGGCTCATCCTCTCCATCGTCGCCATGGCGGTGGCCGCCGTCGTCGAGGTGAAGCGCAAGAACGTGGCCGCCGACAGCGGCATGCTGGACTCGCCGAAGCCGCTGCCCATCAGCTTCTTCTGGATCGCGTTCCAGTACCTGTTCCTGGGGTCGGCGGACCTGTTCACGCTGGCGGGGCTCCTCGAGTTCTTCTTCAGCGAGGCGCCGTCGCGGATGCGCTCGCTGGCGACGTCGCTGTCGTGGGCGTCGCTGGCGCTGGGCTACTACCTCAGCTCCGTGCTCGTGTCCATCGTGAACAGCGCGACGGGGCGCGGCGGCCACCGGCCGTGGCTGCGGGGTGCCAGCCTGAACCACTACCATCTCGAAAGGTTCTACTGGGTCATGTGCGTGCTCAGCACTCTCAACTACCTCTTCTTCCTGTTCTGGGCGATCAGGTACAAATACAGAAACGCAGGGGTCATCAAAGGGTAATGCCATAGCCAATCGGCATTGCCGTTGATCGCCACGGTAGCGAGAACTGCTGGGTGTTACTGTTTATATTGGTGGCAAGCAGAGAGTAAAAAAAAAGGTACTAGGTTAACTTCTGCAGGATGTGGGGATTATATTGGTGGTGGTGGTTTATCAGGTTGTCATGAATTTGGTTGATTGGTTCAACAAGTGAATCAAGAGGTGGCTCAGTTAATCCAATATCCATTTGTTTGAATCGATCAGGCATGCCATTTACAAATGTCAAAGCAAAATTGATTACGTTTTCATCTAAGCAAAGCCCCCAAGGGGGATCAGAGATACAATCGAACCAAACGAAGAAACTTGGAACATGAGTTCGTTCTTTTTTTTCAGTTTTGGGAAAGAACCTTATTCTCACAAGTTACTGAACCAGAGAATATCTCTGCAAGTTTAACTGATAAAGCCATCACGACATAGTGATAATAATAATATGTAAGAAATTTTAAACTATCTTCGAAGTGAGAAATGGCCACATTCAGGCTATGTAGTTGCTCTAACAAACAGGGTGTTACCAAATGTCCAAATCTCAAATACATTCTAACTGCAAAAGAGCTACTTTAATGCAGTCACATCTATTCTCTTTTGAAGGAGAAGATCATAAACTCCACAAAGTACGTCATCCTTCCACCAAAAAGGTGATGAACAAGGCATCCAAATAAAGCATCTCACATGTATCTGAAGTCTATCAGACCTCTTACCACTGGTCAGATGATATCGCTTGAAGGTCTCTGGCAACCACAAATGGTGACAGACGATGCAAGCAACCTAGTGACTGGTCTTTTCATAGCAATAGTTGATCATCTTCTTTCCATAACAAAGGGCCCAACAAAAGTCTCCATGAAGGAAACGACATATTACTGATGCCATCTGGCTATCCAACACACCAGATCAAGGATTTCACCTGGAGCTCAAACTAGCGAAGTGTGAGGGAACCGTAACACCTCAGCAAATGTCATCAATCAGGGTAAACGATGCCCCGAGAATCATGGCTGCCGGCACGGTGGCTCCAAAGTAAGACAAACCAAGCAAATTAGGCAAAGGCATCGTGCTCTATTAGTATGCGAACAGCAGTCCATTTACTCAACCGTGTAGCGCTGCAAATGCTTCTTTGATTGTGATGACTTCAGCATAAACATCCTGCATTGTTGGTCGATCTTTTGGTGTCTCCATAGAGCACGAGAGACCGAGTTTAACAAGTTGCCCAATGCAGCTCTTCACGCCATCTGTAGCATTATTTTCATGGTCCAAATTGTTGGGCACATCACCATCTTCAGAACTTAGAACGATGCAAGGATCTAGAACTTCAGTAAGCTTTTGAGGAAATGCTTGTTCCACGAATTTGTGAAGGTTCAAACCATCAGTAAACATCTCATCTGTTGGACGCTTCCCTGTGAGCATTTCTAAGATGATAATTCCATAGCTGTAGACGTCGCCTTCAGTTGAGAGTTTGCTCCCGAAGCCGTACTCTATAAAATTTTGTATAATTGATCAAATAATTTAACCTCTTAATATTGTGAAAACCTGAGGAATGAGAGTACCTTCTCTTGGCTGTGATGAGTGAATTGTCAACCGTGCGGTGTGATCGTGTGCTTGGTCTTTGGTTGCAGGTACACGGGCGTCGAGTGTCGACGGAGAGCTGCCGTGGAGGTGCTGTGGCCGATGGACCATGCGGTGGATGGCGGTGAAGGACAGCCGGGACCGGAGCTCGTGCTGGACGGCAGCTGTGGCGTCCCCTCCTAGATCGAGGGCGCAAGCAGCGACGGAAGGCGGGTTTCTTGGTTTGCGCCACAAAACCAAGGAGGCGGACGGCTGTTGAAGACGCCAAGTCGTGGAGGCACGGGCGTCGGTCTCGGGACTGACGGAGGCGATGGGCGTCGACGGCGTCTAGGGCCTCGCTGCGGGCGAGGAGGTGACGGGCGTCGGGCGTCTAGGGCCGTCAGAAGGCCGAGGCGGGAACGGCGTCTAGGGCCACGGCGTGGAGGCGGGAATCTTCCCGCGCGTGGAGTTTTGGCGGTTTTCTCAAAACCGGCCACCTACCCGAGTTTCGCGGACCCCTCAAAAACCGCAATCCGGATCTTCATCGACATGGCGGCATCGCAGAGAAGGCTTCGAGTCGAAGAAAGAAACTCCGCCGTCGGATGAGATCATGTACATATTTCCGATTTTGCCCCTACGGGCATTTTAGTGTCTAATTTAGTCTGAGGGTATTTTGGACCCCTGCGTGGGCACTATAAATACCCCTCACCTCTCTCTCTCCCTTGGCGCCAGAAAAACCAGCACCACGCCACCACCTTCTCCTGCGCCGCCCTCCTCTTCCTGTCTCTCTCTCTCTTCTTCCTTCCTCTCTAGGATTAGGATTAGAGGTATGGATTCTTGAGGTTTTTGTACTGAGATTGTGTGGGAAAGGAGGCCAATCCTCCTTGTGCCCTCCGGGGTTTTGAATTCAAGTCAATCTCGTATGTTTTGTCCCTAGTTTTGGTTGAATTCGATTTTCCTTCGTCGATTCTTGAACACAAGTTGATTTGCAGGTTCTTGATGATCACGTGACTCTTTGTGATGATTCCAATCCATATAGCCTAGTGCTAAACCCCCCGGAATCACAAGTCTCCTCGGATCAAAGTTTTATTGTTTTAGAGAAAACCCCGTTCTTGCTCGGGAATACCTCGATTCCTCCCAAACCATGGAGTAATTCGTCGATTCCTTCCGTGGATATGTTCACAAGTTCCTTGTGATCGTGTCTACAAAGTTTGGCGAGGTTTGGACATGATTTGGTCCTTCGATCGTTGAGTTCTTCAAGAAATGCGGGCTGGAAAAACCTCTCTGGACTCTGTTTTTCCTAGCACCAGTTGAACCGACACTTTGAAGGTGTATGCGTTAGATCAACCGGTGAGTAGGTTTATCTGAGATTAGGGTTTTCTGGTGTTCTTCAGTTGCACCGGTGCATTAGCTACCACGAGCATCGGTTCAACCGGTGTCACTGCTGGGTTTGCAGTTTTTGTGCGTTCAACCGGCGTATAGATTTTTCTAGACGTCGGTTTAACCGGTGCTCAGTTGGATTTGATTTGCTATCTCTCTGGACAACTGCACCGGTGCTTTGGACTTGTGATCATCGGTTTAACCGGTGCTGAGAAGTTCATTTTTGAGCTCTCTCTGGACAACTGAATCGGCGATTGGTTTTGATTTTGCCGGATCATCCGGTGTGCTAACACCGGTTGAACCGACGCAGTTCAAACACATATGTCGGATCAACCGGTGCTCGCTTTTTCGCTGCAGGCTCTGTATCATCAGTTTGACCGATGTACTCATTCCTTTGTGCGTCAGATCAACCGGTGATATATACCTTGCTGTTTCTCGCGCTGCTTTTCGGTGTTTGCTTCCGCGTTGGATCTTGTTTGTTCCTAGGGCTTTCTTGTGTTGGTGTAGCTTCTCCATAGCTACTCCACACTGTGCCTAAGACTCTAGGGTTGGGTATGTACTTCGGGACTAAGCCGATCTTTCCGATTGCAAGAAATTTTAATCGGCTCCCATTCACCCCCTTTGGTCGCCCCTTCGGTCCCTCAATTGGTATCAGAGCTTGGTTAAGGTTTTCAATACCCTAACCGGTTCGAAAACCACTTGGCGACCATGGCGAGTCTTAGTAAGACCCCTGTGTTTGCCGGCGAGGACTATGCTTACTGGAAGGTTCGTATGCGTGCCTTCTTGCAGAGCATGGGAGCCGAGGTTTGGGAGATAACCAAGAACCAGGCTTACGAGGTGCTTACCGTTCGGACCACACCTCTTCAGGTCACCGAGCACGAGGCTAACGCCAAGGCTGTCAATGCCTTGTTCGCTGGCGTTTCTCGTGCGGAGTTCTCACGCGTCCAAGGTTTTCAGGAAACCCACAAAGTTTGGATGTGCCTTGAGAACTACCACGTGGGCACACCTCAGGTGAAGGCCAGGCTTTATGAGACTCACCAGCGTGAATATAAGAACTTCACACAGGAGCCGGGTGAGAGCATTGACTTGATGTTCAGTCGTTTTCAATCGATTGTGAATAAAGTCAGTGCTAACAAGCCTGCTACTACCCTTGACTACACAGAGCATGAGAAGGCTCTCAAGTTGCTCTACGCACTTGACCGCTCTGTGTGGGATCTCAAGGTGAACACCATCATTGAGTCTGCTGGCTATGAGACTCTTACGGTGAACGAGCTTTTCAGCAAGCTCAAGGCCACCGAGGTGGATAACCAGACACGAGCTAAGCTCAATGGTGCCCCTCCTTCCAAGAGCATCGCTCTTGTGACTGGCCTAGGTGGATCGAGCTCTAACGCTAACTCTGCTCTTGTATTTTCTCTTGCCTCTTTGCCTTCTGTTTCAGATGAGCAGTTGGAGACGCTAGGCGACAACGACTTGTGCCTCCTCATCAACAAGTTCCAGCGTGTCTACCACAACAGGCAGAGGAGGAAGAACCCCGGGTGCTACCACTGTGGCGATCCAAACCACTTCATCGCCGACTGCCCCAAGAAGTCCGGAGGTGGTCAGAACAACAACCCCGACTACTACCGCCACCGCGACCGCGACGAGGGAGGCTCCAATAAGGAGCGTCGGCGCCACAAGCACCGCAGTTGTGACCGGGGAGGGCGCTTCGACAAGGAGTCACTCAAGAAGCGCTTCCAGTACAAGGCCAAGAAGCAGGAGAAGGCGTTCTTGGCGCAGCTCAGCGACCTCGACAAGAGCTCCGACACCGACCGCTCTTCTTCACCAACCTCTGACGACGATGACAAGAAGAAGAAGAAGCAGGACAAGGAAGCCACCGGCTTCATCGGCCTTTGCTTGGCGGCCGGTCGGCGCAAGAGCTTCTGCACCATGGCGGGCGAGGCCAATGGTGCTCGTGCGTCTTCATGTGGACATGCTACACAAACGCATGACGACTCTTCTCCAGGATCCGAGAGTGATTCAGAGGTAAACTCCACGATTGACCTGCTTGATACGGAGGTTAGGGAGTTGTATGCCGCTCTCGACAATCAGAAGAGGCTGCTTAAGGAAGCAGCTAGAGAGCGTAGAAAGCTTAGGGCTGAGCTGGCTTGCGCTAGAGAGGAATCTGGTGAGGATGAGTGCGCTGGCTGCATATCTCACATGAATGATCTTGTTGCTCTCTGTGCCAAGCATGATGAGAATGTTGCGAACTTGGATGTTGCCAAGACTTCGCTTGCTGACGTGTCTCATGAGCTAGCCAAGGCCAAGCATGAGCTTGAACTTGTCAAGGACGCTCCCATTGTTAGTGATGTGCTTAAATGTGATGAGTGTCCTATCTTTAAGTCTGATCTATCTTCTTTGCAGTCTAAGTTTGCTACTGTTGTGTGTGAACTAGAGGAGCTTAGATCTAGGCCTGTTCTGCTTGGTGCTTGTAAGTTTTGTCCCACGCTTAGGTCGGAGCAAGATGAGAAGAATGCCTTGATTAAGTCTTTGGGGAAGACTAAGGTCATGAAGTCTAGCCCACCTATTGATTGCTCTGTTTGCCCTGGCTTGATTTCTGATCTGGATGGTCTTGCGGTAGAGAAAGCCAACCTGGAGAAGGAGAACACATACCTTAGGGCGATTCTTGGTTGGGTTTCTAGCAATGAGCCGCAGTTGGGCATGATGATCAAGTAGTTTAAGCGTGGTGATGGCTTTGGGGTCGGTTACACCTACACGAAGTCAGACTTTGACAAGTTGTATGGTAAGATCGGCAAGGCTGCTGGAGGTCAGAGCGCTCTAAACACTGCTACTACGAGCACGCAGCCTTCGCTTGTTGACCCCGTGGATGGTGTGCTAAAAGAACCACAAAAAGCACCTCCACAGAAGCAGGTTTGGGTTCCAAAGCCCAATGAGCTGAGGAACCCCCTCGACAGGCTCCCTGCTGCCGCAGCTCAGGTTGCCCAGAAGAAGAGGGCTGCTCCTCCCCATCCGCAGGCGAGACCTCCACCTCCCAAGAGAGAGGTGAGGTACCACTGCGAGTACTGTGACAGAGAGGGTCACCTGGAGGAGTTTTGCTTCAGAAGGAAGCGGGCTGTGAGGCGTGAGCAGGAGAGACGGAACTTGGACATGTACTCTGCTCGGGTGCATGGTCCTCCTCGGCGTGGTGGTAGGCAAGATGCTAGGGCACGCCGTGTAGGTGGAGGTCAGGGAGATGGTGGTGGTTACCATGCTCCAGCGAGTGGTCGCGTTGCCGGTCGTGCTCCTGGTCGTTTTCAGTACGGCTATGGACCACGGGACTGAGGCTTTGGAGGAGGTTACGATGCACCACACTTTCCTCGCGGTGGTGTTCGTCAGTCACGCAGTAGACGGGACAAGGGATACGCTTCTTCTGATTTTGCTAACCCTTCTGTAGAGCAAATGGCTCGACACTGGTTTGCTTCACACTTTGCTAACCCCCAGTGTTGAGACATTTGCTCACCCTTTGTCTCACTACTGATGTGCAGGTTGGAGGCTTGGAGAACAGGTGGATCATGGACTCCGGTTGTTCTCGCCATATGACCGAAAATGACAAATGGTTCTCCAGCCTCACCCCAACGCGCCACAAAGAATACATTATTTTTGGGGATAATGGTAAGGGCAAGGTACGTGGTGTTGGCGTTGTTAGAGTTTCTGATCGCTTCACCTTGAGAGAGGTTGCTTTGGTTTCGAATCTTGGCTTTAATTTGCTTTCAGTTTCGTAACTTCTTGATGAGGGGTTTGAAGTTCGCTTCAAGGAGGGTGATTCTCGAGTCTTGGATTCCAGAGGTGACCTGGTTTGCCGGATCGTTCCTCGCGACCAAGAGTTCTTGGTCGATTTCTCTAGAACTCCTCTTGGCCCTTCTTGCTGTTTGGTGGCAACTCCTTCTGATATTTGGAAATGGCATAGGAGACTCGGTCATTTGAGCTTCGATTTGCTTTCTAGACTTAGCTCTCTTGACTTGATCCGAGGATTGCCCAAATTGAAGTTTGAGAAGGATCTTGTTTGCCACCCGTGTCGCCACGGGAAGATGTTTGCCGCTTCTCATCCGTGGGTTAATCAAGTGATGACCTCTCACCCTGGAGAATTGCTTCATATGGACACGGTCGGTCCTTCTTGGGGTGATGTCTGTTGGTGGGAAGTGGTACGTTCTTGTGATCGTGGACGATTTTTCTCGCTATTCTTGGGTCTTTTTCAAGAAAACCAAGGATGAGGCTTTCGAGTTGGTTTGAGACTTGATCTTGAGGTTAAAAAACGAGCTACCACAGGCCATGAGAACAATTCGCAGTGACAATGGCACATAATTCAAAAACGCTCGTTTCGACACCTTTTGTAGTGATCAAGGACTTGAACACCAGTATTCTTCTCCCTACACTCCACAGCAGAATGGAGTTGTAGAATGGAAGAATCGGACGCTGGTTGAGATGGCTAGGACGATGCTCGATGAGCATAGGACTCCTAGAAAGTACTGGGCTGAGGCGGTTAACACTGCTTGTTATATGTCCAATCGTATTTTCTTGCGTGCTTTCATGCACAAGACCTCTTATGAGTTGCGATTTGGACACCAGCCCCGTGTTGACCATCTCAGAGTTTTTGGTTGCCGGTGCTTTGTGCTGAAAGAAGGAAATCTTGATAAGTTTGAGTCTCGATCGTCTGACGGCATTTTTATCGGTTATGCTTCTCACTCTAGAGCGTACCGTGTGCTGATTATTGATACTAACATCGTCAGAGAGACTTGTGAAGTCACCTTCGATGAGACTGCACCGTGCAATTCTTCTGTCTTTGAGGTTGCAGGAGATGATGAGCTCGGCACCCCCATCTTTGAAGATGAGGAGGAAGAAGCTGCGGAGGGTGATGCTGAGGCTACCACGCGTGCTGTGGACCCAGTCGCCTCCGCCACGAGCTCGGACGATGACGACGGCCCCGACCCGACCACGTCTACTTCTCGGGGGCCAATCGAGCAGGTGACTCAGGCTTCACCAGCTGCACCTGAGGAGACACCAGCTATGGTTGAGGAGGAGGCAACTTCGACATGGGAAGCACCGCGACACATTCAGCGTCGTCATCCACCTCAACAGATGCTAGGTGAGCTCAACGAGCGAGTTACACGGTCCAAGATAACAAGTATCGCTGGCTTTTCTCATTCAGCATTTGTTGCCTCTTTTGAGCCCAAAGATATTGGACACGCTCTTTCTGATTCTAATTGGGTCAATGCCATGCATGAGGAACTCGAAAATTTTGAAAGAAACCAAGTTTGGGTTTTAGTCGAGCCTCCACCTGCTTGTAATCCCATCAGAACGAAGTGGGTTTTCAAAAACAAGCAGGGTGAGGATGAGTTGGTTGTTCGAAACAAGGCTCGTCTTGTTGCCCAGGGTTTTTGCCAAAAAGAAGGGATTGATTATGAGGAAACTTTTGCTCCAGTTGCTCGTTTGGAAGCAATTCGGATCTTTCTTGCATTTGCTGTTTCTAAGGGTTTTAAAGTTTTCCAAATGGACGTTAAATCTTCCTTCTTAAATGGTTTTATCGAAGAAGAGGTTTATGTGAAACAACCCCTAGGTTTCGAAAATCCCAAGTTTCCAAACCGTGTTTATAAACTTCAAAAAACACTTTATGGTTTGAAACAGGCACCTAGAGCTTGGTATGATAGACTGAAAACATTTTTTCTGGCTCAGGGTTTTAAAATGGGATGTGTGGATAAAACTTTGTTCCTCATGCGGTCTGGCACTGATTTTCTATTAGTTCAGATATAC
The DNA here is from genome assembly GCF_016808335.1 of Panicum virgatum. NCBI lineage: Eukaryota > Viridiplantae > Streptophyta > Magnoliopsida > Poales > Poaceae > Panicum > Panicum virgatum. The sequence continues at coordinate 37,773,619 of NC_053148.1, read as the reverse complement.
GTGGATGATATTATCTTTGGTGGCTCTTCTCACGCTCTTGTTTCCAAGTTTTCTGAGCAGATGTCTATGGAGTTCGAGATGAGCATGATGGGTGAGCTGCAATTCTTCCTCGGGCTGCAGATCAAGCAAACCTTCCAGGGCACGTTCGTCCATCAAGCCAAGTACACAAGGGATTTGCTGTGGAAGTTCGACATGAGTGACTTGTCTCCTCAGCCGACTCCGATCAGCACATCGACGGCGCTTGATGAAGACTTGGACGGTGAAGCGGTGGACCAGAAGGAGTACAGGAGCATGATTGGCTCTCTCCTGTACCTAACGGCGACCCGGTCGGACATTTAGTTCGGGGTCGGCCTTTGTGCGCGATACTAGGCATCTCCGCGCACCTCCCACAGGCAGGTGGTGAAACGCATCTTCAGGTATATGAAATTCACCCCTGAATTTGGTCTTTGGTACTCTGCGGATTCTTCTCTGGTTTTGGTTGGCTTTTCTGATGCCGATTTCGGTGGGTGTCGGTTGGATCGCAAGTTGACATCCGGCACTTGTCAATTTCTCGGTACATCTTTGGTGTCTTGGTCCTCTCGCAAGCAGGCTAGCGTAGCGCTTTCTTCCACAGAAGCTGAGTATGTTGCCGCTGCTAGCTGTTGCTCCCAGATCCTTTGGATGAAACAAACCTTGCAGGATTATGGATTGAGTTTTGGTAGGGTTCCCATCTTTGTAGACAACATGTCTACCATTAGCATTGCAAAGAACCCTGTCCTACACTCCAGAACCAAACACATAGATATCCGGTTCCACTTCCTGCGAGATAACCATGAGAGAGGCCACATAGACTTGAACCATGTACCATCCGAGGCGCAAACCGCAGATATCCTCACCAAACCGCTTGAGCAGGACACCTTCGCTCGCTTGCGAGGGGAGCTTGGGGTTTGTTACCCCTTTTAGTTGGTAACTTCTCTTTGGTTGGCTCTGTAGGTTTTATTTGTTCTTCTCTTCGTTTTCTAGGCTTGGTAGTTGGTTTGTGCATTTACATTGTACATTTCTGCATCTTGCATTGCCTCACTTGTACTAGCATTCATGTATACATTGCTATGATCTTCCAGTGCTTGCTAGTGTGAGTTTATAAACGTGATCATGAATAGCTTGCTCCACTGTGTATATGACATCCTCTGAGTTAAGCTATTTTGTTTTGAAAATTCAAAAACATGGTCACCCTGTCTTGGCTACTAGCATGTTAGGGCGTGTTGATATGCTTTGCTATCTTATTCATGCTAGTGTGGCTTTTGATTCATGACATGAGCTAGATTTGTTAATTTTAAGATATGTCTGAAATGGAATGAAAAGATCCAGGTGGGATTGCTTGTCGCACTGACGAGCTTTCGGGACGGCTCACATAGCACTAGTGAGAACCCGGGCAAGGCTGTGCATGACTGAAGCGAGTGCTTTAAGCTTTTGACTGCCTTTGGCATAGGCTTGGCCTCGCTGCTAAGTAAAGCATGACAAGCTTTCAACCCCTGGCAGAATCACTTGCTTGATATAAACTATTAAATTTTCGTTCAAATGAAAGTTTTGAGATGCAAAATTGTTCATGATAAAATATGTTGGATGATCTTGGCTCATCTGTATGAGTTCGATTAGCACTGATTTCCATTCCCTACTTGTTAGTGCTAGATCATGGGTGATGCTTTTATTTCTCCTAAACTGAACTTGCCTAGCTCTAGAATGATTTTATATACCCTGTTGAGCTAGATGCAGTTCTTATTTATGGATGCACACATGCTTGTGACTAGATGTTGCTCATATCCTTGTATCCCTGAATGCTTTCACTTACACCTCCTGCATTGCATTCATTGATAGCATATGTTCAGGGGGAGTCTCAGTTTCAGGGGGATGTTTGGGTCTGTTTAGCCTTGATGTGTGCATGTGACAACAAGGGGGAGAAGTTTTGTGATTGAACAATGGGGAGAATTGTTTGATTTTTGAGAGAACCAAAAACTTGTTGTGCACAAGGCTTTGAGAGTGCATATATGTGGTGAGTGTTGCACGTGTGAGGGGGAAATGCATTTCAGTGGGAGTTTCTGCTTTGTCTAGCTCCTGATTTTCCCTCCGCTTCTGGCATAACTGTGTCGAGCCCTGCCTCTGTCTTTGAGGAGTCATGCTTGTGTTTGATCGATTGCGTCGAGCTGTTGCCCTTGTCTTAGGGAATCGATCTCTGCTTGGTCAAGTGACTTGTTCTCGCTTCTTTCAAGCTTTTGTCACTTGTTCAAGTTCTCTCTTGCTTCTTTGTTCTTATCTGCTTTTGTTTCTCTCGTTGGTTCGTTTGTGGTGTGTTGACAATGCACTCATCAAGGGGGAGATTGAGGAATGAGAGTACCTTCTCCTGGCTGTGGTGAGTGAATTATCAACCGTGCGGTGTGATCGTGTGCTTGGTCTTTGGTTGCAGGTACATGGGCGTCGATTGTCGACGGAGACCTGCCGTGGAGGTGCTGTGGCCGATGGACCGTGCGGTGGACGGCGGTGAAGGGCAGCCAGGACCGGAGCTCGTGGTGGGCGGCAGCTGTGGCGTCCACTCCTGGATCGAGGGCGCAAGCAGCGATGAAAGGCGGGTTTCTTGGTTTGCGCCACAAAACCAAGGAGGCGGACGGTGGTTGAAGACGCCAAGTCGTGGAGGCACGGGCGTCGACGGCGTCTAGGGCCTCGCTGCGGGCGAGGAGGTGACGGGCGTCGGGCGGCGTCTAGGGCTGTCAGAAGGCCGAGGCGGGAACAGCGTCTAGGGCCACGGCGTGCAGGCGGGAATCTTCCCGCGCGTGGAGTTTTGGCGGTTTTCTCAAAACCGGCCACCTACCCGGGTTTCGCGGGCCCCTCAAAAACCGCAAACCGGATCTTCATCGACATGGCGGCATCGCAGAGAAGGCTTCGAGTCGAAGAAAGAAACTCTGCCGTCGGATGAGATCATGTATATATTTCCGGTTTTGCCCCTACGGGCGTTTTAGTGTCTAGTTTAGTCTGAGGGTATTTTGGACCCCTGCGTGGGCACTATAAATACCCCTCACCTCTCTCTCTCTCCCCCTTGGCGCCAGAAAAACCAGCACCACGCCACCACCTTCTCCTGCGCCGCCCTCCTCTTCCTGTCTCTCTCTCTCTTCTTCCTTCCTCTCTAGGATTAGGATTAGAGGTATGGATTCTTGAGGTTTTTGTACTGAGATTGTGTGGGAAAGGAGGCCCAATCCTCCTTGTGCCCTCCGGGGTTTTGAATTCAAGTCAATCTCGTACGTTTTGACCCTAGTTTTGGTTGAATTCGATTTTCCTTCGTCGATTCTTGAACACGAGTTGATTTGCAGGTTCTTGATGATCACGTGACTCTTTGTGATGATTCCAATCCATCTAGCCTAGTGCTAAACCGCCGGAATCACGAGTCTCCTCGGATCGAAGTTTTCTCGTTCTAGAGAAAACCCCGTTCTTGCTCGGGAATACCTCGATTCCTCCCAAACCATGGAGTGATTCGTCGATTCCTTCCGTGGATATATTCACAAGTTCCTTGTGATCGTGTCTACAAAGTTTGGTGAGGTTTGGACATGATTTGGTCCTTCGATCGTTGAGTTCGTCAAGGAACGCGGGCTGGAAAAACCTCTCTGGACTCTGTTTTTCCTAGCACCGGTTGAACCGACGCTTTGAAGGTGTATGCGTCGGATCAACCGGTGAGTAGGTTTATCTGAGATTAGGGTTTTCTGGTGTTCTTCAGTTGCACCAGTGCTTTAGCTACCACGAGCATCAGTTCAACCGGTGTCACTTCTGGGTTTGCAGTTTTTGTGCGTTCAACTGGCGTATAGATTTTTCTAGACGTCGGTTTAACCGGTGCTCAGTTGGATTCGATTTGCTATCTCTCTGGACAACTGCACCGGTGCTTTGGACTTGTGATCGTCGGTTTAACCGGTGCTGAGAGTTCATTTTTGAGCTCTCTCTGAACAACTGAACCGGCGATTGGTTTTGATTTTGCCGGATCATCTGGTGTGCTAACACCGGTTGAACCGACGCAGTTCAAACACATACGTCGGATCAACCGGTGCTCGCTTTTTTGCTACAGGCTCTGTATCATCGGTTTGACCGACGTAATCATTCCTTTGTGCGTCGGATCAACCGGTGATATATACCTTGCTGTTTCTCGCGCTGCTTTTCGGTGTTTGCTTCCGCGTTGGATCTTGTTTGTTCCTAGGGCTTTCTTGTGTTTGTGTAGCTTCTCCATAACTACTCCACACTGTGCCTAGGACTCTAGGGTTGGGTGTGTACTTCGGGACTAGGCCGATCTTTCCGATTGCAAGAAATTTTAATCGGCTCCCATTCACCCCCCCTCTGGTCGCCCCTTCAGTCCCTCAAAACCACAGGAGAATCTTGTTAAATAATGGAAAAGTAAAACATGAATACAGACAAGAACTATCATAATATTAAAAAATTATAGTGTTTTAACCAAAAAATTGTCACCTGGCGCAATATATCCTATTGATCCTCTTGGTCCCAGTAAGCTTGTAGAACTTTGATGGCATGAATGACTGAAGCTGTGAAGAAACTTAGCTAAACCAAAGTCAGCAAGACGTGCACCCATATCATCATCAAGAAGGACATTGCTGGGCTTCAAATCACAATGGGCCACAGCAGGCATGCAATGGTTGTGTAGATAATCAAAAGCGGAAGCTATATCCACTGCTATCGTTATTCTGGAGCCCAAACTCAATGGGCTTTTCAATCCGTAGTTGTTTAGCTTAGTAGGATAAAGCCAGCTCTCTAGGCTACCATTAGGCATATATTCAAGAATAAGAGCTTTGAACTGATGTCCTGATGCATCAAATGTTGAGCATGCAGTAATAACCCTTACAAGATTACGGTGACGAGTGTTCCTCAATGCCTCACACTCTGCAAGGAAGCTCTTTGGTGCGCCTAGTTGATCAAGTTTGAAAACCTTGACGGCAACTGTATGTTCTTCAAACTCAAATCGAGCTCTGTAAACTGATCCAGATTTTCCTGAACCAACCAATTTGGATGAGGAGAAACCATTTGTTGCTTTGACTATATCAGCATATGACAACTTTTTCAATTCCTTGAAGGATGGTTGAGCTTCTCGTTTGACTTTCTTCTTCTTTAATAGGATGACAGCTAAGCATGATAATAGGAGCAAAGAAAGAGCACTCAATCCTAGTACCTTCAGAATTTTGGCAGTATGTTTTTTTTTCTGGAGGCCTTTGCATCACAAAGTGGCAGTTTTAGCAACGGACTGCTCCCACATAACTTCTTGTTCCCTTGAATGTACACTGTGCTTTTACTCTGAAAAATCCCACCAGTGGGTACTGGACCTTCGAGGTTGTTGAAGGACAAATTGAGGAGGTTCAAGGAGCTGAAGGGCTCAAATCATTCAGGTATTGCTCCGGATAGATTATTTCGAGATAGATCTAGCTCGATAATGCCTCTCATGTCAGCGAAAGATTTTGGGATTTTCCCTTCAAGAAGGTTCCCTTCCATGTGGAGGGACTCCAAGTGGACACACTGGCCTAGAGTGGAGGGAATTTGTCCAGACAACTGGTTATTGGACATATTGAGGAGACCAAGATTGATCAATCCACCAATCTCAAGTGGTATTTGACCAGAGAGTTGGTTGTGGGACAAATCCATGCCTATAGAAAGGGACGAAAGAGTTAAAAGCTTCTTTGGTATGCGACCATCAAGGCTGTTCCATGAGAGGTTCAACATTTCTAAATTTTTGCAGTATCCTAAAGCTTTTGGGATTGGGCCACTGAAATCATTTTCCTGTAAATAGAGCTCATTCAATTGACTTAAATTACTAATTGAGACTGGAATTTGCCCTGAAAGTTTGTTCTGTGGCAAGCTTAGTCCAACTAACCTTGAAAGATTCCCGAGTGTATTCGGGAGGCTTCCGATGAATTGATTTTTCCCCAGGTAAAGAACCGTAACGTTTGTAAGGTGTCCTATCTCGGGTGGTATTGTCCCTGATATATTATTTCCTGCCAACAGCAGAACCTTTAAGCTGCTTCCGAGACCACCGATGGAACTTGGCAATGTTCCTTGGATTTTGTTTTCTGATAATGATAATTTGACCAACCTCGTGCAATTGGCAAGTGAGGAAAGGAAAGACCAATCCCCGGCTTCAAGCTGATTCATGCCTAGATTTAGTTCCTGCAAGTTGGGAAGCGAACCCAAAGAAGGAACAATTCCATGGAATAAATTGTACCGTAGATCCATGACCATAAGGTTGGTTGAATTCGCTAGTGAAGCAGGGATTTAACCATGGAATTGGTTCTCTAGAAAAAAGATTTTTTTGATGCTTGGAAGGGTGAAGCCAATGTTATTTGGAATTTCCCCCTCAAGGTTATTTGTGCCTATGCCAAGGTATGTGAGGGTTGACATATTGTAAAGGGAGGTTGGGACAGTTCCTGACAAATAGTTGTAAGTCAGGTCCAGTGCTTGCAGGTTTGGAATGTTACCTATACTCATGGGGATGCTACCTTCAAGATTGTTGTATGCAAGCAAGAGCCTGATAAGGGAAGAAAGATTCCCTAATGAAGAGGGTATGGCACCTGAAAGATAATTTGATGACAAAATGAGATGCTCCAATGGAGAGTCAGTGTGCGAGAAAGCAGGTATCGATCTCACAAATTTGTTCAGCCCAAGGGATATTATTTTGAGTGATCTACTATTTAGCAGAGCATATGGAATCTCTCCATCAAGATGGTTGTTTGTTAAGTCCAGCACTTGAAGCGACCAACTATTAGCTAGGCACGATGGGATTGGTCCGGTGAGGCTATTGTTCGTATCTCCTCTTAATGAAAAACGTGCTCAGGCACGGTCGCGAAAAAAGACTATTGTTCGTAAGAACAACAGCTGTAAGTGAAGATTTGCATCCAAGTGAAAGCGGAACTTTTCCCATCAGACTATTTCCAGCAAGATGCAAAACTGAAAGGTTCTGGAGCATCCCCAGGCCTTCAGGGATACCTCCATTGAGGCTGTTATGTTGCAAGATGAGCTCCTCAAGATTTAAGCATTGGCTCAGGTTTGGAGGAATCACACCTTGCAGGGAATTTCCACCAAGATCGATGATCTGGAGGCGAGAACAGGAGGACAGTGTGTCCGGAATCGCACCACTGAGATGGTTGGAACTGAGGTTAAGGTACTGCAGCCTATTTAGTTGACCAAGCTCACGAGGGATTGGACCACTAAGCTGGTTATTTGGGAAGTGGATTCTTGCGAGGAAAGTGAGGTTGGCAATACAAGCAGGTATTTGGCCATGGAGCTCAAACGACCCGAGGTCCAGTGCAACAACGCGAGATGTGCGCCTCTGGCTGCATCTAACACCAGCCCAACTGCAAAACTGCAGAGAATCATTCTTCCACGAGGCTAGCTTCCCGGCAGTGTCGGAGAGATGGGCCTTGAGGCAAAGGAGGGTTTGGAGATCATTATTGGGTGGTGTTCTAGTATCAAGTGATGAGGCAAGGTGTTCAGTGATCGGGTGTTCAGTGACTCTGATTCTGACGAGGATTACCCGGATGACACTCAAAATTTTCGCTACCGCCCTTGGCCTCCCTGCCCACTTCGCTTTGGTTCTTTCGATTGCTTGTGCCATCCTTCTGCTCCCCGTGTATGTTGCTCTGGTGATTCGTTTCAAGATGATGCTGCCGCCCAGGCTTATGTCATTCGTGATGAGTCTCTGGATCCCTGCCGACCTGACCCCATGCTGCTTGAATCGTCTGTAACTCACCAACTCTTTACGACTCCTCACCGCGAGTTCGACCCAATGTATGTTGAAGCTGAGGCCGTCGGTCGTTCTTCACCTGCCCGGAACGTGGCCATGCCGGATTCTGGCCTGCACGTGGTGGTTCCCTCCACCACTGTCGACCGTGCTGCCGAGTCCTCACCTGAGCTCGAGCCGGTGCGCTTCGATGTCCAGGACTATTCGCCGGTGCTCCGCAACACAACTGCTGATCTGCAAAATGTAACGGTCACTCGGGGGACTCGCCAAACCCTCCCGCTTCATCTCTTTGCTGATGATGAAACTCTTGCAAATGAGCCTGCCGCTAATTTTACTCATGCTGTCTGTAGGGCCGCACCTCCTCCGGTGCTGCTGGCTTCCCCGCCGCGCCGGACAACACGGCCTCAACAGGGCTTCACCATCAGGCGCAGCGAGCGGCTCGCCCAGAAATCGCGACACCAGGCCACGAAGCCTGCGGTCCAAGCCCAAAACGTGATGATGAAAAAGCTGGGCATTACATCCGACAGCCGGCCTCCGGATGCTTCCTCCTACCAGGAGTTTACGGCTACGTTCTCCTCCACTCTAACAACCGCGCATTGTGAAGCTCTTGACGTGCTCCTGCCTTCTGGAATGGGCGCTTTGGCAACTGAGGTGGTTACACCAATGATGGTGTCCTAACCTTGTCGTTCCTGTATGACTGGTCGCACAACTTGTTATCCATGTTAGGTGAAAACTGTTTGATTTGGAATGTGCGTGGCTTGAATTCTCGTGCTCGGCGCAACGTGGTGCGGGAGTTAGTTGATCAAGAAAACATCTCCCTCCTCTCTCTACAGGAAACGAAGCTCCAAGATTGCACCGAGTCTGTAGTTCTGGAGACTTGTGGTGCCCATTTTGATTTCGTGTTTAAGCCAGCGGCGAATACTTGCGGAGGCATCCTTCTTGCCTGGAGACGTGATACATGGGCTGTTACTTCTCCGGTAGTTCGGTCGTTTTGTCTGATGGTGAAACTCAAGTTGCTCCAATCCAACTTGACCTGGTGGTATACCTGTGTCTACGGACCACAATCCGATCAGGAGAAGCTGCTCTTCCTGGACGAGCTCAAGGACGTGCGCGCGGCATGTCCAGGCATGTGGCTCCTTTGCGGTGATTTTAACCTCATTTATCAGGCCCAGGACAAAAACAATGGACGGCTTAACCGGCGCATGATGAATGCTTTCCGTTGCTTCCTGGATGACATGGACCTCCAGGAACTACATCTCTTTGGTCGCCATTTCACCTGGTCAAATGAGCGCGCCAGGTCGACGCTCGAGCGGCTTGACCGCGTCTTTGCCTGCGAGGACTGGGTGGCCGATTTCCCTGACCACGCCCTTTCGGATTTGGCGTCCGAGTGCTCCGATCATGCACCACTTCTACTCAGAACGGACTGCACTCTTCCTCACCTCAAGCGTTTCCGCTTCGAAAATTTCTAGACCAAATGTGATGGTTTCTTACAGGTGGTTGAGGAGACCTGGAATGCTCCTTTGCCTTGGGCGCACGCGACGGTCGACACTTTCAGGTGCCTCGATTTTAAGCTGCGGAACTTGGCAAAGGCTCTGAAAAGCTGGAGCGCGAAAAGGATCGGGTCCATACGCTTACAACTTGCGATTGCCAAAGAAATTGTTCTCCGCCTGGACTCCGCCCAGGACCATAGACAGCTAGCCGTGCACGAGTTGGCTCTACGGAGGAAGGCCAAACTTTGCTCTCTAGGACTGGCTTCTCTCCAAAGAACTTTGGTCCGCCAACGAGCTCGCATCACGTACCTGGCTGAAGGCGACGCTACCAAGTTTTTCCACCTTCAGGCCTGTCATAGGAGTCGCAAAAATTATATACACAACCTTTGCACGTCTGATGCTATCCTCTCTAAGGACGATGAGATGGCGGAAGCTGTTTTCGGTCATTTTAATGCTATCCTGGGCACAAGAGGTAACCGGTCGGTCCACATCAATCTGGACCAGCTAGATTTAAAAACTCTTCAGGATTCATAGCTGGACCAGTGCTTTACCGAAGACGAGATCTGGCAGGCGATCGCGGACATGCCTTCAGACAAGGCGCCAGGGCCCGATGGGTTCACGGGTTTATTCTATAAAACAGCCTGGCCGATCGTCAAAGGAGACATTTTAAGAGCGTTTCATGCTCTGTGGTCGCTTGATGGACGTAGTTTCTACCTCGTGAATCAGGCCTGTATGGTACTACTCCCCAAGAAGCTTGCACCGTCAGGTATAGGCGAGTACCGGCCTATCAGCCTCATCCACAGCTTCGCCAAACTATTGGCAAGGTGCTTGCACGCCGCTTGGGCCCTCACATGCAAGAACTGGTAAAACATAATCAGAGCGCTTTCATCCAATCAAGGCTCATTCATGAGAATTACAGGGCGGTTCAATTAAGTGCCAAATTGCTACACCGTGCAAAAATCCCAAGTGCACTTATCAAGGTGGATATTGCTAAGGCTTTCGATACGGTAAATTGGTGTTTCCTCTTGGGTCTGCTGCAACATCTCGGCTTCTCGAGACGTTGGATCGATTGGATTGCTCTCCTCCTCTCCTCGGCAAGCACGAGGGTCATCCTAAATGGATCGTTGGGTAGAAGGATTTGTCATGCAAGGGGCCTACGCAGGGAGATCCCTTGTCCCCCCTCCTGTTTGTCATTGTCATGGAAACATTAAATGCCTTAATCAAGCTTGCTGACAACTTGGGTTTTCTAAGGTCGCTACACTGCAAGATGAAGGAGAGGGTATTCTTGTATGCTGACGATGTGGTGGTCTTCCTCGCGGCAAATCAGCAAGACCTCACAATGCTAAAAACAATTCTGGATATTTTTACGGGAGCTTCGGGGCTAAAGACCAACATGTCAAAATGTTTGGTGTCTCCTATCCGCTGCAATCTGGAGTCCACGGTGATGTTACTCACTCACTTCCCAGCAAAAATCGAGCCCTTCCCTATATGCTATTTAGGCATACCCTTGGGTTTAAAGTGTCTCACGAAGGATGATCTTCAACCTTTGGTGGACAAAGTTGCAAATCGTCTTCAAACCTGGAAGGCCAGGTTCTTAACCAAGGCCGGTCGAGCTGTGCTAATCAAGAGCACGCTTTCTGCCATTCCCACACATACCGCCCTTGCTATCAATCTTTCTCCCTGGGTGATCAAGTGCATTGACAATTGTAGAAGAAATTTTCTGTGGAAAGGGAGTGGCGATACGAAAGGGGGTCACTGCTTGCTAGCTTGGCCATGGGTATGCAGACCGCTACAGCTCGGAGGTTTAGGAATTATTGATTTGCAAAAATTTGGTTACGCCCTGCGGATGCGTTGGCTGTGGCTAAGGAGGACTGACGACCAGAGGCCTTGGCTTGAGCTTCCTGACAAGGTTGAACACATTGTGGAGGCAATGTTTCAGGCCTCAATTTATGTTGAGCTTGGAGATGGTCGTAAGGCGTTGTTCTGGTCGGACCGCTGGTTGCAGGGCCAATCTTTGCTTGATCTGGCACCCTGCTTATGTAAGGTTGTTGCCACTCGCGTCAAACAGCAACGGACGGTCGCGGAGGCTTTGCACAACGATCAGTGGATTTCTGATATTTCAGGGGCGCTCACCGTGCAGGTTCTGTTGGATTACCTCCAAATTTGGGACCGTGTCAAACAGATCCAGCTCCTCCAGGATCAACCGGACAAGATTTGCTGGCGATGGACGGCGGACAGGGTATTTTCCACCAAATCGGCTTATTTGGCTTTCTTCATCGGTCAGCATCCGGTGGAGGGGGCCAAACTGCTTCGCAAAGCCCGAGCCCCGGCAAAGTGCAAATTTTTCATTTGGCTCGTCCTCCACGACAGATGCTGGACTGCTGCTCGGTGCAAGAGGCATGGTCTGCAAGATGACGACGTCTGCGCGCTCTGTGATCAATCTTCTGAAACCGTCGATCACCTTCTACTTTCATGCCCTTTCTCTCGAGAGGTCTGGTTCCAGGTTATGCGCAGGATTGGCCATGAAGGGGTGCTTCAGTAGTTTCAGTCCAATCGTTTCCTGGACTGGTGGTCTCGCGCCCGGAGACTAATACCGAAATCTGGACGCCGTGGCTTTGATTCGTTAGTGGTCCTAATCTCTTGGCTTCTGTGGAAAGAGAGGAACGATAGAACTTTTGATCGTCAGGTGCGAACGTTCCAGGAAGTCGTAGCTCGTGTTTATGATGAGATCACAGTGTGGTCTCAGGCAGGTTTTAGGCAGTTAGAAACTCTGTTTTCTCCGCCAGTAGCCCCATCCGGTCGCGAAATTCGGACAGGGTAATAGAGTCGTGTGAACTATAAATCATAGGACCGCTGTCCAATCTCTGGATACCGATCCTTTTTGTAATTTTTTCCTAATCTCTTCTTAATGAAAAACATGCCCAGGTACGGTCGCGAAAAAAAAAGTGATGAGGCAAGGGCCAGGAAGCTCAAGAGAAAGGACAAGAGTAGGACAGTGGCCAGGAGCACTGACGACCTCAGAGTTCCTAGAGGAGCCATATCCTAGAGCAAGGCGGCCGTCAGGACCTCCTCATTTTCTGGGAGTGGTAGATGTGTGGACGAGACTTTGAGTTGTGATTTCTCATGGTTGCGCATATGTTCATATATAGATAGTCTGCCGCTATATTAAAATAGGAAAAATAAGGACGGGATAAGTACTGTAGAAAGCTATGGCCACGACTTGTCTCCCGCGATTGACTGATTGCTTTGAGTAGTAGGAACAAAGTAGTAGTCAAGGCTTGTGAGAATGACGTGAATGGAATGCTTTTTCAAAGCGTGAACGAATCAAGAACCGGGTACAAGAGCTATTGTGGACTTTGACTGGTGACCGCCATTATTATTGCTTATGCCGGCCGTAAGAAATTTTAAGGTCATTCAGGCACGTGCATTATTTTACTTTGACTGTTCTTTGCTGTAAGTGGGCATTATATCATTGGAGATGACAACACAGACTTGACCCGTGCAACTGTGCAAGAGATGGCGAGCTGACTGACCGGATGCAGCTTCCTCCGCATATCCTATTAAAAGACCAGTCCACAGTTTGATCGAAAACTCCTGTATAGGTGAGCTTTTGTGTAGATGCTGTGGAGCGCTATTATTTAGGCACGCCCAGTCTGCCATGCCAAGTGCTCGCTTTGGTTGCTAACTTGTGCCCTCTCCAGCTCGCCGGACCACACCGCAGAACAGCAATAATGTCACCAAACACATGCGTTTGCCTGATGATTGTCGTCCTCAGCTTATTGGTCCTTGTCATCAGCAGCAGCCTTACTGCAGGTAGCGAGGGCGGAGCACGGGCATCTTGCGGCGTTAATGGTAAGTACTGAATACTCTCCTGATCCGGTGATACCTTGAGCTAGCGAGGGAAAAAGGGAATGATTTATTTTTCAGATTCTTTCTGCGAAAAAAAAATCTAACCAACTTAGCTATCTTGATTCACATTTTGTTTAGGAAAAACTGAGACTGCAAATTCCCTATCTGCTGTCCACTTCGCCTGTAAGGCTGCAACACTATCTGAGATTTCACAAAATTGCTGGAGGCAAAATAAAAGATTTATTTAAAGATGAAACATGTTTCTATCTATCTACTCCATCCGTCCCCAAATATAAGGTGTTCTGGAGTTTTCAGGACATATTATGGCTGTATAGAAAAGACTCTACTACCCCTAATTATTAAGCATTGGGACTCTATTTGGGTAATTAAATATGTGCTAATTAAAGTGGCATGCCCTTTCCCATACACCTCCCCTACATGTCTGCATGCACGTCTTTCTATTTGGAAAGACCCGGAAACAATGCACAATTAAGATGGTTTGGTCCACTCTCAACCAATGATGCCTTACATTTTAGTACAAAATTTGAACTCTAGAATGCCCTATATTTCAAGACAGAGGGAGTATATCTATATATACTATAAAAGTTAAAATAATTGAAACTCTTATTTTCTCACTAAAATTAGACCCACGGTACCCCTCACGGAGGTCCCACTTGTCAGGCCAAAAGGTTTGACGAAAAGAGGTGGAGACCCTTTTTTGATAAAAGGAAAATATTTCTATCGAAATGCTAATACTTTTTACACCAGCAATTTGCTATACCCACCTCTTGTACCCGCGTATTATTTTACTTTGGCGCACACTTTACTTTTCTTTGCACATGCATTCACCCATAATTCGTGTCATTATTTGTTTTGGAAGGATAATAATTGACATCATTGTTTTATGGAAGGAAAAAAAAGATGTGTATTATTTTTGAAAGGAAAATAAATAACATCTTTGCTTGATGTAAGATAAATTAAATAGTCTGTGGCACGTACATCTTCACTAGTTACTTCAAACCCATGAATAATTTTCTTACAGTTAACTATTGTAGGAATATCTTGGTTTTTCTCTTATGGTCTTTCCTTTTTATCTGCGGTGTATAATCGTTGACCTTCATTCCAAATTGCAGATCCGAACAACCCCTGTCCAAGATCGTGCGGTCCGTTCTCACCTTCTTGTCATTAGCACCTGAGAGCCTGGGAGCTCATCCTGATTCTACAAAATGCATAAAATTTGCGAATATTATCTGGTTTCCTTTGTGCTCATCCTAATTCTACACATTTGAAAGAGATTGCAGTTTCCATGTCCGTAGACTTGAATAAATCAAGTAGGCTATGTTTCTTTGTAAGGATCGGGTGCTCTAACCTAAGAGGGGGAGGGGGTGAATTAGACACTCTAAAAAATTTAGACCTATGGCTCCAATTAGTTTGCACAAAATTTAAACTAAATAAGCTATCTAGATGTGCAACTATGGTTGTTCTAGTGTGAAACCCCTATCCCAAAAGAGTTTTAGCAACCTATAGCTTTTTCCTATCAAGAAACTACTCTATGAAAGTAAAAGCATACAAATTGCTAGTATGAAATGCGGAACCTTAATGAGCGGGATAGGAGATAGCAAACTCTTGACGCGGGTGTTTATCCCGTGGTTCGGTTAGCCACAAAGGCACACGTACATCCACGTTGTTGTAGCACTCACTAAGAGTATTGCTACTCGGCCACCAAGTCTCTTCCGTGAACACAATCACGGTCACTTTGGCCTCGGGTTCCACTAAGGAGCTTCTCCATAAAGGATGGGGGTCTCCACGTCCCCCGCACAAAGTGTCGTCGCCGCTCCACACCAAGTCGGAGGGTCGATGACGTTGTCGGCGAGCTTCAAAGCTCCAAGGGGCCGGCGTACCAAGCTCTTGTTTTGGTTCACTAAAGAACCACAGCACAAAGCCTCAAGGCCTTGCAATCTCACTCACTAAGAGCTAATGTAGCACTCATATTTTACAAGGCTAGTGCTAAAGGCTAAGGATATGATCAATGAGCTCTTGTATGGCTTGGAGATGATCTTGGGTGTGTGTGTGACTTCTAGCAACTCCTTCAAGCTTCAAATGGCCGGGGGATGCCATATATATAGGCCACCAACTCGAGCTAGCCGTTTAGCCAGTTTCTGCGTTGGCATCGGAACTTCCGGTGCAGGGGCGTCGGAACTTCCGGTCACTCACAGGCTGAAACTAGCCGTTGGCTTCTCTAACGCTTCTGCAGCTGAGTTGGCCACCACCGGTTTAACCGATGACTTAGTGTCGGTTCAACCGGTGCCTCTTGATTTTCATGTAGCCGTTGCCCTTGCTGACGTCAATGCTCCGACGCCTCGCTCTGACGCACCACCGGTTCAACCGGTGCTGAAGGCTTGGCTGCTGCACGTTTGACAACGTCTCTAGAACACAATACATCCAATGCACCGATGTCTCTCTTGAAGCCGTCGGTTCAACCGGTGCTTCACTTCTTTCTTCACTTGATCTACAGAGACGCTCAGTCTTGTGCCAAAGCCAGGGCGTCGGAACTTCCGACGACCATCGGATGCACCGATGCTACTGGTTTCTGCAGAACTCGTCCAATTCAGCGTTTCTTTGAGTTCTTTCTTCGTGTTTTGCTTTGCATGGCCTTTTTACTTCATCCCTGGGATCTAGAAATGTTCACTTAACCAAAGCATTAGTCCCATTGATTGCGTTGTCATTCGATCACCAAAATCGCAAGAAATGGCATAAATGGTGCCATGTTCGTTACATTCTTGTAATAGGAATTAGTATATCAAGGACTTTTGGTCAAATTTCATACATACGGTGCATTTGTTTGAAGGATTAGTCCATCCGAGTCCTATCGCTTCCGTTTCTCATAATGTCGCCGGCCACTTTTCTAATTGATGGCTTGGATGAATAAAACGGGTTGTCTTTTGTCCGTGGGACACCCATAAAGACTGAACTTTAGAACTTGTACGAGGCACACTTTGCTCATTGAATTGGCTGTCTTTTGTTGTACCCTATTGATAACAATGTAACTCTGCTAAAAGGATACTACAATTCTAGCCAATTTATTATTGGACAGCGGAACATATTATTATATTTAATTTTAATAAGAAGTCACTGGATTTACTAATCTACCTCAACACTGTTTTACCTGTACCATACCCGACTCCAATCGGTTGTCTCTCATTCCGTCTTCTTCAACCTTGGCGGACCGTAGGCATGCTCCCAGCCCCCTCCCGTCCGTGTCCGAGCATGCCCCGTGCCCATGCTAGCTAAGCCGCCTTCCAACTCCTCCCATGCGTCCGTACTCGCCTCGTGGATAAGCCCCTTCCTCGCCGTCAAGGACTCAGGCTGCCATGCATTATGGGTAGGGAAAATGGTCCCATTAGATTATAATTATGATTTGGTGATTGAGTGATAGTATAGTCATACTAATAAGTTTGTGAGCGTATAATTATAGTTTTTTTTATCCTATGAATGAAGTCCGGATCATAGCAAATAGTACCCAAAATAAGTGATCTAAATCATAGCAAGTGCAAAGTCATGGCAAAAATTTAGAGAGAATATTTTTAAGGTGTTCAAATGAACGGAAAAGAAGTCTAAAATACCAGATGAATCTTAGGGCATCCAAATAAACGGAAAACAAGTCTAAAGTACCGGATGAACCAATACTACCACTTGAACAAGCAGTGGATCAATATGTAAAGATAAAGGCAAAATTCAGGTAGTACCGGAGGATTGGGTACCTTCACCTTCTATGGTTTGGAGCAGCGGACTAACAAAAGATTGTTATGGAAAGATGATGTTTTCTCCATAAGGATTTCTCAGAGATGTCTTAGGGTCTGTTTGGCAAAGCTTTGACTCTTCCAAAAATAGCTCCGGCTCTAGCTTCTCTGGTGGAGCGGCTTCTCTGATTGAGCTGAAGCCGTTTCGAAAAAATATTTAGCAAAATGACTTCATCTAGCTGGTAAAATACAGAGAAAGTATGAAATGACCACAATACCCATCTTTTTTATTTCTCATTCTTATTTATTTTTCTTTCTTCCCTTCTCTCCCCTTATCCTTTCTCCCTTCTCCCCTGATTCGCATCCTCCGCCGGCTTTCCTCCCCGCCCGGTCTCCTGCCGCCGCACAGCCGTGCCGGGGCCACAGGCTTCCGCCGCCGGCCTCCCGCCCCACCACGCCTCGGGGCCACGGGCTTCCGCCGCTGCCGCCTCCGCCGTGGCTCGCCGCCGTCGGACTCCTGCCCTGCCGTGCCTCGGGGTCACGGGCTCCCGCCTCCGCCGTGGCTCGCCGCCACCGGCCTCTCGCCCTACCCCGCCATGGGGCCACGGGCTCCCGCCTCCGCCGTGGCCCGCTGCCGCCCGGCCTCCCGCCCCGCCGCGCCATGGGCCACGGGCTCCCGCCCAGCCCACAGCCGCACCATGGGCCACAGGCTCCTGCCTAGCCGGTTGTTGCGAGGAGGCGCAGCGCGCGAAGGCGTGGGGCAAAGGTGGCAGGTGTCTCACGGAGCCGGCCGGAGCCGTGCGGAGCCACGTTTTTGTGGCTCCTCCTCCATGGAATCGCTCCAGAGAGCATGATTCTTGGGGCTTCAGCGCCGGAGCCATGTCCCTCCACCCCATTTGGGAGGGCTCCAGCTGGAGCCGGAGCTGCAGCCCTCCCAAAGATGGCTTTAATAGGCACCAGATGAACTAACAGACTGCCAGATAAAGTACCGAATGATCCCACAGCTAGAGGAGTGAGCATATGTACCGGTCAAGAACCTCTGTACCGGGTGCCCGAATGGTACCAATTGCTCGGTACTAAATGAGACGTCATTTATTTAGTATCGACCCAAATGCTCAGTATTAAATGAGATGTAATTTTGGAGAGAGAGAGAGTCATGGTATGACATTAAGTTTTATTTTGTGGGGGAATGGATGGATATATTTGCTATCTTCCAATATAGAAGTATAGCATATGAGTGGATGTGTACGTGATCTTGATCATGAGAGTATGAAATGAATCTCACTAAGGGTCATAACAATTTGATAAAGCTCAATGAGAAAACATGCTGCATATGTGGAAAGGCTTTTCAAACTTAATCACTTATGGCTCAGGTTTGGAGGAATCACACCTTGCAGGTAATTTCCCCCAAGATCGATGATCTGGAGGCGAGAACAGGAGGACAGTGTGTCCGGAATCGCACCATTGAGATGGTTGGAACTGAGGTTAAGGTACTGCAGCCTATTTAGTTGACCAAGCTGACGAGGGATTGGACCACTAAGCTGGTTATTTGGGAAGTGGATTCTTGCGAGGAAAGTAAGGTTGGCAATACAAGCAGGTATTTGGCCATTGAACTCAAACGACCCGAGGTCCAGCGCAACAACGCGAGATGTGCGCCTCTTGCTGCATCTAACACCAGCCCAACTGCAAAACTGAAGAGAATCATTCTTCCACGAGGCTAGCTGCCCGGCAGTGTCGGAGTGATGGGCCTTGAGGAAAAGGAGGGTCTGGAGATCATTATTAGGTGGTGTTCTAGTATCAAGTGATGAGGCAAGGACAAGGAAGCTCAAGAGAAATGACAACATATGTTACATAGATGTGTGGATGAGACTTTGAGTTTTGATTTCTCATGCTTGCGCATATGTTACATATATGTATATGTAAGGAACATGGTCCCATTAGACCATAATTTGTAATTTTTGTGATTGAGCGACAATATGATCATAGGACTAACAAGTACAAGTGAATGATATTAGATCCCAAGAATGAAGTACAAAGCCCAAGCAAAACAACAAATGAAGAAAGAACCCAAAGAAGTGTTGAATTAGATGAGTTCTGTATAAAATAGGGCACCGTTTAAACCTACGCTAAGGCGTCGTTTTAAACTACGATAGCATCGATGTATTGGTCTTACCATTGTCCAGAGAGCATATCAAGCAGTGAGGGACAAAGCTTTCAGCATCGTTTTAAACTACACTAGCGTCGATGCAACTCAGCATTGCAACTACGTTCAAGAGAAGAAATTCCTTTAGCACCGTTTAAAACTACACTAGGCGTCGTTTTAAACTACGCTAGCGTCGGTGCATCAGAGTTGGAATGACAGGAGAGAGAAGCCTTCAGCACCGTTTAAAACAACGCTAGGCGTCGTTTTAAACTTTGCTAGTGTCGGTGCAATTCAGGATTGCTACTACGCTCAAGAAAAAAGGCTGTTAGGGTCCAACGGCTAGTATGGGTTTAGAGTGACCGGTTAAACCGACGGTGGTGACCATTTTAACCGGTGATTTGCGCAGAAAAAGCCCCAACAGCTAGTAATGGCTATATGGCGCCCTCTAGCCTATATAAGAGCCTCACCCCGGGTGTTTTGTGCTTGCTGGAGTTGTGCTTGCTTAGTGATCACATCTTTAGTCCTTAGCACATCCTTGAGAGTGTTAGTTCTAGGTTAGCTCATGAGAGAGTGCAGGAGCAAGGTGTTGTACCTTGTATGCTATGCTTGAGAGCAACTCAAGCTTGTATCTTGGTGCGCCGACCCCTTAGAGGTTTGGAGGCTCGCCAGCTATGTCTTTGACCCTCTAGCTTGGTGTGGAGCGGCGTCGACGGTTTTGTGCGGGGGACGTGGAGACCCCCATCCTTCGTAGATAAGCCCCTTAGTGCAAAGCGGGATCAAGGTGACTGGGAACTTGGTGTGAGCCTTTGTGGCCTAGCCTTCGTGACAAGTCAATGTGTCCCCGGAAGAGATTTGGTGGCCAAGAAACGATACTCTTGATTGAGTGCTTCAACAACGTGGACTAGGGGTGGTTTAGTACCTACCGATACTACGGGATACATCCTTGTGTCAAGAGTTCGCTTTCCTTCATCCCCTCTTTACGTTTCTGCATTTCATACTTGCAACTTGCGTGCCTTTACATTCTTAGTGTAATATCTTGCTAGGATTGGCTATAAGTTGCATAACTTTTTTGGGATGAGGGTTTCACACTAGAAGAACCGTAGTTACACATCTAGATAGCTTGTTTTAATTTAAGTTTATGTGCAAACTAGTTGGACCATAGGTTAAATTTTTAAGTTGCCGTGTCTAATTCATCTTGTCCCCCTCTTAAGTTAGGAGCACCCAATTCCTTTCGATATATAAAAGGGTATGGTCACTTGTATCCGTGATTGACTGACTGCTTAGAATAGTAGGAGTAGGAACAAAGCAAAGCAAGGCTGAGCCACCAGCGACCAGCCACCGCTCCTTTTCTCCTTTGGTCTCGTCTAGACGCCTATCTTTGCTTTAGTTGGCCATGTACACGCACCACTGCCAGCGACCAGACAATAGATATCATAACAAATATCAAATGAGAAAAAGGGGAAAATGGCAGAATAATTCAGAAAACAAGAATCAGAGAGCCGTCAACATACATATGTGTTGACACCTAAAATTGGCACAAGTCAATGTTTGCTGAACAATTTGGATAAACCGGTCAGACCGGTCATATTAACCGGTCAGACGGATCTAGGTAAAATTATCAAATCACCAATTGGACTACACCATTGTGTTGATCTCGTCGAGATGATCGAAATACATATATAGAACATCTAATTTGGATTCCGGATGAGGAAGTTATGCCTCTAGGAAGACCTGCACCCAGTCTGACCGGTCAAACCAGTCCAGGGGCGGTCAAACCGGTTGGTGGACTGGTCAGACCGGTTCGAATAGCCCAATCTAAGTTAGGAGTTATATTTTGACATGTGATATGTAAGTGTTTCGACTCCTAATGGGTACAGACCTCCCAACCTATAAATATAAAGGGCTATGACCGATTGATACACATCCAATCGGATCAAACAATCATGTATCTACTTTTTTACCTTCCAAACCCTAAAACTCTCTTCCAACCTCTCTATGTTGTTCATCTGTAATCTCCATGACCATCGATGGCGTCATAAGGCTTGCTGGTCAACCTAGGGCACGTTCGGCGATATTCATGCCCTGACAGGGTCCCTCCCGGGCGAGAGCTTCGACGACATTTGCTAGTTTGCTCGTAAACTAGTCGTTCTTCATCACGTAAGCGTGTTGGTTATCCTTTGCTAGTTTGCTCGTAAACCTTGCTATGTAAGCGTGATAGTCATCCTTTGAGAGACTGATTTCGGCGAAACCCTAGAAAACCGGTCTGACCTGTTTGCTCAACCGGTCCGACCGGTCTGCGCAGCCTCGCTGCCCTTCGGTCCGTTTGCGACCCGCACGCTCGAGTGCTCTCATGTGTTGATCAAAATTTGTGTCAACATATTTTGGCGACTCTGCTGGGGAAGAAAGATCTGATTGCTCAAACCGTTCTATCAAGCCCTAGTCAATTACTAAATTGATCTACTATTTGAATTCGCCATTATTGTCGCATCCGGTCGTTGTGGACCATTGTATCTATTATTTTGACTCAAGTTGCAGGCGGGCAGGCTCTTGGTCAATGCGGCCTAGCTGCAAACTTCTGGTGGCCCAGTACTTGGCAGGCTACCTAGGCCCGCGGACAAGACACGAGACCCACGAGACCCGCAAACAATCCTCCCAGCTGGCAGCCCCTCTCGTCCCTAGCGGCGGCGTCCGCTACTACTATTGTCGCCTCCGCTCCACTCCGCTGCGGCTGCTCCTCCTCATCGACATCTGCTCCTTCGATTCATATGCTTCAGCTCCCTTGGGTACAAAACGAAGCCGCAACACAAGGGCGGCGCGGCGGCGGTGACGCGGTGGCGGCCGCAGCACAAGAACAGGTCGCGGCCGTCCCCCCTGGTCGTTGCTCCCTCTGCGCAGGCTACGCCGTGCAGGTCGTCTCCGCCCCTCCTCACAAGCACTCCGCCCCTCCTCACTAGAATATGAGGAATCTAGATCAGGCGCGTACTCTTCTTCCCCCCAAGTTTAGGCACTGTCGGTAGTGATTGGTGAATCTTCTCTGGCCTTCGTCTTCAGAGCACTTGTTGTTTTGAGCTAGCATGTGCTCTCACCACCTGTCTTTGTGCAGAATGGATGGATATACATAGCCTGGAGCCACTAGATATTAGAAATCGATTGTTTCAGATATGGCCAGGCTGCTATATCCAGGCAAGAGAGCCACGGTCATTGATAGGCCTGAGAATATCCTGCCTTCATTCTTGCTTGATTAAATCTCTAGGTGTATTGTACCGTGCCAATGCTATATAATTGTGTGGAAGCAACTGACAATGCTATTGAAGCTTTGGACTCAGTGCAGTATACATAGCCTTGAGTGCTTAGTGCAGTATAGGACAGCTTTTGAAGCTTTGTACTCACAAGATCTCAGTTATGTGGACATACCTTCTGCTGATGAATGGAAAATGGCAGATCTTCTCTGCAAAATATTCAAGCCTTTCTATGATGATTTCAGGTTCATTGTTCCCGACCACCCACCCATATTATCATGTTCTCTGGACAGTAAAAGAAAAAATAGAAAAGGAGGCTTCAAATGAAGATCATTGTATTGCAGCAATGACAGTTAAAATGAAAGAGAAGTTTCTGAAGTATTGGGATTTATCCTTGCTACAGATCTATGTGCATGTTGTTCTAGATCCTAGATTCAAGTTCAATTTCATAGCCTTTCGCTTGGAGGCACGATTTGGCAACAAAGATCCCACATACACTGCAAAAGTGAAGTCAGCATTGGAGGATTTATTTTCTGCATATTCATCACAAGCACCTGATTCAAACAACAACTATCAGCCACAATCCAATGATGAGATCATCCATGAAGATGACCCCTAGGCAGACTGGGAACAACACCTTACAGCACAGAAAAAGAACACAGTGAAAAATGAGCTTCAAGTATATTTGCAAGATGATCTTTTCCTCGGCAAAAGGATTTGGACATTCTACAATGGTGGATGATGCACTCTATTTGTAGCACCTGCATCGACAGTAGCTTCCGAGTCTGCATTCTCTACTAGTGGGAGAGTTATTGGCGACTATAGAAGCCGGTTGACAAGAAAGAATGTAGAAGCATTAATTTGCCTCCAGGACTGGTTGAGAGTAGAAGGTAACCTTTTGTTAATTGTTTTTAATAACATGCATTTTCAAGTAATGATGTGATTCTAAAAAAATATGTTCATCTCTTTTTCTTATTTCAGGCCATGGCAACTTCAAAATTGCAGAAGGTGATATTAGTGATGGTGAGGATCGGTTAGAATAAAAACTAACAGGTATATAATGAATACTATATACTGAATTCTGTGCTCAGTTCTTTGAATGTTTACTCAGTTGTTCAACATGAAAGTGAAAGACTGAGGTGCTGCTATTGAGTAGGCTGGTGTAGAGCACTTCTGTTGTTTCCCTTTGACCTTATTAACAAGTATTTTCTTCTTGAATTACACTCTTGTCATTTACCTCAACAAACAATGTTTAACTAGATAATAGATACCTTGCTTAACCTGTTCAGTTGTTAACTGTAATTGGTATTGTTGGGGTTGGTCCCCCGAACAGACGAGAGATGAGATAGAATGAGAGGGAGAGCAAGCCAAGTAAGTAAGAGAGCAAATGGCCAAAAGTCCCCACCTCCACTCCATGGGGTGCTATTTATAGGGAGGAGGTGATGGTTGTTTATATTTATTCCATTGGTGGGGTTGAATATTACAAGAAGGTCCCCAGGATTTATAACTGAGTCCCTAGAACTTACAAACAGGTCCCTGGATGCTGCAACTAAGTCCCTAGACCTCACAAACAAGCCCTTAAACCACTTTTTCGGACCTCTTTTGTACACAAAGATGTGCTCACCCCTTGGAAATCTAAGGAGCACCCCCCCCCAACAGAAGACCCTTAGCTAGTTGGTCTCGGCTGGCACAACGAGAGTAAGTAGCTGACCCTATCAAAAGAGGGCTATTTATAACACAGTATCTGGTTACAAGGAATGTCCTTTGTAACTTTGTCATGTGCGCATCACTAAAAGCTCCATCCCAAAAATCTAGTGCGCAAAAAGGGCATGGAGAAAAGGGCACTCACATGCTTGGATTTACCCAAGTGCCAGTTTTAGATTTCGCGGGTAGCTTCACTCTTGAGCTTCGATTGGCGAGTGGCTTCTTCTCTAGACGGAGCTCCATCATCAAAGACGAACTGGTCCTCCAGTACACCCCACCTCTGTTGGGATCGTCGTCGCCGAAGATTACCGCAACATCTTCAAGTCTTCTCTAACGAGCACCAGACAAGATGTAACGAACATGACACCATTTATGCCATTTCGAGTGATTTTGGTGATCGAATGACAACGCAATCAATGGGACTAATGGTTTTGTTAAGTGAACATTTCTAGATCCCAGGGATGAAGTAAAAAGGCCATGCAAAGCAAAACACGAAGAAAGAACTCAAAGAAATGCTGAATTGGACGAGTTCTACTGAAATCAGTAGCACCGGAAGAACCGATGCTATAGGCATCGGTGCATCCGATGGTTGTCGGAAGATCCGACGGCCTGGTTTTGGTGCAAGACTAAGCGCCTCTGGAGATCAAGTGAAGAAAGAATGAAGCACCGGTTGAACCGACGGTGTCAAGAGGGGCATCGGTGCATTCATCGTACCATGTTCCAGAGACGATGTCAAGCGAGGAGAAGCGAAGTCTTCAGCACCAGTTCAACTGACGGTGCATCGGAGCATACCATCGGAGCATTGACGTCAGTAGAAGAGAGAGGTCCAACGGCTAGTCCAGTTGCTGTTGTGACCGGTTGAACCGACGCCCATAGCATCGGTTCATCCGATGGTCTCTGAAGTCGCTGCAACTGTGTCAGCAAGCCAACGGCTACTTCAGTTGCTGTGAGTGACCGGAAGTTCCGACGTCCCTGCACCGGAAGTTCCGATGCCTACGTAGAAAACTGGCCAACGGCTCTCTTGAGTTGGTGGCCTATATATATGCCTCACCCCGGCCATTTGAAGATTGCTGGAGTTGCTAGAAGTCATACACACACCCAAGAACACCTCCAAGCCATACAAGAGCTCATTGATCATATCCTTAGTCCTTAGCATAAGCTTTGTGAGTGTTAGTGCTAAGTTAGCTCTTGAGTGAGTGATCAAGCAAGGTTTAGATCCTTATGGTTGGTTCTAGAGTGAACCACACTTGTACTACAGTGTGCCGGCCCCTTGGAGCTTTGGTGGCTTGCCGGCAAGTCAACGACCCTCCGGCTTGGTGTGGAGCGGCGTCGACGACATTGTGCGGGGGACGGAGACCCCTCCTTCGTGGGCAATCTCTCTTAGTGAAGATCGGGATTAAGGTGACCGTGATTGTGTTCACGGAAGAGACTTGATTGCCGGGAAGCGATACTCTTAGTGAGTGCTTCAACAACGTGGACGTAGGGGCGCCTTTGTGGCAAACCGAACCACGAGATAAATCCTCGTGTCGAGAGTTCGCTTCCTCTCATCCCTCCCTTTAAGCTTCCGCATTTCATATTGCAACTTGTAGGCCTTTACCTTCTTAGTGTAGTATCTTGCTAGGATTGGCTATATGTTACAAAATTCTTTTGGGATGATGGTTTTACACTAAGGTGAACCGTAGTTGCACATCTAGATAGCTTGTTTTAGTTTAAGTTTTGTGCAAACTAGTTGGAGCCATAGGTTAAGGTTTTAATAGAGCCTAATTCACCCCCTCCCCCTCTTAGGCTAGAGCACCCGATCGCTTTCACAAGACCTCATCATCTAAGATGAACTGGTCCTCCAGTACACCCCCCAGCTCCTCTTGGCTGGTGCTTGTGAGATAAGCTTTGCATGTAGTGGAAGTAGTCGATGTAGACAACGTAGAGGTTGATGTAGCGGTCGAAGGTTGCAGCGAGCCCCTCAAGCTGAAATAGTGGCTAGAGTGATGTGGGAGGCGAAGCCGAAGGCTCCGGCGAGGCCCTCGAGCCGAATTAGCAGCGAGAGCGACGTCGGAGGCGAAGCCGAAGGTCCCGGCGGAGCCTCTCGAGCCGAAGGTTCCGGCGAGATGATGACATTGATACATGCCATTTTTTACCTGGCACCTGCATGAGACCTTCGATCGACATTAATAGAGAAAGCCAGTTGCTGAATTCATGAGTACGACAGCAAAGCTTAAAATCAAAGGACTATAACCACTTAATATTTTTCCGTTCGAAGGTCATGGCGTGATTGGGCCTGCTTCGCTGACCGGTCCTGCGGAGAGCAAAAGTAGTGCTGATCTTTGGCGTGGGCTAGACCTCCAGTGCCGAAGGTTAGCGTTGACTTGCCATGGGTCAGTCTTTTGCTTCGAAGCTCTGGGAGCTTTGGAAGCTTCGCTTGGGCCTGCATGGTCACAAGCATAGAGATGCCCACGCGCCTCCCTGTAGTTTTGCATGATGATTTTTGATCATGGAAATTCTGCTAGATAGTTGCACGATTTTGAACCTTCGGTCACTGCTCTCATGCTAGCTGTGACCTCACAGGACGGAAGCTCTTATGTCTCTCTCTTTCATTCTCTTTCTTTCACTTTGTGTTTGCTTTTTTTTATTATTAAATTGAGTTGACCGAAGAGTAGCGGGACAGTCGAATTAAACCTTCGCAGGTCAGAAGCTTCGCCCGGATCCCGGGCGTGGCGCTGGACCGCTAACATCGAGTGGGCTGCCCGCTTTGGGCTGAGCCATTAGCTCCGGAGCTGCCACGTTTGGTTGGGCGTGCTAGCTTCGGGTGGTTAACCACTTTCAGCTTCTGGTTGAATGATTGCATGGCCCATGCAAAAATCAGCAAAGGTTCCTGCTGGGCCCTCGCCTCGCATCTTGCGGGTGATCGGAGGTGCCTGGCCCGTATGGACCATCTCTCCGACGTGAAAAACAGTTTTGAACAGCTGATGAGGTGCTATTCTCGATCGTGCTTTCCTGCTCATCCGAAACCCGAAGGTGTGACGAATGTGAATCAGCGAAGGTGTGGCTTGTCTTCTCATCCTGTCTCAGCATTCCGGCGTGGGCTAGCTTCACGTTCAGTTAGCATCCGCGGTCGCATCGTCGCCCGGAGCGGAGGTCCACCCAGCTCCCTCGAAAGAGTACCGAGGTGTTGTAATCCCAATTCCGAAGACCGCTGCTGGTTATTGGGCACCTTTGATATATTATTATTATTATTATTATTATTATTATTATTATTATTATTAGGACGGTGAAGTCTTGATTGTAGGCCGCTTCCCATGCATGCATAGGTAGCATCAGCATCGGGGAGTTTATGCTACCGGAATTGCTGGCTAGGCGGATGGGTGGAATCCACGGTCGAAGTTGCAGCTGCTGGTCTTGTCTTTGCTTCAAGGTGACCGGTGAGCTTCGGTCGGATTTGCTGGTTTTCATTGGCTGGAAATGGGCAACGATCGTCATTTTCTAGCTTGTAGCTTTCCTCTTATCAAAGTGATAAGCCATCAGAAGAAAAGTGATTAGAAATCACATGCTTTTTCTGGTTGCCACACAAGGCAAAACGAACGAAGGTCACGTGATCAAAATATTTACTTCTAGAACAAAGGACATAACCTTCGCTCATAGCTTTATCTTTTTGAAGGTATCCTTGGACACGAGTTGCAAAAGTGAAGTTGCAGAAATGTAAATTTGCGGGTCGTCACCTAACTTTTCTTTTGCGAGGTATTCGTCCTTATGTGCAGGAAGCGATACTCGACTTCATTATTGAGGTCATAAGCCTCTTAGCTCCTCGGAGGTATTCTTTTCACTACTAGAAAACACGCGTGGCAGCCTCTTTGGTACCGGTTGGTCGTTCCAACCGGTACCAATGACTTTTTCTCTTTTTTTCCCAAATCTAGTTTTGTTTGTTATATTTATTACTGTTTATTCTTTTATAATTGCTAAACGCACTCAAGCTCTACAGTACTATACGTTCATTGGTCGTACTAACTAAAAGTGAAATGCGAGCATATAATTAAGCTAATTAGATGAACTAATATATTTACAAATTTACAAACATCAAGGCATAACATTTAAAAATATTTACAAATGTACAAATCATGTTTGTAGTCCAACTACTGGTCCCCTCAAGAGGTCGATGGAAGTCCTCTATGGATGTGACCGTCGTGGTAGAACTCGCCTCTAGGATCCAAGATCTCGTTCAAATTAATCCGGCGAACTGCTCGCACACGGCGTTGATCCGATCAGTAGAGTAACATTCATCCCCCATTTGACACATCTATCATTTAGAAAAAAAGGATTAACATCATGTTCGTTAGTACAATTATGAAAATATACTAGTGAACGGTTTGGACGTACTCTCGTGTCTTCATCAGTAGCCTTCCCGCATGGAGTCATGATGTGCAAATAGTCGCATACGTAGTACCCGCACCAATCAGTTCCTTGTTGTTGTCTCGCACACTTAAGGAGAAACAAATAAATTACTCAATTTATAATAATTTGGGATTATATACTTAACTAGACAAATCTTTATGAATCAACATACTGGATAATCCATGTTAACGTTCAGTTCGGGCCTCCATTGACCACGTCCTTTGTTATTTTTCACAAATTTTTTCCAAATCCTGTGCTCAAAGTTAAGTTTGATATTCAGGAATTGTTATTAACACAAAAAGGATTTGATTGTGCAAACTGAACTTACCTGTTCAAGGGGTCTAGGATATGTTGGATTGCGGACTTTGGATTTCTCATTGAGTCAAAGACTATAAGATTGCCGGTCTCTACGGAAAGTATGAGTAAAATCCAATGATAACTGCAGATATAGATAGGATATATACATACATGCATTAGACGACTTAGTATTTATTTAGTAATATAATAGAGGATTGAGTCGACCAAGGCTTACCCAAAGTTGTATGGTATGAATATATAAGATTTGTAATTTTGCCTAGTCAACGAATCGTACATGTTTTGGCATGTTTCCTTGTAATTTTCGTTGAGCACTTTCTGGTTGACTAGCAAAGGAGACATGAAGCCGATCTGATGGTGCCATCCATGTTTTCGGCTTCTTTGGGTCTCTTGTCTAAACGATACAATAGAAATTTTATAATACACACATATAATTATGTTCTTGTTAACAAAAAGTATTAATATAGAGGTAAGTGATACTTACAAAACCCAAATAGTGATGATAGAGGTGTCGAGGGCTTGTCGATGGTAAATGTGATATAAATTTTTGAAATACACCTAGAAGTCGTCCTCCCCACGGAAGAAATCATGGTCACGATACTTGACTCCAAACATTTTCCCTTTGTCATTCGACATTCGCAGGTACCATCTATGCAAATTGAACATATGCGTGCCTAGACTTTTCTCCTCTTCCTCAGTGACAAAAGGTTTTCCATGCTGGAATGGAGTAAGAACGGGAGCGACAGGGATTTCCGCCTCTACTTGCCCCGTTGCCTGCTCTAGCGTTAATCCAGTTTCAAAAAGAAATATCGCGGCCTGTTGGTCCGCCTGGAGTTGTACGTCTGTCGGGTGTAGGAGTGGCAACCCTGGCACCCGGAGGGGCTCGAGTCCTTTTTGTTGTGTGCCAAGCTGAGGAATGGTCTTGCTAAATTTTTTCCTTCAGATTTCTCACCTTGTGTGCTTTTGCCAGAGTACGATCATAGTCCGAGGATAAGCTTTTCAATTTTGGTGGGTTGTCTAGGTTTGCGAGAAGCTTTTTCCCTAGTTCTAGAGGTACCTTTTCCCTCGGTGGGGGGACTTTAGGCTTCAATTTTTCTTTTATATATCGAGCAGTCTCCTCTTCCAACTTCTCAGCGGTTTTCTCGTAGGTTAATTTTCTTTCGACCGTTTTCTGCTTCTTCTTCGAGGGTCCAGCCGCTGGGAGGGATGCTGTCTTTTTCTTTCCTTTTTCTGGGTTAGGAGGAGTTGGAGTACTTGTGGTCCTTTGCTCCGACGGAGATGGTGGTGAAGGAGGTGGTTGTGGGGACGGCGGTGAGGGAGACCGCGGAGACGGGCGATCGGTCTGCACGGGAGCCGTTGTGCTTGCAGTAAGTTTGATGTCGGCCTTGCGCCATAGAACGACCCCGTGCAGTGCGTCTCCCAATGTCTTCTCTCCATCTCCTCCAATGAAGTCGAGCTCAAGATCCTCATTGTTTCCAAGTATCTGCTCGACTGTGACGGAGGTGTAGCCAGGGGATATCGGCCTTCCATGAATTGTAGTAGAAGGATTCAGGGGCAGGGCTGACCTGTATGCGACATGAATGGATATATTTCTTGCTCGCACATGAAGCTCGCACAGTGTCGGCATGGTGACATCGTCCACTAGATACCTCTGGTCATCTACCGCCGTTGACTCAATTTGGGGTTGCTGTTCCACTTGTACGTCGGGCGCCGCCGTGGATGCACAGCTGCTGTGTCGCTGAGAGGCCGGGCTTATCAGAACATCCGGGTGCGACCCAGCAGTGCCCCTTTGGCTCAGAACTAGGTGCACTGCCTCATTGACCCTGGCGTCCATCTGAGATTCCAAGGACGCATACTTCCTGTTCATCTCTTCTTGTATGGCACGGAGTTTCTCTTCCTGTTCGGCTTTGCTCTTTCGGTGAGTCTTGTAAGAGGAATCTTTGGCCCAAGCAACTTTCCATGGGACCACGCCGATGCCGCGGGCTCGTCCAGGGTGTTCCGAATTCTTTAATGCCCTTGTCAGCTCATCATTCTCCCTTTGAGGCTGGAATGTTCCTTGTTGGGTCTCATCTATTGCAGCGACTAGATCGCGGGACACTTCTTGCATATACTCGGGCACGACCAAACTAACATCCAACTGGTTTAGTCTCACGCCATTAGCAAATAACCACCACTTGGATCTATCCGGCCAATCCGAAGTCGTCGGCCTGATGCCTCTATCCATAAGGTCCTGCTCCATCTTCTACCATTTTCTAACAGACTTCTTGTACCCGGCAGCCCCAAGGGGGTGGCTGTACTTCTTATTTGCTGCATTCACCTTGGCCTGTTCGGATTTTTCATGGGCTTCCTCTGATAGTTTGTATTATTTGAACTCCTCCCAGTATGGTTTAACCTGAGGAAGATCGTCCCAGTTCGGCTCCTTATCCTTCTTGATGTAATTGATGTACAACTTCTTCTTGAAAGTTGCAAAGGCAAGGGCCATCTTTTTCAAGGCACATTTCTTCACAAGTTCTTGGTCAATTCCTTCAGGAAGAGTGAACATATCCTTGAGTTCTGCCCATAGCATTTCCTTCTGATGTGCAGGCACGGCGTGTTGCTGTTCTTCGGGTTTGCTCGTTTTCCATAGTCTTGTGGTGATCAGAATTCTTGCCCGAACAATAACCCCACATTGGTTGACAAATTTTATGCTAGCAGCCTCTAGAGCACTTGGACAACCCTCTGCGTCCACTTCTGTGACGACCTATCTTCCCTCCATTTTCTTGGTTGGCCGGCGTCTCCCTTTTGACTGGCTCAACGAAGTCGATGCGGAGGTCGACTAAATTACAGAAAAGATATGTTAGTCGCAAAACTAATCTACCGAAGTCACCATGCATATAGTTTTAAGATTCGTACTAGAACATGCTGCTATTGATTGGGCGGCGCCGCAAAGTCATCATCTTCTTCATCGGCATATCCAGACATATTCAGGAACGAATCAGCTGTCCGAGCATCTTCTTCAGCGATTGGCTGGGTGGTGTTGGCCCTCGTATCTTCATTTATTGCGTCCAACATGTATTGCTTGGCGACCTCGTCATCACTGAAGGGGTCCATCCTTAACTGAAACCGTAGAAATGTGTTAGAGTATGTGTCCATCCTTAAATGAAGCAGGAGAATTCAATTCTTTGAACGAATATGCGTGTTTGAGAGAGAGAGAGAGAGAGAGAGAGAGAGTGTATGTTAGAGGGACAGAGAAAGAGAGAGAGAGAGAGTTAGTGAGTGTGTGTGTGAGTTAGTGTGTGAGTGTGTGTGAGTGAGTGTGTGTGTGTCAAGGGTCGAGGGTTGATACTTTATATAAATGTGTTAGAGTGTGTTAGGGTGTGTTTGTGTGTGTGTTAGAGTGTGTGTGTGTGTGTGTGTGTATGTGTGTGTTTGTGTGTTAGTGTGAGTGTGTGTGTGTCGAGGGTCGATACTTTATACAGAGAAAGAGAGGGAGAGTTTGTGTGCGGAAGCTGGCTCCTGGTACTCCTCCGACTGCTCAACGTCTACTTACGATCGCAATGCCAAAACAAGATCCAGAATATACACATACATGCAAACAAAGGCAAAAGCTAAGAAACAGTACAACAATACATAAAACAGCAAACAAAACTGAGCTAGAACTATTCTACGTGTTACAACGATCGCGAGGACAAAAATAAAACCTAAAACGGAGCTAGAACGCGAAATCTAGGGCTAAAACAAGGTCAAGGGGCTAGACTGCGAGAAAACTAAGGTTCCAGGGGCTTCTGTGTAAAAACCAGGGACTAAAACATAATTAAGGATTAGATCTAGGGTCTAACGTGCAAAAAGACAGGGGCTGGACGGCGGGTTCGAAAACTGGAAAGCTCAGGGGCCTAAACGCTAAAAACAGGGCTGATCTGGAATTACTTTTGAACTGGCGTGGACTGTGGGTTAATTCCCGAAAAGTCCAGGGGCTCTTTAGCAAAACAGCTAGGCCGAAGGGGTATCTTCTAATCTGGGTCGCTTATGCTGGATCGGACGGACAGGAGAGGTTGGGCGCGCGAGCGGCGGAGGAAGGTCGCCGGCGACGCGTTCCCGCGGCGGGGACTCGCCGGAGTAGGCCGAACTCGGCCGTCCGGGGCTCGATTCAACTCGGGCTTGGGTTAGGAAGCTTCAGCGTGGCATGGGTAAACCACCTAGGGCCTTGGTTCGGGGCTAGGGTGAGCGGAGCGGGGTGCGCAGTGTCGGGGGCGGCTCTGCGGCGGCGAGGCTCGCCGGAGTCGCATGCTGGTGCGATTCCGTGCGCATCTCTGGGCGCAAACGGTGCAGGAGAGGGAGGCGAGGCTCACCGAGGGCTCAACACGGAAGGTGGCGCGGTGCAGAGGGGTCGACGGCGAGCTCGAGCGGAGGTGGCGGATCGGAGCTCGTGGCGCGGTCGCAGGCGTGCAGCTCCGGTCGTCCTGGTCCCGCGGGTCGACGTGCGAGCGTGCTGTGAAGCCAAAGAGGGGGTCAGGCGGGCCGGAGATGCGCTGGCGGCGAGGAATTGCGGCGGAGCTGCTGCGGTGGTTGGCAGGGGCTGGAAGGCCGTGGGGTGGCCGGCCTGCACTAACGGCGAGGAGGGGCTGCAGCGGTCCATGGGACGGCGGCGTCGAGGCGGCGTCGACACGGCGAGGGGGCGGCGGCGGCCGAAGGGGCGGTGGCGTCGAGGAGGCGCGCAGGGGTGGCCGGCGTCGAGGAGGCGCGCAGAGGAGGCGCCAAGGGGAATGGCGGCGGCGCACCGGGGTTCGGCGTCGAGGGGTCGTCAAGGAAGCCGGAGAGGTCAAGGCGAGGCGGCGGAGGACGATCGGCGCGGTGCGTGGAAGGAAGAAGTGAGGAAGAAGAGAAGAAAACAGGGAACGACCTTATATACACCAAAGGCCTTAGGCACCGGGTGATAATTTCGACCGGTGCCTTTGAGGGCCTAAGGCACTGGTTTGTAACCCACCCGGTGCCTTAGGTAACCCAAAGGCACCGGGTGATAATTCCACCCGGTACCTTAGGGCTACAACGGGCGGGAGTTGAAAAGTGCCTGAGGCACCGGTTAGTAACCAAAAACCGGTGCCTAAGGCTGCTGAAATATTTGTACTTTAAAGCTTTTGCCGCCAAACCGACGGAAAGCATTTTGTAACGTAGTGGTAACTCAAAGTTTTCTAATCGCAGAGGCCTGGGTTCGACTCCCATGCGCCACTTTTTTTTGCCAAAAATTTGGTACCGGTTGAAGCCTTCAACCGGTGCCAATAGGTTATTTACAATTGAATAGTAAATCTTAATAAATCAAATAATTGCATAATAAATCATTTTAATGCACAATAATTTTAATTACTACATAATAAATCAAATAATTGCATAATAAATCATTTAAATGCACAATAATTTTAATTACCACATAATAAATCATTTAGGTGCATAACTAATTATTTTAATTGCATAATAAATTATATTAAATCAAATAATTGCATAATAAATCATTTAAATGCATAATAATTTTAATTACTACATAATAAATCATTTAGTGCCTAACTAATTATTTTAATTGCATAATAAATCAAATAATTGCATAATAAATCATTTAAATGCACAATAATTCTAATTACTACATGATAAATCATTTAGATGCATAACTAATCATTTTAATTGCATAATAAATCATAATAAATCAAATAATTGCATAATAAATTATTTAGTTGCCCTGTAAAACAATTCATTGCATAAGAAATCTGAAAATATTCACAGAAAATATTACAAGACATAATCATTCAACTAAGGAAATATTAACGATGGTTCGCTTTACAATCGTCCCTTCATTATGATCATGACATGCGTACGGAGCCTCCTCTTTGGCTAAAAGAATACTTGTGTCAACCTCCACTGCGAACGGAGTCATATCTTCAACCTTATTGTATTCTTCTTCATCTGTGACATCGTCGACTCCCACAATTTTTCTTTTTTCTGCCAGAACAATATGGCGCTTTGGCTCATCTCCGGCACCTACAAAACTTGATTTATTCCTGGAATTGTCCTTTCTCGGTTTGCTAGACATGTCCTGCACATAGAAAACTTGAGTGACATCTTTAGCTTGGACGAATGGTTCGTCTCGATAGCCAAGCTCTTTGAGGTCTACCGTTGTCATTCCGTACTCGTCGATATCGACACCTTTTCCTGTGAGTTTAACCCATTGACAACGAAATAGAGGTATCTTCAACGGCCCATAGTCGAGTTCCCAGATCTCTTCAATGTAACCAAAATATGAGTTCGTTTGGCCACTAGAGTCGGCGCCATCTATACAGACACCACTATTTTGATTGGTGCTCTTGTTATCTTGGGCTCTTGTATAAAATGTGTAACCATTAATTTCATATCCTTGGTACATCAGGATTGAATTTGCTGGACCCCTGGCCAGCCAAGCTAGCTGCTCATGAATTTGATCGTTGGCCATGACTTCCTTCTGCAACCAGGTGGCGAATGTACCATTATAATGTTTTGTAATCCATGTCTCAGACTTCAAAGGGTATATACTTTGCACAATTTGCATGTGCTCTTCTATGTATGGAGCAACCAAGGCTGATTGTTGCAGAACTGTGAGATGTGCTTTGCTCAACATGGCATGATTTGTGGCATTTACTGATTTTCTTCCAAGTGTGCCCTTTCCAATCAGCCGCCCCTCATGACGTGATACTGGAATCCCAATTGGGCAGAGTTCTTCCACATAGTCAACACAAAACTCAATGACCTCCTCTGTGACGTAACCCTTCGCAATGCTTCCTTCTGGACGAGCCCGATTACGAACATATTTCTTTAGGACTGCAAAGTATCGTTCAAAAGGGAACATATTATGAAGGAAAACAGGACCGAGAATACCAATCTCTTTGACCAGGTGAACTAGAAGATGCGTCATAATATTGAAGAATGATGGAGGAAATATCATTTCAAGACTGACTAAACTTTGGACAACATCCTCTTGTAGCCTGCTTAAACTCGATGGATCGATTGCCTTCTGAGAAATTGTGTTGAGAAAGGCGCATAGCTTTATAATTGTTGCTCGAACATTAGCTGGTAGAATACCTCTAAGTGCAACTGGAATCAATTGCGTCATCAACACGTGACAGTCATGGGACTTTACGTGTGCGAATTTCTTCTCTTTCAAGTTCAGTAGCCTCTTTATATTCGAAGAGTAGCCTGATGGGACCTTGATACTGTTCAAACAGTCGAACGTACATTGCTTCTCTTCCTTACTAAGAGTGTAGCACGCAGGACCTAGATAATGACGTCCTTTATCCCTTTTTTCTAGATGTAGGGCGGCCCGTTGTTTCATACGTTGAAGATCTTGCCGCGCTTCCAATGTGTCCTTTGGCTTACCATAGACACCAAGGAAGCCTAGAAGGTTTACACAAATATTTTTTGTTAGGTGCATCACATCAATTGCGTGGCGGACGTCTAAGACTTCCCAATAAGGTAACTCCTAAAAAATACTCTTCTTCTTCCACATAGGTGCACGTCCGTCATCACTCTGCACTGATCTGCTGCCGGGCCCTTTTCCAAATACTACTTTTATATCTTTGACCATTTCAAACACCATTTTCCCACAACGGTGCCTACGCTTGGTACGATGATCTGCCTTTCCATCGTAGTGAGCATGCCTCCTCCTTAATGGTTGCTTGATCGGAAGAAATCGACGATGACCCATATACACGATCTTTCTACAGTGCTTGAGGTACGTGCTGTCGGTTTCTTCTAAACAATGGGTGCATGCCCTATA
The DNA here is from genome assembly GCF_016808335.1 of Panicum virgatum. Taxonomy (NCBI): domain Eukaryota; kingdom Viridiplantae; phylum Streptophyta; class Magnoliopsida; order Poales; family Poaceae; genus Panicum; species Panicum virgatum. Next base: position 37,737,232 of record NC_053148.1, on the reverse strand, counting down.
AACCTTATTGGATTGTCCGGAGAGGTTACTTAGTGCTGGCCAATCGTTGGTGGTTACGAAAAGCAATGCACGAAGGTTAAAATGATCCTCTGTGTGCGCATCCCACATACGAACACCCTCCTCTTTCTGCAACAATAGAAGATCCTCAATCAGTGGTTTCAGATACACATCTATATCGTTACCGAGTTGCTTCAGGCCAGGGATAAGCACCGGCATCATAATGAATATCCGCTTCATACACAACCAGGGAGGAAGGTTGTATATACAGAGTGTCACAGGCCAGGTACTATGGCCACTGCTCTGCTCACCGAAAGGATTCATGCCATCCGTACTTAAGCCGAACCTTATATTCCTCGCATCATTTGCAAATGTTGGGAATGTTCTGTCCACTTTTCTCCACTGCGACCCATCAGCGGGGTGTCTCAACATATTGTCTTGCTTACGTTCTTCTTTGTGCCATCGCATCAATTTCACATTCATTTTGTTCATGAACAAACATTTCAGACGTGGTATTAGAGGGAAATACCACATCACCTTGGCAGGCACCCTCTTCTTGACACGCATCCCCTCAACGTCGCCTGGATCATCTCGAGGGATTTTATACCGGCATGCGTTGCATACAGGGCATGAATCCAAATTTTCATACTCACCTCGATATAGGATGCAGTCATTAGGACAAGCATGTATCTTCTATGCCTCTAATCCTAAAGGACAAACAACTTTTTTTGCCTCGTATGTTGTCGCCGGCAAGGTGTTACCCTCAGGGAGTAAGTTTTTTTATAAGTTTCAGCAACTCCTCGAATCCCTTGTCAGACAAACCATTTGATGCCTTCCATTGCAACAATTCCAATGTCGTACCCAACTTCTTTTGGTCTTGTTTGCAATCAGGGTACAACAATGTTCTGTAGTCCTCCAACATACGCTTTAGATCTCTCGATTCCTTTTCTATTTCACAACCTTCCTCAGTTTCACGCAGCATCTGACCAAGATCATCTTCTACAACGTATCCTTCAGTATCTTCTTCAGGCTCACCCATTGCAGTGTCATTGAAAAAGGCATTATAATTGGCTGCAAAGTCAGGAATTCTGTCCTCTTCTTCTATATTATTATCCAGCATAATTCCACTTTCGCCATGCTTGGTCCAAACATAGTAGTTCGGCATGAAACCACTATTGAACAAGTGACTGTGGATGGTTCTTGATGATGAGTAATCCTTCTCATTCTTATAGAATTTGCATGGACAACGAACGAAACCGCCATACTTGTGTTTCTCGGCCGCTTCTATGAATTCATGCACGCCATCAATGAACTCCTTTGAACGCCGGTCGGCCATATACATCCATTGCCGACTCATCTGGATCCACAATACATTTATATACATCATTGTAGTGTACAAATAGTTCATTCATACTACCAATTTATAACTAATATTGAATACGCTATTAATAAAACTGAACTACAAAATTATAACGATGCATATGGCCTTCTGACTGCATGACTGTGTAAAAACTTTGTTTCTCTATATGGAACTTTATATTTTTGTACAAGAAACGACGCATGTGGCCTTCTAGCCTAGCTGAGCTGCGGGTCTCGAATTGGCGCAGCATGCATCTCGAATGTGGAATCTTGTAAAGTTTTGGAATTTTGAAGGGAACTAAATAAAGCACCCTTGCATATGTAATTGATAATATTTGCATACAAAATTTGAATTCAAATATATAATTGATAATGCATATAACTATAATAAATAGATACTATTCACTTATCAAATAAATTGATAAAACATATAAATATAATAATTTGATTGTATTCACATATCAAATAAATTGATAACGCATATAACTACAATAAAATGCTACAACTAAAAATAATTATCACATGTATAAACTAAATTAAGTGATAACTGCTTCTAAAAACCAATTGCTAAGTTATGAAGAAAAATAACTAACCTTTTTCAAAAAAAAATTACAAAAATTCGCCTCCCCTCCCCTCACTCAACTGCCATGAACAGTGAGTTCACGGCAGCTTGAAGGGGGGGAGGGGTTGGGGTATTTATAGGCGTGGCTCAAAGGCACTGGTTGGTCATCAACGACCGGTGCCAAACAATAGGCATAGGCACCGGTTTAAGTTACCAACCGGTGCCTTTGTTGTGGGCACATGGCGGCACCGGGTCATGGCAAAACCCGGTGCCATTGTCCTCCCTTTAGCCACCGGTTGGTGCCACCAACCGGTAATGCTTTAACCCGGTACCAAACCCCTTACCTTTGATTGCCGCTGGCCATAGGTACCAGCTAGTTTTGCAACCGGTACTGATGTGTGGCATCAGTACCGGTTGCAAAACTAGCTGGTACCTTTGGCCAGGACCTTTGGCCTGTTTTCTAGTAGTGTTTCTTTTGCCATGCATGATTATGTGTTCATGCTATGAGATGATTTGATGTATGCTTTTGATGCACATGGATGGAGTGAAATGCATTTGCATGAAGCCGAAGATTTTTTGGTCTCTGGTTACTTTTAAACCATGAGGACCCCTTGGCTAAAACACCCTTATAGTGTTTAGATGGCTGACGTTTTTTTTTGTCTCTGGTTTTACCTGAACCAATAGAGCCCCTTGGCGCAAAAACACTTGCGTTTGATAGCCAAAGGTGAAGGCTCATAGCTTTGAAGACCATCGTATTCGGTTGTTCATCGCGAAGGTGAAAGCCATTTGTTGATGAAAGCCATTATATTGAAGGATCAATGGTTGATGAATACCAAATTACCAATAGAGCAAAGTCCAATAGATGGTGAAAACCGAAGGTCAACGATATATATTATCCAATGAGTGCCAATCTATAATGCATAGATTCTTTGGCTTGGTTATGTGGAGAAAACCAATATACCCGCGCTTAAAGAGTACAGGTCTAGTTTTACAAGGGTTAGCTCGAGTAGGAGAAGCAATACTCACATTGGTGATAACCTGCATGTTAGAGAAATTTTTTGATATTCAAGATATAACTACTCATGAATGGCCCATTGGATCAAGTGTTTTGAGTGAAATCTGGATTGTAGGTCATAAGATGTTTTAGCTTCGGGACCCTTAGATCCGAAAGCCCCTCGGCATTCAAGTGCCTATTGCACTTTCAGATAAGTATGCAAAGTTCGTGAAGAATGGGAGCTTTCCTGACTTACACAATTTGAGTATGCAAGATGCGATAGTCGATGTTTGCAACTCTTCGTTGCTTCGACCCATGATATGATTGCGAATAACCTTCTCTGAGGTCAATAAGAGCCATAACCTTCTCTGAGGTCAATGAGAGCCATAACCTTCTCTTCTCGGTCCTTTTCTGGACCTTCGCTGGAGGTAGGAAACCAATAAGATCATAATCTTTGTTATAAGACAAGTATGATAACTCTGCATTTTTGGAAGAGAAATCATCTTCAAGAGAGGGGTTAGTGAGTTAATTCCACTATAATGAACAAATTTAGCCGGGGAACAATGATCTTAAAGAGCTTAGAGTATGCAGATGTAATAGCAAATAAATAGTAAGCAACATTCTTTAAAGGATACACCCTGCGAATATAGAGGTTAGTGAGAAAAAATTCAATCAATATTGCTGATATATAAAACTAAAATGACTTTGAGGTTCGATGGTGTCGCATATGATTAGCAATGGCCAGTGTGTTGATAGCCAATTTTGGCATGTCAGAGACCGACTGGTCTGACCGGTCAGGCCGACCAGTCAGATCGGTCTAGTCTGTAATCCGAGTAGGTTTAGGTTTAGAGATAGGATTTCTTTTGTAAATCAACTCGTGAAGGGGTACCTCTTCCCTGGCCTATATATATGAATGCTAAGGCCGATTGAGATGATTCCAATCGAATCAATCAAAAATCACATTACTTTTATTCCCTCAAACCCTAGCCTTTTCCAAACCCTAATCTGTTGTTCTTTCTGCATCTCGACGGCGTTTGAAGGCGTTCTGAGTGGCCCGCCGATCTCAGAGCAACCCTAGTTCCACGATCTCCGACGGGGTCCCTCCCAAGCTCACTGTTCTTGGCTTACGCGAGATCCCTGCTTGCACCGGTCAGACCGGTAAGCACAACCGGTCAGACCGGTTTGGCCCAGGGTTTCGCTGGTATTAATCGTTTTGACGATCGTCGTGCGTTCTAGCACATCCAAGTGTGTTTGGCGAGTTTCTGTGTCAACATACTTTTTGGCGACTCCACTAGGGATGATTAATTTGGTTTTCAAACCGATCTAATCTATTCTCCAAGAAGATGGGCTCCGAGGTCAACAAGAATAACATCATCAAGGCAACTATGGAGGAGCTCACCGAGGATGAGCGCAAGGCCTATCTGATTGTTGAGGAGCACTTAAGGGAGCAATTCCTGCAGGGCTTCGAGAAAGAGCGCGGAGGCCTATTCAAGAGGGTTGGGGAGTTCGTTATGCCTGCCTTCAAGCTAACCAACAACCAGGTTTAAGAAATTTCCCCTGTAAGATATGAGCCCACTGAGTTAATTAAGCAATTGTATCTTTTAGTCGATAAAAAAATATCTGATGCGCAAGTAGCTGCGGGTGAGACATTTGCTGGGATTAATTATGAAATAGCTGCGTTAAAAAAGGGTAAAGGTGTCATAGATGGCACGTATTTTCCAGATCCTAGTTCGGCTACTACACCCCCTGCTTCTGATCCATTTTATGGGATGCCACCTAACTCGTTTCCAGGGCAAACTCCGCCACCATTGTCTGTTCACGCGCCACCGGCCGGATCGGTCTGTGCAACCGGTCAGACCGGTGTGATGGTACATAGTTCACCATGCCCTACACCGCCTGCAACCATACCTGGTTCGGCTGCCCCAAGCCGAACTAATGAGGTGGTGCCATAGCACCCACTACTGCAGCACAGCAGGGATCTGGGCCTCAGCGGGGACCGATCCCTAACACTACTATGTCTTACACTGGTCCTAATGCACAACGCATTGCATCTTCTTTGCAAGCCTCGACCAGTAGTAGTTACCAAGCAATTTTTTCTAGATTTAAAGAGGATCTGGCTGGAGTTCTTAAAACTAAACTTGGGATTGATATGGGTGGTTCATGTCTTTATCAAAACACCGTATCCTCCTGAGTTTGATTTTGTTTTGTATCCCGCTGGTTGGCGTATCCCCGAGTTCATTAAATTTAATGGTGATGATTCTCGTACTACTTGGGAACATGTTAGCCAATATATTTTACAATTGGGAGAAGCGAGTCTCAATGATGCTTTGCGTGTTCGTTTATTTTCTCTATCATTAACTGGGAACGCTTTCTCTTGGTTTTCTTTGCTTGCTCCTGGTTCTATTTTGAATAGGAATCAATTAGAACATAAATTTCATGATCACTTCTTTAGAGAAGAAAGCGAAGCTAAGTTGTCAGATTTAACATCGGTTAGGCAAAGCCGAGATGAATCGGTTTTAGATTATTTCCAAAGGTTTAAAGCTATAAAAAACCGATGCTTTAATTTGACGCTTTCTGAAAAAGATTTGGCGGACTTAGCTTATAATGGTTTGCATTCTTACTTAAAAGAGAAACTCGAGGGCTTTGATTTTATTACTATTAATCATTTGCAATTGAGGGCAATCGGTTTAGAGTTTAAGTTTAAGAATGTAAAGGATACTTTTAAACCTCATCGGTCCAACACACATGTAGTTGATCTTGATTCTGATTGATCGGACGATGAGGAAAAAGAAGTATATGCTGCTGGATTTGTTTGGCCATCAAAGGATAAACCTTCTACATGTCCTTCATTAAAGCCGATTCATAAGAATCGGCAAAATGAGATGAAGTTTACATTTGATGTTTCTAAATGTGATCGAATCTTTGATGAATTACTTAAGAATGGAAACATCCATTTATGTCATGCTATACCATCGGCGGAAGAGTTGAAATGACATGCATATTGTAAGTGGCACAATTCGTTTTCGCATGCAATTAACGATTGTAATGTTTTCCGTCGACAGATCCAATCGGCTATAGATGAAAGACGATTTGTACTTTCTGAGATGCAAGTGGACAAGTCTCCTTTCCCTATTCATATGCTGGAGTTGAACAACCCAAAGGTACTTCTTTGGCCTGAACAAGCCGAAGGGGCTAAGGGGAAGAATGTTGTTATTGGTGATCCGAGGCCGACGAGTGCTAATGACAAGGTTCTGGCCAGAGAGGTTGTTATGCAGAAGACTCCTGATGGGAAGCCAATGTGAGGATCATTGTCAACGCCCCTAAGCTCAGGGGGCAAGAAGACTCTACGTCCAGCACCAGTCAGCGTGTTGTCCAGGCATGACCGGCCAAACCGGCATTTACAACCGGTAAGACCAGTCCGACCGGATCCAGCAACTGGTCAGACCGGTCTAGTGATCAGCCCCGGACCTTCAAGCCAAAGCGCCCGGAAGTGGGTACTTGGAAGGATAATGTGCCAAAAGCGCGAGGGAGGTTTTCTAGTCAGGGACCTACCTTCGGCCAACTTCTGACCAAGTACACAAAGGCCATTCAAAAAGATCGGCCACTAAAAAAAAGACCGCGATCACCACTTCGCCAAGGCAATGCTCCATCCCTGAGGAGGGAATCCAGCAGACGCAGGGGTGATGTTGCGCTGTTTTCCCCGCAGAAGGTGTATGCTACCATGCCATGGGCTCCACTGGCGTCAAATGCTACTAATCCGGTGTGGGAACATGAGGGAATCTGGATGCAATGCTTCCCAATGCCACATCCACCTACATATCAGAAGGAAGAGAGGTCCAGGACACCCGTGCATGACCAATTGGGGTCACGCCAATCTGGTCCGGCGCAGCAAGCCCCACCGGTCCGACCGGTGCCCTATGACCGGTCAGACCGGTCTCAGCAGAGGCCGGCGCAGTTTGCTTCTCCACGATTGTAATATTGTGTTAAGGAGAAGAAACAAGAAATACAACCTGCTGCAAGTCCAGAGAAGGCTAAATCCGATGTTGTTGTCTAGATCGGCGATATCAAAGTGGTTGTGGAGGACAAGGGTAAAGGTCCGATGGTGTTTGGTAAATCGGCCAACTCTCCTGTTCAGAAACTTGTCATCGCCAATGATCATGGGGCCGGCAGTAGCAAGGCGGCAGACAAGTATCATCAACCCAGGTGGTATCCAGAGGGGTTGACACATACACAAAAGAGGAAACTGCAGCGTCTTCGCAATAAAGAGAAGAGGGAGCAGGAGGTGGAAAAGATGAGGGACGAACACTTCAACAAGTACAAACCCATGGTCCCTCAAGGCAAGGTGTGGCAGGTCAAGACCATTGACTAGCCAGCAGCGGGACCGGTCGCACCGACACCGGCGACCGGTCAGACTGGTGCCTCTTGCAGGTCAGACCACTCTGTGTCACCGGTCAGACCAGTTGGGCCCACTATAGAGTCCACAGCCGAATCAGTAGTGCTGTTTTGGTTTCTCGTGTTGTTGAATTGCCACTGGTTCCTCCAATAAAGGAAGATGAGGAGTTGGTGGATTATGAAGCATCTCCAGAGCACAGCAACATGGAAATCAATGTTGTGCATCTATCTTCGGACTACTTTGTTGTGCCGGAGGATGAAGTTGCTCATCTCCAGTTTGGGCCTCGTGATGCTGTGTTCCAGAAGCCTAGAGAATCGGATAACCATTTAAAGGCTCTCTACATGAGGGGTCATATCAATGGCAAACCGATTTCTCGTATGCTCATGGATGGTGAGGCCATTGTAAATCTTATGCCCTACTCATTCTACAAGAAGCTTGGCGGGAAGGACGAGGAGCTAATCAAGACAAACATGACGGTCAGTGGCGTGGGTGGAGGTGATCCTATTGGCGCCAAAGGGGTTGCTTCCATGGAGTTGACCGTTGGGAGCAAGATGCTCGCCACAACCTTCTTCATTTCCGAGTTGCAAGGTAATTTTAGTTTGATACTTGGGCGTGATTGGATTCAAGCAAATCAGTGTGTTCCGTCTACCTTACATCAGTTTCTTGTTCAGTGGATCAGCGATGAAGTTGAAGTAGTGCACGGTGACACTTCATCTTTCGTTGCTATGGCCGATTCGAATTCTATTGGTGCTCATGACAGCATCAAATGCTTATCGGGCTTGGATCTGTCCGATTATGAATTAATTAGTTGCACCAAAGATGGCTTCGTCCCTGCTACTCTAAAGCCGATGGAGAATTGGGTAAATCATTTAATGTGATCTAGATAAGTCAAGCATGTGACTCAGACGCAACCGGTCATACTGGGTTCCCCGAACGGTCAGACCAGTCCTCTTCGGATTGGCCATCAGAGCCAACCGTTCAGATCTGTGAGTCAGGCCGGTCAGACCGGTCCAACGCGGATTGGCTGCAGCAGCGGATGGAACACTATCGGGTGCATATGAACGATATGTGTGAAGCAATTGAAGATTCTGGAGATCTGGATAAGCTGGGCCAAGGATTCACGTCGTCTGATCCTTTAGAAAAGGTAGATTTAGGTAACGGTTCTATTCCTAGGCCGACTTTTGGAAACGGAAATTTATCAGCTGAATATAAAGCCGATTTGGTTAATTTATCAAAAGAATATATCGATTGTTTTGCTTGGGAGTATTCTGAAATGCCTGGTTTAAGTCGTGATCTTGTTGAGAATCGTTTACCAATTAAAGCCGGTTTTAGACCTTATAAACAACCGGCTAGGCATTTCAATCCTGTTATTTATGACCGAATTAAAGAAGAGATTAATCATCTATTAGATGCTGGTTTTATTCAATCTCGCCGTTATGCTGATTGGATCTCTAATATTGTGCCCGTTGAAAAGAAAGATTCGGGCAAGATTAGAGTGTGTATTGATTTTAGAGATCTTAATAAAGCTACTCCCAAAGATGAATATCCTATGCCTATAGCCGATATGTTGATTAGTGAAGCTTCTGGACATCGTGTTATTAGCTTTCTTGACGGTAATGCTGGTTATAATCAAATATTCATGGCCGAAGAAGATACGTCTAATACGGCTTTTAGATGTCTGGGATTTGTTGGTTTATTTGAGTGGGTTGTCATGACTTTTGGTTTGAAAAATGCTGGTGCTACTTATCAAAGAGCTATGAATTTGCTCTTTCATGATTTGCTTGGCGTCATCTTGGAAGTATACATTGATGATATTGTGATTAAATCAGCTGGTTTAAATCATCATTTAGTCGATTTGAGACTTGCTCTTGAGAGAATGCGCCGGTATGGTTTAAAGATGAATCCACTTAAATGTGCTTTTGGCGTATCGGCTGGAAAGTTTCTTGGTTTTATTATTCATGAGAACGACATAGAGATTGATCCTAAAAGAATTGAGGCCATGAAGACTGTTGAGGCTCCTACTTGCAAGAAAGACTTGCAGATGTTTCTAGGCAAGGTAAATTTCCTGAGAAGATTTATATCTAACTTGTCTGGAAAGATTGATACTTTTACTCCTATACTTCGCTTGAAAAATGAAGCCGAATTTACTTGGGCGGCAAAACAGCAAGAAGCATTTGAAAAGATCAAGCAATATTTGTCTTCGCCACCGGTACTCAAGGCGCCTATGAGAGGAGTTCCTTTCAGGTTTTATGTGGCGGCAGAAGATAAAGTTATTGGGGCTGTTTTAACTCAAGAAACCGAAGGCAAGGAGTATATTATTACATATATAAGCCGATGACTTATTGATGCAGAGACAAGGTATACTTTTATTGAGAAATTATGTTTATCTCTCTACTATGATTGTACAAAATTGAGGCATTATTTATTATCTAGTACTTGTATAGTAGCGTGTCAAACCGATGTGATTAAGCATATGTTGCAAAAACCGATTTCGAGTGGTAGAATCGGTAAATAGGCTTATGTGCTTGTGGAATATGATTTGGCCTTTGAATATTTGAAATCGATGAGAGGCCAAATTGTAGTAGATTTTATTATTGAACATCGGATTGGGAATGAACATGATTTGGAAATCGGTTATATTACTTGCACATCATGGAAGATTTATTTTGATGGATCGGATTGTGATGATGGGAGAGGAATTGGTGCTGTTCTTATATCTCCAAATGATGCTATTTTTGAGTTCTCAAACCGATTAGAAGTGTATTGCATAAATAATCAAGTTGAATATGAAGCACTTCTATTTGGCTTGGAAATTTTGCAATCCATGGGCGTGAAACATGTTGAAGCCTTTGGGGATTCACTTCTGGTGGTGCAACAAGTGTCCAAGGTATGCCAATGCTATAATGGTTCTTTGAATGCATATCTTGATAGATGCCTTGATATTATTTCTTCCTTTGATGAATTTGTTATAAGACATATACCAAGGGAAGATAATGGAAAGGCAAACGTTCTGGCTTAGCAGGCATCTGGCTATTCTGTCGAAAAGAAATATTTTCACATTCGAAAGCCAATGCGAATAAAAGCCAAGCTGTAGGTTCTAGACCAACCTGTCCGACCAGTTGATTCAACCGGTCTGACCGCCCGGTCCAGTCTGAGCGGTCTAGAGACCGGTCTGACCGCTCAGATTACTGAAAACACCAATTCGGCTGCTAAAGCTGATTCAATCATTAAAGCCGAAGAATAGGATTGGAGGGTTCCTAAAATCTCCTATTTGAAGGATCCTGGTCGTGGTGCAGAGAGAAATATTCGGCATATAGCGTTTAAATATGTATTGATTGACGATTGTTGGCGCTCCTTAAGTATCCGTTTTATCCCCTGTTTATCCTTGATAATGGCATGAATTCAATATCAAAATAACTAACCGTCCTAACCCCGGCCTAATTATTGGTCATTTTCACACTTGCACATATATTTTGGAGGAACTTCGTTTTTGCAGGTTTTTGGCCTATTTTGAAGCATGAAATGACGAGGCCCGTGATTGAGCACTAACACAGAGAAAGACGAAGGCCAAAGCCCAAAGGGAGGACCAAAGCCCATGTTGATTTGAAGCACATTCATGCACATCCACCCTCCAATGAAGCCCAAAAGACAAAGCCCACAAGATAAGATCGAGATACTTCGGGGCCAAGCAAAGCAAAGAGATATTTAAGGAAGGATTTTCCATCCTATCCTTCTCCTCGAAGAAATCTCGAAGATAACGACGTCTAAAGGGGTGCAATCGTGAAGGATAGAAACTCTAGAAGATGCGAGGAGTCTACACGCAAAGATGAGACCGAGGCGATCCCGAAAAGGGGTAGGCCGGCCGGCCTAGGCCCATGGGGCCGGCCGGCCCATCCCTTTTCTGAGGTGGTTTGCCTTCCCCTTCGACCAGTGGCTTCCTCGGCTTATAAACAGCTCGCACCTTATTCAACTCGAAGAGAGAATCCACCCAGAACTCGACGAAAACCTAGGGCCAAGACCGGAGGAGGCTGATGGCCGCCGCGAGTCTTCGAAGGTACCTAGGAGATGGCTTAGGCCACCCCTAGCCGCCATGGCCTCCCTGCGAGGTTGTGCCATGGTGGAGTTCAGGAGTCATCCCCAATATTCGTCGGGGTATGTACACACACGATGGTGATATCAATCTACTCTTTATTCTAGTTGTCTCAACTTTGGTCTACTTCAATGCATGCTTTTTTTCTTGTATGTGATGCATCCATATGTTCATAGTAAGATTAGATCAATTCGTGGTGATTAGTCTATATCTTGCGGATACGTTGAGGTAGCGTGTTTTAGCTAGTTGGTTGATTACCCCGTTGTGGTGACAGCATGGCGGAGGGAAAAATCCTAGCGACGACATGATGTGGAATAGGATCGATGGCGAGTATCATCGGAGTCGTGGCGCGGCCACCAAGAGGATGAGCACTTGGTGGGCGTTTGGGGTAAAGCTTTGGGAAACCTTAGGCGTTAACACGCACCTCGCACCGGCGACCATGGGAAAGTAGGCCGCTTGCGAGCCGTCTTTCTGAGAGATGATTTCGTGTACCTTTAGTTGAGATGCAATCTATGTTTTGATCACCTTTTTGACTAGAACTGTACCTAGAGACGATAGGCCCTAGATCCTCGGTTGTGTTATCTCATCTACGGTTGTGGGTGTGATAAACATTATGCTTCATTCATATCTATTAAGTGTTCAGTTTATATGCAATCTTCGCTTCATGTTTAGGATAGGTTCGATAGATTAGATGGTAAACCCTAGTCGGTTTGCTTCCGATCCACGGATTGATAAACCTTGGGGGAGTACTCTAAGGGAAAAGCTACCACGATCCGTGCGCTTGCGGTACGTAAATTGGCGCTTTAAGAAGCGTCAACAAGCTTTTCTGGCGCCATTGCCGGGGATCGGCAACTCGAACCCTAGGGCGATCTATCTAGTTTTTTTGGACTAACCCTAATTTTTATTATTGCATATACCCTTGTTTTCTTGTTTGTGTCCTTGAAAGCAGGTGGAAAAAGTTAGACACCAAACTTGGACTTCGAGAAGTCCATAATCCACTTCGACAAATTTCAACAATCGGCAACCAGATGATCGAGGAGCCTCGACATGGAACATCGACAACGTCCACATCGATATGACGGCAACAACATCAAGATTCACTCTTTAGTGGTAGGTGCTAACTTTTGTTAGTGGCCCAGCATCCGCTATCGAGTCCCTACTCCCCAAAGCAAAAGATGATAAATAAGGTACGCCGCCGTGTCAATTGATTTTAAAGACTGATGTTTTTGGGAAGAATTGTTTGTTCAAGCAATAGGTATGAAGCATGCCCGCGAAGAAAATCGTGCGATCATCATCATCTATGAAGTGTTACTGTTGTGATGAGTTTTTCGTCCAAGATTAGAGAAGTACCATGAGAAAATAATAGATTATTTTGAAGCTCCATCAAGTCTTCTTTCCAACGGATCAAGAACCATCAACTTTGGAGATCGGTGTGAAGAGTTATGGTAAAATCTTTCAACGCTGCGCGTTCTGAAATCCTTCTGGACAGATTGCAGCGCCGTAATAAAACGAGCATAACTTCTTTATCCGGAGTCTAATTGGGGTGAATAACCACTTGTTAGAAAGATAATTTGATGCACCTTACAATGGAGGGGAAGTTTGGTACATGTTCTGCACTGGATGAAAGGGAATTCAACGAGGACAGAGGAAGTAGCAACCGATGAAGAAGGTGATGATGATGTCAAAGGATGATTGGAAGGCTGTGTACACAAAAGATGATGATTTGAAGTTGACCAAAGCTGGAGGCAACAAGATTAGAAGAACCACGACACCACCTATCTTCTCCAGTGGGATGCACGATATACTTCTAATCGAGTGATGCTATCAAGGAAGGAAACCATTCGGATCATCAACACGAAGCACAGGAGCATCTTCGATCCCGACACCTTAGGCAAAGCAAGAACCATGGAGACAGACCATTGGAGCCATGATACTCGCTAGTGAATCAATGGTGATGACCTTGAAGCCAAGGACACACGACACTACGCTCCAAAGACCACATGATCGAGATCATTGACATCTTCGGGCGAATTCACAAGAAGATATTGTTCTCATCAATGTCCAACCCGACCTCAGAAGCAAAGAGCAGCATATTTTTGGATATTCAAAAGCTCCATGAAGTTCCCATTCCAACGAATCAAGAACCAAGTCAATCAGAGATTCCTACAAGCGGGTATGGCCAAAACATTGAAGGTTGTGCACTCTGAAAATTTCTGGACAGCACGCAGCGCCAAAAGTGAAACGGGCATAACTCCCTCGTTTGGATTCGGTTTAAGATGAGTGACCACTTGTTTGAAAGGTAATTTCATAAACATTTCAATAGATCTATATTTTGGTATATGTTCTATTATGGACGCAGGGGAAAATCCACGAAGAAGAGGCAGGAGCAACGCGATGAGAATAAGATAGAGAAGATGACGATGACAACAATGAAGGGGAGCTTGGGCGATGCTTTCATCAAGCGTACGTGATAAAATTCAGAGGCTTGAAGCAGAGGAAGAACCCCAATGACATTGGCAAATGAAGACACAAGCGGTCGACTTTCGACAAATGAAGATGTTGTAAGCAAACCACGAGGGATTACAAGAGGCGACATCAAGCTGCATGGACACTTTGGATTCTCGCACGAAGGACCATGGCTTCACATCAATGAGAAGGTATGTGACAAAGTCAAGCTCTATGACTTTAAATGAAGCGCTTTGCGGGAGGCAACCCATTCATTTTATTTATATATATTAATATGACCGTCTATATTGCACTCTTTAATTGGAATATCAAGTAACATTGTACCGTTGCTCTAACAAAAACCACAACTTCATGTTGTTCATTCTAAATGTTATTGAGGGAGCACTTTGTTATTTGATCTTGAGAAACTTGTAGACCTTTTTGTGTGCCTATTAGTGTTTTGAGTCTTTTTCTTTGTGTCTTTTTAGAGAGATTTATGAAGCATTGCACCACCCTTTGATTCTAAACTTGTGGCTAGTTAACTTAGGCTAACTTTTTGTTTTGTTTTAGATCACCTCATCATGTCATATCATTTTGTTCACCCACCCCGTGTTGCATTGCATACCATGTTGTTCGTCTCACCCTTGCATTGCATTGCATGTTGCATTTAAAAAAAAACCTTATCTAAAAACATTGACTAGCCTCGCTTTTGAGATCCTAAAACCCTTAGGAAAACCACTCATAGAGCAATCCTAAAACAATAGGTTATGTTTTTCATTCAAAAAAAATCTAACTTTTGTTTCTCTCTAGTTTTTTTTAAAAAACCACCTTAGATAGAATTTCTATACCCAACACTCTCTCTTCAAAATTTTTGTTTTAAGCCAAAAAATATAGGAAACCCATAAACCTACTTCTAAAACCTTGTTAGCTCGGTTGTTTGGTCCTTTTCGATAAATAACCTTTTCATTGACAAAAGCCTCACTTCTTATGAAGTGTCGCGAAGGCTTTTTGTCACTCTTAGCAATTATTTTTGAATAAGCTAGTTGTGGAACAACATTGAAAGGTCCTTTCAACCTTGCTAACACTTGTTTTTGCTAACTTTGCATTTGCACTTTGCATCCATTCCATTGTTCATGCACTCATTTTGCTAGCTTGGTCTCAACTTTATTGATGAAAGCTTTCATATCCATGTTAATGCTTCACATGAGCATTTTCCTTTTTGCAATCTTGTGTAAACATGGTGTTTAGACATGATTGAAGACCATCATCATTTAGTTACCAAGCTATGAGGTTGCATTTGGTTGGTTTATAATCTTTGCAGTGCGCTTTATTTTTTCTTTAGCTATTAAGGCCTATTGATCTTGGGATAGACATGGTGTTTTGACCTTGGTTAAATAAGTCTTTGTGGTATGGAGAAGTTCGGCAATCTAGTTGTAAACATGGTGTTTAGAACTAGGTGTAAATATTGTCTTTGTTTATATACCTTTCTCTCATTTGTATTTACACTAGCACACACGTACACTCACTAGTTTCGCTAAGCTAACTTTGCCACAAATTGAGATCTTAGGAATGGTAGGTTTGTTGGCATTTGTTTCTACTCCCGACCGTCACCCCGGGGGTAGTGTGTGTTTAAAATGTTTTGCAGGCATGAAGAAGCGTTCCCATGAATTCGTGATTAAAGAAGAAATCAAATTCGTCAACATCTCCAAAGTTCGAGAGCAAGGCCCACTGTTTTCATCAAATTTTGCGCATGGACAGAGACATACAAGGAATAAAAAGTTGATATTCATAAGCTCCATGAAATTCCCATTCCAACGCATCCAAGATCAATGAATTTGAAGACCCGTACAAGGAGATATGGCAAAAACTTTGGACGTTGCGCGTTTTGAAATTCGGAACAGATTGCAGCGCTGGGATAAAATGGACATAACTCTCTTGTTCGGAATCAATTTTGGGCGAATAAGGACTCGTTGGAAAGAAAAATTTGTGCACTTCGCAATGGAGCAATGTTTCAGTATATGTTCTGTTCTGGAAATTAAAATAAAAATTCGTGAAGATGAGGCAGCAATGGGACAACGAGAAATTGAAGGAGGCGACGACGATGAGAAGCAAGGATTGGGACCATGACTTAGTACAAGAAGAAGTTGAAGGAAATTGTGGCAACAAAGGTGACGACATATTGAAGATGATATTCATACACATGAGGGAAGAACTTCAAGAATTGCAAGATGGTCCATCTTCTCCTTCCACGCCTAGCATCATGCTAAGCATGGGGGAGGATTTCGTGGACAAGGAAGAAAGATCTCATGGAGTAAGATAATTACGGTTGCCACAAGATGCTTATGATTCTTCTTCCATGCTTAGCACAATGCTTAAGTATGGGGGAGGCCGCGCTATACTTCATTACGAGCATCGAGAAGGACGGTAATTCTTCCTCAACTCTCTCTTTTTCTAAATGCTTGTACATATATGCCTCCAACCAAAGATGCAACCTTTGTATATCTCTCCCTATAATAACATGGCTACTAGGAGTACAACCTAGATTTGTTTTTGTTTTCAATGAATGATAACCACCATCACCTTGAGCTCACCACGATGATATTCTTATATGCTCTTGCTTATGGAAAAGTGATGAAAGCTGATGCTTTGTTTTACCTACGCTATGTTGTATATGACTTGACCATTTGCTCTCAATTAAATGGAATTAAAATGATTAAATACCGGCTCTTTTATTTGTGGAGGTTAAATGACTAAATTCTAGACCCACATATTCTATGTTGCTCTTTGATTAAAGTCTACCGATGACCTTACACCTTGTGTTGTTTAATTTGAAAACTTAATTCCTATGCTATCTACATTTGTGAATCTCTTGCAAAGTTCTACCTACCAAAGCCTATACATACATATTCTTTCATGATGAAACTTTTAGATTGCAAACTTATATTTTGATGAGTTGGATTAAGATTGATTTCTTTGGTACGAGACTAAGAAGCTGGTCATTCCGTTTTTTTTGTGTAACCTTCTTTTTGCTAGCCTATTTATCCATGCATTGTGAGTTTCTACTTCGGAAATTTTGCAAACCTCGCTGGATATCCACCCTAAACCAAAAATATCTTTTTGTGATTACCTCCTTGACCACAACCCAATTTGAGTATGGATTATCATTTCGACGGAATCAAAAGAATCAAGGGCACCATATAAAGAAAAGTTTTGGGAGACAAGGCTCCCCGGAGATTCAAGAGGTTCTACGAAGAAGAAGGTGAATTTGAGATACTTACCCTAGCTAGTTGGTTCTCCCACTATTCATACTCGAGGACGAGCATTCGTTCAAGCATGGGGGGATGGCTGGGTAAATATTCTATGTTACCAAAAGTTCTAAGGAGTAAAAAAAAAGAGAGAGAAAAAAAAGAGAAAGAAAGAGAAAAATGAAAAAAAAGGAGAAAAGAAAAGAAAAAAAAGAGAAGAATAAAATGCTCCTTAGTTCTTTTTGGCTTCATTAATTTTCCAAGTTACTTCGAAGAACTATTCCATACTCAAACCTTCCAACCATGTGCAATCTGATACCGAGAACTTCATTTGTATCTCGGGATCATCCATTTGCCACTTGCACATGTCCACCTATCTAAATGTGTGTGTTTCATCTTTCTCCCTCTCCAATATTATTTTCCAATGGCCTTTTTGACTAGTCTCAGTAATTCCATTAGATCTCTCTCTTAGTTTAACAATATTTCAGATATAATGTTTTGCTAGGATTGTTTTTACCTACCAAGCTCCACATAAGCCTTCCACTTTTATATATAAGTAGAATAGGTTGAAGACAATCTAATGTAGGCTTGAGCGACTTGATGAGATGAGTATTCCCATGATCTTTTGCAAGAGAACCTCACTTATGTTTGATATGCATTCTTTTGAAAACTCTTCACGATGAAACAAGGTAAAGGTTTGAAGTTCGCTTAAGTTTGAGAGCATTGCATTTATTTATTATTGTGGCTTGTTCTTTAATTGCTAGTCTATCTTCCATAATGAAAAAGTAGCCGGTCACAACATGAACTTAAATGCTAAATACTTGAGAGAGCAATATGTCTTGTTATGTATGACTAAGTGCAGAGAGGACATTGAGGGGCAACGCTGATTTCTTTATAAGCAAAGCTCCTGGACTTACTCGAGGACGAGCAAGGTTTAAGCATGGGGGGAATGTTGGCGCTCCTTAAGTATCCGTTTTATCCCTTGTTTATCCTTGATAATGGCATGAATTCAATATCAAAATAACTAACCGTCCTAACCCCGGCCTAATTATTGGTCATTTTCACACTTGCACATATATTTTGGAGGAACTTCATTTTTGCAGGTTTTTGGCCTATTTTGAAGCATGAAATGACGAGGCCCGTGATTGAGCACTAACACAGAGAAAGACGAAGGCCAAAGCCCAAAGGGAGGACCAAAGCCCATGTTGATTTGAAGCACATTCATGCACATCCACCCTCTAATGAAGCCCAAAAGATAAAGCCCACAAGATAAGATCGAGATACTTCGGGGTCAAGCAAAGCAAAGAGATATTTAAGGAAGGATTTTCCATCCTATCCTTCTCCTCGAAGAAATCTCGAAGATAACGACGTCTAAAGGGGTGCAATCGTGAAGGACAGAAACTCTAGAAGATGCGAGGAGTCTACACGCCAAAGATTAGACCGAGGCGATCCCGAAAAGGGGTAGGCCGGCCGGCCTAGGCCCATGGGGCCGGCTGGCCCATCCCTTTTCTGAGGCAGTTTGCCTTCCCCTTCGACCGGTGGATTCCTCGGCTTATAAATAGCTCGCACCTTATTCAACTCGAAGAGAGAATCCACCCAGAACTCGACGAAAACCTAGGGCCAAGACCGGAGGAGGCTGACGGCCGCCGTGAGTCTTCGAAGGTACCTAGGAGATGGCTTAGGCCACCCCTAGCCGCCATGGCCTCCCTGCGAGGTTGTGCCATGGTGGAGTTCAGGAGTCATCCCCAACATTCGTCGGGGTATGTACACACACGATGGTGATATCAATCTACTCTTTATTCTAGTTGTCTCAACTTTGGTCTACTTCAATGCATGCTTTCTTTCTCGTATGTGATGCATCCATATGTTCATAGTAAGATTAGATCTATTCGTGGTGATTAGTCTATATCTTGCGGATACGTTGAGGTAGCGTGTTTTAGCTAGTTGGTTGATTACCCCGTTGTGGTGACAGCATGGCGGAGGGAAAAATCCTAGCGACGACATGATGTGGAATAGGATCGATGGCGAGTATCATGGGAGTCATGGCGCGGCCACCAAGAGGATGAGCACTTGGTGGGCGTTTGGGGTAAAGCTTTGGGAAACCTTAGGCGTTAACACGCACCTCGCACCGGCGACCATGGGAAAGTAGGCCGCTTGCGAGCCGTCTTTCTGAGAGATGATTTCATGTACCTTTAGTTGAGATGCAATCTATGTTTTGATCACCTTTTTGACTAGAACTGTACCTAGAGACGATAGGCCCTAGCTCCTCGGTTGTGTTATCTCATCTACGGTTGTGGGTGTGATGAACATTATGCTTCATTCATATCTATTAAGTGTTCAGTTTATATGCAATCTTCGCTTCATGTTTAGGATAGGTTCGATAGATTAGATGGTAAACCCTAGTCGGTTTGCTTCCGATCCACAGATTGATAAACCTTGGGGGAGTACTCTAAGGGAAAAGCTACCACGATCCGTGCGCTTGCGGTACGTAAATTGGCGCTTTAAGAAGCGTCAACAACGATGAACTTTATCGTCGAACCACCGAAGATTTACTTCTCAAATGTTTAGACTCGGATCGGGCTAAAGTTGCTATGGGCGAGGTTCATGAAGGCATTTGTGGTACTCATCAATCGGCAACTAAAATAAAGTGGTCGCTTAGGCGAGCCAGTTTTTATTGGCCTACCATGATATCTGATTGTTTTAAATATTATAAAGGATGTGAGGAATGTCAGTGGTTCGGTGATTTACAGTTGGTGCCTGCTGCATTAATACATCCTATTATTAAACCATGGACGTTCCGAGGTTGGGGGTTGGATTTCATTGGACAAATAAATCCTCCATCTTCAAAGGGGCATCGCTTTGTGTTGGTTGCTACGGATTATTTTACTAAATGGAGTGAAATGGTTCCTTTGAAGAATATGACTCATAAGGAGGTGATTGAGTTTATTACAGAGCATATTATTCATAGATTCGGTATTGCTCAAACTTTGACAACAGATCAAGGGTCTTCGTTCATATCAAAGGAGGTGCGTGCATTTACCGAATTATACAAGATTAAGTTTCTCAATTCATCTCCATATTATGCTCAAGCTAATGGTCAAGCTGAGTCAAGCAACAAGATTTTGATCAAACTTATCAAGAAGAAAATAGAAGAAAATCCTAGGAGGTGGCATGATGTGTTATCCGAAGCATTATGGGCTCATCGTATATCTAGGCACGGTTCTACTAAAGTTACTCCTTTTGAGCTTGTATATGGTCAAGAGGCCGTTTTACCTGTTGAGGTAAATCTGGATGCTTATAGATTGGCTAAACAAAATGACCTTTTCACTGTTGATTAAAACAACTTGATGATGGATAATATTGATGAAGTGGCCGACAAGCGGTTGAAGGCTTTGAAGGAGATGAGAAGGACAAACTTCGGGTTGCTAGGGCTTACAACAAGATGGTGAAAGATAAATCTTTTCAAGTTGGTGAGCTAGTTTGGAAGACAATATTGCCTCTTGAGATGAAAAGTAATAAGTTTGGTAAATGGTCGCCTAGTTGGGAAGGTCCATACAAGATTGTTAAAGTTACCTTTGGAAATTCTTATATAATGGAGACATTGCAAGGAGATCATCTACCTAAGGCTATTAATGGAAGATACTTGAAGAAATATTATCCCAGCGTATGGCAGGATGCATAAAAATGAAGATGGCCGATTTATGAGATCGCCCTTAGTAGTATGTTTTAAGCCCATATATTGGATAGTATGATTCTATTTGCTTTTTAGATTGCAAACTCAATAAAAAGTAGGGGGGCATATGTTTACTGCCAATTTTGGCATGTCAGAGACCGACCGGTCTGACCGGTCTAGTCTGTAATCCGAGTAGGTTTAGGTTTAGAGATAGGATTTCTTTTGTAAATCAACTCATGAAGGGGTACGTCTTCCCCGGCCTATATATATGAATGCTAAGGCCGATTGAGATGATTCCAATAAAATCAATCAAAAATCGCATTACTTTTATTCCCTCAAACCCTAGCCTTTTCCAAACCCTAATCTGCTGTTCTTCCTGCGTCTCGACGGCGTTTGAAGGCATTCTGAGTGGCCCGCCGATCTCAGAGCAACCCTAGTTCCACGAGCTCCGATGGGGCCCCTCCCAAGCTCACTGTTCTAGGCTTACGTGAGATCCCTGCTTGCACCGGTCAGACCGGTAAGCACAACCGGTTAGGCCGGTTTGGCCCCGGGTTTCGCTGGTATTGATTGTTTTAAGAATCATCGTGCGTTCTAGCACATCCAAGTGTGTTTGGCGCGATTCTGTGTCAATATAGTGCTGCCAGTTTTGATGGTTTTTTTTAATGATAAAAACCATCATTGCTCAGAGATGGAGAAGGTGCGCCGTAGAAGCTGAGCAGCTACGATCGCTAGCTTTCATAATAAAGAAGACAACTCTGGTCTTTTGGTCATGGGCCAAACCTTCGCTCGCCGAAGGTTGCTGCCTTGCTTTTGTTTTTGTGGCCGTGGCCTCTTTTAAAGCTTCCGTGCGAGCGATCGAAGGTGTCAGTGAAAAGCTCATAGCCTGCAGCCTTGCCTAAAAGCTTCGCATGAGAAACCAGGTTAGCTAATAAAAATATTTTGCAGTGCATGCGGAGGTGTGGTGCCTGCTTGTCGTGGAGCTGTTGACACCGTTTTTTGGCACGTGTCAATCTGTTAAGCAAGTGCCCGATGGAGAATGGGCCGGCGCTATATCAGGAAGAAAGAAGAAGCATATTGGGCCTTTAGGCCAGAGGAGGCTTCGCAGCTGATGGAGCTATGGAAGGAGCTGGCGAATGTAGCCTGCAAGTTATCTTTTAGATTTTTGTGTCATTCAGTTAGGAAAGTTAGTTTCTTGTTTTGCAAGTTGTAATCTCGCCGTATCGGCAAAAGGGTCTAGGTTTAGGCTATAAATAGCAGACCTCCAGCAATTGTAAACGTTGATCAACCACATCCAACCAAAAACTTTTACTTTCATGCACATCTACATTCATGTCGTCGGCTTTGCCAAAACCCTAGTTGAAGTAGATTTTTCCCTTTACGAGTTCTCAGCAGGTATGTTCCATCGCTTATTGAAAAGTTCCGAGTAGAGTTGCATAGATGGGCTCAGGTTGACGGCGCATCACTTCTTCCTCCTTCTATGGCGCTCAAAGTTACCAAGCATGCTAGATCCGTCCGACGGGGTTTGGTTGTTCACCAGTTACCGAGCATGTTGGATCCGTCCATCGGGGTCTGACTGTTCACAAGTTATCGAGCTCCCTAAGCTCACCAAGTTATCGGTAGAAGCTTTCGATCTGTTAGATTAATTGATCAGTTAGTCTAGCTCGTTGTTGCTTTTACCACCAAATTATCGATGTATGCTTAGATCTTGCTAGGTTTTATTTAATCTGGTTTGCTTTAAGTTTGCATCACAGTTATCCAGCCTAGATCCACTCGCTATCGGCTCCTATCGTGTCGATCCTGACCATAGCTGATCGGAGCCGGATCTAGGTGTTGCCTGCGGGTCGCGTCTTTGCGGACATGGCTTGCCTCCACGAGAATCGGCTGTACGATGGCCGATCCATGCGTGCCCTTCATTATCGGCTGGCTAGCCGATAACCCTCTGGAATTTAACTGCCTACCCTCCGTGTCAACTGCAGGTCAAATTGACTGGCACGTCGAGCGCACCGTACGCGTGCCGATTGGGTTCGGTATGACAGAGCAAAGTAGATCTCCCTGGCCCTAGCGTACGTGGAGCGTGAGAGTCCCCCATGGTAGGACACATCATCAACATCCACGACAACATCATATACGGCTACATCAACATGGTTGAGGTTACTGTGACAGACAAAACCAAAGCCACAGATGGTGCCACCCATGGAGAGATTCACCCTGACAACACGATCAAGGTGACCAAGGAGCAACTCAGTGACGAGCAGAAGTAGCAGCTTGCCAAAGCTGTTGAAAGTTTTGAAGATGAGTGTCTTATGACATTCAGCATGGTCGGCAGAGGAGGCAAGGTGATTCAAAAGAGTAATTTCCCTATGCCATGCCACGTTACCGTAACTGAAGATTCTACCAAGTTCTAGGAGATGTTCAATCAGGCCATGCACCATGCCTTGATTAATCAATCCAAGGTCATGACGAACTTAGTCCCGAATGTTATCTACGAGATGATGAAAAACAGCTGGACTCCTGGATACACAGGGCCATGTTACTCCCAGCCAGAGTCCTCGGCCGCCGCGGCTAGCAGAGCAGCGGCATCGGCTATAGTGGGCATTGGCTCCCAGCCGATGGCACCCAGTACAACATCGACAAGCACGAGATCTATTCCTATGTCCACGCAGTTCGCTCAGCCGACGGCATTCCAAACAGCTGGAACTCCGGTGCAATCGGCTTCGGCATACGCCACAACATCGCCGACGATTACATCGGCGTCAAGAAATTTGTTCAACACGCCACCTGGATACGTGCCAATCTCACCCTTTGGGATGCCCCTAGAGATGATGGCAGGTGTATGGCCGCAGACTCAGAATGCTGCAGGCCAGATGAGATCCAACCAAGATGCTCCACCGTCGCCCTAAAGATCGTTACCGCTGGTAATGCACCAGCAACTTCAGCAGCAGGCGGGTGGTCCACAAGCATCGCCATCGGCTACACAGCCGATAGCTCCAAGCCCATAGTATGATACATATACTGTCTGAGCAATGATGAATACCATGGCGCACAGGGTGAACGAGCAAGCTCGGGGGGCAACGCATCAACACCAACCCGTACCCGAGTATCAACAACAAGCGCTAACAGAGCAACATCAAGGGCCAGGTCAACCTCCTGCGTCTCCAGCTCCGCAGCCGACGCAACACATACAAGCCTAGGTACAACAACCATTCGCTCCTCATCAAGTTGTTGCACCTCAAGTTGTTGACTGGTCAGCACAGATAGCGGATGTGATGAGAAACCAATTCAGGTTGAAGCCTAAAGAGCCAGCATTCATGTACCGTAAGCCTTATCCTGAGGCTTATCATCAGATTGCTTTACCATCATGATACAAAGTGCCAGATTTTACCAAGTTCTCTGAACAGGATAGTATGACTACTATGGAACATATAAGCTGATTCCTGATCCAGTGTGGGGACGCTTCTGCAGTTGATGCTCTGAGGAATCGACTGTTCCCACTATCGCTCTCTGGATCAGCCTTTGCATGGTTCACATCGTTGCCACCAAACTCCATCATTACATGGGCAGATCTGGAGAAGCAGTTCCACACGTACTTCTTCGCAGGAGTACATGAGATGAAGATCACCGACTTGACAACAATCAAACAAAGGAATGATGAACCTGTCACCGACTACATTCAAATGTTCAGAGACATTAGGAGCAGATGCTTCAGTTTGTCTCTTAGTGATAGCCAGTTAGCTGGATTGGCTTTTCAGGGATTGCTGCCTCACATCAGAGAACGTTTCTCCTCTCATGAGTTTGAGAGTTTGAGTCATCTTGCTCAGAGGCTGGCATGTGTTGACATTCAAACCCCGTTTCAGAAAAGAGTCAACTTTGCAGGAGATTCCTCCGACTCCGAAAACAAAGTAGAGATTGGCTTGGCCAAGTGGACCAAAAAGAAAGAGCTAGTTTCATGCCCGTTTGCAAAAAAGGAAAAGGATAAGTTTGGGTTTGACGTCACAAAGGCCGACCGGATCTTTGATTTGTTACTTCAAGAGGGACAGATCAAGTTATCCGCAAATCATACGATTCTGTCGATCGCTGAGTTAAGAAATTGCAAGTACTGCAAGTGGCACAACGCCATTTCGCATAGTACTAATGAGTGCAGAGTGTTCTGCAAGAAGATCCAATCGGCAATCGAAGCAGAAAAAATCAAGTTTGACGCGCCAGAGAAGCCGATGAAGATCGATGGTCATCCCTTCCCTACCAACATGGTAGAGGTAATGGACCATGATGCCAAGATGGGGCCAAAGCTACTAACTTCTGAACGGGCCAAGCGTTCGGGAGCCGTGGACCCCAAGGCATGAGTATCGTCCAGCTAGCTCTATAGGCAGGGCCGATATGAGCAGGGAGAAGGATCAAAGAAGCCTCGCCGACACGTAACGTCCCAGATGCTAATCAACAAGTATTGGCATCGGCAAGAGAAGGAAGAACGTCGGCAACAAGAACATGCCTGGCGAGAAGAAGACCACTGGCGGTGCCCATTTTTCATGCACTGCTAAAATGCAGGTATGTGTGTACCATCAGTTGATGATTGCTCTGATTGCAATAGAAACAATGGGAATCAATTCTCATACAAGGAGCAACATAATGATGGACGGTACCAACAGCCGATTCATGTGGACAGATCGAAGAGAAGGCGCACTCCTATCCATGATCGGCTAGGAAAAAGAGTTGATCCTCAGGAGCAACTGGAAGCAGAGGCCAATGCTCGAGTTTCCGATGAATCTTATGCTCGTAACCCAGAGGTTCAGAGAATTCATGACACTCTTGAAGATCCTAACCAATGGTGTCCAGGAGGATTGACCAGATCTCAGAAAAGGAGACTGCAGAGGATACGCGATCATGAACGTCAACAAGAAGATCATGCTCACAAAGAGGGGCGCCTAAAGTCGATAGTTTGGTGCCCAAAGGAAAAAGCCGATGGAGTAGAAGCTGCATCGGTTAACATGGTTTTCGTTTTACCCATGGAATTTAAGGCTTCATCTGAAGAAGAGGTAGAGCAAACTATGGCTCAGTTGTCCTTGGATCCTATGCAAGCAACATTTGATAAGCCAGGGGACAAGGAGGGTAAACACCTTAGGCCATTGTTCATGAAAGGATATATCAATGGCAAGCCAATGACCAAGATGCTTGTTGATGGTGGAGCTGCGGTGAACATTATGCCATACATGACATACCGGAAGCTTGGGCTAGGGGAGGATGATCTGATCCAAACCGATATGATGCTCACGGATTTTGAAGGTGCAGTTTCTCCAGCCCGGGGGGCAATTTGCGTTGATTTGACGATTGGAAGCAAGACATTACCTACTACGTTTTTCATCATCAACGGTAAAGGATCCTACAACACACTTCTAGGTATAGATTGGATTCATGCCAACTATTGTATACCATCAATTATGCACCAGTGTGTGGTCCAATGGATCGAAGACTCCATGGAGATTGTAGACGCTGACTCCTCCTTCAGTGTTGCGACAGCTGACCTAGAGATTTGGAGTGGTCAAGGTATCAGATGCATATCCGGAGAATCCTGGGAAGGAGGAATCCTAAAGATGGCTGATTTCAAACTGGATGCAGTTCAAGAAATCAGCTCGAAAGAGTCATCCTGATCATCTATAGGGATGCAAATCATATGTATCGCCTTTAGCATAAAAAAAAGAGATTGAAACAAAGATACATATATCGCAGAGATTCAGATCTGCTAACCGATTGTCATGAGCATCGGTTACTACATGGCCGATATGATATATATCGCCCTTAGTGCAAAAAACATCTACAAACAAGGTTTTGTTCTACTCAAATCATATATCCTTGATGTTATCTTGTTTGTTTATCAAGAAATCGGCTGGGTTATCTTTTGGAAATTAGAAGTCATTAATGTTGTTTGACCGTCTACTACCTATATATTGGCTCTAGAAGAAGCGGTGTTACTTGGATTCAGTTATTTAGTATGCCATTATCAGGTTTGGTCATTCTTCAGCCGATTGATCTTGATACGTTCTGTTCTCTTCTGAGGGTTCTATCTGATTTTTGAGCAACTATGTTATGTGTTGGTTGATAGAACCAGAAATTGCATGTTTTCATCAGTTCTCATTGCAGTCTCAGAATTAGAGAGAATTGTTGGTTCAGATTCAGTTCCACTGTCTTTCAGCTAGTTAAGCAACTTTGGTTTGGTACAAATATCTCTTGTTTTGGCAAGTGATTGGCCGGATATTTTCTAGGTTAGTGAAGATCTGATGGACAATTTAAATTGATGAAGCTGGTGACTCGATTCAGAAGGTGCAACTTCAGAAGGGGTGATTAATTTTGGTTGATCAGGATATTTTGGTCTGATCATTCGATATAAACTTCTAATGATTCTGGAATGGAAGTGTTGATGATATACTGCTTCATCGATTCGGCTGGTCATCTTCAATGGATCAATAAAAAGAATCATACATACTGGAGAACCAAGTCACAAGGCACACATGGACAGAAAGGAAGCCGATTCATTCATTAATATCATATTTACAAAAAGCCGATCTATGGATCAGGCTAATACATCGGCTAACTACTAACACTATTGTTACTGTTACTACTGGTAATCTATCAGTAAAACATTGTTGATTACCATACCTTGATATCTGCTTACAAAAGACTGATCAGGAAAATCAAGATTACATTGGATTTGGCTGTTGCTCGGAGAATTGAAGAACTATCTATTTAGCATTGCTCATTACATAGCTAGATCTTCATGTTGTTGCAGTAACCTATCGGCAAGTTCTTCAACCCCTCATCGTTCCTTGCAAAGGAACAAAATGTATGTGCTGGTAAGAAACCTCCAGTTTGAGAGAAGGGTGAAGAAGCCCTCTGTCTAGAAAGGGCCCTTTGGAGAAAACCCTGCATTTGGATGAAAACTTCCCCTTGCAAGATTGCTTCTATGCTCAATGCAGATATTGCAAGAGCCGTTGTTTGGAGGTCCTTGTCTGAGATCTCAGAGCTGAAAGGGTGGAAAGAAATCAATTGCGATTAAGCATTGGGTTGTAAGGGAAATCTGACGAGACAACGCTTACTTTGACCAGAATCTTGTGAGTCTTGATCTTGCTCTAAGAAAAGGTTGCAAAACAAGAACTTGAATCCTTCAGCACGGTGTATCAGAGATGTCACTGTTACTGCAGGAAAATTAAAGCCGATTAGAACTAATCAGGCTAGAAGAGGAGATGAATTGACAGATCTTATACCTGAGATTGGGGGAGGAGTTGAATCATCGCCCATATGCTCATTTCCAACCATTGGTGATGGAGTACGGAACCAGAGTCTTACTCGTTTGGGAGGAGAGCGGGGTGGAGCGCTCGAAGCTTCGTCATCTCTGCAAAAGACCGAAAGCTGATTAGATCTAATCGGGCTACAGTGATTAACAGGAGCAGCAAGATCACTACCTGCGACGGCGGAGAGCTGGAGGCTGATTGGAAGAACCCTAACTTGCACGTTTACTTCCCGCCATTGTTGATGAAGATGGGAGCTAGGGTTTTCTGAGATTGAAGGGAGAGCTGAAGCCGATGAAGTTTGATGGGTTGGCTACACCAATGGGTACTATTTATGGCCACAGTAAGGAGGACAGATCGGCTGG
This sequence comes from Panicum virgatum, assembly GCF_016808335.1. NCBI lineage: Eukaryota > Viridiplantae > Streptophyta > Magnoliopsida > Poales > Poaceae > Panicum > Panicum virgatum. The sequence continues at coordinate 37,708,832 of NC_053148.1, read as the reverse complement.
AAGAAGGTGAAGCGTCTTGACCCAGGGTCAAATTAGAAATAAATCAGGAGTGAAAGGATGGAATGCGGATCGTCTCGGTGCAAAAGAGCGGTGGACGGGAATTGAGACAAGGGCAAAGAAGAGTTTTTACACCTGCCACTGACACACAGAACGCGAGGATTGATTGTGTGGAATCAGAGTCCACGCGGAAGTAGAGAGAGAACCAATTGGACTGAAGGAATTTCGGAGCAAAAGTTTATATTTCACTCCGAAACTGGGGGGCATGTGTTGACACCGTTTTTTGGCACGTGTCAATCTGTCAAGCAAGCGGCCGATGGAGAATGGGCCGGCACTGGATCAGGAAGAAAGAAGGAGCATATTGGGCCTTTGGGCCAGAGGAGGCGTCGCAGCCGATGGAGCTATGGAAGGAGCTGGCGAATGTAGCCGGCAAGTTATCTTTTAGATTTTTGTATTATTCGGTTAGGCAAGTTAGTTTCTTGTTTTGCAAGTTGTAATCTCGCCGTATCGGCAAAGGGGTCTAGGTTTAGGCTATAAATAGCACACCTCCAGCATTTGTAAGCATTTGTAAATGTTGATCAACCACATCCAACCAAAAACCTTTACATTCATGTGCATCTACATTCATGTCGGTGGCTTCACCAAAACCCTAGTTGAAGTAGATTTTTCCCTTTACGAGTTCTTTTCAGCAGGTATGTTCCATCGCTTGTTGAAAAGTTCCGAGTAGAGTTGCGTAGATGGGCTCAGGTTGACGGCGCATTGCTTCTTCCTCCGTTTATGGCGCTCAAAGTTACCGAGCATGCTAGATCCGTCCGACAGGGTTTGGCTGTTCACCAGTTACTGAGCATGTTGGATCCGTCCGGCGGGGTCTGACTGTTCACCAGTTATCCAGCTCTCTGAGCTCACCAAGTTATCGATAGAAGTTTCGATCTGTTAGATTAATTGATTCGTTAGTCTAGCTCGTTGTTGCTTTTACCACCAAGTTATCGATGTATGCTTAGATCTTGCTATGTTTTATTTAATCTGGTTTGCTTTAAGTTTGCGTCACAGTTATCCAGCCTAGATCCGCTCGCTATCGGCTCCTATTGTGTCGATCCTGACTATAGCCGATCCGAGCCGGATCTAGGTGTTGCCTACGCGTCGCGTCTTTGCGGACGTGGCTTGCCTCCCCGCGAATCAGTTGTACGATGGCCGATCCACGCATGCCCTTCGTTATCGGGTGGCCCTCCGGAATTTAACTGTCTACCCTCCTTGTCAATTGCAGGTCAAATTGACTGGCACGCCGAGTGCACCGTACACGCGCCGATTGGGTTTGGTACGACGGAGCAAAGCAGATCTCCTCGGCCCTAGCGTACATGGAGCGTAAGAATCCCCCACGGTGAGATTTTCGCGTCAACAGGAGTTCAACACGAGCCGCGAAGGGTCAACTCGCCGCGGGAGTTGCCGACGGCCGCGAGGGTTCAGCTCGCCGCTGGTGATCGCGGAGCTTCAGCTCGCCGTAGAGGTTCCGAGGTTACCGCATAGCTTCTTAGCGAGGGTTCCATAGCTTGACGTTCCGACCGCAGCTGCATTCTTGTTTAAGAGTTTCGTGTTGCAACCTGAAGCAAAGCTAGCTGCTGCCTTTGCATGCAAGCGAATACAGATACGTGACAAAAAGAGATGCATGCATAGGTAGTGCATGCATGCACGTGCACATGCGCATACACATGTAAATTGCTGCGCCTTGGCCCGATGGCAGCTTCGTGCTTTGCTCAGCTAGTTGTATGAGCTTGTGTAGCGAATCAAAGGACCGAGCTGATTAAAAACGATGCTTTTCATTTCTTGCAACAAACCATAAAAGGTTAGTGGATTAAACTAATGTATATAAAAGAATGGTGCGTGGCCTTCGATTGGTGGTGGCATCATGGTAACCTTGATTAGTAGTAACCTCGACGGCTGGCCGGTAACGGCCGCGAAGCTTCTTGCTGCGAGGCTTAAACTTGCTAAAAGTATCGTTGCCTGCCGAGCGGAGGTTCAGCTTGCAGAAGAGCTTCCAGGCTCGCCGCGGACGTTCAGTTGGCGTCGGCGCTTGGCGCAAGGTTGTCTTGCCGCGAGGTTGTCGCTCGTCCCAGAGGTTGAGCTCTCAGCGGAGGTCGCTAAAAGCTGGCACCTCGGCTTGGTGCGGGGGTTCCGACCTCGGGTTCCGTAGCTTGGCGTGCGGAGGATGAGCTGCCGGCGGAGGTCGCGACTTGCCGTGGAGGTCGCTGGCAGCTTGGTTGTTAGCTTCGATGCTTGATGTTTAGCGCATCCTAGTCTTGGACGGCAGCCATGTTGGCTAGCAGCTCCGCGCCATGCGCATGCGCGGTATCTCCATGACTCCATGCCTTTGCTTAGACTGATGAAACAGTTCTACAAACAAACTGATAGGAATACTGAGAAAGAGCCCCTCGAGCGGGGTGTTAGATATGTGAATTTATATTTGAGCAAAATAGCAAGAACGTTCGGGTATATATATATATATATATAGGCTGAATGTAGTGCCCAGAAAGATAAATCATGTAGCTTGTTGAAGACCTTCGTGGCTTCGTAGTCGAAGCTGCAGTTTAGCTCGCTTAGGGGTGATGGCAGTCAAATCTTCTAGTAAGCATGAGTAGTGCACTCGAAGCTGCTGAGAGGCAGAAGCAAAAAAGGGGAACCAAAGTAGCAGATTTAAAGTATTTTGTATGCATAGGTTGAACATAACCTTCCATCTTGGCTTTGTATTTTTTTTTCACACATAACTTTCGCATGTTAGCTTTGAGTTTAGACCTTCGAAGGTGGGGTCATGATAATGGTGATTGCCAACTTGCTAGGCACCTTCGATCATATCATGGCTGTACTTGGCATGGGTGATGTTGTTGCACGAAGATAAGTTTTTTTTTTTGCAGATATTGAATTGCTCAGGCGCGCTAAGCTTCGCTCGACCTCAATATCATCATCTCTCTAAAGAAAAATAAGACGTGCCGAGCACGGTGGGCGCCAGCTATTAGGGTTGGTCCCCCGAACAGACGAGAGATGAGATAGAATGAGAGGGATAGCAAGCCAAGTAAGCAAGAGAGCAAATGACCAAAAGTCCCCACCTCCACCCTATGGGGCGCTATTTATAGGGAGGATGAAGCGTCCCCTCATAAGAGAAGACTTAAATGTGATACAAAACATCAGTCCCAGGGGGCTGATGCCACGTTTATTACATCAGAAGGTTCAAAACCTTACAAACCTTGGCGGACACTCGATACAGATGATAATAATAATTAACCAGGCTACGACATAACACCAGACCGCGAACCACATAGGGTCTACTACGGGCTCAGAGTACTGCGACAGCGGAGGCATCTCAACAGGGCCGGTTCCACAGGCAACGATAACCCTACTCGGCGTCGTCTGGTACGAAGTCCGGGTCTTCTTCTGTAAAAAGTAAGAGTGGGGTGAGTACAAACGTACTCAGCAAGTCCAACCACACCCACGGAGGGGGTTATAACAGAATAATAGGCATAGGTAAATCAAGGATAAGGTTACGGTTTAATTTGCAGAAAAACGACATTTTATGCAGGGGTTTATTTTACGAAAAGCCTTTTAGAAATCAGTTTTTTTGTAGTAACACAGAGTTCAGGTTTTAAAACTGCTACCGGACTCCCCGTCCGTCGTAGCACGCGGCACAACTGCCGGAACCGATTCCAAAACAACTCACACCAGCCCATCCCAAAGAAACACTAGTTATGTGACCACACCATAACTCGCCCAATACCGTGGGCACGGACTATTCGAATAGATTCTTAACTCTGCAGAGGTGTGCAACTTTACCCACAAGTAGGATACCACAACTCGAACACCGTCGTGTCGGTGTAGATCCCAACATAGCCATTACCCACCATAGCTAAGCCTGACTAGCCATCACGGGATGCACCAAGGGGTCATTGACCGTTCACTTAGGTATAACCGGGCATAAGTCACTCGGGGCTTATCCCTTTTCCTTAGTTACCCGTTGCTCTCAGCTCTCCTGATGGCTACCACACCAACTAGTGGGATTTATGCTACGCCATTGCCCATTCAACGGTCGAGTGGTTTGCACGATAGTGGAGTTAGGTGAGATGACACACCAACTCGGTCCTTAGACACGACAAGATGGATATCTCCCTTCTTTGCCCTGCCACACAGGCATAAGCACACCAATCGGCAATTCACACAGAAATGCCGTCCATCCCGTCCATACTCATCTTTCGAAAATCCACATTTTATTCCCTTCCCACACGCACACATTTTCTTTATCAAATAAATTATATTATGAGTAGAGTCCTAAGCGTTCTAATATCGATTAACGTCCAAGCAAAATCAGACATTAATCTAGGTGGTCAAGGAATAGTCGTCACAAATCAAGGGGTGGCTATCCAACCGTGTTTTCATGCAAGTAAAACATATGCCACTTTATAAAACAGGCCATTGGGTCGTGTTTATAAAAACTAGGACAGAAACATGCATCAAAGGATGGGATTGAACTTGCCGTCTTCAAAGCCTTCGGGGAAGTCCTGTCCTTCGGGCTCGGGGTCGCGGATCGGGTCCTCGTCCACCTGCTCACAGCACTGCTCGTCAACGGGTTCTCCTTCGTTCACTCCGTGGTCTACAGCGCACACAAACAAACATTCAATCAAAACAAAGATTTGTCGTCGAGCTCGAAACGGGAACACATGAAATATAGAGCATAGATTGTTATTTTTGAATGGTTTCTGAATGGTATGGCCAAAACTGAGTTAGGAGAGGCGGGGTAAAATTTTAGGTTAAGCCGGGGTCATTAGGCACATAAAATGATAGGTCAGGGGAGCGTTTAGGCCCTAAACAGGGGTTCAGGGACCTAATTGTAATTAAAATTAAGTAAGCAAGGGCTTGGTTTATATTTTAAAAGTTACTTGGGTTAAGCTAAAAGAGTCAGGGCTTATTTATAAATATCCTCATGAGGCGGGGTCTTATCTCATAAATAAAACAAGGGACAGGGTTTCATTTGCAAAGAGTGGAGGGCTTCTTTTCTGAATCAAGGTAAAGGGAGGGGGTTTTGGGCTAAAAAGCCCTTTCTTCCTCCTCTCTCCACGGGAAAACAGGGGAGGAGGAGGTGCTCGTCGGCGGCGGCCGATTCGGCCGCTCTGGGCCATGGCGGCGGCCGGGGTAAGGGGGAAAAGGAGCAGGGAGGCGGGGTGGCTTGATTCCCCCACCTGGTTCGTCTTGAGGTGGAGCGAGGCGGCGGGTCTTCGGGAACGGGCGGCGGTGGCCACCGGGGTCCGGCGGGGCGACGCTGCAGCAAGGGAGAGGGGGCCGTGAGGGGGTCAGTGAGGTCGGGGAAGGAGAGAGGGGGGGTCGGCCCCGGGTGCGCGCGGCAGAGGGAGAGAGAGAAGGAAAAGAAAGAAAAGGAAAAGAGAAAAAGAAAAGGGAAAAGAGGGAAGGGAGAAAAGCGGGCACGTGTCGGCGGCAAATCGCGGGGCGCGCGGCCAGCGGGCGGCGTGTGCGGGTCGGGAGTGCGCCAGGGAGGAGAGGGGGAAAAAGGAGAGATTCGCGCCGTGATGGTGGCGCCCGGTCGGCCACGCGCGGCGCCTGGGCGTGCGTGAGCGCGACGCGCGGGTGTTGGATACGGGTGTCGGGACAAGTTTTTTGGGAATCGGGAGATCGGAACAGGGAGGATTCCGGAAAACTGGGGTTAGGGTTTTAAGGAGGGGTCTCGAGCTCAACGACGAAGCAAAATTTTAGCGCACGATTTATTTTAGGTAATTTTCGGGATGTTACAGAGGAGGTGGTGGGTTGTTTATATTTATTCCATTGGTGGGGTTGAATATTATTAGAAGGTCCCTAAAATTTACAACTGAGTCCCTAAAACTTACAAATAGGTCCCTGGATGCTGCAACTAAGTCCTTAGACTTCACAAACAAGCCCTTAAACCACTATTTCGGGCCTCTTTTGTACACAAAGGTATGCTTACCCCTTGCAAATCTAAGGCGCACCCCCAACAGAAGCCCCTCAGCTAGTTGGTCTCGGCTGGCACAACGAGAGTCAGTAGCTGACCATATCAAAAGAGGCCTATTTACAACACAGTCTCTGGTTACAAGGAACGTCCTTTGTAACCTTATTATGTGCGCCTCACTAAAAACTCCATCCCGAAAACCCAGTGGGCAAAAAGGGCATGGAGAAAAGAGCACGCACATGCTTAGATTTACCCAAGTGCCAGTTTTCGATTTCGTGGGTAGCTTCACTCTTGAGCTTCGATTGGCGAGTGGCTTCTTCTCTTTGCTTCGGACAGAGCTTCATCATCAAAGACGAACTGGTCCTCCAATACACCCCACCTCTGTGCTTTGGACTCAGTGCAGTATACATATCCTTGAGTGCTCAGTGCAGTATAGGACAACTTTTGAAGCTTTGTACTCACAAGATCTTAGTTATGTGGACATACCTTTTGCTGATGAATGGAAAATGGCAGATCTTTTCTGCAAAATATTCAAGCCTTTCTATGATGCTACAAATGTGATTTCAGGTTCATTGTACCCGACCACCCACCCATGTTATCATGTTCTCTGGACAGTAAAAGAAAAGATAGAAAAGGAGGCTTCAAATGAAGATCATTGTATTGCAGCAATAGCAGTTAAAATGAAAGAGAAGTTTCTGAAGTATTGGGATTTATCCTTGCTACAGATCTATGTGCATGTTGTTCTAGATCCTAGATTCAAGTTCAATTTCATAGCCTTTCGCTTGGAGGCACGATTTGGCAACAAAGATCCCACATACACTGCAAAAGTGAAGCCAGCATTGGAGGATTTATTTTCTGCATATTCATCACAAGCACCTGATTCAAACAACAACTATCAGCCACAATTCAATGATGAGATCATCCATGAAGATGACCCCTGGGCAGACCAGGAACAACACCTTACAGCACAGAAAAAGAGCAGAGTGAAAAATGAGCTTCAAGTATATTTGCAAGATGATCTTTTTCCTCGGCATAAGGATTTGGACATTCTACAATGGTGGATGATGCACTCTATTTGCAGCACCTGCATCTACAGTAGCTTCCGAGTCTGCATTCTCTAATAGTGGGAGAGTTATTAGCGACTATAGAAGCCGGTTGACAAGCAAGAATGTAGAAGCATTAATTTGCCTCCAGGACTGGTTGAGAGCATAAGGTAACCTTTTGTTAATTGTTTTTAATAACATGCTTTTTCAAGTAATGATGTGATTCTAAAAAATATGTTCATCTCTTTTTCTTATTTCAGGCCATGGCAACTTCAAAATTGCAGAAGGTGATATTAGTGATGGTGAGGATCGGTTAGAATAAAAACTAATAGGTATATAATGAATACTGTGCTCAGTTCTTTGAATGTTTACTTAATTGTTCAACATGAAAGTGAAAGACTGAGGTGCTGCTGTTGAGTAGGCTGGCTGTAGAGCACTTCTGTGTTGTTTCCCTTTGACCTTATTAACAAGTATTTTCTTCTTGAATTACACTCTTGTCATTTACCTCAACAAACAATGTTTAACTAGATAATAGATACCTTGCTTAAGTTGTTTACTATAATTGGTATTGTTGGGGTTGGTCCCCCGAACAGACGAGAGATGAGATAGAATGAGAGGGAGAGCAAGCCAAGCAAGCAAGAGAGCAAATGGCTAAAAGTCCCCACCTCCACCCCATGGGGCGCTATTTATAGGGAGGAGGTGGTGGTTGTTTATATTTATTTCATTGGTGGGGTTAAATATTACAAGAAGGTCCCTAGGATTTACAACTGAGTCCCTAAAACTTACAAATAGGTCCCTGGATGCTGCAATTAAGTCCCTAGACCTCACAAACAAGCCGTTAAACCACTATTTCGGGCCTCTGTTTTACACAAAGGTGTGCTTACCCCTTGCAAATTTAAGGCGCACCCCCAACAGGTATTGGAATTTAGTCTTGTGTAAGCAATAGTGCTCTTGCTAAAAATACCTGTTCAATTATTTTTGGATCTGGAACCCTTATCCAAACTGGTACTCAGAATTATCCAAACTGGTACTCAAAATAAGTACTCGTCCAATGTTGCTTGTATCCAGTTGTGCTTGTAGTGTGATGACAACACTATCATGTTGTTTGTAATTACTAGTTCTATGCAAAGCTTATATATAATGTCTATTTTGCCATTTTTGTTCACTATTGGTTTGAAAACAGAGCTCTAAACTCTGAATAACTATGTACTGTTGATAAAAAAAATCACGAAATTGCTTGTCCAATGTAGCTACAAATTTTCCCTCACATTGCAGACAAACAGTTCTGTTGAAAACTTCTGTTTTTTGAACTTTTCAGATTTGAAGAAACAAGATGCTTAGGAAAAAAGTACTATGATTAGTGTAATATAGCCTCATTTGATTACCCGTGAGTCACTTTTTTGAGCTACAGAGAGGCGTGGAGCTGTCTTGTCTGATGAAAAAGTACTACAACGTGATGATGTAATCTATCCCAATTTGATAACCCGTGAATATTGGGTTATTAAAATATCATGTGATGATGTGAACCAGGATGTCTTTTGGCAGTGTCATCACTTTTCACTGTAATTTCTGAGTTTCAGTTGAGTTGACGTATTCTAATTCTCCGTTAAGTATTGAGTTGATGTGTTGAAGTCTGAAGAAAGCTAATAGTTAGTTCGTCATGTACAATACAGAAGCGGACAGACATGCCAGCAGACCTGCACTTTGAATTTTGACATTGCATCAGGCTGCTCAAGCCGATTGCATTGTGTTTTGCTTGTTGCTCGGTATTGTGAAGATCAAAAGAAAAGCAAAGCGTTGGTCATTGATTGCTTAGATTATCAAGAATATTTTGGACTTATTGATCACAAGATCAGAAGCATCAAGACCTACTACAAAACATACATGCCGGGTTATTCATATGCACCACAGCAATATTATTACACCACGCCTGAGGTACAGCATACAAATACATTATATGTTTATGATAATTATTATACTAGTACCACAAATTCTAATATTGATGTTGCTAGATATAATGATATTGTGCATATTGCATCGGCTAGTAATTATTCAGACAGTTTTAGTTATGTTGATTATAATTTTGAAAATTACATGCAACAGCCCATGTTAAATAATATGCATACTTTGAATTTTGATGCTACTAGCAACATACAACATACATCTTTTCATACATTGGCAGTGCAACATGTTCACATGCCGATGAACAATTATCAAGGCCAAACTAACATGATGAATTCAGCCAATCTTTATGAGACACCATGTGCTAATAATTTCAGTGCTATTCAGCAGGGTGTTCACATGTTTATTCATCGGCAGCAAATTCACAATATTTGACTCCATGTCAGAGCATTGCCAATGAATGAGAAAATTGGCCATGCTGATTTTAGCTATCCGGCCAACTATTCTCAACCATTATATGCTGCACAACATATTACTAGAGTGGAGGTTGCACATATAAATTCAGCACCATATGCAAATGCTAATAATCATGATTTGGCTCCAAATGTTCCTAGTAACTATAGCCAAATTAATGAAATTTCAGCAAGCATGAATTTACTTCCACATGCACAAAATAGTGCAGTGATTGCAAAATCTGGATATTCAGTTTTTGAAACAAAAAAAAGTCCGATTTTCTAGATGAAAAGGTAGAAGTGAAAGATCTTCCTGAGGAGTTTCACCGATAGTTTGAGGAATACGTGAAGATTAATATAGAACAGTACATGCATGAACATCTTCCTCATATCAAGAACAAGGAAGTGAATGCAAGGGCCAATTCCTCGGTGACTTCCAACAAATCTGGAAGAACCGGTTTGACCGGTTCCATAATCCAGTCTGACCGGTCTACACATAGTGCTATTGCAAGATGCCGTCAAAAGGAGAAGCATGATATCATCCAAGTCAAGGCTCCTGGCCTCTCCAATATATTTGACAAGGTACGCTTTGCAAGTAATTTACCCAATTCCTAATCAGATACTATTTTTCCAGTCGATACATCCACTAGTGATATAATTATGAGTAATCCTAGGAGATTGATTGAGGAGGGTAATTTACTTGCTAGCAATGAAATAATTTCAGATAATATCGGCCAATGCATTGTGAAAATTAGAAAGGCTGATAATAGTAATACTTCAGCATTTAAAATTTCTTCATCATCGTTGCCAAAACTTCTCTCTAATTGGTTTACTTGTGGCCATTCTGGATTTAAGAGTAAAAAGCCAAAGCTGAGAGACAACATAAAGGCCAATGCCAATATAGTGATCAATTCCAAGGTATCGGATATGCAAAACACATGCAAAGGTATAGCCGAATGGATAGATGGAAATCTAAACCATTCTTTTGCTTAACCTTAAAGCTGTCTCCACAAAAGAATCGGCTAAAAAAGATAAAATACACTTTTGATTTGACTTTGTGTGATGAGTTATTTGATATCTTGCTTGAACAGAATTTGATTAAACCTTTTGATCACAAAGTCTTGCTGTCACCTCTTGATGCAAAGGAGCAAGAGTATTCCAAGTGGCATAATTCATTTGATCATAATACTCAGAATTGCAATATGTTTCTCCAAATTATAAAATCGGCTATTAGCTCCGAACGATTGAAATTTGCTCATGCACAAGAAGATAGCCAATTGAAATCAATTGGTCTTGATGAGAACAAGTTACAAAATTGGCCAGCATCAGCTAGTTCATGTAATAATGAAAATAATGGTGAAAAGGAGAATTCTAACTCCTTAAGTGATGATATGGGCATCGTCCATGAGTTACAAAGTGATGATATTTGTGAGGGCGATGAGCTTAGTAAAATTCCAGGAGGCGCTGGGGGCAATCAGGTTCTTCACAATCGGAACAAGAACTGGTTCCTCCTACTGTGCTTGTAAAACAGGTCAGATCGGTTTGCTCAACCGGTCATATCGGTACTGTCAAAAAGGTCAGACCGGTTGCTCAAACCGGTGAGACAAGATTTGATCAAGGACGCCCAGAAAAACTGAAATCAGAGCGTCCTAAAACAAATGGGGGTAAAGACCATTTTAAGCACGAGAGCAGAAAGCCGAAGCTCAGTTTTGATGAACTTCTGGCTAAATATCTAAAAGAGAATGAGGCCAAACGTGCTAATCGGTCAAATGATGTTAAATCATCAAGATTTCCTCCTAAACATAATTCCGGGAGTTGGAATTGGCAAGAGAAAAACTTTCATTCACTAGCATCATATTCTCCTTTGAGACCATCAATGCCAATTCCATATGCTCCACATCCTACTAGTTTTTATTGTTATTCATCATGGGGGTGGGATGATTCATGGGCACATACTCCTTCATATTTTAGACCATATCATGTAGAGTATGCGGCTCCAAGAGAACCATTGCCTGCAGGACAACCACATATTGTAAATGATCGTTTTATGTCAAAGAATCGGTCTAGAGTTCATAAGAACAAAAAGATTGTCAAGCAGGTTTATAGAGTCAAAAAGGATGACCACAAATATATAAGTTCAGATCTGAATTCAATTAGTGAAAAGCCGATTGATGTGTTGAAAACTTCGGCTATTGATAGCAAAGAAAGGGAAAAATTGAGTGTTGATGTTCCTAGTGTCAAATCTGAACAAAGTAAGTTGAAAGGGCCAAAAATTAAGAAGGAAGTGCCGTTGTCCAAAACTGAAGTACAACTGAGGTGCTTACTCGGCTCATCAGGTTGCCAAAAGAAAAAGCTCCAAAGACTTAGTGCCCAAGAGTTGAGAGAGAAGAACATGGTGTGGGTTCCTAAAGGGAGCATCCAAACTTAAGACAAGGATGATGTTCACACAAAAGGTGCAGCACAATTGAAGGAAAAAAGAAGGTCCAAGAGACGATCTTCGAATATGAGGTTTGCACCAAATCATCAAAATTATTGGCTAGTCCATCATCCATTTGATCTACAAATGTCATACATGCCTAGGTCTTGGAATTCATCCTTAAATATGTTTGGTTAGCCCTCACACTCTTATTTTGATCCTTTGATGACATATGGGTCTTTATATCATGGAGGGTCATCACCAAATTGTTATGCATATTGATTAATTTTAAAAGCTGAAATATTTAGTTCCTAGACATGGTTTTAATTCTTCGATTTATATATCTCTCTACACTTTATTTTGTTCACTATGGATGATAATTTATATCATTGTTGACAACATCTACGGCCGATGGATACCTTTGACCATTATCCTAACAGTCATAGCTCCCTGATGAGAGGTCATTTATTAGTGGTTTTAATGCTCGGGGGCAAGGTGTTAGTAAAATGAGCAATTTTCCCTTATTGATTTTATACTTTGTTGAATCGGCATGAAAGAGTTCTCAAGGCATTGGTGCTGTTTTATTTCATCAAGTGATGCTATTTTGAGAAGTATAGCCGATTTAAATACTTTTACACCAATAATTAAGCCGAATATGAAGTTTTGTATTCGAGCTAGAAATCTTGTGATCCATAGGTGTGAAATATCCAAAAGTGTTTGGTGGTTCAATACTGATAGGTGCAGCAAGTACCTAAGTTAAATTAATGCTTACTTGGATCACTAAATGCTTATTATGAGAATATCTAGATGTGATATCTTACTTTGATGGATTCGTCATTTATCATATATCTAGACATGTCAATAACGGAGCTAATATTTTGACAAATTAAACATCTGGCTATATGATTAGAAATGGTCATTTTCATATCAAAAGGCCGATGTTTGTTGATGCCAAAGTGTGCTCTCTGGAAAAACCGGTCCAACCGAATCATGAGACCGGTCTGATTGGATTCCAAGACCGGTCTGACCGCTTGTAAGACCGGTCTAACTGTTTTTCCTGCAGAAAACACTAAGTCGGCTATGGTAGCCCAAAATCATAATACAACCGAGGTTAGTGTTTCCAAAAAATCTTTTATTGATTATCAGTAGAATTTAAGCTGTATAAAGGTTCAGCATTTCACATTTAGTTATATTTTGATGATGAGTTATGCCATCAAGTTGCTGAAGTTGCCAAAGGTTAGTTCTTGACAATCTTGGCCATTTGCACTGTGATTGTGGCATATTCATTTATGAGGCCGATTGCAATATTTTGCACTAATAAGCAAGCCGAACAAGTTTCTTTTATTTCGGCTAGAGATTTATGATTCATGGATGTGAGGCTGGTGGATACTATCTTTAGTCATTATATGCTCCCAGTCTTAATTCTGGAAGACATTGGAAAGACCAATTACTCTTGATCATATTTTAGTCAATTTGTGCATCCATGGTCATTTGAAGATGTGAGAATGATTTTGAACAATATTTCAAATACTTATAGCTGAGGTGGTGTGTACTCATGCTCATCATCTCACTGAAGATGCAGGAACATGAGCAGCAAGGTGAAACCATTGTGTTGAGCCATATCAAGATATGTGGTTGATCGGATTCCTTCATCGTTGAAGACAAGGTGTGATTGGTGCACATGTGCTTCTAACTATTTCAGTGCAATTTTGATTTCGAGAAATGTTTCTTGGTTCGTAAGCTTTACCAAGAAACAGAGGAAGATATATTGACACCTAAAATTGGCACAAGTCAAGGTTTCCTAGACAATATGGGCAAATCGGTCAGACTGGTCTGGGTAAAATTGTCAAATCACTAATTGGACTTCACCATTGTGTAGATCTCGTCGAGACGATCGAAATGCATATATAGAACGTCCAATTTGGAGTCCGGATGAGGAATTTATGCCTTCAGGAAGACCTGCACTTTGGTCTGACTGGTCAGACCGGTCCAGGGGCGGTAAGACCAGTTGGTGGACCAGTCAGACCGGTCCGAACAACCCAATCTAAGTTAGGAGTTGTATTTTGATATGGAATATGTAAGTGTTTCGACTCCTAATGGGTACAAACCTCCCAACCCTATAAATATAAAGGGATATGGCCGATTGAGACACATTCAATCGAATCAAACAATCATGTATCTACTTTTTTACCTTCCAAACCCTAAAACTCTCTTCCAACCTTTCCATGCTATTCATCTGTGATCTCCATGACCATCGATGGCATCCTAAGATTTGCTGGTCAACCTAGGACACGTTCGTCGAAGTTCATGCCCTGACGGGGTCCCTCCCGGGCGAGAGCTTCGACGGCCTTTACTAGTTTGCTCGTAAACTAGTCGTTCTTCGTCACGTAAGCGCGTTGGTTATCCTTTGCTAGTTTGCTTGTAAACCATGCCGTTCTTCACCACGTAAGCGTAAGGATGGCAACGGGTCGGGTTCGGTTCGGGTGGAGTGTCTGGGCACCCAAAACCGAAACCCGAACCCGCCCCGAACTCCAATTCAGGTGAGAATCAATCCCCGAAACCGAAACCCGCGGATACCCGAAACCCGACGGATAATCCAAAACCTGCGGAAACCAGACGGCCAGGTCGTGATTTGGGCGTTTGGCGAGGCGCCGAGGCCGGCGAGGTCGCTCGTCGGGGGCTCGGGGGCAGGGCTTCGGGTGGGTGCGGGCGGACCGGAGGCCGGGGTAGCCCTCGTCGTCGTGCTGAGGCCCGAGGCCCATATCCGTGACCTCGTTCTAGGGCGCTGAGGCCCGAGGTCGGTCGCGCGTGCGGCTTCCCTTCCTTGGAGGAGGCGAAGTTGGGGGTGGAGAGGATTGGGTTTGACCAGCTAAAGAAGGAGCGTTCCCGGGGTTTTATCGGGTGTATCGAAGGACGGAGGGAGACGAGGCGACTAAGGAACAAGGCGACAGGGCCTCCGCCGTGTGTTGTGGGGCGCGGCTGCCTCCGCCGTGCGCTGGCGCCGCCTGCCTGTGCCATGCCCAGCTGGTGTATTCGGCGGTTCCCTATTCAGTGCTATGCTACGGCGGACAGGCCGCAGGCGGAGTGCGGGAGCGGGGCACGGGGCGGCGCTGCCAGCGATCGGTGGGTGCGGATGGATCGGGAAGGGTGGGGGTGGGTGAGGAACTGAGTGATTTGAGCTTTATATGTCTAGGGTTGCAAGACCGGCTTTTATTGGGCTGAGAGTTTTTGAGGCCCGATGGAGCTCCGCAGGTATATTTAAGGATCCGCCTCAAACCCAAATTATTTCGGGTACCCGAACCCGCAAATCTGCGGGTAAAAATCAGAAACCAAACCCGAAACCCGCAAACCCGAAACCCACGAATACCCACCCCGAACCCACCCCGCTGCCATCCTTACGTAAGCGTGATATCCATCAAGACAACCGATTCCGGCAGAATCCTAGAAAACCAGTCTGACCGGTTTGCGCGGCCTCGCTGCCCTTCGGTTCGTTTGCGACCTGCACGCTCGAGTGCTCTCGTGTGTTGACCGAAATTTGTGTCAACAATATGCACGTTATTACAATCACCAGGAATTGTTGAACCCTGAAGGTCGTCAAAAACCCATGATAAACTCTTCAGCTGCCGACATGGAACTAAGCTAACAAGGCATGATATGCTAATATGGATTAACACTGTTAGGAATTTCTGGACACTGGTGAACAGTCTTAGCAAGTTATTAAGTAATATAGAAGGTTCAATAGTTCAACGGCTGACATCTATCTTTGAACAAATTCGAGAACAGCTGGTGTAAAATAATATACTGTCACAGTGTTGTCCATGTCGTGCTTGCGAGAATGACGTGAATGTTATCCTTTTTCAAAGCGCGAACGAATCGTGTGAATTGTGCAGTGGAAGAACCGGGTGACACGAGCTGTTGTGGACTTTGACTGGTGACCACCATTGCCTTGATGCCGACTGTCGGAAATTTAAGTACTTTTTTTCAGTTTAAATAATAAGTCCTGTCACATCGTATATTTAAACACTAATTAGGAGTATTAAATATATACTTATTACAAAACTAATTTCATAAGTCGTAATTTAATCACGAGACGAATCTATTAAGGCTAATTAGTCCATAATTTGACCACTAATTGCTACAGTAATCACCCACTAATTGTGCATTAATTATACTTAATAGATTTATCTAGAGCCCTAGTTACAACTTATACAGTTAGTTTTATATTAAGTTGGCATCCAGACATTCAAATTAACATTTAAATATTTGATGTGACAGCTATTTAAAAACCAAACTAGGCCTAAAGGCCAAGCGGACCTGGCATTTTACTTTTGACTGTCCTTTGCTGTAAACGGGCATTATATCATTGGAGATGACTCAGACTTGACCCGTGCAAGACACGCCGAGCTGACCGTGAGCCCAGTCCACACTTTGAGCGATAGCTCCTCTACAGGTGAGCTGCTCTATAGATGCTGCGGAGTGCTGTCATTTGGGCTCGCTCAGCCTGGCATGCAAGTGTTCGCTTTGGTTGCTAACTTCTGCCCTCTCCCAACTCGCCGACCACACTGCAGAACAGCAAGAATGTCATCAAACACATGCGTTTGCCTGATACGACTCCTGATTGTCGTCCTCAGCTTATTGGTCCTAGTCAGCAGAAGCAACCTTATTGCAGGTAGCTCAGAGCCTCAGACTCAACAGGGCCATCTTGCGGTTCTACTGGTAAGTACTGAATACTCTCCTGATCCTTTTTTAATAAAGAAATAGTAAATATCCCGACCTCTACATATCCCACCATTATTACAAGAAAGAAAGCATAGAAGTTCCAAATAAAACCAAATAATATGGATAGATTAAATGCAAAACCTACTACTAAAGTGCCACCCGTTCTTCGCGAAGATTTTCATAGCTATAGATTCCAGACAAGCCTATGATATAGTATCGGGTCTTCTTCTTTTTGAAGTAGGCCCCAGAATCCTGTCCACTGTGTGGCCTTAAAAAGAATCCGTAGACAAGTTTGATTGTTCCCTCTGTCAAATATGACATCATTTCTGCTAAGCCAAATGAACCAACAAACAACAATTACATCAGTTAAAAATTAGTTACTTTTGCCTCCACCTTACCCCTTGTAGCCATGACCTAAACATATGTGAAATGTTACTAGGTTTATATAGGCCAAGGTGATGTGGGATTCTCCAATGTTTCATTGTTACAAGCATTATGACAATCATCCAAGCATACACATTGTTTACGTTCATGCCAATTTTGCTTAACCAAGTTATCTTTTTTATTGCGAAATGATGTACAAATACAGAAGCTCACATACACATGCACACTCGCTGTCAATAGGCACGTCGCTTACCACTAAAAGAAGAATAAAACCAGTTAAATCATGGAATGAATTTAAAAAAAAATACAAGCATCCATGCTGAATTGAGGGCTCAAACCGATGTGGATAGGTTCAACCACAAGAAACCTTACCGGTTGAGCTATGCTCGCCAAGTTATCTTTTATTAGGATAGCATCAGGATGAAGGAGCCAAAGCAAGACTTTAACTTTAAAGGAAGTTTTGGTTTACATAAAGTTTTATTTATCGGCAGGATCCTTTCATCTAAAAGCGGTTTGTACAGTGAATGCACCAATAATTGTCCACTCTTATGTAATGTCCCGATGCATATGTCCGGTTGATTGATAAGCAGCACTTTGATAACCTTGTTCACCAAATCATGCTAGGTTCTTATATTATTACCTATCAATGTCCTTCTAAAAGAGATGTTAAATGGAGTTGCCGCCATTACCTTTTTCACCGTTTCATGCTTTCAAAAAACCAGATTAAACAAATTTATGTACTTTCTCACGGAAGCTAGTGCTTCCCATCCATTTGTCCTCCCAAATTCCTACTTCAATATTTTGGATTTTGAATGTTACACAACTTAGGAAGTCACTTTTAACCTTCATTAATCCAAATAAAAAATGGGAATCAGCTGATTTTTTCTCCACTTGAATAATGATTTTGGTGCCTAAGTACTTTTCCTATTCTTAATTAATCGTTGCCGGATACCATCGTCATTAATGAGCTTGAAAAACCATTTGTTTAAGTGGAATTTGATCTGGATTTCTAAGTCCATAATTCCTAGACTCCCTTGATCTTTAGGTCTACATATGATGGTCCACTTCATCAATCTATATTCTCATTTGTGACCATCCCCCTGCTAAAAGAATTTTGACTAAAAATGGTGACGTTTCATAGGAACGTCATTTGGGATCTCAAAGAAAGAAAGCATATATCTAGAGAGATTGCTCAGTACAGAGTTAATATATTTTTTAACAAATTATAGACACTACTACAAAAATAATTTGTAGCAACGCCCTGATTTTTTTAGGGGCGGATCAAAATGTAACCCCTTGCTGCAAATGGAGTGTGGTTACTGTAGCATCCGACCCGCCCCTAGAAAAATATTTTTAGAGGTGGGTCACCCCCTCACCCGTCTCTAAAAATAAGTGTCATTTTCAAGGGCGGGTGATGGTGTCACCCGCTCCTAAAAAGAGTATTTTTAGGGGCGAGTGACCCCATCATCCGCCTCTAAAAATGGTGGCATCTCCAGAGGCGGGTGATGGCCTCATCCGTCCCTAAAAATATATTTTTAGGGGCGGCTGATGGCATGGTCCTCCCCTACAAATGTTCCCACGCGAAAAAATTTCATAATTTTCTAATATGATCTCGGATGAAGTCAAACTTTATATCAAAATTGTAGAGAAAGACGAGATCTAAAACTTTGTAGTTGGTAACCTTTTCATTTAAGGTAATTTAGTGGTCCAAAAAATTAATATAAGTTCTCTAATAGCTATAACTATATAGTATGTCATATAACTCATGTCATACTTTGAGGCTTCCACAATCTTAACCTTTATTTATACTAAAATATACTTAATATTTTTTTTGTTTATATAGTTCATAATAACCATAGTGTAGAAGTTTCACTTTTTTGATTTATTTTGCTATATGTAAATATTTAAATGAATTTTTGGATAAAATAAAAAAATATTTTTAGAGGCGGGAGGTGGCGTCACCCGCCCCTACAAATTAATTTTCAAGTTAATATAAAAGAATAACATACCCCAATAGAGTCACAAGTGACTGTGTAGTGTGGTGGTAAGGAAGGTACGTGCGAGGCTTGAGATAGGCGGTTCGAATCCCAGGTGAGGTAAGTGTGCATATTTCATCAAAAAAATTGTAGCTCGACACTACAGGGCTAGTGATGGTGGCTGGTTGGCTGAAATATTTTTTTCTTTTTTCTTTTGCCGTTTTCAAATCATTTTCAGGGGCAGACGTGTTACCCGTCCCTAAATATAACATTTTTAGCTGCGAGAACTAGGGGCTGGCGACGCATCCGCCCCTAATAAGACATTTTTACCCGTCTCTAAAAATCTTTTTTTTTTGTAGTAGCGAGAGCTAATAGTAGTAAGGCTTCCTTCATGTCCTCTTTTAAACTGTTAACTCTTCTGATCATATGTTACCTTGACATAAAAAAGAATATTTTTTTTATTTTTCTTTTTGTGAAACACAAATCATAGAACCCATTCAGGAAAATGCGAGCACCGAAATCCCGGTGGGTGGCAGGTTTCCCTACCAAGGATCTAATCGATTGAGCTATCTCCATTTGCATTTTTCTTTTAAAAATGACACTGCAAAAGTCTCTAACCTCTCATCCACTTCATCTGCAAACACTATATGTGATTTTACAAAAATAGCTCCAGTTAAACAAGAAATGTGTTTCAATTACTTCAATCGTTTGGCTGTAGTCATTCATTTGTGAATGATCAAGGTCGGAACTTTTTTATAATCTAAATAAAATTACTTCAATCGCATCAGTAATTTTCTTAAATTTAACTATATTGTAGGAATATCTTGATTTCTCTCTGACGCTCTTTCTTTTTTATCCGCGGTGTAATTTTTGACCTTCATTGCAGATCCGAACAATCCCTGCCCACCACGGTGCAGTCCGTTCTCATCTTCTTGTCATTAGCACGTGAGAGGCTGGGCGCTCAGATTATACAGGATGCATAAAACTTGAGAAGATTATCTTGTTTCCTTTGATCTGTTTTTCTTTTGAGGAAAAACACGAGAGCTTTATTGAATTAGTAGCAATCCGGTAATCGAGCCAATCTGGAAAGTGACTAAACCAAGCAGAGACTTGATCAAGTCTCGTGGGTTTCTTCGCCTGGTTTCCTTTGATCCGTTAATGCTGACACATTTGAACGAGTGCATTTTCCATGTCTATAAAAACATGAATTATCAAGTAGGCTATGTTTCTTGTAATAGGAATTAGTATATCAAGGAGTTTTGGTTAAATTTCATACTTATGTAAATGTAAGATGCCTTTGGTTTGGTAAATTAGTCCATCCCGCAGTTTTCGCTCTCCAGTCGTCACCCGGCACTTTAAAACTGGATGGCCTGAATAAATAAAACGGTAATGCTACGTCTGACGCTGTTTACAAAATCGGATGGCATGTGGCTATATGTGCAAAATTGGATTTGCGGTCCCCGCGCAGAGCGCTCACAGCGGTCAACGCGCTGCACGTCCACGTGGTGGGCCACGCACAACAGCTACCCACATGCTGTCCGCCTCTCCTTCCCTTCAGAGCTCCCAGATTCATCTACCCTTTTCCATTCCTCTTTCTCCGCTCGATCCAGTACCAGCCAGCAGCAGCACGGCCGGCCGGCTGGAGGAGCACGTGGGAATGGGGGCATGTGCGCGCCCTCTCCCCCGGCGGCGCAGCAGGTTATAATTAATTTAATTAATAACTATTGAAATTAGCTTTTCTAATTAAAAGCTATTTAGAGTTCTAACTCAGTTTAAATAATTATTGTTAAATTAATTAATACTAAGATAAATGTGTCTTTTAAATGATTTGTTTAGACCAAACACGCATCATAAAATTTTAGGCTAGATGCTCTCACATGTTTTATTTGTTAGTTAAAATAATTAATTGGTATAATTTATATACAAACTTGATAAATAAAATATGACTAAGTTTATCTTAACTACAAATATAAATTAGTATGAGTTGATTATAACCTTGGTTGCTTCTTTTAAATATCCTTTACATATATTTTCCATAATTAAAATAAATCCAGCTTATAGTTTTCTTTTCTGTATAATATAAATCTTCTGTTAGCTTATCTTTCCAACCTTGGTCCGTTTTCAGCGTTTCTTGCGCTCTCGCTGTCGTGGTTTCGATCCCTATCGTCTATTGCACACTTTTAATGCTTTTCTTCTATTTGATGTTGTGCTCATAGTGGTGCTTGTTTTATTTGTTTCTTGTATGTTTGTGCCGATGCTTGTCGCAAGTAGAAGGAACGTAGTTCGAGAGCTGAAGGTTAAGATTACAAGAGCAGGTGTTGAAGACTCTGAGTAGCTTTTCTCTAGAATCACTATGTTCTGCTGGCTTGTCAGTCAACTAGCAAGCATTATTTTTCTCTCACACCAAATCAGCACCAGCCACCAGCCACCAGCCAGACAACAATACTTTTCTCTCACAATAAATCAGCATCATCCACCAGCCACAGCCAGCTCTGAAGGCAAGTATATTCCTTGATTATATTTTATCCTAATAACTTTTATTTATTTACGAATGCATGCATTAATTTGATGGGTTCCTACTTTATCCTTATTTTTTATCCATGTCCTCGAAAGTCAGGTTACTTTAATAAATTTTTTGGGTAGCTTGCTTAGTTGCTCAATTACGATTATGGGTGGTTTATGAACATTACACTGAATATATGATTTATATCTTTTGGAAACATTATGTTGATTCGATAGTGATAATTAATTTAAACCATGGGAAACCACCCAGAAAAATAGTGCAACCATAAGAACTATATGGCTCTAGTCTTGGCTGATTAATTAGATTTCTCTAGCTTGTTAGTAGCTTAACAAAACGCGCAAGAGGGAGGACTATTCAAGAGGGGTACTCGCCTGCCAAAGGGGTTTGGTACGCCTATGGGGTATGCTTGCTTTGGGGGAGGGTGCAGTCGCCTAGCGGCTAAAACTTTAGCGGGCTACTATTGGTTAGGGAGTCTTTGTAAAGGTCTCGTAGTGAATCCTTGCCACTCACCTCGTGTTGGGGATCACCACCTTCGGGTGTGGCAAAGCCCGAAGGTTGCCTCGTGATCGAAGGTCCACTGATGGTCAACCCAGTGCCAAAAGCGCCATCGATTTTGTTCTGGTCTTGTAGGAACGGCTTTGACTTTGTCTGGGTTAGCTTCGATGCCCTTGGTCGAAACCCAGAGATGCATTTCTCGGGATTGAGGCTTAGGTTCACACTCCTCAGATTTGCGAAGGTTTCAGGTAGGTCCGCAACATGGTTTTGTCTAATGGTGCTTGTTACGACAATGTCATCAACATAAGCTAGTACGTTTCTTCTGAGCTGAGGTCCAAGTACCATGGTTGACATTATGGAAAATGATTGTCCCGTATTTTTTAGACCTTCGGGCATCCTGATAAAACAGTATGTGCCGAAGCGGGTGACAAAACTTGTTTTTTCCTCGTCCTCTTTTCTCATCCAGATTTGATGATACCCTAAAAAACAATCAAGACGTGACATGAGCTGGCTATTTGCTGCATCATCAACCGCTCTGTCAATTCTAGGAAGGGGGAAATCATCCTTCCGGCAGGCCTTGTTTAGATCGGTGAAGTCGATGCACATTTGCCATTTTTCTTCTTCACTGGAACTGTGTTTGCTAACCAGGTTGGGTATTTGACCTCCCTGATAACCTTCGTGTCAAGCAGCCTCAGGACCTCCGCTTTGACTGTCGCGACCTTATCATCGGACATTTTGTGTAGTTTTTGCTTTTTAGGCCTTATTGGGGTCAATGTCGAGGCGATGTTCAATGATTTCAATTTTAACTCCACGAAGGTCATTGGCGGACCAAGTGAACACGTCTCTGTTTTTGCTGAGAAATTCTAGCAACTCTTTCTCTTCGTCTGGTTCTAGGGCTGCACTGATGGTTACTACATTATTTGGGAGGTGCTTGTCGAGGGGCACTTTTTTTATTTTACATTCTTCCTCGAAGTTAGCTTTTTTTTGTTCTTTATTGGCTCCATGAAGGGCGGAGGTTCGCTGTCTGTTTCAACAATGTGAACATTTCTTTGTCTAGGAGTGACACCGTGCTCGATGTCCCTGGCAAGTTGCTGGTTGCCACACACAGTGATGACCCCTTTAACTACGGGCATCTTCATACTGAAGTAGAGCTAGTGTACTACAGCTTCAAATTTGTTTATAAGGCCTCGGGCGAAGATGGCCAAGTAGGGGTAGTTCATTTCTACCACGTCGAAGGTTACATAGTTAGTTCTTGGGTTTGATGTGTCACCGAAGCTTACGGGCAGTGAGATTTTTCCCAGAGCATTGACCATTTTCCCTCCGAATCTGATGAGTGGGATGTCAGCAGGTTGGAGTAGGTTTCTATCAATGTTCATGCAATCGAAGGTGCTGGAGAATATGATGTCGGCTGAGCTGCCGTTGTTGACTAGGACCTTTCCGATGGTCCAGCCTTGTATGTTTGGCTCAATCACGAGGGCATCAGTCTATGGGAAACTGATGAGATCTACATCTTCTTCGGAGAAGGTTATGGAAGTGTGGGACCACTGAGTCTTCTTTACTGGGCCGTCCACTAGAATGGAGTGGACCTATCTGAAGTAATCTTTTTGTTGTCTCTTGTTGTGGAATTCAAGAAAGGAACCTCCGGATATGGGAATTATCATGCCAAAGATTGGGAAAGCTGAGGGTTGGTTGTTTTGGGAGGTTTGCCCCTCCAGCTTTGGTGGGGGGACTGGGGGCGTTGGTAGCTCTTCTCGTGGAGCATGGCTTGCGGATTGCGAAGGTGTTCTTTGGTTGTTTGGGACTAGGGGCTGCCAATTTGCAGGGTAAGGGTTGTAGCTGAAAGCTGGTGTAGGTTGGAAAGGTTGTTTGAAGGATGGAAGGGGTGGGATGTATTGTTGATTTGGTGGTGCAGGCCAGCTAATGTGACCGACCATCTTGGTTTTCCTCTCTGTCTCCATTCTTTCTAAGGTTTTCTTCTTTTCGGGGCACTTATTGGTAGTTGGCACTCCATGGAAGTTGGCAAAAGAGCTTTTTTGGCTCATCAGAAGATCTGCGACCTCTGTCTCTCCCTTGGCCTCGGCCTCGGTTGCACCTTCCTCCCCCGTAGGAGTTCTGGGGATTGCTTTTGGCGGGCTCGCTCGAAGGTGGAGCGGTAGGTGGAGTTATATATGTATGGATCGGAGGTTGTTTGAGGGTCAGAGTCCTGCGAAGGTTCCACCAGGAAAACATACTGGTTGTTTTGTCTTGAGTTGTTTCGGTTGCCTTATTGCCAGTTTTGTTGCTATCTTGTCATCTTCCTTGGCTCGACTCTTCTTTTATGGTCTGCATCAAACCTTGCATATTTTTCCATTTCCGAGTACAACTCCGCTAGTGACTTGGGTGGCTATCTCGAGAGGTGAGAAGCCAATTGGCTGGGGAGCAGGCCAGCAATGCATTTGTCAATTCCTGCTTTTTCAGGGAAGTTAGGTGTTTGTGCCTTGTTCTGAACGAACCTTCAAAGGTATTCAGGCAGGGGTTCTCTATCCATTTGTATGCATTGGAAGTCCTCCACGGAGGTTACATCCATCCTTTTGAAGACCTGGAAGTCTTGTCTCAGCTTTTCTTTGAGGTGATGCCAGCTTGCGACTGACAGTGGCTGAAGGTAGTAGTACCAGTTTGTGACTGGACCTTTGCAGGCCATGACAAATGATTTGGCCATGATTAGGTCATCTCCGCCAGCGAGGCAATTGTAGCTTCGTATGCCATGAGGAACTGGGTTGGATCCAATGATCCATTGTATTTCAGGAGTTGGGTGGGTTTGTAGCCGAGAGGTCATGGTGTTTGCTATAATGCTGCTGAAAGTGGAGAGTTTGGGTCGAATGGGGGGTTTGGTGGGTATTGATGATGGTTGTATTCTTGGCGAAGGTGGTTTTGCTGGCGGAGTGTATTGTCATCCATCTGGTAGTGACCTTTGGGAGGCTGATGGCCTGGTATTTGTTCATTTTCATCACCTGTATTGATTTGGGCCCTTCGCAGGTCTTCGACCTCGGCCTCTAACTGTGCTAACTTTAGTTTGGCCTCGGCCAGCTGTTTGGCTTGCAATGCTGCCTTCTGCTTTGCCACCAACTGCGCGTTGAGTTGCTCCTTGGCTTTCTCCATGGCTTTGAGCTTTGTAGTAGTTGCTGCTAACTCATCTTGTTGTGTCTGTGAAGGTTCTGTGTTCTCTGGGTTTTGGTACTCGGTTTGGAGAGCTGCCCTTTGTTTGCTTTTGGCTTGGAGGGCGCACTCAACTCTGGCTTGCTTCTCCTGATCAGAGGTTAGGCAGGGGTTTGCAGCTTCCTGGTCGGCCGCTTGGATGACAAGGACCTCATGGAGCATGGGTGGTTCATTCTCGCTAGTGTTTTGAGGGTTGGTGGCTCTTTTCTTTGCGGGTGCCTTCGAAGGTTGTTTCTCGAGCTAAGAACATGGTGGGTGCCTCTGATGGGATCTGAATTGCGAAACCCGAATAGAAGGAAAGCTAAAATGTAAACAAGTGTGATGGACCAGTTAGTACAATGGCCAATTGCCACTATATCCAAAAGAATCAACCCTTTGCAAGGTAAATTGGAGGGGGTATTTATACGGTCGCATCCTTCCCTCATGCTTCCTTGTTGGTCCATGCACCATTTGGGCCGCCCATGACTCCGCCTGTGACTCTGCCCGACCTCTTCAGGTCCCTCGGCCCAAGTCTACTCGTGTTCATCCCCGAACCTTTCACTTGGCCTTCACCTCGCACCGTCGACCGCCATGTCGCACCCTGCACCTGCGCTTCACAACAAAGGCAAGCATCAACATGCAATGGTTGTCAATCACTCATCACAACCTGGGCTGACCACCACTGGTCCTCAATCTCCCCCTTGACTAGTGCATTGACAACACCCAACACAAATTCATGATTTAGAAATGTTAAAAGAAAAGAAACCTAAAAGAACCACATTCAAGAAGATCCAAAAGCCAAATGAAAAGGCAAGAACAGGATCTCTTGAAATGAGAAGTCTTAGTTCCCAAAAGACAAGGGCAAAGGCTTGACACAACTGAGATGAAAACACATGATCCCTTAAGAAAAGGCAGAGAAAGGGCTCAACACCGATCATGTGCAAATTCAAAGCTCAAATCAAACGCTGGCTCCTTAAGAAAAGATAAAAGCTCAACACAACCAGCACACGAGCAAAAGTCAAACTCAGAGCCATACAAAGCTCCCCCTGAAAACATGAACTCCCCCTGAAAGCATGAACTCCCCCTGAAAGAATGCCACAAATAAAATCATGATCTTCTCCCCCTTGTTGGCAATGCAAACATCAAGACACTTGTTGGCGTTTCTTATGCCTAGTAGAATATGTATTCCGCAAGTGCACAGAATCATCGCGATAGCACTTCACCTTGGAGTATTCTAGGGTATCGAAAATTTCCTCAGGGAAGCACTATGGATAAAGAGTATCAAAGAATTGAATGACAAACTTTACTAGAGATATCAACCGACTAACTTAGTTGGGTTAAGCCTGATAAGATAAATAAGATAGTGGCCAAGTGATGACCATCTGACACAGGAGACTCTAATCCTTAGAGAGGTAAGCAGCTGGGAGGACGATGAGCGAGAAAGACTCCTAAAACACTTCTTAACTACCGAGCTAGCCTCTCTAGACTAAACCTTGATTCTAACTAGTTATCGAGAACCTAGAGGTTACTTCGGCGGCCTCAGAGAAGGACTCAGAATGGGGTGAGAAGGGAGTTCGATGTCAGGCGACTACTACTGCTATGAAAGCACTCAAACGTGATGGACTACAAGGGACAGACAGAGCTGTCACCACCTGCCGCCTACCACAGTGGTACCGTTGGGTGGAACACACTTTCTAGCTAACACTGAGCTGAGAAACCATGTCTGTACTCGGTGTTAGGATTTCTCTTGCCGCGGACAAGAGAAATCCCCCTCAACCTAGGGAACTGACTTGAGCCCCCTAGTCCGGGCTAGAAAACCCGTAAGGTAAGATCCTGATAAATAAGAAAGATACAAAGCCTAAACTTGAGGAATTACTTCCGCACACAAGCAAGATAACTTGAAAAGGTAAATAAATGCAGAAAGTAAAGCTAACTCGAAAAGATAAAGAATATAACTTATATTGATAAATGTCAAAGGAAAGGATACAAGAGCTTACACCCGACTTCCGATGATGACTCCGGAATCCCGAGACAAGCTCGACTCAGCTCTAACTCCCAAACTACCTAACCTACTCTAGAATGTGAAAATGAGAAGAGAGAACTCCTTTGGTGTGTGTCTCACAAGTGAGGGATGGGAGCCTATTTATAGATGCTGGAGGTCGGTAAAAGGATGAGCGTTAGTTGTACGCAGTTGTGGCGGTTGTGCTTAACTTCCATGCCAAAGCTGAGACCGAGAGGCTGCAAGTTGGGGCTGGCCGGCCTGGGATTTTTGCCGTTTGGCGCAGACCTTCTCATGGACGCTCCTGATCTTCTCTAGATGGTGGTGGATGGTTGCTTCGGTTTAAAGCTGAAATTTGTAGGACGGACGACCTCTCCTAGGCCGGCCGGCCTGGGATTGGCACGTCTCGGCCCTCCGTTTCACCAACTTCTCGATCAACGGGTGCATGAAGTCCAGAGAGGTGGTTCCGGGCCTAAAGATTAGGGTAAGTGCTGCAGGTGGGTCCTTCAATCCATGTGTTAGGCCTTTCGGTCTATTTGATCAAACCAACTTGCAATCCACGGTTTAGAGGCAATGTCAGTGTGTTTCTTCACTCCTGGATCAAATATGGCGCGCACTTAGTTGAGATTCCAGGCCGGCCGGCCTAGGTGAGGCCGGTTGGTCTGGGTTTTCACCCATTTTTGCTCATTTTTGGTATATAGTCTCCTGTAAGGACAACTCATCCAAAACTTGTGAAACTCGTTAGAAATAAGTAAAATATGTATGGTACATAGTGCAAAGCTCATTTTATTCCTAAGAAGTTGACGGTCAAAATGAGAAATAATGGCCGTCAACACCCCCCAAGCTTAGACTTTTCCTCGTCCTCGAGCAAAGCTAGAACTTAGGCTCGGTAGATTAGGAGTTGTGTCGATGCTCATACCCTGCCGATACCTTGTTCATGTTGATGGTCCTTAAGTGCCAAATTCGACCGTCAACTAGACTCATTAATAAGGGAAAACTATACATCTTACTCACATATTTGTATCACTAACCTCGCTCCATAGTTGTTTTCGAGAATTATACATTTCAGATGAGCAAGAGCGGAATAAGACAAAAACACGCAGCAGACGCAACACAACTACATAGAAGATTGCATCCGATGTCACCCACTTACAAAGAGGGCCCATCTGGCAGAGCAAATGGGCGCGCCATGCAAGATGCACGAGAGGATAAGGTTCAAGGCCCACCTGTCAGCCTACCAGGAGAAGATAAGGACAAGGGGCGCCACTAGGTGTTCGGCCGAACCCCTGGGTCGGCCAAACCTAGACGGCCACCCGTCCAGGTGTATCTCGAGGAGGAGTAGCTGCCAAGGCACCTAATCACCTTCTAAATGTGCAGATGGCGGGAACCGGCCTCCACTAGTATAAATAGGCCTCCCCTCTCCCTCTCTCAACACACATTACACACACACACACACACACACCACACTTCACATTTCATGGAGGCTCTCTCTTGCTCTCTTAGCTAGGTAGTGGAGCTAGGTTAGTTCTTCCTTAGCAAATCAGGTCGTCCTCAGGGTCGTTGAGCAATCCTCGGCTCCTGGTATGGCTTTGTATTCAACTTGTCAGCGTTCTATTCATAATATAGAGTTGTGCCATGGTTGCTTTACTATCTTGATAGTTTATCAATCCGCGCTCTGTTCATTCATAAGTTGTGCTACGGATATGTTTAGGCCAGATGATCCGGGTATGGATAACGGTTTGTTGTGCTTTCGGGCTTGCTCTAGCATTTTACTTGTCCATCCAAATGGTGGGAGACCCGGGGACGCTCGGGTATGCGGGATCCTTTGGATATGACCATGCTCCACAGTGTGACTGGGGTAGACGGCAGGTGGTGATAGCCCTGTTCGTCCGTCGTAACAGTTGTGTTGCAATTAGTGCACTCCCCGATATTCGGGTACAGTATAGGAGTTCATGCAAAGATGTAACGGGACTGGATATACTCCGGTGCGGGACATTCTCCCTGTTATCCCATTTTCCTAGCACCTGCAGCCCTAACCATGTTCTAACATAACCTCTGCTTTGGATAGAAGCACTAGGACCTCTAACCTAGCCTAAGCTGCAACTAACTTAACATAGGGTAGATTAGTTCGTTCTTTTGTTCTTTCTTTCTTTCTTTCTTCCTTTCTCCTTGGTTGTGGTTGTGTGCTTGTGTCACATTACCCTTGCTTATCTTTTAACATGGATTACCCCTGTCAGAGTTCTGCCTATTGCTTGAGGCACAATATCATGATTAATGTTAAGTACAATACCTTTGCCACTGCCATCCTTAAGGAAAATATAAATCATGACACCCTTACTCAACGGGTGAAATGCTACAACGGTATATCTGTGCGCTTGCGGATCCTTCTGTAATCATATGGACTATACCACGAGAGTGACGTTTCTTGGTGCAGTTGCTATGGATGGGCTTAACACCCCCATTCTTAGTAATTACATTAAGAAATGTCAACAAGCATTTCTAGCACAGTTGCCGGGAACACAAAACCTGGTAGCGATGTTAAGAAATGCAAATAAGCATTTCTGGTGCCGTTGCCGGGGACACAAAACCTAGTAGCGACCTTAAGAAATGCCAACAGTTCACAACAAATTACTCTAACTATTTGTACATTGAATAAGTTGGCTCATACCTTGGTTTCTGGAGATGGGGCTTACTCACATTTCATCCCTCATCTTGGGCGGTTGAGAGACTGAACAACCTTCACTGGAATATTTCCTGCTTTTTGTTCAGGTTCCTATCTCGGAATATTTTGCAAGTTTTTTCAAAAATGGTTTAAGATTCCCCAATGGTGCTCTAAAATCACTCAAGGTGTATGATCCTCACCATGGTCGGATTTGACCATCTCCTTCCTACTCTAAGGCTGATATGTGGAGTTTTAGGTAGGAAGAGTGTAGTATACCTTGGTTTCCTGTGTTGCTGAGCTGAAGAGTGGTTCGCAAGAGGTTGGTATTCGATCAAATTCCGATCTTATGGAAGGTAAAATGTTTAGTGGAGAGGGAGGAAATGGACTCACACTTAGGAAATTTCTGGTCTTTTTATTTGAGCTCCTTATTTCAACACTCTTGAGTGGAGGTATGGGTCTTGTCTCCTTTTTCTCATTTTTTTTCATTGTTTCTGCTCCAGTTTTTTTTAATGGAAGATGACCCATACTTCATAATGATAGAGTTTATGGAAGGGAGAAATTCTTGGATAGACCATTTGAGATGGATAGGCTCACTGTGGAGATTTTGGGTTTTGTTGTGAGGGGAATTGCCTGGCGAAGGTGGATATCAATACTCGGGATAGGTCATTGATATGCCAGACATTTTGAGGCTAGCAAAACAATGGATACGCAAAGGAGAAAGATCAGTAGATGATAAGTACCTTCCTCGAACGGACTCATCATTCGGCACAGGATTTCCACACAAAAGAGTTGGGAGTTTTATTGAAAGCATGAAACATTTTTTTATACTTTTATTTATTTATTTATTTTTGTTTTTAATATATATAAATAAATATTTTTTTGAATTTTTGAATTTTTTGAATGACTCAAACTAACTAATGTTTTTTTTGTACAGAAGATGAAAGGATAGGTTGGATGACTTACCTTGATACATTGGCACGTCCTCCAAGCTTGAATGAAGCTCCCTGTTGGAAAATTACACCGAAAATCCAGAGAAGCTCGTGAGAAGGGCACGACTTCGCGTCATTCCTCTCGCGCTATTCTCCCGGCACAAGAACCTATTCTTGAGGCACCAGTCATTCTTGAGGCTATGGCTGAGAAGACTCTTCGCGAGTTCTCCGTCCCCTCCACCGCCAATCTGGCTACCGGACCCAACATCAACATTGAGGGACATGAATTTTGAGCTCAAGTCCAGCCTCATCAACATGGTGCAAGCTAGCCCGTTCTGTGGCTAGCCTAATGAGAATGCCAATGCACATCTACAGAACTTTCTGGAGCTCTACGACACCGTAGTGATACGGGGTGTCGCCACCGATGTTGTCAAGCTTCATCTATTTCCCTTCTCCCTGCTGGGGAAGGTGAAACAGTGGTTTTACAAGGAAATTGACATCGACACCTGGGACAAATGCTCCAAGGCGTTCCTCGCCAAGTTCTTCCTGCTGGGCAAAACCAATGCCCTCCGCGGGAAGATTTCAAGTTTCCAGCAGAAGATGATGGAATCCATCCCAGAAGCTTGGGAAAGGCTGCAGGAGTACATCCTAGCATGTCCCCATTATGGCATGGACGAGTGGCTGGTCCTACAAAGCTTCTACAATGGGCTAATGAAAACATCAAGAGCCCACATTGATGCCGCTGCTAGAGGAGCCTTTCTCGACTTGACCATCACTAAAGCTAAAGAGTTGATCGAGAAAATGGTCTCCAATCAGGGGTGGAGTGATGAACGACTCCAACCCCGGACAAAGGGCATGCATACCGTCAAGGAGACGGATATGATTGCTGCCAAGCTGGAACTTCTCATCAAGAAGATGGAGGAAGGGAGCAAACAACAGATCCGTGCTCCCGTATATGCCATGGGTTCGCACTTCATGTGCGAAGTCTGTAGCAATGATGGACACTCGGGAAACGACTGCCTAAGACCCTTGAAGACTGCGCCTACCTCAACAACAACAACAACAACAACAACAACAATGGGTATCGTCCACAGCAAGGTGGCCAGGGGTGGAACCAGTCACGTTCCACCATTTCAGGGTGGTAATAACTTCAACCCTTCTTTCAATTCGAATTTCAATTCGAACCAACCTCCCTTAAGAGAACTCGTTCTTGGCCAAGTTAAAATTAATGAAAATATAAATAAAAAGCTCTTGGCCAATGATAAAACCCTGGAAAGTTTAAAAGTAAAACTTGAAACTTTGTCTTCAACTCTTAAAAATCAGTTAAGTTTCAATAAAATGATCGAAACCCTGCTTGCTCAAATTGCTGCTTCTTTACTTGTTGTTGAGAGTAGGAAGATCTCGGGGCAACCCGAGACTCCTGTTGAAAATGTCAGCATTGTGTCCACTGGATGGGGTAACCCGTCTCGGAGGCCACCGCGCACTAACCATGCAGGTAGGTACAATCCCTCAAAGAATGACTCTTGGGATGGCCTGGTGGCAGCAGTGCAAGAGGATCCAGGGGTCCCCATGATTAGCTGCTCGATCTACAACAAACACTATGAGCAATGCCTCTGCGATCTGGGGGCAAGCGTGAACATAATGCCCATGGTAATTTACGAAGAACTTCAATACCCTGCTATTTCCCAAACATACTTGGCTGTGCAGCTCGCAAATTCTACGATTTGATATCCCGAAGAGATAGTTGAAAACATTTTGGTATGAGTGCAAGACTCCTTTGTCCTTGCCAACTTTGTGGTAATGGATATAGAGGGCGACCTCGGAATGTAGCTCATTCTTGGGCGACCATTCCTGAGGGCCGCCAAGGCAAGGATCGACGTCGGAAGAGGAGAAATCCGCTTCCGTGTCGGAAAGGAGGATATGTTTTTCAGGTTGAAGCACAGGGAAGAGCAGCGCTTCCTGATTCGTCAGGACATCGAAGGGCAGGCACTCTGGGGTGAACCGCTACCCCAGCTAGAACACAGACCTACCACATCCAGAAGAAAGAGGAAACCAAGGAAGGTGTAGTGAAAGGTCGAGAGTTCGGCTTCGTCCTATTCTCCAGGACTGGCCGACCAATGGTAAGTAATGCGGAGAAAAGTCGTGCACGTCGGACTTTAAACGACGCGCCCTTGCCAAAGGTAAATTGGTATTTATCTCATATTTGCTTTCTCCGCCGTTTTTTATTTCTTTCACCTCTTTTGATTTTCCCCACTGCACGTTTAAATTTTTGAAAATTGTTTTCTGCATGCTGGAATTTTTCTAGCACTTCTCCCTTTTTACAAAAACAACAAAAATATTTTCTGAGTTTTAAAATCCCTTAGAAAATTATTTTGAACATCTTTTCGGGCAAACTTTGGTCGTGCACCATGTTTTTAAAGTTCTTGATCGTTGATGAAGCATCAGGCAAAAGATGAATGTCAAGGGGGCCCACAGGAGGCTGGCTGACCCCATGGGTCGATCGACCAAGGAGCAACGGCTCCTGGGCCCCACCTTCTCCAACGGTTCTCTAGCTGTTGTGTCCTGGCTCTCTTCGGGTGCATGCCCAGTTTTCCTTTAAATAGAGGCCGAGAGGGGGGGGTGTGAAGCTCTCATGCTCACTCTCTCACTCACACTCTCTTTCACAAACTTTGCTCTCGGGTTTTCATTGGACTTTGGCTCAAGTTTGGTTTCAAGAAACCTCTCTCTCTCATTTCTTTGCTGCAAGATTGTCTACACACTTGGAGGAACAACTTTCGAGTAGGGGGTTTCATTTTGATTTCACTGATGTAACCCGAATCGAGTTGTTCTCATTCGTTCTTGTTCGTTCTTGTTGCATGAGAGGTGCAGGTTGGAAAATTTTCGGAGCTTTCAAGAAGATGACGGGGTTAAGCTCATCCCGTTCACGGGGTGGGTCGAGCTCCCGTTATTCTCCCGAACCTACACCAACATCGACCACGATGGACTATGAACAAGGAGAACAAGAAGAACAAGTTGAGGAGCAAGCTGAAGAACCACAAGCCGAGGACATGGAAATAGACGAAGATGATGCATCGTACCTCGACTTGCGAGACGACCGCGAGCGTCAAGCTTACGCCATGCTCAAGCATCGAGACTTTGGTCATACCAAAGCTTTCGATCTGGACCTCCTCGAGAAAACAGGTATGGACGTTGATTTTGCTCGTGTTTGGCATGCGGTTGGATGGGATGACTTTGTGCCCATTGAGGAGAATGGTTCTCGTCTCCTCACCATCCAATTTCTTTGCACTCTTCGGGAGATGGACGATGGTGTTTGTTTCCGGTTTTTTGGAAACAAATACTATTTTACTTGGAGAAATTTCAGCCACCTCCTTGGTTTTAATGCCCGCTTGCCAGTTTCCCTTGAAAAATCTCGCCGCGGTTTTAATCGACATGAGTTTTGGGGTTTGATTTCGGGTCAAGTTGTTCATGGCAAGTTTGCACCTCGGTGCAATGACATTCAAAATCCGACTCTTCGTTTGATGCACAAGTGGGTGGCCATCACTCTCTTTCCAAGAGATGATTCACGACCAGTGCGCAACGATGAGTTGATGATATTATATGCCATGGTCAACAAGATCTGAGTCTCCCCTACAAAAGCAATGGTTAAGCAATGGCTTACAAATTTCAGGATGATGAGTCCTATTGAGTGCACTTCTTTGATTACTCGCATCGCATCAAACATGGGAATCTTAGACGGGAACCCCGTTCCCTTCATTGAGGACCCCTGTGCTTTGATCGATGAGGCTTATTTGGTTCAAGGCCACACACTCAAGAAAGGCCCGAATGATTCCTTGGTTTTCTTCTCTCTTAGTTATGCAAATGAGATTCCGTTACCAAACGCGGGGTATCATTTGTATGACTGCCATTCGCTAACCATGCCTCTTGTTCCGCAAGAGGAAAGCCGCAGGCATAGTATTTCTGGTCTACCTGGTAGGGTCACAAGAAGCAGGACCAGAAGGGAAGGACTTCAGCGGCCACAACCATAGCCTCCACGTCAACATGAGGCTAGTGGTTCTTCATGGCAAAGAGCTAGCTCTAATGAGTGGGTACGGCAAACCCAAGGGCGCCGGTCCACCGGCTCCAGCTCCAGCGGACCTCTGATCTCCACTAGACGTTTAGCTTCGTCCAGAGGTTTCGCTACTCTGACTCAGCAGATGGGCGAGCTGAATGTGCGCGCCAATGACATTGAAGAATCACTAGGCCAACACATCCAGTCCACTCAGAACTCACAGTGATTCACAAGGGAGAGGATCAACGCTATGGAGCAGCGTCAGCAGCAGATATAGGAGGAGTGGAGGGCTTACTACTGTTGGGCTGGGCTCAAACCCAACCAATAACAGTGAGCCTGAAGCTGGCTTGGGGGAGGACCCCCACGAGAGATAACTTGTATCAAACTCTATCTTTTACCGCTTTCAAAACCATTGTATAAAACCAAATAAAAATTTGCATAACTAAAATCCATAAAAATTTACAAAACTTAGAAAAACTCAAAAATATTTACTTGCTTTCCAATATGTGTAGTAAGCATGTGTAGTTTTTCCTTGTTGGGATGATGAATAGTTGCTCTATTAGTTCCTTTCTTATGCCTAGTTACAACCTCATGCTCTACCTAAGTTTTGAGTTTGGTGGCTAAATGTTTAAACCTCAAGCTTGAAACTTGTGGATAGCAAAAAGCAGAATCTGAATCTAGGTTGTTGTGGGTTATGATATGGCTAAAAAGAGTTGCTACGATCTTCTCCTATGTGATGCTTGATATCAGGAGTATTTCTTTTCAAAAAAGATAAAGTTCCTCGGTGATATGAAAATTCCTATCCCGAGCCAAATGAGTTACAAGTTCAAAAAGCCTTTCCACGTATGCAGCTTGTTTTCTCATTAAGCGTTGTCAAATTGTTGTGACCCTTTGAAAGATTCATTTCATACGCCCATGATCGAGATCACGTACATATCCACTCAGATGCTATACTTCTACACTGGAAGATAGCAAGTATATCCATCCATCCATCCACAAATAAAACTCCATGTCATACCATGACTATCTCTCTCCCAAGTTATCATCAAAAGTATGGGCTATACAAAAAGAAATAAAAGATGCATACCCAAAGAAGGTATGCCACATGCCCATAAGGCATGTCAAAAAAAAGGGACAAAAAGAAAAGATGCATACCCAAAGAACGTATGCCACATACTCACAAGGCATGTCAAAAAAGAGAGAGAGAGAAGAAGAAAGAAAATATAGCCCGTACCAAAATAAAATATAAAGAAGTGAGAGAAATCATGCAAAGGAGTTCCTCCACCATCCACAAAAAAAATATCCACACACTTGCACATCTTGATCAAAGTTTATGACTTGTTTCTCCTTTGGATCTGGTTTTTGACTCAGCATAATATGAGAAGCAGGTTTTGTCACAGAATAGTCCAAATAATACTAATCAAGTGCAATAATTAACAATTTAAGCTTAAACCACAGCTTCTGCACTCAACCAGTACACCCAGACTGTCTGCTGTAACCAGGATCGATTACACAGGAACTCTCGACAAAAGACGAGCACAGGTGATTACAAGCAAAAGCAGAGTTCAAATTACTTTACAAACAGAGTTTAACACAAGCTTCAGATTAATTTACAACAAAATTTTACAATCCAGAGTTCACAATCCAAAACTCAGAGTTCAACACAGCGAAAGTAAAATAGAGTTTAAAATAGAGACCCAAAATACAATACGATAACTGCCATCGACGACAAAAGACGAGCTTCACATCTTACCCACTGATGTGAGGTCAATCTGCCTGTACTTCATGGAGAAGACGAAACCCACTCGATACGGAGGAAGAGGCTGACCAACCCGAGACGCGCAGATCTCCTTGAAGTCTTCCGGAACACAGCCTGCTCAGAAGGGGGTACAACCAAACCCTGAGTACTCTAATACTCAGCAAGACTTACCCGCCTATGGGTATATTTAGCCCATTATCTAGACATGCAAGGCTTTTTGGCTCTGGAGTTGTTTTGTGGAAAAGCTACTGATACTGGATCCTTACTTTCAATATTTTAGCTCCAATTGAGTTGACAGCTATAAACTACGTTCGCCTATTTCTCTAGAGCAAACATGGTTGATCATATTAATGTTTAGTAACATACAACTCAACATTTCCACTCTAGTCTCATTCCACTTCTTTACTACAATGCGACGAAGTGACCAAAGTTCTCATAACCGCGAGTCACGGCGAATCAATCCGATTTAACCTTGCAAGGTGGACCTAACTCACACGCCAAGTGCGACCCCGGCAAGTCACACCGAGCAACTGTTCCCATGATTACCCCGAAGCCTGAGTCAAGCCCGCAAACACCCGGATGATGAGCCCCGCACGTGGGAACACCCGGTGAACCCGTGGACGACTTCACCATCCGTCAACCCTTGCCCAGCACCACGGGTCGAGAATCAGATTCCGACGCAATTTAGGTAATTAGCTTACCGGTTTCGACTACCTCCTACTTCTGGCATGTGGTTAGTACTGTTCAATCTTGGTCAGCACGGCCAGCGACGGTACGGTCCTCAATCGACACAGGCGGAGACTCAACTTTCCTTTATTCCATGGTTATGTCAAACTTTCCCTCCGACCGGTCTCCATTTCCATTCTCATAGCATTATTTCTTACTTTCTTACTGAAGTACCAAACCTATATCTCGTGGGTGACAGGAAATCACCCGTCTTCTACCGTATCCTACTTAAGCAAGGCAGTGCTATCGACCTATCATGCTAGTAAAAGACCGGGGTCTCCTAAAGATAATGCATTTAAGGTTCCAAGTAACCCCTAGAACTTAATGCACAAGTACTTAAATAACACATTGCATAAGTTTAAAAGTAGGGGTTATGCTCCGGGGCTTGCCTTGCAGGTCAGCGAGGTTAGCAATTTCCTCCATAACTTGCTCAGCTGCTTCGTCGGCTTGTGGTTCCCCGGCTTGCGGCTCCTGGATCGGTTCAGCGACCAACTCGTAGATGGCTTTGCTCGTGACGTCTATACATAAAGAAGGATGCCATGCAACAATTAAAACAATGCAAGAAAATGCTACAAGGTACTCACGATGCAATGCGAGGTAACTAAAAAGGAAGACATGACTAGCATCAATTACTACTGATCACAAAATACTGAAAGCCCCAACGCATAAAAGGATTCACTTAACCATAAAAAGAAAAGCGGCAGCTAGGAACGAAAATAAAAGCAAAACATAGCTTACAGACTTAATCGAGCCACCCAAAAATTACCAGTAAGCCAAGATATTGCAAGAACATGCAACAAAAATTTACCAACATTTATTGATGACCCAAAACATTTATTTAGTCTTAGAATGAAAATCAAGCAATATTAAATCTACAAACATGCACATAGGCTATGCTCACGAAAATTTTTCAGTGAACTACACATATAAAGAGCAAGCTACTGAATAAATTTCATAATTTTTTAGACAAACCGAACAACCGATACAAAATAAACTAGCTTAAGCACAACCCAAAATTTAGTAGGGGCAAAAGTGACATTTCACACGCATGACTATTTTTCCTCACAAACTTTAGTTTGCATTTTTCACATTTTTCTACAATTTACTATGCATTTTACAAGATCAGTACACAAAACTGAAACTGGAATTTAACTGGAAACTGGAACCTCCGGGTTCCAAAACCAGAAGTTCCGGTTTTGGGGCAAAAACAGGGGACAATCAGGCCAA
The DNA here is from genome assembly GCF_016808335.1 of Panicum virgatum. Taxonomy (NCBI): domain Eukaryota; kingdom Viridiplantae; phylum Streptophyta; class Magnoliopsida; order Poales; family Poaceae; genus Panicum; species Panicum virgatum. The sequence goes on along the minus strand of NC_053148.1, from coordinate 37,670,441 downwards.
GGCCATGGCCGGCGTGTGGCGTGCAAGGGCAGGGGCGGCGACGCTTTGCATTCCCCGCTCGTGGCGTGGCTGGCCTGCGGCCAGGGGAGCCATGCGGCCCCGGGGCTTGCGGCGGTGGCAGCCGGGCCTGCGCAGGAGCAGCCCGCGGCGTGCGCTGGTGGCACAGCTCGGCGGCCACGGCGGCGCAGCGGCATTCCGACGCCGACGGCGCCCAGATCGATGGGGAAAAGGGTCGGGGAGGATGAGGGGCTCACGGAAAAGCTCACCACGGCTCGAATCGGGCGGAGGACGGGCGGAGAGAGTCGTCGGTGTGAGGGGCGGAGCTTCGACTGGGACGGCAATGTCGGGTCAATGGAGGAGGGGCCGATTCGGCTGGGATAGGGCTCGGCCAAGTTCAGGATGGGGCGGAGGAGGTACGGGGTGAGGCTGTGCGGCTTGGGGCGTGAAGAAATGAAGCGGGGGCGGCGGGGTTTGGCCGGAGGGGCGCCGGCGACGAGCTCTGCTCGCGTCGGGCTTGGCGTGAGCACGAGGAAGGAGAAAGGGATAGAAGGGAGGAGAAGCTTCCCGTGCTCGCGAAGGATAAGGGCGACGCGCACGGAGGGCGAAGTTCGCCGCGACGGCCGATGCGTGGCATCGCCGGCGGCACAGTCGCCGGTATGGACGCCAGAGTAGGTGAAACAGAGCAAAACCAGAACTTTCGGTTTCCAAACCCGGAACCTCCGGGTTTTGGGGCAAAACAGATTCAATTTTGTAGTGCCCAAAACTAAAATTTTCGCACAGCAACTTGAAATTTGGCCAAAATAAAAGTTGTAGAGGAAGAAAAGATCTACAGCATTGGTATTGGATAAAAGTTGTTTTGATCAATGATTTGAGAGATAAAATTGGGTCAAAAGAAGATCAAAGCTAATTTTAGACTCAGTGTAAAGAGGGGTTCAGACAGAGATTGGACTGGATTTTGACTGCTGGTTTGTAATTAGCATAAATTGCGCAAACATAATTAAACTTGAATGCATGTGATGACATGAATTCAAAATATAATTATGCAGGCACAATTACCACTAATGACAAAGCTTAAACTAATGATCATGATTAAGCGATGCTTAGCTGCTAATGTACAAGATTAACACCAGGGGTGTTACAGGTTTGCTTTCATATCCTCCATACCTACAGCTCCACCAAAAAGAAGCCTTTAGGAGTAGGATGGAAAAGAAAGGCACATGAAAAGGCCTTGGTGAGGGATGAAACACAATGAGCGATCTGAGAGATCACCCGAGGAACTTACAAATTTCTTTTCAAAAACTATATAAAAACCTCCGGATTGACAGTTGAGCAAAGGAATAAGTAAATGGTACTCTACAAAGCCGTTCTGACCCTCAACCGCCAAAGATGAGGATGATGCTATAAGCCCCGCAGGAGTAAGGTAAAAGGTGCGAACAAGGCCAACTTATTCAAAATCAAGGTGAGAACACTTGGTTGTGCCTTGTGCATAAGTTAGGAATGCGCCATTGTAGCAACTCCTGATCAACAACCTAAGTCTAAAACTTTGCTCGGGACAAGCAAAGGGCTAGCTTGGGGGACTTGTTGATGGTCCTTAAGTGCCAAATTCGACCATCAACAAGACTCATTAATAAAGGAAAACTATACACCTTACTTACATATTTGTATCACTAACCTCGCTCCACAGTTGTTTTTGAGAATTATACATTTCAGATGAGCAAGAGCGGAATAAGACGAAAACACGCAGCAGATGCCACACATCTACGCAGAAGATCGCATCCGGCATCACCCACTTACAAAGAGGGCCCATCTAGCAGAGCAAACGGGCGCACCACACAAGATACACGAGAGGATAAGGTTTAGGGCCCACCTGTCAGCCTGCTACAAGAAGATAAGGACAAGTGGCGCCATCAGGGGTTCGGCCGAACCTGGACGGCCACCCGTCTAGGTGCATCTCGAGGAGGAGTAGCTGGCAAGGCACTTGATCACCTTCCATATGTGCAGATGGCAGGAACCGTCTTCCAGTAGTATAAATAGGCCTCCCCTCTCCCTCTCTCAGCACACATTACACACACACACACACCACACTTCACATTTCAAGGAGGATCTCTCTTGCTCTCTTAGCTAGGTAGTGGAGCTAGGCTAGTTCTTCCTTAGCAAATCAAGTCGTCCTCGAGGTCATTGAGCAATTCTCGACTCCTGGTATGACTTTGTATTCAACTTGTCAACGTTCTATTCATAATATAGAGTTGTGCCATGGTTGCTTTACTATCTTGATAGTTTATCAATGCATGCTCTGTTTGTTCATGAGTGTGGTGTACGGATATGGTTAGGCCAGATGATCCGGGTATGGATAATGGTTCGTTGTGCTTTTGGGCTTGCTCTAGCATTTTACTTGTCCATCCGAAGGGTGGGAGACCCAGGGACTCTAGGGTAGTGACCTCATACATGGGCGTGGTGCTTGGGTATGTGGGATCCTTCGGATATGACCATGCTCCACGGTGTGACTGGGGTAGATGGCAGGTGGTGACAGCCCTGTCCGTCCGTCGTAACAGCTGTGTTACGATTAGTGCACTCCCCTACATTCGGGTACGGTGTAGGAGTTCATGCAAAGATGTAACGGGACTGGATGTACTCCGGTGCGGGACATTCTCCCCATTATCCCATTTTCCTGGCACCTACAGTCCTAACCATGTTCTAACATAACCTCTGCTTTGGATAGAAGCACTAGGACCTCTAACCTAGCCTAAGCTCCAGCTAACTTAACATAGGGTAGATTAGTTCGTTCTTTTGTTCTTTCTTTCTTTCTTCCTTTATCCTTGGTTGTGGTTGTGTGCTTGTGTCACATTACCCTTGCTTATCTTTTATCATGGCTTACCCCTGTCAGAGTTCTGCCTATTGCTTGAGGCACAATGTCATGATTAATGTTAAGTACAATACCTTTGCCACTGCCATCCTTTGGGAAAATATAAATCACGATACCCTTACTCTACGGGTGAAATGCTACAACGGTATATCTGTGCGCTTGCGGATCCTTCTGTAATCGTATAGACTATACCATGAGAGTGACGTTTCTTGGTGCAGTTGCTATGGATGGGCTTAACACCCTCGTTCTTAGTAATTACATTAAGAAATGTCAACAAGCATTTCTAGCACCGTTGCCAGGAACACAAAACCTAGTAGCGATGTTAAGAAATGCCAACAAGCATTTCTGGCGCCATTGCCGGGGACACAAAACCTAGTAGCGACGTTAAGAAATGCCAACAGTTCACAACAAATTATCTAACTATTTGTACATTGAATAAGTTGGCTCATACCTTGGTTTCTGGAGATGGGGCTTACTCACATTTCATCCCTCATCTTGGGCGGTTGAGAGACTGAACAACCTTCACTGGAATATTTCCTGCTTTTTGTTCAGGTTCCTATCTCGGAATATTTTGCAAGTTTTTTCAAAAATGGTTTAAGATTCCCTAATGGTGCTCTCAAATCGCTCAAGGTGTATGATCCTCACCATGGTCGGATTTGACCATCTCCTTCCTACTCTAAGGCTGATATGTGGAGTTTTAGGTCGGAAGAGTGTGGCATACCTTGGTTTTCTGTGTTACTGAGCTGAAGAGTGGTTCGCAAGAGGTTGGTACTCGATCGAATTCCAATCTTATGGAAGGTAAAATGTTCAGAGGAGAGGGAGGAAATGGACTCACACTTGGGAAATTTCTGGTCTTTTTATTTGAGCTCCTTATTTCAACATTCTTGAGTGGAGGTATGGGTCTTGTCTCCTTTTTTTCTTTTTTTTTTCATTGCCCATACTCCATAATGATAGAGTTTTTGGAAGGGAGCATTGCTTGGATAGACCATTTGAGATGGATAGGCTCACTGTGGAGATTTTGGGTTTTGTTGTGAGGGGAATTGCCTGGCGAAGGTGGATATCAATACCCAGGGTAGGTCATTGATATGCCAGACATTTTGAGGCTAGCAAAACAATGGATACGCAAAGAAGAAAGATCGGTAGATGACAAGTACCTTCCTCGAACGGACTCACCATTCGGCAAGGCTCAAAATAACTCAAGATAGCTTATATCGGTTCATATGATAAAACATTATGGCTCTGGATATGACATATAACCAAAGGGGAGATCTTTACCATGTTTCATTTTAAAGGAATTCCGAGAGGTCCCCTACTAGAGCATGCAGTTTTATTCCGATTCGGGCTATCTCAAATGTCACAACTTAGACATGGAAATCAAACTTGTGCTCCCAAATAGACTAGATTTTCAGTTATATTTCCATGAGCCAACATTTCAAGTACTAGGAGAGTAAAAAGCTATAAACGAGGCACTTGCATAGCATCAACAGAGCAAGTATTCAACATCCCCATGATAAGAGCTTACACGGATTTCCACACAAAAGAGTTGGGAGTTTTATTGAAAGCATGAAACACTTTTTTATATTTTAATTAATTTAATTTATTTTTGTTTTTAATAAAGATATATATAATTTTTTTTGAATTTTTGAATTTTTTTGAATGACTCAAACTAACTAATGTTTTTTTTGTACACAAGATGAAAGGATAGGTTGGATGATTTACCTTGATACATTGGCATGTCCCCCAAGCTTGAATGAAGCTCAGTAGGTCTGCCACCTTGGCCACATGATGACGTGTTGAAGTCGGCCAATTTTTTTTTGTATGCAGTGTAAAGACAAAAGAATGCATTTGCAAGAATTTTAAACATGCCATGATGTGGAAGGGAAAACTATGCAAGAAGATAAACTATCCTATATGCAAATGCAGGAATGGATAACTACCACGTACCTCATGGCAAGGGCTCGACTTTCTTGTTCTGAGCGAGACTATCCATACCTTGGGTTCGGTTGTCGTCACCTAATGGAGATGTTAGTCTCGACGCTTTCTTCTGCCACACCTTCCGTGTAGGAAGTGTTACTTCGAACTCTTTCTTCCCAAATTCTAGAAATTTCTTATGTTGAATTCTTTGCTTCATGTTCCGTTGGTTATACACCTTGATCTTCTCCCGAATTAGAAGATTCTCCACGAATTCGATGAGGGTATTGATGGATGGGGGTATATGGCTTCTCCAGCTCTTTCAAAGATTCCTTCCGGTTGAAAATTTTGATCTATGAGCACTGTTCATCCTTCGGTCTGAAGGCGAATCTCTCCTTCTGCCCATTGATGTTGAGCTGAATTTCTCGAGCCCCCACATCAATGTGTGCATTTACCGTACTCAAGAATGGCCTTCCCAATATGAGAGGGGTCTTGGTGTCGACTTCCATGTCAAGAACGACAAAATCAATGGGGACAAAGAAATTCCGTATTTTCACCAAAATATTCTTGGCGATCCCCGTGGGGTAACGAACCGATTGGTCCGCTAGCTGCAAACATATGGCAGTAGGAGCAAGCACATGATGGTTAAGTTTATCATAAACTACCTTGGGCATGACACTGATGCTCGCTCCCAGATCACAAAGAGCGTGCAAGTGTTGAGCTCCGATTGAACATGTGATGGTGGGGCATCCTGGGTTCTTCTTCTTTGCCAGGAGAGGGACGAGTATAGCTGCTCTACATCAGTGAGCTGCACGACCTGGGTGGTCGGCAAAAGCCCTCTTGTTGCCAAGGATATCCTTGAGATACTTGGCATACGTGGGATCCTGCATAGTATCAAGAAGCAACATGTTGACATAAAGCTTCTTAATTACCTCGACGAACTTGCCGAATTGCTCGTCGGCCACTGGCCTCCTTCTTCGCTCTAGAAACAGTAAGGCGGTTGTATCATGGTACTCTCAGGAAGCTCTTGGGGCTTCCTTGGTGTCTTCCTGGGTAGCAATGGTGTTGGATTCTTCGGCCTCCTCCAGCACCACGTCTCCAGCTTCGGTATTCCTAGCGGTTACGGTCTTCCGCCGTGTTCCTGCATCCTGCAGAAAAGGTGGTTTCTGCGCGGATTGTCTTGCCCGCGTAGTCACCACATTCACACTTTCTTTCGTGTTCACTTCCGGTTGCCCAGGCAGTTTCCCCGTGTTGTGCTTAAGGCAAGATGAGGCTAGCTGAGCTACTTTAGTTTCTATCATTTTATTGAAACTCAGCTGATTTTTAATAACAGAGTTGAAACCCTCTAGTTGTTCAGCCAGAGACTCAAGAATTCTATCATTAGCTAGAAATTTCTTGCTAATGTTATCATTAATGTGTTTCTAGCCGTACACTAGGTCTGTAAGTGAAGGCTGAATACTGTTATTAAAATTGTTAACTTGCTGTTGCCTGATGGGGAGGTCGGGCTTGGAATTCCAACCTTGCTAAGAATGGTTGTCTGAGTTATTGGGATTGTCGTTCCCAATGAAATTCACATCCTCTTGAGTGAAGGGCAAGAGCTGCCTGAGTGCCCAGTATTGCCACATTTCTCACATGTAATCTGAGACTCCATAATCTGGTTAACCTCCTAGTGTGGAGATTCTAGCTTTTTCATGAGATGATCCATTTTGGTTGCCAGCAAATCGACATTGTCGATTTCATGTATCCATTTTGCATGGGATGGCTACCTATCTCCCTGCCAACTCTGGTTGGAGGCAATCTTGTCGATGAGCACTTTAGGTCCTGCAACATCGAGAGAGAGGAATGCTCCTCCCACTGCTGCGTCCATGTGATCTTGCGATCGCTGGTTCAGGCCATGAAAAAAGTACTGAATGATAAGACATTCTTTCATGCCATGGTGTGGGCATGCTGCAATATATTCCTGGAGACGTTCCTAGGCTTCTGGGACTGTCTTGTCTTGGAGTTGTTCAAAACTGGAAATCCTGTTCCGAAGGGTGTTGGTTTTGCCCACCGAAAAGTACTTGGCCAAAAAAGCATTGGAGCACACATCCCAATTGACAAATACATCCTTGTTGGTGTAGAACCACATCTTTGCTTTCGCAAGCAAAGAGAATGGGAACAATCGAATACGAACATTATCCATCATAGTGCCTTTTGGGTTGATTATGCTGCTCACTTCCAGAAAATTCAGCGGATGAGCGTTGGCATCTCTGATGCCTTACCGTAGAAGGGAGTTGCTTGGACCATGTTGACAAGTCCAGTCTTCAGCTCAAAGCCTTCATTGCCTTTGTAATTGTTCAGTCCAGTAGGGATATGGCTGCTGGACGGGGCTGAGAATTGACAGAGTGTCTTCTGAGCCATAGGTGATGAAGCTGGTATTGTCAAACTTTGATGGTAAGAAAGTTTCTTCTGAGGTCGGACGACTCTGCATCTCACAATTTGCCCAATTTCTGTATTTGAGATGAAGTGATATGGTAGATCAAAACTAGTCCTGCACTGCTCTGCAGAAATCACAAAGATACTGAGAGCAATGGTAATCCCGCTAAAATTAGAGCTGATAAATTAGTAAAATTTATCAGACTATTCAACGATATCTTTAACCAATTGCTTCCCCGGCAACAGCGCTAGAAATGCTTGTTGGCATTTCTTTTGCCCAGTAGAATATGTATTCCACAAGTGCACAGAATCACCGCTGTAGCACTTCACCTTGGAGTATTCCAGGGTATCGTAAATTTCCTCAGGGAAGCACTATGGATAAAGGGTATCGAAGAATCGAATGACAAACTTTACTAGAGATATCAACCGACTAAGTTAGTGAGGGTAAGCCTGATAAGATAAACATGGTAATGGCCAAGCGATGACTGTCTGACAAAGGAGACTCTAATCCTTAGAGAGGTAAGCAGCTGGAGGAGAACGAGCAATAAAGACTCCTAAAACACTTCTAAACTATCGAGCTAGCCTCTCTAGACTAAACCTTGATTCTAACTAGTTATCGAGAACCTAGAGCTTACTTCGGCGGCCTCAGAGAAGGACTCAGAATGAGGTGAGAAAGGAGTCCGACGTCAGTCGACTACTACTGCTATGAAAGCACCCGAACATGGTGGACTACAAGGGACGGATAGGGCTGTCACCACCTGCCGCCTACCACATCGGTACCGTGGGGGTGGAACACACTTTCTAGCTAACACTGAGCTCAGACACCACGTCCGTACTCGGTGTTAGGATTTCTCTTACCGCGGACAAGAGAAATCCCCTCAACCTAGGGAACTGACTTGATCCCCCTAGTCCGGGTGAGAAAACCTGTAAGGTAAGATCCCGATAATTAAGAAATATACAAAGCCTAAACTAGAGGAATTACTTCCGCACACAAGCAAGATAACTTGGAAAGGTAAATAAATGCGGAAAGCAAAGCTAACTCGAAAAAGATAAAGAAGATAACTTATATTGATAAATGTCAAAGGAAAAGATACAAGAGCTTACACCCGACTTCCGATGATGACTCCTGAATCCAGAGACAAGCTCGACTCGACTCTAACTCCCAGACTACCTAACCTACTCTAGAAAGTGAAAATGAGAAGAGAGAACTCCTTTGGTTTGTGTTTCACAAGTGATGGATGGGAGCCTATTTATATATGCAAGAGGTCGGTAAAAGGCTGAGCGTCAGTTGTACGTAGTTGTGGCGGTTGTGCTTAACTTCCACACCAAAGCTGAGGCCGAGAGGCTGCAAAGTGGGGCCGGCCGGCCTATCCCAGGCCGGCCGGCCTGGGATTTTTGCCGTTTGGCGCTGACCTTCTAGTGGACGCTCAAGATCTTCTCTAGATGGCGGTGGATGGTTGCTTCGGTTTAAAGCTCAAATTTATAGGCCGGCCGGCCTCTCCTAGGCTGGCCGGCCTAGGATTGGCACGTCTCGGCCCTCTGTTTCACCGACTTCTCGATCAACGGGTGCACGAAGACCTGGGAGGTGGTTCTGGGCCAAAAGATCAGGTTAAGTGGTGCAGGTGGGTCCTTCAATCCATGTTAGGCCTTTTGGTCCATTTGATCAAACCAACTTGTAATCCACAGTTTAGAGGCAATGTGAGTATGTTTCTTCACTCCTGGATCGAAGATGGGGGCACACTTAGTTGAGGTGCCAGGCCGGCCGGCCTAGGTGAGGCCGGTCGGCCTGGGTTTTCACCCATTTTTGCTCATTTTTGGTATATAGTCTCTTGCAAGCACAAGTCATCCAAAACTTGTGGAACTCGTTAGAAATAAGTAAAATATGTATGGAACATAGTGCAAAGCTCATTTTATTCCCGAGAAGTTGACGGTCAAAATGGGAAATAGTGGCCATCAACAACTCTCAAGTATACATGCTAAAGAGTATACAATCTACCAAGCTTCCCAAATATATCACAAAGCACTCACAAAGGCTATAGGTGAACTAATACATAAGCAAGTAGATCATTGAGAGCAAAAGCAATCGCCAACATGAAGATATTATGATATGAGTGTAAGGCGAGGCAGATTTTAGGCGATTATAAAAACCTCACCACATGAGCAACCATCTAGTCAAGAACTACTCAAGCAAGAATAGAACTAGATCATGAGAGCTCGTACGAGGAAGACACATTGTCAATAATAGGTCATTGCAAACACCCATATGAGCATCACAAGTCATGTCAAAGCTTGTTGAAACCAAGTGCCTACTTCTTTTGGTAGACATCATGTAACAACTAAGCAGCAGAGAATATCATCATGGAGTATAAAGACTTGAAAAGCATTTCATCATAATTATTCATTTTTGTTTTATTTTTATCTTATGCAAGTGAACCAAAACACATGAAGTGCCTTTGCGGCACAAAGAAGCCATGCTCCCCCTTGGGTGCATCATGGGCTAAACATTTGCAATGACACCTAGATCATATATCCACTTGCAAAGAACATGAATTCCAGGCAAAAGCTAAACATGGAGCTAGGATTCAAGCAAAAGTATTTCATAACCAAATAGCTACTCATGGGTGATAAGCATTTCAAGTTGTCATAGATCAAGTTAACCAAGTGATTCAGAAAATAAGCATGTGATACATATTATCACGAGCATAACCTGTCCAAAGCCTCATGATTACAAGCACATGCACTAGTTCACAAATAGCATAAGCAGATGCTTAGGATATATAGGAGAAGCTCAGCTAGTGCAAGGTGTACAAAATGCAATATGAAACATATGCAATGCATGAGTATATCACAAAAAAAATGTTACAAAACCAAAGAAAAGGCCAAAAACAAAGATCAAGTGTACAAAAACCAAAAATCAAGAAATAAGTATACAATATATTACAATGACCAGAAAAACCAACTCAAAATGGGAAGCAAATACCAAGCTCACCTCACAAACGAGCAAAAGTGGCTTGATCCAGAGGTTTGGTGAAGATATCGGCTATCTGGTTTTGGGTGGCAACATGGTGAAGCTCGATGTCTCCTTTTTCTTGGTGGTCTCTCAGAAAATGGTATCTCACATCTATGTGTTTGGTTTTGGAGTGGAGCACTGTGTTTTTGGCAACACTGATGGCACTTGTACTATCACAAAAGAGAGGCACTCCAGAAAAGCTCAAACCAAAATCACGCAGAGTGTAAGTCATCCATAAAAGCTGGGAGCAATAGCTAGCGGCAGCAGCATATTCAGCTTTAGTCGTGAACTGAGCAACACTAGACTTTTTGCAAGAAGACCATGAAATGAGAGACGAACCCAAGAACTGACAAGTACTAGAAGTAGACTTTCGATCCAAATGGCATCCAACAAAATCAGCATCGGAATAGCGACAAAGAGAGAGTGTAGAAGAAGAGGAGTACCAAAGACCAAACTTAGGTGTGAAATGAAGGTACCTCATGATTCTCTTCACCGTTTGACGGTGTGAGATCCTTGGTGACGCCTGAAAACGAGCGCATAGACACACTGCATAATGTATGTCTAGCCTCATCGCTGTCAAGTACAGCAACGACCCAATCATGCTCAGGTACTCCTTCTGATCCACTGGTTCTCCTTCCTCACCCGCGTCCAAAGCCATCGCGGTCGACATAGGAGTTGAAAGAGGCTTGGCCTCACCCATGTGGAACTTCTTCAGCACTTCCTTGGTATACTTACCTTGGTGGATGAATGTGCCCTCCTTGACTTGCTTGATTTACAAGCCTAAGAAGAAAGTGAGCTCTCCCATCATGGACATCTCGAACTCCAGACTCATGGTGTCTGCAAACTTGGCAACAAGTTTATGAGAAGAGCCACCAAAGATAATATCATCCACATAAATCTGAACAATTAGGATGTCCTGCCGATGCCTGAGGAGAAACAAGGTCTTATCAACACTCTCCATCTCGAAACTGCTCTCAAGCAAAAAGGATTTCAGCCTGGCATACCAAGCCCGTGGTGCCTGCTTCAACCCATACAAAGCTTTCCTAAGCTTGAACACTTGGTTTGGGAACTGGGAACTCTCAAAGCCAGGGAGTTGCCTCACATACACTTTTTCCACTATAAACCCATTCAAGAAGGCACTCATCACATCCATCTGAAATAGTTTAAACCCTCTCAAGGCTGCAAAGGCAAGAAGGATCATAATGGCTTCTAGGCGAGCAACAGGAGCAAAGGTTTCCTCATAGTCTATCCATTCATTCTGGCAAAAACCTTGTGCTACTAAACGAGCCTTGTTGCGAACAACAAGTCCGTCCTCCCCCTGCTTGTTATATAGGATGGAAATTTGGTGGAGGCTCAACTAGGGTCCAAACTTGGTTTCTCTCAAAGTTTTCCAACTCCCTATGCATGGCATTAACCCAGTTTGCATCAGATAAAAGCATGTCCAATATCTCGGGGCTCAAAGGAGGCAACAAAAGCAGAATGTACAAAGTGTGAGATCCTGGAGCTATGCCTAGTGGTATGTTCATGAATGTAACTGATCATCTGTTGAGGAGGATGAGCAGCCTCAATGTGTTGTGGAGCCTGGGGCTCTGAAGTAGCCTCCCCCTCAACTATAGCTGGCGCCACCTGGTCATCATCAGTGTCTTCATCCCAAAACACTTGATGGAGGCTTGAAGTAGTCGGAGTAGTGGTTGGGCCCTCCACCAGTGTAGATGATGCAGTCACCGGAGGCTCTGCAACTGGCTGATGATCAACTCCAACATCTTCAGCTTCAACACCTGCATCAACAACAATGTCCTCCTTGAATATGCTCTGTTTGAACTCATCGTCACCTGCAAGCTCAAAGCCACCATTTGCACAAGGTATGGACTCATCGAATGTCATCTCATTCGTCTCTACTATCCGGTTAGTCTCAAGGTTAAGAGCACAATAAGCACGACTATGATTAGCATAACCAAGAAACAAACCATCAGAAGAACACGACTCAAACTTGTCCAAGTTACCTTGTATCAAGATGAAGCAACGGCACCCGAAAGATCTCAAATGGCTTACCTTGGGTGCACGCCGGTGCATGAGCTCATAAGAAGATTTCTTCAAGAGAGCACGCAAGAAAATCCGGTTCGAAATGTAACAGGCAGTGTTTATCGCCTTAGCCCAATACTTCCTTGGAGTCCTGTGCTCATCAAGCACCGTCCTAGCCATTTCAACGAGGGTCCGGTTCTTGCGCTCAACAAATCCATTCTGAGGGGGCACATGGGGTGAAGAAAAATGATGTTCGAGACCATGATCATGATAGAAAACCGCAAAATGAGCATTCTTGATCTTTGTCCCATTGTCGCTACGAATAGCTCTAATGGGGTCATATGGTCGCTCATTCTTCAGCCTCAAAATCAGATTTCGAACCAAACCAAAGACTTCATCCTTTGTCTTAAGATAATAGACCCAAGCGTAGCGAGAAAAATCATCTACGGTCACTAGAACATACCACTTCCCACCAACTGAACGCACCCGAGCAGGACCAACAGTGTCCATATGTAGAAGCTCAGCCGGATGGTCTGTCATCACTTGGTTTACAGGTGGGTGAGAGGCAGCAACCATTTTCCCATGATGACACAGGGTACAAACCAAATCCTTCTCAAACTTCAACTTAGGAATACCTCGAACAAGACCCAATGAAATTAGGCGTGAAAGCAAATCAAAACTCAAGTGTTCTAGTCTCCTATGCCATTTCCAAAGCTCAGAAGAAGAACTGGCAACCAAACACCGTAAAGGTCCAAAGGAAGTAGAAAAATCAGCACGGAAAATCTGACCCTCAGGGATGATCATGCACACAAGCTCACCCTAGGAATCAAGAATCCGTGAAGACCCATTCTTGAAATGCAACACAAAGCCTTCATCAAGAAGTCGCAAAACCGAAAGCAAATTGTAGCCAAGGGGTCGAACAAGTGCAATGCGTTTGAGTGTAACTATGTCACTCACCTTGATCGCACCTTCAGAGACCACCTTACCTTTGTTGTTATCCCCAAAAGTGATGTACTCCTTGGTACTCATGGGGGTGAAGCTAGAGAACCATCTAGGATTTTTGGTCATGTGACGAGAACAACCGGAATCGATCAGCCACATGTCCTCCAGTCCTCCAACTTGCATCAGTAGCGAGAAGAAGAGTGAGCAAAGGTGCCGACACTAGGGTTAGTAAAACAAGTGTTGTACCAGTGTCGAGCCATTTGCTCAAAAGTGGGGTTAGACACATCCACACTTTCATTTCTCCTCTGAGACTGATGGCCACCACGTGGAGGAAAGCGTGGTCCACCGAACCTCTGAAACCCAAAGCTACGGCTGTGATCCCCAAAATCATATTGACCATGATTCAGATCACGCCTAGCAAACTCTCTCCTACCTCTAGCGTATACCTGTTGCTTTCTATGTGCACCACGAGGAGTGGGAAACAACTCAGGCCTATGTACACCATGACCAAAGTAGTACATATCCTGGTTCCTCTACTGGCGCTCATGTCTCTCAGCTCTCTTACGCCAGTAGTAGAACTCAACCAGGTGACCATCTCTCCCACAGTGCTCACAGTGAAACCTCACTCTCTTAGGCTGTGGGTTCACTTTGGGTTCAGGCTTCTTGTTTTGTGGTTCATGGAAAGTGAAGGATCCTGATTTCCCAACTGGCTGGGGCTTTGGTTGGAAAGGAGGGCTGTTCTTGGGGATCTGAGGTAGTGCCACTCGGGACCTACACAGTGGGTCTAGGCATTCTTTGAGGCTTTGGGTGTTAATAGGCAATGTCTGGAATGGTATCAAGCTTGTTTTTCAAGTGGTTTGGGTTCTCTACCCAGATAGTTTTCTTTGGGACTTTTGGGGATGGTTCGGTATACACTCCATCTTTGATAGGGATAGGCTTGGAGGTGGAAGCATGGGTGTCACTCTTCTTAGCACGCTCACCGTCAAGCCCATAAACCCAATGATGATTCAGATGCTCAATGTTTTTTCCAACCCCAAAACCATCACGCCTTTTGAACTCACTGAAAATCATGCCTAGTTGTGGTTCCTTGTTAGAGACCCAACTCAAGACTGTCCTAAGGTATTCATTTTCCTCCTCAGTTAGGGCTTGGATAGTCCACAACTCATTCAGCTCATCTACTCGTGCCAGACATAGATTAGAAACTGGGATACTTGATTTCTCAAGTTCCTTAATCTTAGCACGAGCTTCATCGAGCTTACTCTGGAGAGTGGGACAAGTGTCACAAGCCGAAAGCAAGACTTTCCTAGCCTTAAGCTCATCCAAAGAAGCCTTAGCAACATTTAGTTTGCAAAGCAACCAAGTCTAGCATGTGAGCAGTACATTCAGAACATTCATCTGCTTCAGACTTAGCTTTTCTAGATTGATCAGATTTTAGTTCATCCAATTCAGACTTAGCAGCCTTAAGCAGCTCAATTTCCTTAGCAGCATTTTCTAGATCAAGTTTAAATTGAGCATGCCTAACCTTGGTGTCCTTAATGAGCTTGTTGCAATTGTCTAGAGCATAATTGAGAGCCTTAACCTCAAGTACAAGGTCATCCTAGGTTCTCACCTCGGACTCATTCTCAGAGTCGCTGCTGTCGTCGGTCTTCTCATCCTTGGAGTCTTGGCCATCAAATAGTAGCCGTTAGGTGTTGGCACTCCTTAGCCTAAACGAATTACTCCGTAAGTGCACAGAGACTGATTGTAGCTTTCACCAGGGAGTATACCTGGGATATCGAATCCAAGGAATAGTAAGGCTTCGACCAGACCTTGAACTATTCAACTGGACACACCAAAGAGAAGAGGTAAGAGGGAAGAGGGCCTAACTCCAGATAACCTACTACTCTAGCTAGTTAACAAGGTAACTACTAACTTGATCTGCTTCGGCAGCCTCAGGGAAGGACTCAGACTGGGGTGAGAAGAGAGTCCAATGGCAGTCGGCAACTACTGCTATGAAAAGACCCGAACGTGGTGGACTACGAGGGACGGATAGGGCTGTCACCACCTACCACCTACCACAATGGTACCGTGGGGTGGAACACAACCTGAGATCTCTAACCAAGCCTGGGCACCTCGCCCACAGCTATCAAGCTACTTGCTCCTACCATGTACTTAGATAGAAAGCAACCTCAAATAAGTAGAACTTGCTACTTATGTAGACTTAGGATCCCGCAGATCAAAGGAAGTAACTAAACAAGTAACTAAAGCAGAAAGTAAAGCTAGCGAGAAACTGAAGTTGAGACGAGGAACTTACTCAAAGATACATTCCTCCGAGGTGGATACAAAATATGGAGTAAGACCGAGAGAACTCGAGTCCGCTCCTTTAGCCTGGTTTTCACCAAAGCTCTCACCTCACACTCTCCCTGTTCTAATACTAAGGAAGTAACAAAAGTGAACACTTCTCAAGTGATGGTGTTTTGTCTTGAGAGTGAGGGGTGGAGCTCTATTTATAGTGCTTCAGGGTCGGCACGAAGCTTGGCGTCAGTTGCAAGCAGGTAAGGCGGTAGTGCTTAACTTCCACGCTAAGGGGGAGCACCAGTCACTGACAAGTGGGGCCGGCCGGCCTCCGCTAGGCCGGCCGGCCTGCGGTTGTCTCCGAACTAACACCGCCTTTTTGTGGACGCTCCTGACCTTCTCCTGAAGTCGGTAACAATTGCTTTGGTTCAACGCAGGCAGATTTGGGGCCGGTCGGCCTCACCTAGGTTGGTCAGCCTGGCTCTGGCTTACCTCGGCCCTCCGTTGCTTTGTCACGTTGGTCACGAGTTGCACATTGTCCCTCAAGTCAGTTTGGGTCTTGGTTCACTAGTTTTTCGCTGCAAGTGGACCCAATTTGACTTGGTTCAAGCCTTTCGGTCTCAACTCATAATTGTTGTGAGAGACACCCTTGGATTGGCTTGATCTGGAGCTCAGGACCGAGATATGAAGTTGCACGATGAAGTTTCACGTGGGTAGGCCGGCCGGCCTGGCCTAGGCCGGCCGGCCTGGGATTTCTCCCAGTTTGGCTCATTTTTGGATATGTTATTCCTGAATTCAAATACTCACCAAAACTCGTGGAACTTGTCAATGTTAGTGAAAATTATAAGATTACAGTCTTGAAAGTATCAAATCCGAAGGAATGTTGGTAGTAAATTTCATTGAAAACGACCGCCAACACACCCCCACACCTAGACTTTGCTCGTCCCGAGCAAAAAGAGTCGACATAGATCCTGAGGATCAAGCAAAGTCCAGGGTTCATGAGTTCGGGTATGCATAAGAATTATTTCAAAGCTTTCCCTTCATACCTTGGATTCAGGGTGGCTAACGCCGTTACGTTCACCCATTGATCTTCAGAACAAATCGACGAAGGTCATGACAAGCCGTTGCTTCTCAGTACTTGGAAGGTTTTTCATAATTTTTATAAAAACCAAGGCATACTCCTTTGCTCAAACTACTTAGTCGCTCTTCCTATTCAAAACCACACCGGCTTTTGTGAAAGCCTCTCCTACCTCTAGAAAGTAGTATGTGGAGCTCAAGTTAAGGGGTTTGCATATCCTCAACACTTATATTGCGAGTTCAAACCTCGTGTCTCCAAGTAGTCAAGTCATTCATAACTCGGGTCACGTGCAAAGGTGAATGTAGATACATGTCCTTTGGTGGTTTTGAGTCTCAAGCGTCTTTCATCTTCCCCTTTTTTTTACTGAACCAGCACGAATACCGTTCATAACTTCTTTTTCTTTTTAGGGGGATGAAGAGCTGATTTGACAACCACAATTGGAGGACTTTGAGATGGTGATCGTGTACGTGAATGACCCGAGAATGAACGATCAAGACATACTTCAGAGACAGCGACGTTTGAACAAGCGCAAAATGCAGAAGATAGCTATAGGTTTGAACTAGTATGTAATTGTATGTGGCTCTGGAATAGGTATTGGCAAAGTTGAGCATGACAATTGCCTTGTTTTGTTTTTCGAAATAAATTCTTCCAAGACTTTGAATTAGGAACAAGCATGCCCTCATGTCATGATATCGTAAAGATCAATAAGTAAAAGATCAAGCGATCCTAAGCATGAGTTCCAAAGGCATTGCGGTAGTTGCATGAGAAATAAAATTTAGAAAGACAAGATCTCATGAAAAGATTTCAACTTTTCCTAGGTATTTGATTCAAGAATTTTTTTGGATTTAATCAGGACAAATTTGAATGAAAACCAGGAAGGAAAAGGGAAGAGAGGTTTCGAACCATCACCACGCGAAGGGGCTCGGTTTGTGCTCCTCCAGAGAAATTGTGTTGGTTGATTTGGCGACGATCATAGGCCGGCCGGCCTGGTGTAGGCTGCCCGGCCTGGGGTTCACCCAGATTTCGTTCAAATTCCTCTAGAAAGTTTGTAACGTTCTCCTCGTTTGAATCCACTGCACACTTGACAGAACATCAGAACAGGGGTGTGGTTGGCACACACATGTGCACCGACCACAAAAACACAAGGAGGAACAAAACTCTTTTTATTTTATTGAATTTATGATGAAGGTACTGCTGATTACAATTGAAAGGGAAATTCAGCACCCAAGCTAAACCTACGACTCGATCTAACTCCTAACACCCTACTTCGGGTCCGGGGATCTATAGAGATCCTCATTCCCGGTCGCCTTCGCAAGGCGTTTGATCTTAGAACAAATGGCCTTGCGGAGGGTGTCCACCCTATCCCCGAGCTCCATCCTGTTGATCTCGGACTTGGCTACGCGCTCATCCATGTTGTTGAGGCATAGCCGGAGGGTGGCAAGCTGCGCATGAAGCACTACGACATCGGTGGGCTCCTCCTCCTCCTCCTCCTCGTCATCGTCGCTGGTGTCCATGTAGGCGTGGATCTCCGGAGGACCAAGGATCGGCGGTGGCTTGATGTGGCACCGCACCGAGTCCGGAGGGGAGTCCACACCGCTGCGATCCAATGGCGGGCGCAACACCTTCCCCATTCCAACCTTGGCTTCGATGATGCGGTGGCGTGGCAGGCTAGGACTGGCAGGGGAGTACTCCGGGGAGTATGTGGACGAGTCGGGCTGCACTACTTGGAGTGCAGCGACCTGTGCAACACATGCCCCACCGGATGATGATCCCGCACACTTCATCACAACTTTCCTAGGGGAAAGAACCCCTATGGTCGGCCGTGTCGGAGTGTGCGCACGGGAATGCGCATTGGCCCCTGATCCAAGGCCCTGGACGGAACTCTCTGCGGAACCAGGGGACGACCGGCCCCTGTCATAGGCTGCTCCTCAGCCTTGGATTAGCGTTAGAAGCCTGTCCAGAGCCTGTCACAAGGGCCAAGGAGTTAGGATCCTTCACATGACCCTCATGCTTGGCTCGGAGCTGAATATCAACGTCAGTTGATTTCAACTTGGAGAAAAGTTCATCGGTGCCAAGAGTCTCGTAACCCGTGGATTCTATGATGGCATCCACCTTGGTTCCCCACACTAGCCGATCCAAAGTATGCAAGAGCTTCAAAGCTCTGTCATGGTCAGAATAGGGCAACACGGTGATGTTTGCCTTCATTGAGTTCACGATTATGGTAAAACACCGAAACATCACTTCAACAGATTCACCAGGCAAATGAACAAAGTTCTCGTACTCACGTCGATAGGTCTTGAACAAGCGAGCCTTGACCTGGCCGTTACCCTCATGAGCACTCCTCAGGGTCGACTAGATCTTGTGAGCCAAGTCCTCAAAATCTTGCACACGATTGAATTCAGCTTCACACAAACTTTACAGCAAGAAATTGATAGCCTTGTCATTCGCCAGAAACTTCTCCCTATCGTCATTAGACATTGGAGTCTATGGAAGGCGATAGGTTTCATCCTGAGTGATTACCTAGATTCCGATCCCCGACTCTTCAAGAAGGCTCTCATGCGGGTTTTCCAATACTGGTAGTTTGAGCCATCGAAGTACGGAGGGCCGGACTGGCCAAATCACTCAGAGGTCGCCATAATTGATCACAAAACTGATTAAGACAAGGATGTGATCCTAACCGATACCAATTGTGGGACCGAAATGGTGACCAGAGGGGGGTGAATGGGAGCCGATATAAATTTCTTCAACGAGAAATTCGGCCTAAGCCCCAACACGAACTCTAAAATCTCTCTTCTAGCAAATTCAAGATCATGCAGCTATGAGAGAGCTAGTGACCATGAAAAACTATTAGGAAGCACAGTGGAAAGATTCTCAGTCAAATACAGCAGAAACTCAGCTAAAGTCCAGATTGTCCGGGTTACCGGATGGATAGTCCAGATTTCAGTGCCAGGAGTATCTAGAAGAATACCTGGACTCTTCGGATTTTAGGTCCCAGAGTATCCGGACATACACCCGGACTATCCAGATTTTCCTACGCAGAAAGAGGTGAGAAAACTCAAAAACCAATCAAAGCAACTCCAAACCCTGTGAAATTTTAACCAGAGCTTTGCTAGTACATGATGAGTCTTTGCCCAAAAGCTCTCTTGAAAAAGATCAAGACTTCACCACGGATTTGACAAAATTGGTCAAGAACGCTAGAGAGGAGGGGTTTTGGGAAAACTCAAGATTCGAGGTGCCCGTGCATGGATTTAATAGGGGATCACCCTAGATATGTTTGCACATGTCCTAGCAACAAATCCCTCCAAGAAATCCGACCCAAAACGCAGCCAAAGTGAAGAATAAAAAATCACTCAAAAAAGGCTCCGAAAATTGCAGAAAAAGAGAAACGTGAAGAACGAGAAGATGGACTCAGATCGCTCAGATCTTGACACCCGGATGACAAAAGGAGGTTGGGGCCTCCATTCCCATCAAAATCTTCACAAACCCTACTCCAAAGATCAAATGAAAAGCTGAAAATGGGGGATGGAAAGAATGGAATAGAGAGGGAACTAGCCATGCCTTAATATAAGGTCTCCGGCGAAAGACTAAACTACCCCTACCGATATTTCTGAGATAACTACCCACGTAGGGGAAAGATGGTCCAAGTTTTCATACGAGCATCGGACGGACACGCCGCCTTCATGACTTTGCTTCGCCTCAATGCAAGCTTCGCGATGGCGCCACATGCCCTCCACCTCAGCAATCCGACCGCACCGGACGCGCCCCCGATTTTGAGGCCCAAACCGGGAAACCTGCCTGCACGGTGGTTTTGAGGCTAAAACCACCCAAAACCATCCATCTTCGCTTGGCTGCCACGTGACCTTGCCGATGACGACGCGTGTCCAGCCTCCGCCACGCTGATGCCTTCGAATCTTTTGCACGCGCCTGCTGCATGAGCCGCCTACTTGACTTCGCCATCGTCCTTGCCGACTCAGCCCAACGCTGTCGCATCCTTCCCTCGTGCTTCCTTGTTGGTCCATGCACCATGTGGGCTGCCCGTGACTCTGCCCGGCCTCTTCGGGTCCCTCGGCCCAAGTCTACTCGCGTTCATCGCCGAACCTTTCACTTGGCCTTCACCTCGCATCGTCGACTGCCACGTCGCACCCTGCACCTGCACTTCATAACCAAGGCAAGCATCAACACGCAACGGTTGTCAATCACTCATCATAACCTGTGGTGACCACCACTGTTCCTCAGTGGCTCACACATTGGGATCAGGCCCTTAGTAGCTAAAGCTTTTAGGCAAGGCTTCTTTAGGCCTTCGGCCATAAAGGACGCAGAGCAAATTGTAAAAACCTGTGAAGATGGCCAGATGATGGGCCCGAAGTCAAATAGATCTTTAGAACCCTCACAACTCATACCTCCCACATGGCCACTCCAAAGATGGGGCATGGACCTTGTCGGACCCCTCACAGCAGCTCAAGGCAACTACAAATATGTTGTTGTAGCTGTTGAATACTTCACCAAGTGGATTGAAGCAAAGCCACTAGTGAACATAACCTCCGAGGAAGTTCAAAAAATTTTCTAGCAAAACATCATATGTAGATTCGGAGTGCCAAAAGAACTGACAGTAGATAATGGCAAGGAATTCAACTCTCAACATTTCAAAGAATTCTATCACATCGTTGGCATGAAGGTTGTGTTTGCTTCGGTCTATCACCCTCAGTCCCATGGGGCGGTCGAAAGAGCCAATGGAATCATTTTCACCAGCATCAAAAAATGTCTCTTCGATCAAAAGAAAGGAAAATGGGCAGATGAACTCTCGAAGGTTGTCTGGACTTACAACACCTCTGAGTCCAGAGCAACCAAATTCACCCAGTTCAAAATTCTATACGGAGCAGAGGCAATGACCCTAGAGGAGCACAAACACAAAAGCCTCAGAGCACAAAGCAAAGATGATCAGCTTGTGAGCGAAGATGACCTCATCGAGGTAGACAGTCTGCAAGCTTTGAACAACCTTAGTAGATATCAGCAAGAGACTCGCAAGTGGAGAGATAAAAAAGTTGTTAAAAAAGACATTTACGTAGGAGATTGGGTCATAAAAAGGAAACCAAATGCAGAAATAGTTGGCAAACTGCAATCGAAATGGGATGGGCCTTTTCTTGTGGTCAGCTCCAACAGACTAGGCTCCTTTCACCTGCCGGATGCCGAAGGAAACGAGCTGCAGTATTCTTGGAATGCTGACAGTCTGAAAATACTACATTTAGTATAGTCTTGTAATTGGGGCTGAGTTGCGGAACTATAAGCAACTTCAGACCTTCGAACCTTTTTGTTTTCTCTTTCTTTCATTCTATCAATGGGCCGTACTCTTTTCCTCGTAGAGGGAAACTCCACAATGGAGGTGAGGTTTTAACGTGGCGGACCTAATGTAAAACTCTACATTTGAATAAAGAGTTCTTTCCCCTCAACACTTGTCATGGGTCGAAGCAACTATAGAGTTGCAAACATCGGCCATCGCATTTTATGCATGCTAACTCACCTAAGTCAGCAAAGTTCACAACCTTCGCAAACTTTGCATACTTATCTAAAAGTGCAATAAGCACCAAAAAGTTAAGGGGCTAGCGACCCTAAGGGGCTCGAAGCAAAAAAACACCTTCGGCTCAAAACTGAAAGTGCAATAAGCACTAAAACGCAAGGGGCTATCGACCCTAAGGGTCTCGAAGCCAAAAACACCTTCGGCCCAAAACTAAAAGTGCAATAAGCACTAAAAAGCTAAGGGGCTCGAAGCCAAAAATACCTTCAGTCCAAAACTAAAAGTGCCATAAGCATTAAAATGCCAAGGGGCTATCGACCTTATGGGGCTCGAAGCCAAAAACACCTTTGGCCCAAACTAAAAAGTGCAATAAGCACTAAAACGACAAGGGGTTGTCGACCCTAAGGGCTCGAAGCCAAAAACACCTTCAGCATAAAAACAAAGGTGCAATCACCACCTAAAAGGCCAAAGGGGCTGTAGACCCCAAGAGGATCAAAGCCAGAAATACCTTCGGCGCAAACTAAAAATGCAATAAACATTGTGAAACCAAGGGGCTATGCACCCTAAGCGGCTCGGAGCCTGGCCAAAAATAACAAATGCAGCAACCTAGGTGCAACCATTAACCTTCCAGTGTCATAGACAAGGGAGGGGGGAGATGTTCTAAAGAATTGTTTATACCCCTCGAAGCAAAACACCAAGGAAAACTTTAGCATCAGCACCTCCAAGCAACAGGAATTAGGGAGGAGGAGACATTTTATTTAAAACAATTCCCGTCACCTGGAGCTACAGAGGAAAAACAACCTCCTCTAAACTCCCTCGAACAAACTTCGATAAGATCTCACCATGGGCATTCCTCTTCCCAAACACAAAGTATAAAATAGAGGGAGATGCTTTCAAAACACAAGAATCCAAGTCGATAAGCTCTCCAGCTGCAAATCCACGGGTCTGCGAAGGACCAAAACCTTCCTCACACTTTAGGAAGCATAGGCAAGGGAGGGGAGTCTCGACCCTTTCAAGAATTGCCCATGCATCCAAAACTAGTCACCCACTATCTCGAAGGATAGGGCCACAACAAACACTCACGAAGAATAACAGAACACGAATTACCTTCGGGAGCATAGGCAAGGGAGGGGACACTCGACCCTTCCAAGAAATTGCCTATGCCCCCAAATTTCATTCGCTCACCATCTTGAAGGATGTAACCAGAACAAGTTCTCATGAAAAATGAAAAACAACATCCATCTAAAAACAACATACATATTTACACACATTCACTAGTCACATTTACACTTTAGATCGAGCCCTCCCTAGACCACCGCAAAAAAATCAGCTATGCTAGCACCAGGATGAGGGAAGCAGTACCGTTCCCATGTAGTTCCAGACGCGATAACACCCTCGTGGAGAATTCGCAAAGGACAAATGTTGAGTGCAGGGCTCATAGGCACGATTGCCTGCCCAAAAGTTGGGAATTTATTACACAAAAGTTCAACAACAGTTACTAACCAAAAGAATTCTAAACCAAGCCAAATTTCTACACCTCCAGTTCTCCATATTTGGAACCATCAACCGTGCTGCTCCCGGAACCGCCGGCGATGTCTTCAATCCTCCCTCCCTCATCCACTAGCTCCTTGCCAGCCTCCCAAGCCCTCTTTACCTGCGAAGCAAAAGTTAGCATCAAAAACACCAAAAGTGGTTCGAAGGTCTAAGCAAAACAAGCACGAACCTCCTCCAAACGCTTCCACGCAATCTCTCTAATAGCTTCCTTTCCAGCCACCTTCCAAAACCTTCAAACGAACCACTTCTTCACAGCTTGGATATTCAAGATATTTGTTTCAAGCTCCGAGTAGGAGGGGAAAACATAATCCCCAAAGCTTATCCGCTACAAATCTTGACAACCCTTGCGATCCAATATAGCAAAAACGCTTTCGCACGATATCATAGCAGAGTTGTCCGAAGTCAAGTTCAAGATATCCGCCAGAACCTTGAACTCGCTCAAGATCCAGTTAAGCAACCCAGACACCCCCCCTCCCCTTGGAATCTTCGGGAAGAGCTGCTGGCTCTGCCCCGAAGGTGGTCAAGGCATTCTTGTATTCTTGATAAATGGCATCACCTTTTTCAACAATCTCACGGATGGCCCCATCCATCAAAACATGATCATCCTTAGCTTCTTTCAACAATTTTTCGACCTACAAATCCTTCTCTGAACCTTCGGTCTTAAGCTTTCTTTTCTCTGCCTCCAGCCTAGCAATTTTGATGGCATCTTTTTCCACAGTAGACCAAAGTTTCTCCAGAACACCGTCATTTTGGTCAATGGTCTCTTGCATTTTTTGAATCACTTTTTCTTGCTCGTCAGCTCTTCAGCTTAGACCATCAACCCTATCAGTCAGCGAAACGCGAAGGTCCTCCAAAGTCTTATTCTCCTTCAACAATATATTGTTCTGCTCCACCAGGCGAAGGTTATTAGCAGACCTATCGAGCTGAAGGGACCCACCTTCCTTGCGCTCTGAACGGTCACTCGGCCAACCAGTAGTGCCTGCAACAAAACAAGGATCAACAACAAACCCTACCCAATGAGATAGCAACCAAATCGCTAGTAGCATGAAAGAAAACTCACCTTCAGGCACAAAGAGGTGGTGATGTGGCCCAAATACTGTGTGTCGTAAACACTCAAGTTTTTCTTGAATTCTACGAAAGTCAAAATCTAAGAAACCCATAAAATAAAGTAAAAATAACAAGACAAGAAATGCCGGAACCCAAACCTTCAATATCGAAGTGTTCAAACTCCTCCGAAATGCTCCTAGGTTGCGCGCCCACCTCAGCTTGCGCGGAGGTGCCAGCTCCGGATGAACCTTCGCCTATCAGCTCATGAAGTTCAGTCATCTAACTTGCAACATCACCTTCAAGAGCACATCAAAGATATGGGTCAATATCGGGCCCCTGAAAAGTGAGGCGGCTAGGGGTCAAAACAGTACCTAGTTCAGAAATCTCACGACCTGTGTCAGCACCTTCTAATGCGCCAGTCGGCGCCTTCTACATTCAAGCAGGTGAATATCTCTCAGGCAAAGTTGCCGTTTCAGGCTCCTCCATCATCACAGCAACCTTCGGAGAAACCCAAAGTCACTGTCTGGTTAAATAACCAGCGGTGGGCCTGGAATTACTGTGCGGAAGATCAAGGGTTATGTGCCAGTTAACATTTATTTTTGAGTGGTAAATTAGGGATTATTGAGGATGTTATTTGCTTAACCATTTTTTCTGGGATTACATTCCGAAAAAAGAGGTTTTCAAATTTCTGACCCAGTTAGCCCAACTATACCATCAAAATAAATTCTTTAATTTTACACAACCCATGCCACGATTCTTTGCATCCTTTTACCTAAATTTTTGGATTTGGATTCAACGCTCGGGGGCTGCGGTATACATGTCATAAATGGCTTGTTTTTCAAATCGATTTGAAAGGCAAGATCTGAAAGAAAATGTTGAAGACTGATTTGACCCTCAGCTTGATTCTAAGGCTCGGGGGCTACTCCATATGGAGCGCGAGTTCATTGCGCACCATATAAAAGAAGATGATTCGGGGCTTGAGTATCTCATAGCCTCGATGCAGCCAAGAAAGTACTTGGAAGACTACTCGAAGCACTCGAAGACGCCTTCAGAAGTACTTGACGCCTGCAGTACTCGGCTACAAAGAGCTCGGGGGCTTGTCAGACCCGGGGCAGCGTGACTGTTTATAGGCGTAGAATGTTCTAGAATAAGGGATAGCACATGGCATGTATCTTATCCTCTTGGCTTGTACCTACCCGAACAGGAGTAGAACTAGTCGATATACAAGGAAACTACTCAACGGGCTCGAGTAGGACTCTGGACTCGTATTTGGTTAGGATTTCCATGTAACCCTGTCCCCACAGGGTATATAACAGCGGGCAGGGACTCCTCCAAAACATACAACATCATACAATCATCTAAGGCAATACAAACCAACACACAGGCCGTAGGGAAGTACACTCTCGACGGCCTGAACCTGTCTAAAGTTTTGTGTTCCTTGTACCTTCAAGTTCAGATCTCGGCGAGACCCTACCTACATCTTACCACGTCGGGGGTATCCCTAGGTGGGCTTGGCGGTAAAACACCGACAAACGCTCCCTCAGTCTGCGCGTAAAGAGCCAAATTGCTCAGTGTCAATTTCAATTGGCCTTCCTCTACTCCCAACGCTCTAGGGAACACTCCACTCAATGGCTCGAAGCTCCTTCATGAAGGCGTGCTTCCTATGTCTTTTTCAGCAATTTTAAAAGAATAGCTGCTAGGATAAATACCTTTCCTTTTGAGGGCCTCCGCCTTTCGTACCGTCACCGTCGCGGCAGGCACCCGCGAAGGTCGGCCAGCAGCAACTTTTGTAGCAGCACCTTCGGCAGATGATGAGGCGGTCTTTGTTGGCGCTCACCAGTGTCACCGCTAGGTTTGGGTGCTCCTAGGCAGCAACGCCCGCGAGCGCCAGGTGTGTGCAGGTATTTCGTAAACCACGAATGAATCTGCAAGCGCACGGAATACCACTGTAGCATTTTACCCGGGAGTATTCTGGGTATCATTTATATTTCTGTAGGGAAGGTGGTGGTTAAAGTATATAGGCTAGTTAATGAACTAATCTTGATTGGATATTCTATCGCATAAATAGGGGTAAGATAAATGATATAAAAAGGTAGTGTGACATACAAGTTTATATTCAGCTCAAAACAAGATAAAGACAGGGAGAAAGAAAGAAGTTAGCAGCTCGGGTTTTATGTACTTAAGTTAGTTGAAACTATACTATCCCCTGATTAAATTAACTCTAGTCAACCTAGCACTACCGGGAGACCGCTACTGACTGGCAGAATAAATCTGACCAACCATATGGCTCTTTATGGACCTCCTACCCCCTAACCGAACGTGGAGGATTACTAGGGCATGGACAGGGTTGTCACCACCTGCCGGCTACCTCTACAAACCATGGGAAAGAGCAACATCCAGCAACACTTAATTATCCCAGACACCACGTCTGCATTAACAAGCGATACTCTAGTATCCCGCACGGAGCCCCGACCCTTCGGATGGACAAACATCATACTATACCAAACATACGAATACTGGAACAGGTACCGTGTTCTAAAGCTAATTGACTAATCATCTCAAGCATAGGGTAATAATGCACACAAATCATAAAGTATATGTCTGACACCGCAGGATATAAGTCTTGCAGATACAAGTAACTATAAGATAAGTCTATTACAAACGACCGAAAATTACAAAGGAGAGCTAGAGACGAACTCATACTGAAACTCCTGAGCAACTTTGGGAATCTGATGGCTACTACTTTCAGCCTAAACTCCACTAGCCTATAGAGCTAAACAATAGAAGAGCTTGAGCTTCCAACTTGAGGTGTGTCCTTAATCTCACCCCATCTACTATTTATAATAGGGAGCCATGGGGGTCTACGGTGCCGAGCTGCAGCTATGCCTCCAAGAACCGCCATTGGGATCCAATCAGGAGATGAGACGTCAAGGGAGAAGGTCGGTTGTGACAAGATGGGCTCGGCTGACCATGGTGGTCGGCCGACAGTCCATCAGCACAAACTACCCCCAGCTTTGAGTGTTGGGCTGTCCTGATGTCCCTAGTGTCCAAAACACATGCTAGGCCTTGTCCTAAACTGGTTATCTACTGCATGTTGGCCCCTTTTGATCCATGTGAGCCTGATTCTCGTGCTCTGATTGGTCGATGATTTGTACCTTGGATCAAAAGGTGCTTGCAACTTGCATTTTAGCTCAAAAAACGAACTTGCATATTTTCTAAAGGTAAAGTGGGTTTCAGCCTTTATTTGGAGATAGATGTGTGTAAGAAATGTAAACTCTCATAATTTTCTGATCAAATTGATGCATGAAAATGGTCATTATCGAGCGTCAACAGTCTTCTTCCCTTTTTTTGATACAGGCTCATCCCCCACCGTAGTTGCCGCAACACCACTGGCACTTCCTCCCCTTTTGGTAGGTTCGGGAGGCACATCCCTAGGACCGTACTGCACTCCCATCTCATGGAAACAACGGTTCACCCAGATCTGGCCCGCACAACAATCCACAAATGACTGGTGCTCCTTCCAATGATAAGGACCAACTAGAGCAATAGCATCATGCTCAACCTCCTCCACGATCGTCTCATCAGACACTCCAGCTGACTTTACCAACCCAAACTTCACGTAGGGAATGGTATTCTTCAGCCCTCCAAATTTAACCTTCAAAAAATCTTCGAGTAGCCAGCCCGAGGTCAACGGCCGGACCTTCGCCGCCAAGTACTCTTCAATCAAATCATGACCGCTGAAAAGGCGTGATGCTGCAGTAAAGGCAACACAACATTCCCTGAACCCTGGCACGATCTGTCTGAAATCTGGTTGGTTCAAATGCCCGAAGGGAACACCTTTGAGGCAAGCAGATACAAAACCTTCGAAGAAGAACTTGACTTAGAAAAACCAATTTTGGCATAAAACCAATATTGCACCCAGTCATCCTGCCATTTATTCTTCTTGCAATAAGAGAGC
Organism: Panicum virgatum; assembly: GCF_016808335.1. NCBI lineage: Eukaryota > Viridiplantae > Streptophyta > Magnoliopsida > Poales > Poaceae > Panicum > Panicum virgatum. The sequence continues at coordinate 37,641,855 of NC_053148.1, read as the reverse complement.
TCCACATGCTCAATCTTCAGCGATTTGTTGTTCCTCCTTGGAACAAAGATACAACAACTTTGGGCATTGTAGACCTGATCATCATCTTCAAAAGAAACCTTTCTTCCTTGAGGATGAAGTTTGTAAAATCTATAGAAAGCATCGGGCGACTCTGCCTAGAAAAATTTGGAGAGTTGCATAATGGCGTTCTGGGTGAAATGATGCATCTTCACCTTGAACCTAAACTGTATCTCTGGGATAAGGGGATCGAGTGGAAACCGAAGCCCAGCTGTGAAAAAAATCTCTAAAAACCATGCACTCCCCTTCGCGAGGGTCGGGTATTTAATCAATCTCGGGCGCGCGGCAAACACCACCTTCAAAGTAACCCTTTTCCACATAAGACCCAATGAGAGCCTCGCTCACAAGCGAGGTGCCAAATCTCAGAGTCATCTCTAGCTTCTCGTGACCGACAAGTTCAGATGGATCAGCTTCAACTTGTGTCAGATCTTTGTCTGCCCCCAAAGGTCGGTTCTGTTCCTCAGCAGCCACACCAACCTCCTCACCTTCGATCGGTTTAGCCGTCACCTTCAAGCGAGCCATTCCTAGAAAAAAAAGACTCGCATAAACAAAAACACTCACATCCATCCCTAAGAAAGAAGAGCCTTAGAATCACTTACAAGTTTCGCAAACTCAGCCAAATTCTGCCTCCCGAAGGTGGCAGCAAATCAACTTACGACATGTGTACTCGCAAAAATAGCACCGAAGGTTCGCAAAGTTCGGCGGCATGAAAGTGACTGACCACCCCTCCACCCCTTATATAGGGGAGTAAAAAGCACAGTAACAACCACCGGTAAAACCGAGCAGAAGTTGAAGAGACAACCAATCAGGTCGCGACACGTGTGAAATTCTAACCTTCGGTTCATGCCAATCTCCGACGTTCGGGGAGACATTCTCGGAGGTCGGCGGGCAATCATTTTCATTCAATGGTTCGGCCCGTCGGAGTCGGCCCTCGCCCACGAGGGGCTACTGTTGGGGATCACCACCTCTGGGTATGGCAGAGCCTGATGGTTGCCTCGCGATCGAAGGTCTGCTGGAGGTCAACTCAGCGCTAAAACCGCCATCAATTTTGTTCTGGTCTTCCAGGAACGGCCAGGCTGGTGATGAGGGATCAATGAAGTCTCTCCGCCAATGCAATCCCTCTACCCTCTAGGAACCTTCGCATATGTGGTGAAGGCCCGAAGGTTGGGAGAGGCGGCCTCGAACCACCGAGGAACCACAAGGAAGGACCAAAAGAAAGTGACTTGCGGCGGCACACTCCACTTGCGCTCAGACAAGGCCAAGGAGCTTGCGAAGGTTTAGCCCGAAGGTTATCAATGAAATCACATGAGAAATGTGAGTATTTAGAGGAGTTCAACTTGTATACTCCAACCTCTAGAAATGACCAAATGCCCAGGATGATGCCATGTTGATGCCGGTAGGTAGGGGCATTTCCGGAATCATGTAATGAAGGTTGGGGAGTACAAATACCCCCTCCAATTTACCTTGCAAAGGGTTGATTCTTTTGGATATGGTGGCAATTGGCCATTGTACTAACTGGTCGATCGCACTTGTTTACATTTTGGCTTTCCTTCTGTTCGAGTTTCACAATTTAGATCCCAACAACTCGAATGTGTTTAAGGACCTTGTAAACCCAGGAATCAAGGGAGACACAACTTGTGGGTAAAGTGTGCAACCTCTGTGTTGAAGGCTCTTAAATACAAAATTTATGTCGTCAACTCCTACTTGAACACGCCAAAAATGAACATAAATAGTAGTGGTAGGAGTTATCATTAACCTAGCTCGACATGTATTGTATACATAGGCATTTCAGGAACACATGTCAGAATAAGAGGAAAACATGCAGAAGATGCCACAGGAATGCACAGAAGATCGTATCTAGTGTCACACTTACAAAGAGGGCCCACCTGGTATAGCAAACGGGCGCACCACGCAAGATGCACCTGAGGATAAGGCTTAGGGCCCACCTATCAGCCTGCCAGAGAAAGATGAACCAGGGGAGGCTCCACCCGGGGTCGGCTGAACCCCAGGGTTGGCTAAACCTGGATAGAAGTCCGTCCAGGTGCATCTCGAGGAGGAGTAGCCCCTACACCACCACCACCAAGTCCTCCACACCTTCACTTGAAGATGTAGCACTCCACTCCAATGGCGAAGCTCTTCCTAGGCTAGTCCTTAGAATAGGGAGAGGGAGAGAGAGGGGGAGAGGGAGAGAGAGGGAGAGAGGAAGTAGCTCGGAGGAGTGCTGAGGAACTCAGCACTCTACCTTGGATATGTACCTCTACGGATGCTGGCTTCCTTCGGTATGAGTAAGTATTTATGATTCCTGTATTGCATAGTATCTATACTTGAGTGAGATCAGTTTTCTTACTCATGGATTCGTCGCTCTGTATTTATATAGAGTGCCGTAGTTTGCTATGGAGTTCCAAACGTAGTTAGATTGCGGTAGTAATCAGTGGCATAGACGTGGTGTCTAAGTCAAGGGTTACCTTTGTTTGCCTTATATCCCACGGTTTGTAGAGGTAGGCCGCAGGTGGTGACAGCCCTGTTGGTCCCTTGTAATCCTCCATGTTCGGATATAGCATAGAGCCGTTGGCCAGAGTCTCCTGACCATTTCAGGGGTAAGCCGGTGCCCGAAGCGAGTCTTACCCGAGAGATCGATCTTTAACTCTTCTACAGTGCTACTGCATGAATCCTCTCTACCCTTCGCCTACCTTAGCTGGTTGGTTGTCCTTGGGCTACTAGAGTCATAGGTATACACACACGTTTCCTCGGATTCGATACCCTTGGAATACTCTTCTCTAAGGCGAAAGCTACAGCGATATTCGTGCGCTTGCAGATTCACTTTCGTAGTTGTTAAAATACCCAACACTCCACAGAGTGTAAAACTGATATATCAGCCGTGCTCACAGTAAAGGATGGCTCGGACCCTCACATGACAAATTAATTGAAATTATCTCTTTATTTTCATAAATGTGGGCAATATTCACTTATGGCTTAGTAAATAGGTTGTTAATGTTCAACTATTTATTTTAAATGCTTACCACTTTATTTAGCCAACCTTTATCCTTGTTTAAGCCTTGCATATCATTTATTTCCTAATATACTTGCTGAGTACCAACTACTCACACTTGCTAAAACCACTGCTCAGAAGTGAAAGTCGCTGTAAAGTTTTCTAAAGATGTTGCTGAGTTCTAGGCATACGCAACCCCTGGTTGACTACCTTTGAATTGTGGAGTCGTTGTTTCTACGATAAGATGTGCATCTCTGATAGGCTTTTAGTTGTAATACATATAGTCATTGTTGACACCATTTTGGCACATGTTTGGGTAATGCTGTGCAGTAGTTAGCCGATGGAGGAAGGCCGGCGCTGGAACAAGGAGCGATAAAGCATATTAGGCTCACGGGCCAAGGAGGCATCGAAGCTGATGGAGCAGAATTGAGTTGGCAGATTTTGTCAACAAGTTATCATGTCGAGTCCGAGTCGTTTGTGTTAGGAAAGTTTATTTTCTTTATTATCAAGTCATGTAATTTGTGACCAACAAGGAGTCTAGGTTTAGGCTATAAATAGCAGACCTGCGGGTCTTGTAAACTTGATCAACTACATCCAAACCAAACCTTTTACATTACTTGCATTTACTTTTCTGTCGGCGACTTCGCCAAAACCCTAGTTGCAATAGATTTTCCTTTTATGAGTTCTTCCCAGCAAGCAGGGCTGCTCGGCTTCAATGTCCAACATGTTGGTAAGTTCCGAGTCGAGTAACGTTGGTAGGCCCAAGGTTGATGGCGCATCACTTCTTCCTCTACTTGTTTTACTTAAAGTTATTGAATACATTAGATCTTAGATTTACAGTTTATCGCTTTTATCTAGATCTGATTTATTCACCCGTTATCGATATCAGCTATCTCTTGTTAGATTAATCTATTTAGTCTAGCTTGTTTTTAGCTTTTATCGCAAGTTATCCATGTTAGGCCCATTGTGTTCATCGGCTTACTATCGTGATTCTATCACTGCAGCCAATTGGGCTTGGATCTAGGATTTGCTCATGTGTCGCTAAGCAATTAGCAACACGCCACCTGCCAAATCGGCTATTCTCTAGCCGATTGCTCTTTTACCTGTATAGGCTGCCTAGCTGATACTCTAGTGGAACCATTCGGCCCCTAGCCGATACGTTCTAGAATTTAACATTTTCCCTCCTTTGTCAATTGCAGATCAAATTGACTGGCACGCCTAGTACCTACGTGACATCAAGTGGGTTCTGTACTATGGAGTGAAGCAGATCTCCCTGGCCCTCGCGTGTTACTGCACAGAGATCCGATAAGCGGATTTTTGTGTCAACATGCTTTTTGGCATGCCTGGTGGGACCTGTCAACAACAACTTCATCATGGTGGATGAGAAGTAGAGAGATGGCTCCGAAATCAACACTATCATCCCCGTCACCAAGGAAGACCTCGACGACGCACATAAGCTGCTCATCGAGAAGTCAATGGAGGAGTACAAGCATGCATGCCTCTTATCCTTCAGCACCACCACTAGGGGAAAGGTCATCCAGAATACCACTTTCCCCATGCTGCGTCAAATAACCATCACCGAAGACTCGGTGAGATTTCAAGAGATGTTCGATCAAGCCATGCACCATGCCATGATCAACTAGTCGAAAGTCTTGACGAACTTAGTCCAGAATGCCTTTTACCAGATGGTGAATGACAGCGGGCAACCTAGATACACAAGGCCGTGTTACTCCCAGCTAGAGTCATCGGCCGCAATAGCTAGCAAAGCATCAGCCTCAGCCACTGTTGGTGCTTCTTATGCTCATCAATAGAATCTGGGTATTCTGCAAACACACATAATTACCGATGTAGCACTTCATCTTGGAGTATTCTAGGGTATCATAAATTTCCTCAGAGAAGTACTATGGATAAAGAGTATAGAACAAAGGAGACTCTAATCCTTAGAGAGGTAAGCAGCTGGGAAGACAACGAGCGAGAAAGACTCCTAAAACACTTCTAAACTATCGAGCTAGCCTCTCTAGACTAAACCTTGCTTCTGACTAGTTATCGGGAACCTAGAGCTTACTTTGGTGACTTGAAGAGGAAGGAATTCAAAAAGGGGTGAGAGGGGAGTCCAACGGCAACATGCTACTACTGCTATGAAAACACCCAAACATGGTAGACTACAAAGGACGAATAGGGCTATCACCACCTGCCGCCTACCACTGCGGTACTGTGGGGTGGAACACACTTCCTTGCTAACACTAAGCCAGACACCATGTCTGCACTCAGTGCTTGGATTTATCTTGTCGCGAACAAGAGAAATCCCCCTCAACCTAGGGAACTAACTTGAGTCCGCTAGTCCGAGCGAGAAAACCCGCAAGGTAAGATCTTGATAAACAAGAAAGTAAACAAAGCCTAGCTAGAGGAAAGAACTTCCGCACACAAGCAGGATAGCTTGTATATATAAATAAATGTGGAAAGTAGAGCTAACATGAAAAAATAAAGATGATAACTTATATTGATAAATGTCAAAGGGAAAGATAAAAGAACTTATACCCAACTTCCGATGATGACTACGGAATCCTGAGACAAGCTCGACTTGACTCTAACTCTCAAACTACTAAATCTACTCTAGAATGTGTAGAGAGAAGAGAACTCCTTGGTGTGTGCTACAAGTGCGGGGTTGCTCTCTGTTTACAGTGTTCCAAGGTCGGTATGAGGTGATTGCATGCGTTGTAGGTAGGTATGGCAGTTGACATAGCTTCCATGCTAAGATGAACTTGAGACGCTGCAAAGTGGGGCCAGCTGGCCTAGGTTTGGCGCCATCTGGCACCAACCTTCTTGTGGACATATCTGATTTCCTCATAGAGTTGGTGCAAGGTTGCGTTGGTCCGAAGTTTGGCAGTTGATAGTTCGGCCGGCCTCTCCTAGCTCGGCTGTCCTGGGACTGGCACGTTGTTGATGTTTTGTAGCGTCACGAATAAATTTGCAAGCGCACGGATACCGTCATAGCTTTCACCTAAGAGTATTCCAGGATATTGTATCTACTGAGGAACGTGAGTATATTATCTAAGGCTTTAATTCATCCAAGGACACCACACTACCGAAGAGGTAAGGGGTAGAGAGGATTTCTAAGGCTCAGTCAAAGGTAAGATAGAGCTAACTAGTTGTTTACTTCAGGCTACCAGCTTCCCCTAGATAAGGCCAGCGAGTTCTGGTAATATAGCTACTACGATAATACCCGGACGTGGATGGTTTCGCTGACCAAAACAGGGCTGTCACCACCTGCTGGCTACCTCTACAAACTGTGGGGCTATATCGCAACCAAAGATAAAGTCTATTCCAGACACCACGTCTACACCGTCTTTTACTAACTCTAGAGTTGTACATAACATCCATCTCTAGCAGGAGTCTTACTCTAGAGGCATCCACTAAACTAGTGAACGATGGTCCCGTAAACAACTAGGGGACTAACACTACTTAATTGAGAAGCTAAAGCACAAAGAAGATCACGGACACTTACTATGATTGATAAGCATCCGTTGAGGTACAAGCAGGCGGAGGGTGCCGGTGCTGACAAACCGGGCATCTCCCTAACTTCCCCTCACTCTCTATCTATTCTCTCTAGCACTACCTAGGTAGCACTAACCCTCTAAGGCGAGCTCAAAGCTCAAATGTGAAAGTGAAAGCTCAAGGGGGAAGTGGAATGGTGTGTGATGGTGTGTCTTCATTTGAAGCCCCCCTCTACTATTTATAGGAGGTGTACATGGGTGCTCGGCCGAGAATTGAAGCCTCTTGCACCTGGAACCTCCTTTGTCATCCAATGGGGAGCTGTAACATGCTAGATGAAGGTTGGTGGCGCCAAGACTTGGTCGGGCGACCTTCCTGGTCGACCGACCAAAATGGTCGCCAACCGACCTCTCCTTTGGTCTAGAGGCTGCCTGGTGGGTCCCAAGGTCAGTGCAAGCATGCATGCCACGTCTCCTTGTGTTTAGGCTGTCGTGTGGGCCCATGAATCCTCGTGCTCAAACCTGATTCGCCGAGAAGGTATTCCCTTGGATTGATGATGTGTTTCTCTTGCTCTCAAGGTGTGTTTCCTCCTCATTTTTAGGGATAAGCAACCTGCACACAAATATTCACCAACACTTTGTGGAATTCGTTAGTAATAACTACTACCACTAATGTTGACGCTCGTCTTTTAAACTATCATGTAGAAGCTGATGGCCTGGATCCGGCACGTAAGAGCTGTCGATAGTGGCCCAAATGTGGGCCCTCTGATCCATGGGAGGCCAAATGGCATGCTCTATGACTAGTTGGGTTTTGTAGCTTCGAGTTTGGAGCGTGCTTTACCTACATTTCTGCCCAAATTCTGATATAGCAATATTTTCCAAGGGAAACGTGGAATTGGCCCTTTTATAATAAAATATGCAGGCATGAGATTTTAATTTTCATGATTTTTAGTTCAAATTGATGCTTAAAATGGGTTGTTATCGAGGTCAACACACGTCTAGGCCCTCCGTTGCACCGACTTCTTGATCAACGGGTGCATGAAGTCAAGAGAGGCGGTTTCAAGCCTAAAGATTAGGGTAAGTGCTGCAGGTGGGTCCATCCATCCATGGCTCGTTTCAAGCCTAAAGATTAGGGTAAGTGCTGCAGGTGGGTCCATCCATCCATGGCTCAAGCCTTTCGACCATAGGATGTGTTTCTTTGATGTGTGCAAGTTGGGATGGCTTGAACTTGTGCTTGTAAGCACACTAGTAAAATTTGAGCTTGACTTTCCACAATAGCTAGGCCGTTGGCCTAGGGGAGGACTGCCGGCCTGGGATTTCTCCCAAATTAGCGCATTTTTGTACCACGTGTTCCTGCAATCACAACTCACCCAAAACTTGTTGCACTTGTTAGAGATAAGAAAAATATGTATGGAACATAGTGTAAAACTCCATTAATTCCCGAGAAGTTGACAGCCAAAAATGTGAATTATTGGATGTCAACACACCCCAAGCTTAGACTTTTGCTCGTACTCGAGCAAAGCTAGAACTTAGCATCGGTGGATCAGGAGTTGAGTACATGGACTTCATGTGGTATGTCTTTCATATGTGTACCATGAGCACAAGCTATGGGGTAAACTTCCTAATTGTGTCAAAATCAGTGTGCATACATTTGCTTGGTGATTCAAACACTAAATGCACACATTTAGGGGGAGTTCACTTTATAGCTTGTGGTTTTGAGACTAACATGTTTTCTAGTTTATCTTTTGTAGTCTCACGTGGAGTTAACACTCTAAGAGAATGTTTCTCACGATCAATGTGAACAAATAACTCTCTAAGAGTGGTTAAATAAATTGTGCTTTCATGCATATTGAGCCATGCTCTATTGAACTTAAATGCTCATATCTAAGTTCATAGGCTATGTGCTCATACATTTGCTTAACCTTGGTGTACCAAGTGCTTCTTGTTTAAAGACTTTCATTTGGTTGCAAGTCACTTTCTTTTGGTACATACAAGGTAAACAAAGTTAACCCCCGGAGGTATGCAAGATTCTAAACTAATTAAATTGGTATCTTTGTCATATCCTATTTACTTTAGAGCTACCTCCGTGTATGATATGATCTAAGCTTTCTAGTTATTACTTTTAGTTGTGCACAAAATGATAATGTGGATCAAAGCTATATTGCATTCAGGTCTTTTTGTGCACAATACTTATGGAAAGTTTAGCTCATGTCATGCTAGTTTCGTGATTTTGTGATCCACCATAGTAAATTTTCAATTGGTATCTTCATTGATATCATACTTTTGGATCATGAGTCATGGAACTAACTCCCTAAGCTACTAATCTTCTCTTAAGCTATATTGTTTTGCAAAACCTTTGTCGGAGCAAGACCTTTTAGGTGATTTGATTCCAAAGGGGAAGAAATGTGGATCAAAGCAAGGTATTTTCTCAAGAAAAAGAAGTATATCCCAAAGGGGGAGAAATACCTAAGGAAATCAAGTCATGAGGGAGAAGTAGCAACATAGGGGGAGGATCAAAGGGGGAATCATGGTTTTAGGGGGAGGCCAAGTCTCATCATTGGATGATGGTAAACATCCAAGCAAGCGTAAGCGGTTTTTCAATTAATTTCAATTGGTATCAAGTTGTTAAATTTGTAAATTTTTTGAAAATTATGCTTGCTTTGATTGTGTTGTCATCAATCACCAAAAAGGGGGAGATTGTAACGAACATGGCACCATTGATGCCATTTCGAGTGATTTTGGTGATCGAATGACAACACAACACTTGGACTAATATGATTATTAAGATGATCATTCTCAGGCTTTTAGGTTCAAGTGATGACAAAGAGAAAGAGAAGATAGGCGTAGCAAGGCTCTTCGGTCAGGAGCACCGGAAGAACCGACGCCATGGGCATCGGAGCATCCGATGGTAGACGGAAGAACCGACGCCATGGTACTTTGGTGCAGAAGGGAAACAAAGCCAAGTCAGCCTATAGGCACCGGTTGAACCGACGGTCCAAGAAAGGGCATCGGTGCATTGGGCGTCCTATGTTCCAGAGACGATGTCAAGTACCCAGGAGAAGTTTCTTCAGCATCGGTTGAATCGACGGTCCAAGAAAGGGCATCGGTGCATTGGGCGTCCTATGTTCCAGAGACGATGTCAAGTACCCAGGAGAAGTTTTTTGAGCACCGGTTGAACCGACGGTGCATTGGAGTATTGCATCGGTGCAATGACGTCAGCGCCCAGGAGAAGATTCTTAAGCACCGGATGAACCGGTGATGCATCGGTACAAAGCATCGATTCGAACCGGTGGTCTCTGCATCAGCTGTCAGGACTTCAACTGGCTACTTCGGGTTATGAGTGACCGGATGAACCGACGCTACCCTGCCAAGAGGCATCGGTTCTTCCGGTGGTACGCAGATTTTCAGCTAACCGTTGGAGCTAACGGCTACAAGACTTGGTGGCCTATATATATGCCTCACCCCGGCCATTTGAAGCGAGCTGGAGTTGCTGGACATCCCACACACACCCAAGAACATATCCAACCACCATAGAGCTTCATTGTACATCATATAGGCTTAAGCACACTTGTGAGAGTGCCTAGTGCTTGTAATAGGGATTAGTTCTTGCGAGAGCTCCCTTGAGAGAAGTCTTGCTGCGGCAAGCAACTTGTGATCCGTCGTGTGACCCTCCGTCTTGGTGTGGAGTGGCAACGACACTTTGTGCGGGGGAAGAGGAGGCCCCCTCCTTGGTGGAGAAGCTCCGTAGTGGATTTCGGCCGGGTGACCGAGAGAGACGGTGGCGGTGCACTAGACTCGGTGTCTTGTGCGCACTTGCCTTTGCTTGCCGGCATCGCCTTGGTGGCGTAGTGCAAGACGGTGATCGGAAGAGCCTCGGTGTCCCATGGATGTAGGCGTTTGTGCCGAACCACGTTACATGACCGTGTCTACTCGGGAGTTTGCATCCCTCTTGCACTTATCTCTTTACTTACCTTATTACGTTTCCGCATTTACTCTTTCTTGTGTGCCTTTACTTTCCTAGTTAGTTTGATTAGGATTGGCTATAGGTTGCAAATTTTTAGGGGTAAGTAGAGAGTTGCATAGATAAACCTTAGTCATAACTAGCATGTGTAGGACGTGTTAGGTTTATCAGTTTGCAAGTAGATTGAGCCCTAGGTTAAAAAGCGATTAGCGACCCTATTCACCCCCTCCCCCTCTAGGGTCGGACACCCCGGTGATCCTTACAATTGGTATCAGAGCTTGGTCTCACACCTCTTACGAGGATTAGCCAATTCTATTGGTAAATTTTGTGAGGAAGCTCGTTGGAGACCCGTCGACTTAACCGTCGAGTGAGTATCATGTCCGGGGAAGGGATGAGTACCGATAGGGCTCCGTTTTTCGATGGCACGGGGTTTCCACGGTGGAAAGTGCTTATTCAAGCACATCTTCAAGCCCGGGGGCTTGATGTTTGGCGTGTCACCGAAGAGGGAAAGAAAAATGAGAATAAGGCCGAGAGACAATATGATGCCATTGCAAAATCAATTCTATTGTCTTCTCTATGTGATAGTGTGTTTAATCGTGTCTTTGCAAATAAAAATGCTCATAAGCTATGGAAGCAAATTGTCAAGAATCATGAGGGCACAAAGGATGTTGCCAATCAAAAATATCATATTCTCGGCGAGGAGCTTAGTAGCTTTAAGCAACTTTCTAATGAAAATGCTCATGACATGTACTCACGATTAAACACTCTTGTCAATGAAATTAATGCCTTAGGTCTCAATCAAGTTAAAGATGAGGACATTAACCGCAAGATCCTCCGAAGACTTCGCAAGCCCGATTATGACATCATCAACACACTCTTGCAAAAGGAAGACTTGGTCAAGCTTACACCCAACCAAGTCATCAATCAAATCATTGCCCATGAATATAGTATGGGGATGACAAAGAAAAAAGAGCAAGAGTCCACCTCTTCTTCAAGCAAAAAGAGTCTCGCCGCCAAGCACTCATGCAAGCATCAACCAAGGCGACAAGACTCATCAAGCTCAAGTGAAGAAGAAGAAGAAGAAGAAGAGGATGAGGAAGAGAGTGATGACGAATCAAGCTCAAGTGATGAAGAATATCCAAGGGCCGTGCTATACCATCACCGCAAGATTGCCGAGCATGTACATAAGCTCTATGAGTTTGGGTACAAAACACTCATTAGAGGGAGTGCGGTTGGGATGGAGAAGATGGCGAAGAAAAAGAACAAGTCAAAACCTCAAGCTCTCTCCGCCATCTACAAACCCAAGAAAAGTGGTGAAAGCTCAAGTGACAAGAAAAATTCCAAGAGCTCCACCACCCATCGTCCTCGGAGATTATCACTACCTCCCATGTGTCTTATGGCACTAGGTAATAACGATGTAAGTGATGACTCCTCCTCAAATGATGAATCCAATGTTGAAACCAATGAAATGTGTGAGATGATGACTCTTCTCCATAATCAACAAGAATATCTCATTAAACAAAATAAAGAAATCAAAGCTCTCAAAGCTAACGAAAAACTTCATGCTTCATTTGTCTCAAGATATGAGAACTTGCTAAACAAATTCAATTTGTTAGACAATGAGCATAAAGAACTTAAAATGAAATATGAGAGTCTTGAATCTAAAAATGAATCATCATCAGATACATCATTTCCTTGCAATATTCCTTGTGCTATTCCCATTGACAAGGTAGATGCATCTACCTCTTGTGATCTAACCCCTTGCATTGAGAATGTGATTGTAGAAACATGTGATGATCTCATTGCTAAGGAAAATGATGAGCTTAAACAAGAGGTAGAAAGGCAAATGACGGACTTAAGGCGGCTCAAAGGAAAGCACACTCAAGAGCAAGTCCAACCTTCTCAAGATAACACCTCCGCGGGCGTGAAGAAGCTTGAGAAGGGAGAAACCGTGACTTGCTTCAAGTGTTGCAAAGAAGGCCACAAGTCCTACCAATGCAAGGAGAAAGAGGGCAAAGCAAAGGGCAAAGAAAATAGCAAGCCCAAGAACTTGAACAAGAGCAAGAAGGGACACAAGAAGGCTAAGGAGATCAAGAAAAACACATCTCCATACTTGAAGGCTTCATACATGTACACCAAGCCCACCCACAAGGACAAGCAAAAGAGCAACCACTACATACTTAAAAAGAAGAAGAATGGTAAGGTGGCGGCTCATGTCATGGGGTGGAGAACATATGGATGGAACCGACCTATTTGGGTGCCCAAGGATATTATTCATACCATGGATGGCTCTCAAAAGGTTTGGGTTCCTAAGACTTAGGCACCAAACAAGTGCCTCGGGGAATTTGGAGGCTTGGCAAAGTTTGGGGTGCATGAGTAGGGATGCATCATGCAAAGTTAGAGCCAAGTTATGGATTAAAAGATTAGTGACCCAAGTTCCCCTCCCCTACACATAAGGTAATGGTAGCTAGAATTCAATTCAAGCATCATGTAGCGCCATTGCTTTTTGCTAGGTTGTTTGCATCGCATCACCTAGTATTATATATGGTGGGTTACTTGTGCCATGACTCTAACCCATGAGCAACCTACACGGTTTGATAAGTGTGTAGAAAGCTACACAAGGTCACCCCTCATGGTACATGGACTTCATAAGGTATGTCTTTCATATGTGTACCATGAGCACAAGCTATGGGGTAAACTTCCTAATTGTGTCAAAATCAGTGTGCATACATTTGCTTGGTGATTCAAACACTAAATGCACACATTTAGGGGGAGTTCACTTTATAGCTTGTGGTTTTAAGACTAACATGTTTTCTAGTTTATCTTTTGTAGTCTCACGTGGAGTTAACACTCTAAGAGAATGTTTCTCACGATCAATGTGAACAAATAACTCTCTAAGAGTGGTTAAATAAATTGTGCTTTCATGCATATTGAGCCATGCTCTATTGAACTTAAATGCTCATATCTAAGTTCATAGGCTATGTGCTCATACATTTGCTTAACCTTGGTGTACCAAGTGCTTCTTGTTTAAAGACTTTCATTTGGTTGCAAGTCACTTTCTTTTGGTACATACAAGGTAAACAAAGTTAACCCCCGGAGGTATGCAAGATTCTAAACTAATTAAATTGGTATCTTTGTCATATCCTATTTACTTTAGAGCTACCTCCGTGCATGATATGATCTAAGCTTTCTAGTTATTACTTTTAGTTGTGCACAAAATGATAATGTGGATCAAAGCTATATTGCATTCAGGTCTTTTTGTGCACAATACTTATGGAAAGTTTAGCTCATGTCATGCTAGTTTCGTGATTTTGTGATCCACCATAGTAAATTTTCAATTGGTATCTTCATTGATATCATACTTTTGGATCATGAGTCATGGAACTAACTCCCTAAGCTACTAATCTTCTCTTAAGCTATATTGTTTTGCAAAACCTTTGTCGGAGCAAGACCTTTTAGGTGATTTGATTCCAAAGGGGGAGAAATGTGGATCAAAGCAAGGTATTTTCTCAAGAAAAAGAAGTATATCCCAAAGGGGGAGAAATACCTAAGGAAATCAAGTCATGAGGGAGAAGTAGCAACATAGGGGGAGGATCAAAGGGGGAATCATGGTTTTAGGGGGAGGCCAAGTCTCATCATTGGATGATGGTAAACATCCAAGCAAGCGTAAGCGGTTTTTCAATTAATTTCAATTGGTATCAAGTTGTTAAATTTGTAATTTTTTGAAAATTATGCTTGCTTTGATTGTGTTGTCATCAATCACCAAAAAGGGGGAGATTGTAACGAACATGGCACCATTGATGCCATTTCGAGTGATTTTGGTGATCGAATGACAACACAACTGTAAGGATCACCGGGGTGTCCGACCCTAGAGGGGGAGGGGGTGAATAGGGTCGCTAATCGCTTTTCTATCCTAGGGCTCAATCTAATTGCATAAGATAAATCTAACACGTCCTACACATGCTAGTTATGACTAAGGTTTATCTATGCTACCCTCTACTTACCCCAAAAGACTTGCAACCTATAGCCAATCCTAATCAAACTAACTAGGAAAGTAAAGGTAAGCAAGAAAGAGTAAATGCGGAAACGTAATGCGGTAAGTAAAGCGGTAAGGAAGAGGATATGCAAACTCCCGTGAAGACACCAAGACACACGATTTAACGTGGTTCGGTTAGGACCCCAAAGTCCCTCCCTACGTCCACGGCCACTTGCTCACAAAGAACAAGTGGGATGCCGAGTCTCTTCGCTTGATCACCGTCTTGCCACGCCTCCAAGGCTCCCGACAAGCAAAGGCTAAGTGACGCCAAGTCACAAAGACGAGGTCACCGCCACCGTCTATCTCGAAGCGTCACCACGGCACCGTCTTCACTATCTTGGAGCTTTAACACCAAGTAGGGGCCTCCTTCCCCGCACAAAGTGTCGTTGCCACTCCACACCAAGTCGGAGGGTCACACGACGAGTACACAAGTTGCTTGCCGCAGCAAGACTTTCTCTCAAGCTAGTTCTCTCAAGAACTAAGCCTAAACAAGCACTAAGCACTCTCACAAGTGTGCTTAAGCCTATATGATGTACAATGAAGCTCTATGGTGGTTGGAGATGATCTTTAGCTCTTGTATACTTCCTTGAACTCCAGCACACTCAAATGGTGCGGCCTTGGGGGTATATATAGGCAGCACAAGCAAATATAGCCGTTGGAGAAAAGCTGCCAGAAATGTGCTTAACACCGGTTAATCCGATGCTCCCCAAATTGGCATCGTCGGTTTAACCGGTGATACTAAACTGCCCACTGAAAACTAGCCGTTACGTGTACGGGCAATCAACCGACGCAATCGACCGGTGTATGTAATATTAGCGTCGGTTTAACCGGTGAGTGCAACTGTCCTCTGATCCTTGAAAAACAAACTCTCTGGACAACTGCACCGACGCCATTAACCGGTGCATCATCGGTTCATCCGATGTATGCATTTTTCTTGGTCTGCTTCTGCCATTGCACCGACGTATTCAAACTTCCTATCGTCGGTTCATCCGGTGCCAAACCCTAGCCCGCAGGCCATCTCTGTCATTGCACCGATGAGTACATTTTGCCTTACGTCGGTTTAACCGGTGATACTAAAACTCCCAGACGTGCTCAAGTCAATGCACCGACGTGTGTAATTTGCTTGGCGTCAGTTCAACCGGTGACTTGTCTACTCGGGAGTTTGCATCCCTCTTGCACTTATCTCTTTACTTACCTTATTACGTTTCCGCATTTACTCTTTCTTGTGTGCCTTTACTTTCCTAGTTAGTTTGATTAGGATTGGCTATAGGTTGCAAGTTTTTAGGGGTAAGTAGAGAGTTGCATAGATAAACCTTAGTCATAACTAGCATGTGTAGGACGTGTTAGGTTTATCGTTTGCAAGTAGATTAAGCCCTAGGTTAAAAAGCGATTAGCGACCCTATTCACCCCCTCCCCCTCTAGGGTCGGACACCCCGGTGATCCTTACGCCTGTCGATCGTCCCCGCCAAAGGGACCACAAGCGGGGTCCCGAGAACTGCGCTGAATCCTCCAAAAGCCGGGAGCACAAGCGGGGTCCCGAGGACACTGTCGCAGTCGCCGATTGGCCCCAGTTCTGGTCCTCCCTCAATCAGGCGGATCTTGACCGACTTCTTGATAGCAAATGCCCGTGGCACAAGGATTCCAACCACACTGCGTGCGAGTGCCGCGCCCTCTCCAACAGCGTCGCGCTAGAGGAGCCCAAGTGTGCAAGGCTCGACGACCACAACAAGCCGGGAAGCTCCAGAAGCTCCCGCAACCGAGGTCACAAAAATAGATCGCCCAGGTGAGATCGCGAGGAGCACTTTGACGGCTCCCCCGGTGACTTTTAGGAGGAACGACGGGCCGTTAACTTCATTTATGGCGGCCCTAGTGTCCTATCGTGTCAGCACCAGCTCAAGCTTCATG
Source organism: Panicum virgatum (assembly GCF_016808335.1). Lineage (NCBI taxonomy): Eukaryota > Viridiplantae > Streptophyta > Magnoliopsida > Poales > Poaceae > Panicum > Panicum virgatum. The sequence goes on along the minus strand of NC_053148.1, from coordinate 37,625,416 downwards.
ACCGAGAAGTTAACTCAGTGTTCAGGCACCCGGTTGAACCCCTTCACTAGTCAGAGACCACTGGGTCCACCTACCCAAGCCGGGTTCCTACCCCCTTATGGTCAACCAGGTGGTCAGCCAGGTCCGGCTAGCTAAAGTACTCGTCGACGGCGGAAGCAGCCTCAACATCATCTTCTCCAGCACCCTGGAGAACATGGGATATGGTCAACTCCGGTCGGCAGGGTGACACTACCTATCACCTTCGGAACTCGAGACATCTACAGGACCGAGAACGTCAACTTCGAGGTGGCTTCTTTCAACTCCTCCTACCACGCTATACTTGGGAGGCCCGCCCTCGCCAAGTTCATGGTGGTACCCCACCATACGTACCTCCTCATGAAAATGCCAGCGCCGAATGGAGTCCTCTCCGTATATGGTGATGTTCAGACCTCTCACTCCTGCGAGACGGAGAACATCAAACTCTCTTCCACCCTAGAATGCTCCAGGAACTCTGCCTTAGTCGCTCAGGCGGCAAAGGACTTACCGAAGGATCAGCTGCAGATCCCAACAAAGGACTCGACTGGCGAGTCCCAGATGTAGTCGGATCAGCCGACTAAGGCTATCGTCCTTAGGGACGATGAGCCTCACAAGACGGCGCTCATCAGGTCCCAGCTCGACCCAGCCTAGGAAGACACGCTCACCTCCTTCCTCCGAGCCAATTGGGACACCTTTGCATGAAAGCCCTCTGACATGCCAGGCATTCCGAGGGAGGAGGCTGAGCACTCCTTGGATCTCGACGAGAAGGCGTGACCTATCAAGAAGCAGCTGCGTCGCTTCACCCAAGATTGAAAGGAGGCTATTAGGGTAGAAGTAACCCGGCTCCTAGCTGCTAGGTTCATTCGAGAAGTCACACACCCGGAATGGCTGACAAACCCAGTCCTTGTAAAAAAAGAAAAATGGTGAATGAAGGATGTGTGTCGACTACACCGATCTCAACAAGCATTGCCCAAAGGACCCCTTTCCTTTACCACGCATTGACCAGGTCGTTGACTCAACGGCAGGGTGTGTTCTTCATTCTTTTCTTGATTGCTACTCAGGTTATCACCAGATCGCCCTAAAGAAGTCGGATCAAGAGAAGACCTCTTTCATCACTCCCTTTGGAGCCTACTGCTACAACACCATGATGTTCAGACTCAAGAACGCGGGTGCCACCTACTAGAAGGCTATTCAGAGATGCCTCTAGGGGCAGATCGGGTGCAACACCGAAGCCTACGTAGATGATGTGGTCATCAAGACCAAAACCAATGACTAGTTCACTGCAGATCTAATGGAACATTTGAAAATCTCCGAAAATTCAAATGGAAGCTCAACCCAACCAAGTGCGTCTTTGGTGTTCCCTCGGGAAAACTACTCAGCTTCATCGTAAGCAGCCGGGAGATCGAGGCGAACCCTACCAAAGTCAATGCCATCAGGTTCAAGAAGGCACCTAGGTGCAAAAAGGACTTGATGAAGTTAACTGGATGCATGGCCGCCTTGAGTAGGTTCATCAGCTGACTCGGCGACAAGGGCCTTCCTTTCTTCAAACTTTTCTAGAAGTCCGACAAGTTCGAGTGGAGGATGCCTCCAAGGCATTCCAGGAACTCAAGGAGTTCCTCACAAAACCACCCGTGCTAACAGCTCCAGACGATGGAGAAATTTTACTTTTATACATCGCCGCCACTGCTCATGTAGTGAGCACTGCCCTGGTCATCGAACGAGATGAACCAGGTCATGTCTATAAAGTCCAGTGACCTGTTTACTTCATTAGTGAAGTACTCAGAGAGTCAAAAGTGCGCTACCCGTAAGTCCAGAAGCTGCTTTACGCACTACTCATACCTCAAGGAAGTTGCGGCATTACTTCCAAGCCCACAAGATAAAGGTCGTCTCCTCCTACCCACTAGGTGACATCCTCCACAACATGGACACCAATGGCCGGGTCATCAAATGGTCAGTCAAACTTGGTGCCCTTTCCATTGAATTCATTCCACGTTCCACAATCAAGTCTCAGGCCCTAGCCGACTTCATCGCTGAGTGGACGGAGATCCAGGACCCCCCACCCGACACACGTCATGAGCACAGGGTCATGTATTTCGATGGCTCCCTCAATCTCGATGGCGCCGGAGTGGGAGTTCTCCTCATCTCCCCAAAGGGCGAACAGCTGAAGTACGTCCTCCAGCTACTCTTCAAGGCCACCAACAACACTGCCGAGTACGAAGCCCTCATTCACGGTCTCCGGATAGCCGCTTCTCTCAGCATCAAACGCCTCCTTGCTTATGGCGACTCCAAAGTTGTCATACAGTAAGTCAACAAGGACTGGGACTGCGCCCAAGAAAAGATGGACGCATACTGCAGAGAAATACGCAAATTGGAGTCCAAATTCTACGGACTCGAGTTCCACCATGTCCTCCGTGACTACAACATCGCCGCCGATGTCCTCTCCAAGCTAGGCTCCAAACGAGCTCTTGTCCCAGCGGGTGTCTTCGTTCAGGCTCTCAGGAGCCCCATGGTGAAAATTGAGGAGGAGCTACCAACCAAGCCCGACTTGGTACCTGCTCTAGGGCATGAGGTACTTGTTGCCGACCTAGATTGGCGCGCGCCAATCCTTGCCTTCATCAAGAACAATAAGTCCTACCCCAAAGGCAAAGAACATGAAAAGCTCGTCTATCGAGCTGCCAACTACGTCGTCATCGGCTCCGACCTCTTCAGGCACTTGGCATCATCAGGATCCCTGTCAAAGTGCATCTCCCAAGAAGATGGTGTCCACCTCCTCAGCGAGATCCATTCTGGCATCTGCGGAAACCACGTCGGGGCCTCCACCCTGGTCGGCAAGGCGTTCAGGTCAGGTTTCTACTAGCCTACCGCACTAGCCGATGCCCGGGATCTCGTCCGACGGTGTCCCGGATGTCAAATTTTCTCCAAACAACAACACGTCATGGCTGAGGCCTTGCGGACGGTACCACCCTCCTAGCCATTCGCATGCTGGGGGCTCGACTTGGTAGGCCCCCTAAAGACCGCACCCGGCGGCTTCAACCACATTTTCTTTGCTATAGATAAGTTCACCAAGTGGATTGAGGTCAAGCCAGTGACAGCAACAATTGCTTCAAAGGCAGCCGAGTTCATTGAGGAGATATCCCATCGCTTCGGGGTTCTGAATTTTTTGACACCAGATTTTGGTAAATCCGATATAGTCTGAATCGTGAAGCAATCGGCTATTGGTATACCCTGACAGAGTATGAACGGGGAAGCCGATATGCATTGGTAGTTACCGATGGAGCTTGGGGCATGCAAGTATGTGAAGGCAAGGGGAGTAAGCTAATAAGACATGCATGCACATACATAGTCACGTCACGTGAAAAGTCCTCGCTAATGAAATATGGTTAGCACCTGGTCGAATTGTTTTATTATTGATTATGGAGGCAAGTCAGATGGAAAATGGGGTCTGCACGTGCATATATCCATTAGCTTGCGTTGCAGATGGCACATAAGTTATTTGGCTTAATCTGGCCGGATAATCAGGTGATTAACATGTGCGTCCGAGGAAACGTGAAGATTCTGGCTGAAATGGGTCCACGTGCCAGGGAGAAATAATGAAGATACGGCAAGCATGCATGTATCATTAGGAATAGGAACATTATACTCAATCGTATGTCACGCATGCATGAGGATCAGTCTTGGCACGGATGGGTCGGCAAGAAGTTTAATTACCAAGGATTCCACAAATGGGAAATCGGAGTCCGTTTATTTAATGTTTCCTTTTAGTTTAGATTTTTCTTGTTAGGCAAGTTGGTTCAGGCTATAAATATGTACCCTCGAGCATATCTGTAAAAGATTTATCATGTCGATCAAACAAAGACATTTAATTTTTCAAGTACATTTTACCTTTCTACCCTAGGAGTAGAAGTAATGTAGATTTTTGATGAGTTCTTCAGCAAGCTGGGCTGCATCGCCCCGATCTCCAGTTCGCCGTAGTCTTCGTCTACCGGGTATCCCAGATTTCAACTTCCGAACGCATTGCCGTCATTGAATTTGGTTCTTATCCACCAGTTATCGAGTACCTTGGATCTTCGACCGACGGTGCATCGCTTCTGTCTGGATCCACAGTATTCACTAGTTATCTATTTTGCCTTGTCTTGTGAGCATGGTTATCTCTTGCTAGATATGGTAGAATCACAGTCATCCTAGCCTCGGTTAAGATTGCATCGGCTGATATTTGTTTAATCTATCGTCTTGCTAGTTAATCTGCTTTAATTGGCCTTTATCCTCTTGAAATAGACAATAGATTATTTAATGGCCTGTTGCGTCTTATTCTTGGCTGTCTCTCATGTGCCATTGGGATCGAGTTCTATCGTGGATAGATCTATCGGCTGGCGGAGTTTAGATTAACCTCTTGCTGGTAGTGTTTCTGGATTGTAACTTCCAGGCGCATCACTGTCGTTTCATCTAGGGATATTGATGGTAATGTTAGTTAAAGCTTCATTGATTTATGGTCCTCAACGGCGCGCTACTCCCTATCGGCTTTCTAGCCGATAGCTTTTGAGCTTTATTGTCATCAACCGTGTGGATCTGATTTGGATAGCCAATGAACTGCTCATGATCATCAGGATGCTGGAATCGGCCTCATGGCCGATTATTCATTTATCACGCTTTATTCTACTATACCATTATCGCTACTGGTACCAGGATCACATCGGCCTGATCGGCCGATCACCTTTGATTCCAAAAGGATGATCCTCACCTTGTCAGTTGAATGGTCAAACTAACTGGCACGTCTGTGCACACTACGCGCGCTGATTTGGGTTCCGTATGACAGAGCAAAGCAGATCTCCCCGGCCCTGTCCGTCCGGCGGGATTTATGCGTCAACACATTTTGGCACGCCAGTGAGACACGAAAGAAGTAATTATCAAACTTATCTCAATGCATCAGATTACAATATTGACATTGAAAGCCGATGAGATATGTTTATCAGCTATATGGTATTCAGATAAATTTGATGCCATAATTAATTGTGAAAGAGGCTGATAAATTTGATGCCATAATTAATTGTGAAAGAGGCTGACACGTAATGATGGCAGAAAAGATTCATTACATGCAGATTTATTTATCAGATCACCGGGATCAGTATTCGGTATGGCATATGCATGCGTGTGTTGTGATATGTCCTCTAATGATGACCATGAAGTAATTAACTGGCGAGTCACATAATCTGTCGGTTGTCCAAGGATCCGTCGGCTATACAAGAATCACTTAGACATCTGAGTCCTCTATGGGCCGGTAGGATCAGTGAAGCTACAGTACAAGCTAGAAACAAGCCCGCTCCATGCTAATACTTGTGCAGTTAACCAACGGCCGATTGACAGACAGGACTCGAGCTGATATGCGCCTGTTGGCTATCCAATGACCGGAGTATTGGATGGTGCATTCAAGAATAATAGCTCTGATGTTCAGAGGTGTATCAATTACCAAGTAATCTGGAGATGCCGACAAACTGAAACATGCACATATTGCTTGTCTCTGGAGTTCATCGGCTCTTGATAAATTTAATGACAGCCGATAGAATAGCGATTGGGTTCTTTAATCGGCTAGCATTTTTGGGCATAATAAATTGCCGATCAAGAAAGTAAAGAAGGATAGCCAGTGCGGTTTGCAGTAAAATCGGCTAAGGGCCTCGACGATAATACGGCACTGAGCATCGCCACGACGACACCACCTTGAGAGGCTGCATGGCCGGTCCGAGGAAGTCCTGTTCTAAGCCAGCAGCAATACGGCGCAGTTCAAGAGCCCAGAATGCGTCGGCTCCGATAAGTGTTGGGGTTTGGCCGACGGCTTGAGTTGTTTTGAGTGCATCGGCTATGAAGCTGATTACAAAACTCAGTGGAACGTTAGCATCTGGATCAGCTCCATCAGCTCCCGCCGTACCTTCTCATTGGACTTGATCAGAAGCTGCCGTCTCCAGGTATTGCTTATCGGCTGATGGTTTCTTCTTGTATATATGGAATAGCCGATCAGTGTATTAGCGATATAACGAGTCAGGGCTTATCAGTCAACCAGACGTATAATGGAGGGAATTATTTCAGTACCTATTCACGAGCCGAGGCGTCTGTTTGAGTGTTCTGAAATCTGAAGAGATTGTCTACATTTGCATCGGCTCTGATAGTTTACTAAGTTTCATCGCCCAGAGGCCAACGCAGTGGCAGTAAGGTCGTTCAGCTCGCTCACGGCCAGACCTACACTTTTGGTTATAGGGGATGTCTGCTGCTACTCATTCTTGAGATATCAGCTATCGGCTCTATGATATATGGGATGCTCTAAGACTGCTGGAACAATGTCCTCCAGGCTCCAGTATACATTCAAGCAAGGAAATTTTTGAAGAATCAAGCTCTGCTGCGGGTTGACTTGGACGTTCAGGACTTGAAAATCACCTATACCTCGTCAACCTCATCATAAGCAACATCGCCGATGAGGAAAGTATCACGAGGCCGCCGGATGTTCAGAAGACAGCTCCAAGATGGTGAAGATGCCGTCGATCTTTTCAAGCTAGAACTGTCCAGGATGGCATTACCGGCAAGTTGATGCCAACTGCCGTCATAGCCGCGGGGCCGCCGGAGGCTGTTTGGAGAAGACAACGCGACGCCGCCGGCTACCGGAGATGACATTAATAGGAAAGTCGTAACCCACTGTTGACACAGAATCGCGTCAAACACACCTGAATGCGCTAGAACGCACGACGATCGTCAAAACAATCAACACAGCGAAAACCTTGGGCGGACCGGTCTGACCGGTTTCGTCGACCGGTCTGACCGGTGCAAGTAGGGAGCTCGCGAAGACTTAGAATAGTGAGCTCGGGAGGGACCCCGTCGGAGCTCGTGAACGTAGCGTTGCTCTGAGGTCGGCAGGGCACTCAGAACGCATTCAAACGTCGTCGAGACGAAGGAAGAAAGCAATCTAGGGTTGGAAAAGTCTAGGGTTTGAGAGATAAAAAGTAATGCGATATTTTGATTGATTCGATTAGGAATACCTCAATCAGCCTTAGCCTTTATATTTATAGGCCGGGGAAGTCGTACCCCTCTCCAAGTCGGTTTATACAAGAATTTCCAAAATAAAACGAAGCCTACTCGGATTACAACTGGGCCGACCGGTCTGACCGGTCGGCCTCTGAACTGCCAGAATTGGCTGTCAGCATATGCCCCCCCTGCTTTTTGGTGAGTTTCACAAGCCAAAAAGCAAGAACTATCCTGATGTACAAGTTTTACACAGAGCATACAAGTCTAAAAAATAAAACTAAGGGTGATATCCAATACCGGCCATCTTCGTCCTCATGCACTTTGCCATACGCTAGGATAGAACTTCTTCAAGTATCTCCCATTGATAGCACTTGGTAGATGCTCACCTTGCACCGTCTCCACCACGAATTACCGGAGATAACTTTAATAATCTTATATGGACCCTCCCAACTTGGCAACCATTTGCCAAACTTATTGCTTTTCATCCCAAGAGGCAAAATTGTCTTCCAAACTAGATCCCCAACCTGAAAAGATTTAAGTTTTACCTTTTTGTTGTAAGCTCTGGCCACCCGAAGTTTTCTTTCTCAATCTCCTTCAAAGCCTTCAAACGCTTGTCGGTCACCTCATCAATATTATCCATCATCAAATCATGGTAATCAGTAGCGGAGAGGTCATTTTGCTTTGCCAATCTATATGCGTCCAAATTTACCTCAACGGGTAAAACGGCCTCTTGACCATACACAAGCTCAAAATGAGTAACCTTAGTAGCACCATGTCTAGATATACGATGAGCCCACAATGCTTCGTATAACACTTCATGCCACCTCTTAAGATTTTCTTCTATCTTCTTCTTGATAAGTTTGATCAAAATCTTATTACTAGACTCGGCCTGCCCATTGGCCTGAGCATAGTATGGAGATGAATTGAGCAACTTAATCTTATAAGATTCGGCAAAGGCACGCACCTCATTTGATATAAATGAAGAACCTTGATCCGTTGTCAAAGTTTGTGGAATGCCGAATCTATGAATAATATGCTCAGTAATAAACTCAATTACCTCCCTATGTGTCATATTCTTCAAAGGAACTGCTTCGGTCCATTTAGTGAAATAATCTGTAGCAACCAACACGAAGCGATGCCCCTTTGAAGATGGAGGATTAATTTGTCCAATGAAATCCAACCCCCAACCTCGGAACAGCCATGGTTTAATAATAGGATGCATTAACACAGCAGGCACCAATTGTAAATCACCAAACCGCTGACATTCTTCACACCCTTTATAGTATATGAAACAATCGGATAGCATGGTGGGCCAATAGAAACCGGCCCTTCTAAGTAACCAGTTTATTTTGGGAGCCGATTGATGAGTACCACAAATACCTTCATGAACCTCACCCATAGCAACCCAGGCATGATCCGAGTCTAAACACTTGAGAAGCAAATCTTCGGCAGTTCGACGATAAAGCTCATCGTCAATTAAAACATATTTAAAAGCCAAACACCGAATATTTCTCTCCGCTCCACGACCAGGATCTCTCAAATATGATATAAGAGGGACCCTCCAAACCTGAGCTTCGGCCGAGACAATTGAATCGTCTTTCTTGGCCGAATCAGAACCAACAGTTGCATTACCGGTCAGACCGGTCTCTGGACCGGTCAGACCGGTCTGGGCGGTCAGACCGGTCTCGCTGACCGGTCGGACCGGTGCATCCAGAACCAGACACTCGGCTTTCGTTTGCATTGGCTTTTCGTAACATTATAGCTAGTTGCTTGCTGAGCCAGAGCATTTGCCTTTCCATTCTCTTCCCTCGGAATATGTTTGATAATAAATTCATCGAAAGAAGAAATAATATCGAGGCATTTATCAAGATATGCATTTAGAGAACCATTATAGCATTGGCATACCTTAGATACTTGCTGCACCACCAGAAGAGAATCTCCAAAGGCTTCAACATGCTTCACGCCCATGGATTGCAAGAATTCCAAGCCAACTAGAAGAGCCTCATATTCAACTTGATTATTTGTGCACTCTTCTTCCAATCGGTTTGAAAATTAAAAAATAACACCATTCGGAGAAATAAGAACAACACCAATCCCTTGACCATCATCACAAATCGATCCATCAAAGTACAACTTCCATGGTGTGCAAGCAATATAGCCGACTTCTAGATCATGCTTGTCATTAATCCGATGCTCAACAATAAAATCCGCTACAATTTGGCCTCTCATAGATTTTAAAGGTTCACAAGCCAAATCATATTCAACCAAAGCATAAGCCCACTTGCCGATTCTACCACTCAAAATCGGTTTTTGTAACATATGTTTGATCACATCGGTTTGACATACTACTATGCAAGTACTAGATAGTAGATAATGGCTTAATTTGGTACAAGCATAATAAAGAGACAAACACAACTTCTCAATAAATGTATACCTCGTCTCCGCATCAATAAGTCGTCGGCTTAAATATGTAATGATACACTCCTTCCCTTCGGTTTCTTGAGTCAAAACAGCCCCAATAACCTTGTCCTCAGCAGCCACATAAAGTCTGAAAGGTACTCCTCTCCTAGGTGCTTTGAGTACGGGTGGCGAAGACAAATAAATCTTGATCTTCTCAAACGCTTCTTGCTGTTTTGCCCCCCAAGTAAATTCGGTTTCATCTTTTAACTGAAGAATAGGAGTAAAAGCATCGATCTTCCCGGACAAGTTAGATATAAACCTTCTCAAGAAATTTACCTTACCCAAGAACTTCTATAAATCCTTCTTGCATGTAGGGGATTTAACCTTCCTCATGGCTTCAATTCTTTTCGGATCAACCTCTATTCCCTTCTCATGAATAATGAAGCCAAGAAACTTTCCAGCCGATACACCAAAAGCACATTTGAGTGGATTCATCTTCAAACCATACCGGCGCATCCTCTCAAGAGCAAATCTCAAATTGGTTAAATGATGATCCAAACCGGCCGATTTAATGACAATATCATCAATGTACACATCCAAGATGACACCAAGCAAATCATGGAAGATTAAATTCATAGCTCTTTGATAAGTAGCACTCGTATTTTTCAAACCAAAAGTCATAACAACCCACTCAAACAAGCTGACAAATCCTGGACATCTAAAGTCCATTTTAGATATATCTTCTTCGGCCATGAATATTTGATTGTAACCGGCATTACCATCAAGAAAACTAATGACACGATGTCCGGAAGCCTCATTGATCAACATATCGGCTATAGGCATAGAATATTCATCCTTGGGAGTAGCTTTATTAAGATCTCTAAAATAAATGCACACTCTAATTTTCCCCGAATCCTTTTTGTCAACTGGCACAATATTAGAGATCCAATCAGCATAATGACAAGACTAAATAAATCTAGCATCAAGTAAACAATTAATTTCAGTTTTAATTCGGTCATAAATAATGGGATTGAAACGCCTAACCGGTTGTTTATAAGGTCTAAAACCGGCTTTAATCGGTAAACGATGCTCAATAAGATTACGACTTAAACCGGGCATTTCATGATACTCCCAAGCAAAGCAATCAACATATTCTTTCAACTAATTAACTAAATCGGCTTTATACTCAGCCGATAAATTATTGTTTACAAAAGTCGGCCTAGGAATAGTTCCATCACCAATGTCTATCTTTTCTAAAGGATCGGCCGATATAAACCCTTGACCCAGCTTATCTAGATCATCAGAATCTTCAATGGCTTCACACAAATCGTTCGTACGCGCCCGATATTGATCTAGCCTCTGCTGCAGCCACACTGCGTTAGACCGGTCTGACCGGTCGGATCTGTGCACCGAACGGGACTGGACCGGTCTAACCGGTCGGCACAAGCGGTCTGACCGGTCGCTTCTGGAGCTTCTGTTGTACTCATTTGATTTACATTAAATGATTTAGCCGATTATCCATCGGCTTTAATACAGCAGAAACAAAACCATCCTTAGTGCAACTAATCAAATCATAATCGGACAGATCCACGCCCGATAAACACTTCATGTTGTCGTGTGCACTAATAGAATCCGAATCGGCTAAAGAAACAAAGGATGAAGTGTCCCCATGGACAATCTAAACCTCATCGCCGATCCACTGAACAAGAAACTAATGCAAGGTAGAAGGAACACACTGATTTACATGTATCCAATCCCTCCCAAGAATCAAATTGTAATTACCTTGCACCTCCGAGACGAAGAAAGACGTAGCAAGCGTCTTGCTCACAATGGTGAGCTCCATGGAAGCAACTCCCTTGGCGCTAAGGGGCTCGCCCCCTCCAACATCACTGACCGTCATGTTTGTCTTCATCATGTCCTCGTCTTGGCCACTGAGCTTCTTGTACAGCGAGTAGGGCATAAGATTTACAATGGCCCCACCATCTACTAGCATGCGAGTCACCGGCTTCCCGTTGATGTGTCCCCTCAGGTAAAGAGCCTTCAGATGGTTGTCCTTCTCGCTTGGCTTCTGGAACACAGCTTCATTGGGCCCAAACTGAAGATGAGCCAAATCCTCTTCCGGAACCACGAAGTAATCCGAAGACAAGTGCACCACATTAATCTCCAAGTTGGCGCCCTCCGGAGACGCTTCATAATCCACCAATTCCTCATCTTCTGCTGTCAGAGGAACTGCTGGGGCTTCGTCTACAGAAGTAACCAAAATGGGCGGTGCCGAATCGGCTGTTGGCTCTGCAGTAGGCTCTACCGGTCTGACCGGTTGGTCAGAGCGGTCTGACCGGTCTATCAAACCGGTCTGACCGGTCGGCTGCGGCGGTCCGACCGGTCTGTCTAGCTGATCAGCTGTCTTGACATTCCAAACCTTGCTCTGAGGGAACATGGGCCTGTATCTGTTGAAGTCCTCATTCCTCATCTTCTCTTTCTCCTGCTCCTTCTTTTCTTTGTTGCGAAGGTGCTGCAATTTCCTCTTCTGTGTTTGAGTTAAACCTGAAGGGCACCACCTAGGCTGATGGTACTTGTCCGCTGCGCTCTTGCTGCTACCGGGCTCATGATCATTAGCTATGACCGGCTTTTGTGAAGGAACATAAGCCAATTCTTCAATATCCATTGGCTTTTTGCCCGTGTCTTTTATGAGCACTTTAATTTCACCGATTTGAATAACATCGGCTTTAGACTTCTCTGGATCAGTAATAGGCTTCTGCTCCTTGATGCGATACTCAAACCTTGGAACAGGAGCCTGGCCCGGCCTCTGGTGAGACCGGTCTGACCGGTCCATGGTGACCGGTCCGACCGGTGCATCTTGTAGCACTGGACCAGATTGGTGTGGCCCCAATCGGTCATGCACGGGTACTCTGGAGCTTTCTGCTTGATAATGTGGAGGATAAGGCATCAGAAAGCACTGCATCCATATCCCCCCACGCTCCCATGCCGGATTTGTCGCATTTGAAGCCGGAGGTACCCATGGCATGGTAGCACGCATCTGGGGAGGATACAATGTGACAACATCACCCCTGCGCCTGCTGGATTCCCTCCTTGGGGACACTAGACGGTCTTGACACGGTGGTGATCGCAGTCTCTTTTTTAGCGGCCGATCGTTTTGAACGGCCTTTGTGTACTTGTTCAACAACTAGTTGAAGGTGGGCTTCTGATTAGTAGTTCTTCCCTGCACCTCCACCTCGTTGGTCTTCCAAGTACCCACTTCCATACGCTTCGGCTTGAAAGTCCGGGGACGGTCACCAGAGCGGTCTGACCGGCTGGAGGAACCGGTCTGACTGGTCGGAGACACTGGTCTGACCGGTCGTGCTTGATCAGCAGACCGATTTTCTAGTGGAGAGCTTCCTTGCCCCCCGAGTCTGGGATTTCTGACAATGATATTTAGAGTATCCTTGCCATCACCAGTCTTCTCTTTGATAACTTCTCGGGCAAGAATTTTGTCACTTGTATTCATCGGTCTTGGATCACCGATGACAACATTCTTCCCCTTACCTACTTCGGCTTGTTCCGGCCGAATGAGCACCTTTGGATTGTTCAATTCCAGCGTATGAACAGGGAAAGGAGCCTTGTCAATTTGCATCTCAGAAAGTACCAATCGTCCTTCATTAATGGCCGATTGTACCTGTCGACGAAAAACATTACAATCATTAGTAGCATGAGATGTAGAATTATGCCACTTACAATATGCATGTCATTTAAGTTCGTCGGGAGATGGAATAGCATGTGACAATCGGATGTTACCATTCTTAAGCAATTTATCAAAAATCCGATCACACTTAGAAACATCAAAAGTAAATTTTAGCTCCTCTTGCCGATTCTTTTGAATCGGCTTGAGAGATGGAACTGAACTGGGTTTGGCCTTTGATGGCCAAACAAACTCAGCAGCATACACTTCCTTGCTATCATTGTCCGAACTATCCGAATCATGATCAAGAATATGTGTGTTGGACCGATGAGGCTTGAAAGCATCTTTGGCATTTTTAAGTTTGAACTCTAAACCCATGACTTTGACTTGCAAGAAATTCACGGTATGATATTCAAAGCCCTCGAGTTTCTCTTTCAAATAAGAACGTAAACCATTAAATACCAATTCTGCCAAATCTTTTTCAGAAATCGTCAAACTAAAACACCGATTTTTAATTTCTTTAAATCTTTTGAAATAATCTGAAGAAGATTCATCACGTCCTTGCTTAATCGATGTTAAGTCCAACAATTTCGCTTCGGTCTCCCCGCTAAAGAAGTGATCATGAAACTTATGCTCCAACAGAGCCCAATTGCGAATAGAATTAGGAGCAAGCGAGGAAAACCAAGAGAAAGCCGTTCCAGTCAAAGATAAAGAAAATAAACGCATACGCAAAGCGTCATTGAAACCGGCTTCTCCCAACTGCAAGACATATTGACTAACGTGTTCCCAAGTCGTACAAGAATTATCACCATTAAATTTAGTAAACTCAGGAATACGCCAACCAGCAGGAAAAGGGATAAAATCAAACTCGGCGGGATAAGGTTTTTGATACAAATGTGTAGTACCCATATCCACCCCAAGCTTACTTTTAATCGCATTTGCCAGATCTTCTTTGAACTTAAGGAGATCGGCCTGATAGTGCTGGCTGGTATAAAACTCAGAAAAACAGTGTGCATTAGAATTTCCATGCGCCATCGTCTGTGAAGAAGTTGGGATCGGTCCTTGGTTAGGTCCAGATCCTCGCGATCCTCCAGCTACAGCAGTAGTGCGAGGTGGTGTATACAGTGACAATTCATTAGTTCGGCCAGGGACAGCCGAATTTGGAATCATCTCGAGGGGCACCGGTGACGGCACTGTCCCGGAGTAACCGGTCTGACCGGTTGCATAACCGGTCTGACCGGTCTGACCGGTCGGTGAGATCGGTCCAGCTGGTGCTGTGTGCACAATCGACGGTGGCGGGGTTTGCCCTGAGAATGAGTTTGGCGGCATACCATAAAGTAGTTCAGATGTGAACTCAGGGGTAGCCAAACTCGGATCTGATGAGTTAGGTTCTGACATGAGTTGTTTACCTTTAAGCGCGTCAACATCACTACTCAACTTTATTAAAACATCACCCGCAGCGGCTTGTGCAGCAACAATCTTTTGATCCATCATGGATGACATCTTATCAAAAATATCAGAGGAAGAGAGGCTTACATTGGGTATTTCTTCAACCTTATCTTTGGTAAGCTTGAGAGACGGCAGTATGAACTCCTCCACCCTCTTGACGAGGCCACCACGATCCTTCTTGAAGCCCTTCAAGAATTGTGCCTTGACGTGCTCCTCCACAAGAAGGTAGGCCTTGCGCTCCTCTTCGGTGAGCTCCTCCATTGTAGCCGTGATGATATTTTCCTTGTCGATCTCTGAAGAGCCCATCTTCTTCAAGGAGTAGATTAGATCAATTTTAAAACCAGATTAATCTCTCCCCAGCGGAGTCGCCAAAAAGTGTGTTGACACAGAATCGCACCAAACACACCTGAATGCGCTAGAACGCGCGACGATCGTCAAAACGATCAACACAGCAAAAACCCTGGGCGGACCGGTCTGACCGGTGCAAGCAGGGAGCTCGCGAAGACCTAAAACAGCGAGCTCGGGAGGGACCCCGTCGGAGCTCGTGAATGTATGGTTGCTCTGAGGTCGGCAGGCCACTCAGAACATCTTCAAACGTCGTCGAGACGAAGGAAGAAAGCAATCTAGGGTTGGAAAAGGCTAGGGTTTGAGAGATAAAAAGTAATGCGATATTTTGATTGATTCGATTGGGAATACCTCAATCGGCCTCAGCCTTTATATTTATAGGCTAGGGAAGTCGTACCGCTCTCCAAGTCGGTTTATACAAGAATTTCCAAAATAAAACAAATCCTACTCGGATTACAACTGGACAGACCGGTCGGCCTCTGAACTGCCAGAATTGGCTGTCAACACCCACTGTCAAAGCCGACATGGTCTGTTGGAGGCCGAAGCCCATCGTCCCCAAATCGGCCGCACTTTTCACACCATCATCGATGATTCGCCGCTCACTGTTGCTCCCCAGAGCTGGTGATACAAGCAAGCGGGAAGGAAGACATGACTTTCGTATTGGGAGATGCGAGCAGTGGAGGAGCCGGAATATGATATCAGGAAATTGCTGGAGATGGTGTTCTGGAGATGGTGTCGATGATATCTACGCTAGCTAAAGGCTGCCGGGGATGTCGTAGAAGGCAATGACGATGCCATGCGGACCGGCTGGGGCGTACTCGTTGATATGCAAGCAAGAGGATTCACAAGGCCATGTACGCACATGCATATGGATTATACTTGGAGATGACCAGAAGGCTGGCAAGCAAACTTCCCAAGGGTGTGGTTCTTCCATGATTCTGCCGATTGCTTCATCTGCTTCGACCGAGGAATAGTGGCGCCACTAACTTATCATTGGCCTGATCATCATTGACATGAGGCTACTGGAGGTGCAGGGTATTATCCACGTAGCTGCCGATGGAGCGAGGGTGATAGAGATGTCGGGTATGATCGATAATGTCAGGACTTTCCCATGGCTGCCACGCTGGAGACATCGGTTGATCTATCATAATATATGGACAAGTAAGGTTGATTTGATTCATGAACCTGGTCAATGTTGAAGGAGTATCGGCCCGTTCTAGAGCACGTATTTGAAATACGGGAAAGAAGTACCACTCGGGTAATATTTCCAGAGAATCTAAGAGCTAACGAGGTACAGGTATTGGCCTTTAGAATTTTGAGCCGATGAAGAAGCTAACGGGTGCATGTATTGGCTAATGAAGTTGGTTTATTGTTGGAAATCCAAGTTATTTCTGATCAAGAAGCTTGAACAGAAAACATCGGCTATGAAAAGGGTCATACCGGAAAAAACTATCACGGTCTCCAGTTCGCTGCGATCTTCATTTGTCAGGTATTCTAGGCTTTAACTTCTGGGCGCAACGCTGTCGTTTTGTTTAGATTTATCTGTCAGTTATTAAAGTCTCAAGGTTGTCATACTGGAGGCATCAGCTAAATTCTGGTAAGAGACTTGAAGAAAGGCATTGGCTATGAAAGAGCAGCATTAGAAAAGCCGAGGTCTCAAGTCCATGAAGTGATCAAGCAAATTGAGGTATTGGATTTACAAAGTTTCGAAGCATGAAACCTTCGTACTCCGAAACTTGGGGGCTTGTGTTGACACCAGATTTTGATAAATCCGATGTAGTTTGAATCGTGAAGCCATTGGCTATTGGTATATCTTGACAGAGTATGAACGGGGAAGCCAATATGCATTGGTAGCTGTCGATGGAGCCTGGAGCATGCAAGTATGTGAAGGTAAGGGGAAAAAGCTAATAAGACTTGCATGCACATACATGGTCACATCATGTGAAAAGTCCTCGCTAATGAAATATGGTTAGCACCTGGCCGGATTATTTTATTATTGATTATAGAGGCAAGTCAGATGAAAAATGGGGTCTGCACGTGCATATATCCATTAGCTTGTGTTGCAGATGGCACATAAGTTATTTGGCTTAATCTGGCCGGATAATCAGGTGATTAACATGTGCGTCCGAGGAAACACGAAGATTCATGGCTGAAATGGGTCCACGTGCCAGGGAGAAATAATGAAGATACGGCAAGCACGCATGATCAGTAGGAATAGGAATATTATATTCAATCGTATGTCACACATGCATGAGGATCAGTCTTGGCACGGATGGGTCGGCAGTCAGCTTAATTAGCAAGGATTCTACAAATGGAAAATCGGAGTCCATGTATTTTAATGTTTCCTTTTAGTTTAGATTTTGCTTGTTAGGCAAGTTGATTCACGCTATAAATATGTACCCTCGAGCATCTGTAAAAAATTTATCACATCAATCAAATATACACATTTACTTTCTCAAGTATCTTTTACCTTTCTGCCCTAGAAGTAGAAGTAATATAGATTTTCGATGAGTTCTTCAGCAAGCTGGGCTGTATCGCCCCGATCTCCAGTTCGCCGCAGTCTTCGTCTACCAGATATCCCAGATTTCAACTTCCGAGCGAATCGCTGTTGTTGAATGTGGTTCTTATCAGCCAGTGATCGAGTACCTTGGATCTTCGACCGACGGCGCATCGCTTCTGTGTGGATCTACGATATTCACTAGTTATAAATTTTGCCCTGTCTTGTGAGCATGGTTATTTCTTGCTAGATGTGGTAGAATCACAGTCATCCTAGCCTCGATTAAGATTGCATCGGCTGATACTTGTTTAATCTACCGTCTTGCTAGTTAATCTGCTTTAATTGGCCTTTATCCTCTTGAAATAGACGATAGATTATTTAATGGCCTATTGCATCTTATTCTTGGCTGTCTCTCATGTGCCGTTGGGATCGAGTTCTATTGTGGATAGATCTATCGGCTGGCGGAGTTCAGATTAACCTCTTGCTGGTAGTGTTTTTGGATTGTAACTTCCGGGCGCATTGCTGTCGTTTCCTCTAGAGATATTGGTGGTAATGTTAGTTGAAGCTTCATTGGTTAATGGTCCTAATCACAGTGGATAAAGACCTCAACGGCGCTCTGTTCCCAATCGGCTTTCTAGCCGATAGCTTTTGAGCTTTATTGTCATCAACCGTGTGGATCTGATTTGGATAGCCAATGAACTGCTCATGTTCATCAGGATGCGGGAATCAGCCTCATGGTTGATTATTTATTTATCACGCTTTATTCTGCTACACCGTTATTGCTACTGGTACCAGGATCACATAAGCCTGATCGGCCGATCACCTTTGATTCCAAAAGGATGATCCTCACCTTGTCAGTTGAATGGTCAAGCTGACTGGCACGCCTGCGCACACTACGCACGCTGATTTGGGTTCGGTACGACAGAGCAAAGCAGATCTCCCCGGCCCTATGTTGATTAGCACAAGAATCCGTCTGGCAGGATTTATAAGTCAATAGAACCGAATCATCATAGATCTGGGTACTTCCTTCACCGGCTCGGAATTCTTGGATTACTGCCAGGAAAGCTGCATCGATGTTTACTACGCCTCAGTGGCTCACCCAAGATGCAATGGCCAGGTGGAATGAGCAAATGGCATGATCCTCCAGGGGCTCAAGGCCAGAATAAACGATCCAGCAGAAAAATATGGCTCCAAGTGGCTTCAGAAACTACCCAGGGTAGTTTGGGGACTCCGCACCCAGAGAAGCCAGGCCATAGGCTACTCCCCATTCTTTATGGTTTATGGCTCGGAGGCTGTCCTCCTGACAGACATCGCCTTTGGTGCCCCGCACACCCAAAACTACAACGAAGAACAAGCCGAAACCACTCAGCAAACCGAGATCGACTTGGCTGAAGAGCACCGCCTAACGGCTGCCCTCCAGCATGCCCGATACGAACAGTAGCTCCATCGCTATCATGATCGGAACATGTAGGAGCGAGACTTTCATGTTGACGACCTGGTTCTCTGTCGAATCCAGTCAACAGCCGGCTCCCACAAGTTATCCTTCCCATGGGAAGGACCATTCATAGTCAGTAGCGTGGTAGTCCCTTGTACTTACTGCCTACAGCGCGAGGATAGGACAGATGTGGGCAATCCCTGGAACATCGAGCATCTGCGATGCTTCTACCCATAGGAGCAAACAAATGCACAGCTATGTACCCGTTCACCATCATTTGTCAATAAAGTTACTTTAAATCTTTCTTCTTAAAGAAAACAACAAGGCTATCCTACTGCCCCCCCCCCCCCCGAGTTGTTCCGCACACTCGGGGGCTACCATTCGGCTAGTCCGACTTGTAATGCTCTACTCAGGTAGTCGGTGCACTAGCTTGATCGATAGTGATTGGCGCACAACCTTGCCCGTCATTGGACTACCTCGCGTCACCCTAACTTATCGCATGCTTGATGACCCGCTCTCAACACAATAAGATAGGGCACATCGCAGGGCCGACTTCCTAACTACTCGGCCAACCCAAAAACTACTCGGATCAAGCAAACCAACAAATTTAAAACCACGATGACTTATTTACAAAACAAAATAAGTACTATTTTCAGTCACAGCTAACCACTTGTTTTCATGCAGCAAAATAAAACTAAATATCAAGGTCGGCGATGATGCGGTCGGCTAAGGGCTTCACGCTGGCGTGGTACGCTTCCCACTCCACGTCGGAATACTCGGGAGCGACTCCATCACCAACTGGCTCCGGGTCAGCCTCCGGAAGATGGGACTTCAGAAGTCCCATGGTGTATTGGATCGTGTCCCCAGCCACCTTCTTCACGAAGGCCTTGAGTTGGCCCCGCGCCGCCTCCATCCGAGTGGTCAGGTCCTCGGCAAGAGCCACCCCACTAGGCTCGAAAGCGGCCAAGAGGGCGTCCGCCCTGTTGGACAAGCGTTCCAGTGCCCCCTCGCCTCGGCCAGCAGAGCCTCTGCACCTGCAATGGCAAAACCAAGTCTAGCAATTCCAAATTGGCCAAACACAATGGATGAGGTCTCCGGAACATACCTCGGTGTGCCTCCTGCTCCATCCGGAGCTTGCCCTCGGTCAAGGCCTCACGCTGCTCCACGGCCTCGTACAGGGTGTGCAGGTCCTCGTTGGCCTTGGTGCAGACGTTCAGGTCACGCGCCATCTCCGAGTTTGCCTTTTAAAGCTCTGCAAGCAAGTACATCAGGCCTACACCAACCAAATTCGCAAAGTACTCGGCGCGTTCCTTACCGCGCTTCTCCTTGGCAAACTTCGTCAAAGATTCGGCGCGCTGGCTCTCCAGCTCTCGGTTGCGCGCCTCCAGCTCTGCCACCCGAGCCTCCAGGTACCGCCAACTTGTGGCCGGCTGCTCCGTCACCAAGAGCTGCTCCACAGCCTGCTGGCCAGCGCGTACAAGATACAATAGTTCAAGATCTACACCTAACTCGACTACAGGTAACAAACATTAGGAACCGAATTTACCTACGCAGACTCCATGGGCAGGCGGACGGCGGCCATCAGGTCCTCCCCGGTCACAGTCCCCTCATGGTGGCCTGCGCCCTATGCCCTGCACCGACGACCCTGGCTGGTTCCACCCGGCCTCGATGGCGGGCACGTGCCCCGCCGCGGCGTCCTCCGCTCTAGGCATCACGAGCGGCGGCGGCACCACCACTTTATCTGTCGACCCGGCATCATCCTTGCCGGCCACTTCATCCTCCTGCCCCACCTCGCCTAGGCGAGCGTGGGACCATGGAGGAATCGCCGTCACCAGCAACATCGTCGCCCCGACGGAGCTGGCCTCCTTGGCCAACTCCTCCACCTTCCTCTTGGCGCCGCTGAGCGACGCCCTCCTACAAAGATGAGTAGACAAACTTCAGCAAACACATAAGCTGGGGGGTTAAATTAGTGGCTCAGGCACACTTACCCTCTGCTTCAACGCACGTTGAAGCTCGGCTTCAACGGCACTACCATCCCTAGGGACCGGCCAAAGCGCATGGGGGTCTCCTCCCCCCGCAGGCGAGACAGCCCCAGAGCTGCCTCATTCTCTCCAGCAGGGGCGGCGGCCCTCTCAGCCACCACCGGCCCTCGGTCATCGCTTCCCGACCATGGCGTCATGCCACGGGTTGCCCTCACCGGCGTCACGCCCTGGCCGGCCTTGGAGACCGAGATCTTGCGGACTGCATGCCGCCTCTTCTTCACGGGCCCGCCAGCAGGTGCCGGACCCGACGCCCCGGTGATCTCCACCTCTGACTCGCTCCCCATGGAGGAGTCAGAGGAAAACTCTAGTTCTTCACTCGCCGGCTTCCTGAGCTCGGCAGGCTGCGCAGCATTCTTCCCTAGGTCCCCCTCCAGCAATAGAGCTGGGGACCGGTACTCTAGCACTTTGGCCTGCAAGAATTCCAAGTCATCCACAACCCAATGGGTGTACCAGGAAAATAGAGAGGTGGCAAAACAGAGGAAAACAACTCGAAATAATAGAAGAATGACTTGGAAAGGTCAAAGATACTCACAGTGCTCGTCGACCACTTCAGGCAGTGTGCCTTCGGGCACCCCTTGTCCCGAATCACCCCCTGCATCATGCGGGCGACCCGTTTTCCAGCTTCTTCCAGGGGGACCTTGCGATTTTGCCGCCTTGTCGGGTCAGCACGACACCAGTACTCGTAGCCGGGGTATACCCTGTCCTGGATCGGCTGCACCAGCTACTTGCACTAGGACAGGGCCACCGTGGCCCCTATTACCTTTAGGGCCGACCAATTCGCAATCTTGTCGAGGATGCGGACCACAAGGACCATGTCCTTCTCCGGCGATAGCTCCTCCCAGCATGCCCGGTACTCTAGCGCGTGGCCAGTCCGTGCTGGGAGGCTGGGAGAAGGGTTCGACACAACGAACCACTCCTTGTTCCACCCCATGTTGCTATCGTTCAAGCTGAAGTCCGGGTACATCCTCCCCTAGCGCAGAGAGAAGGCGGCCCTACCCACCATGTTGCGGTGGTCATTGGATGGGTGCCACTTGAGGCAGTACAGAGCCTGCCAATGGTTGAAGTGGGGAGCAATCCCCAAGAACCCCTCGCACAGATGAATGAAAATTGTGATCTGCGCGATTGAGTTCGGCTTGAGATGCGTTACCTCAAGCCCATAGAAGTGGAGGAGCCCGCGGAAGAACGCGCCTGCAGGTAGCGCGAAGCCCTTCTCGAAGGACTGAAAGACCACCATCTCAGTCCGGTCCTCCGTCGGGAACTCCTCGTAGCATCACCTCCACCCAGAGATCTCCTTCTCCGGCAGAAGCCCGCGCTCCACCAGATCTTGGGTGTCCGCCTCCTGCAGGGTGCTCGGCACCCAGGACTTCGTCGGTGGTGGCACCTCGCTGGAGCTCCCCGATGCGGATGAAGCGGGTTCGAGGGAGCTGCTGGCCATGGCTCGCGGCGGTATAGATTGTGGATCTGCACTAGCGATGGTGGCGAAGGAAGCTGAGAAGTAAGAAAGCAGAATGCTCTGGAAAGGACTCGTGCGTGCAGGGCCAAAATGTGGGCGGCCTGGCGATTTCTTATATTTCGGGTACCCAACTGTTCGATCCGCTTTCATAGCGGAATTTGAAATGCCTTCCAAACAGAGGTGCCTGGAATCTTTCTCTGGAAGCAGCAGCGCCAATGGTAAATTCTCCTATAGACTGTTAGCGGGCTCCCCATGTCAGAGTAGTAAGGAAAACGAGATCAGGAAAGGATCAGACATCCATTCAAACCAGTAATGGAATATGCACTGAATATTCTAAAAGGAAGCTGGGTGCCACTACTCAGCATGTCCGCGTGACCCCGCCAGCACCTCAGGGAGCTGGGCGCCCATAATCAACTTGACACATCTCCATGACTCCGCCAGCACCTCAAGGAGCTAGGTGCCAGTACTCGGTGTGTCTCCGCGACTCCGCCAGCAACCCAGCTCGGGTCTGGGCGCCGATAATTGACTCGGCACATCTCCGTGACTCCGCCTGCACCTCAGGGAGATGGGTGCCATTACTCGGCGTGTCCCCGCGACTCTGCTAGCGACCCTGCTTAGGGGCTGGGCACCAATAATCAACTCGGCACGTCTTCGTGACTCCGCCAGCACCTCAGGGAGCTAGGTGCCATTATTCGGCGTGTCTCCGCGATTCCGCCAGTGACCCTGCTCGGGGGCTGGGCGTCGATAATCAACTCAGCACATCTTCGTGACTCCGCCAGCACCTCAGGAAGCTGGGTGCCATTATTCAGCGTGTCTCCGCGACACCGCCAGCGACCCTATTCGGGGGCTGGGTGCCGACAGCTTGTCTGTTGGGTCTCCATGACTCAGTAGAGTGGCCTCTGAGGGTGGCTCGAAGATCAGAACTACACGTCATTTAGCATGAAGGGGGACAATTCAGTTCAATTGACCCTCAAAATGCTTCTCTGAAACCTTCCGAGGCACATCCCATTCAGGTCGGGTGATAGGAAGATCAAAACATGAACACCGAAGAGCTTCGCGAAGACACATCAAAATTTGGCTCAACCCTCCGGCGTTCGGGGGCTTGATGGAGGTAAACCTAGGTACCTCATTGCCAAGTAGGGTTCCTGAGTTGAGGTGCCCACCTTGCTCGGCTACTCTGCTCAGACTACCCGGTGGACAGGCACTCGGCTGGACGACGAAAGGATCCTCAGCGGATCAGGATGAAGGCTTGACAAAGATGCCCGGATATATAGGGATCTGAACCGACCTGCTTCCTTGTAAACAACCCGAGTAGATCTTTTCTCTTACATGTAACCCACGGCTCCTAGGCTATATAAAGGGGTCGTGGGGGGATCCATAAATATACATCTCTCAAAACCCTAATACAGCAACCAACAGGACGTATGGTATTACGCTACACTAGCGGCCCGAACCTATCTAACTCTTGCGTCATCATGTAACCATCGACCTCTTGGCTTCAGAATCCTTCATCTGAAATCTACCGCCGGGCATACCCCTGGTGGACTTGCCAGATAAGCAATCCAACACTACTAGTGCATGCAGTTTTATTCTGGTTTGGGTTATCTCAAATCTCACAACAACTTAGACATGGAAATCAAGCTCATGCTCCCACATAAACCACATTTTCAGTGATAATAATTTCCATGAGCTAACAATTTCAAGTACTAGGAGAGTAAAAGGTTGTATACAAGGCACTTGCACAACATGAAAAGAGCAACTATTCATCATTTCCAAAATAACAGCTTACACGAATTTCCACACATATGAGTTGGGAGTTTTATTCAAAGCATGAAACCCATTTTTTATATTTTAATTTATTTTTATTTTTATTTTTGAATTGTTGAATGGCTCAAACTAACTAATGCTTTTTTTCTCTCTAGGACACATGGTCCTGGCATGAAAGGACGGGTCGGATGAGTTATCTGGAAACATTGGCACCTCTCCCAAGCTTGAATGAGGCTCAGTAGGTTTGCCATCTTGGCCACTTGATGACATGTTGGGTGTCGGTGTTTTACCGGGAAGTCTACCTAGGGATACCACGAGGTAGAGGATTGATCATAGGGAATCACCAAGGTCAAGAATATGATGGTGCAAGCAACACGAGATTTATACAGGTTCGGGCCGCGAGATGCGTAATACCCTACGTTCTATTGGGTAGTTTTGTATTGCCTGAGGGTTGTATTAGGTATGTGTATACTTTGGAGGGGTTCCTGTCCACCCTTATATAGCCTGGAGGATAGGGTTACATGAAACCCTAGATCGGTATGAGCCTAGGAGTCCTTCCCGAGTACTACTCGAGTAGTTTCCTTTTGTACCGACTAGTTCTAAATCTACACGAGTAGTCACATGATGTTTGTGTGTGGGACATGCCCCATCCCATATCTCATATAGATCTGTGCCACATCAGATATCCCGTGGCCCTAGGTCTGACAAGCTTTCGATCTCTTCGTAGCCGAGTGGTGTAGTCTCCCGAGTACTTCTAAAGCTGTCTTTGAGATCCCTAAACTTCACCTAGATTTTGCCTTCCGAGTACTTCCTTAACTGCACCAAGGCTGCATGGTGCTCTTCGCTCAAGTAGTCTTGAAATCTTTAGAAATAGTCTTCATATATTTGGTGCGATGAATAATCGCACTCCATATGGAGTAGCCCCGGAGCCTTAGGCTGAATCTAAGAATTCAGGCTGAGGGTCCATCTTGAATCTTTAATTCAATGCTTTGTCTTTGAAATAAATTTGAAAAACAAATCTTTAATGACACGTATCTTGTAGCCCCTGAGCCTTGAATCCGAATCCCAAGATTTGGAAAAAGGGGTCCAAAATGTCGTGGCATACATAGAGTAGAATATGATTATAATTTGGTCAGAAATTCGAAAGCCCCTTCTTCCAGGAAAGATTCCTGGAAAAATGACTTAACAAATAACTTACCAAAAAAACCTTTCCAAATTTTCCATTCTAAAATAAATCCTATAGAGTAAAAACTGCTTCGGCTTCCACGATTTTATCAAATTGACACCCCACTATGTATTTAACCCGATGGTGACCTAGGGTTAGATTCACTTTAACTTTCACTGCATATTCTGCCTCCTTTCAGATTCTTTGTTCTCACTCCATTCCCAAGCGCGCCTCTGCTGCCCCTACTTCATCCTAGCCCCCGAGCATATGCGCTCCAAGCTACTCGTTACATTCAGGATGAACAAGGGGGAAGGAGCAAGATCAATTGGTGGAAGGATCCTCATGGAATAGAAGTAAGTGCTCCAAGGCTAACCTACTCCAATTGGTTGGAAAGGGTCTTCTTCAGCCGAAGGAGTCGATCCAATGGCACAGTGCTGAGGGGGAGATTTGTCTATCTGTGGGGGTCACCGAAATTGTTTTGTTTTCTTCCTTTGTTGAATGCGGCTCGGCTTTGCCAACCTGTGATTTCCTTCGAGGTCTTCTTCATTACTATGGGATCCAACTCCATCATCTGGACCCACAATCTATTCTGCATATCGCAATCTTTGTCCATCTCTGCGAAGCCTTTCTTGGCATCGAGCCACATTTCAAGTTGTTCCATCATCTTTTTACCTTGGTTCCTCAGCCCTCGCATGAAGAGATTGAAACTGTAGGAGGTGCTAGTCTGTGGCTGAGGTCTGGTATGGACAACAAGTACCTTGAATGTCCTGCCATGAGTGGTAATGCTAGTTGGAAGGAGAACTGGTTTTATATTGGAAATGGATCCCCTGCTCTTCCCGGATGGAAAGATGAGTGTCCCATCTATGTACTTGAGTGGTTGTGTCTGAGTACATTTGGAAGCGAAGATCAAGTGAAGGAGCTGATGGAACTCATCTACAGTATGTGGGAGATGGGAGTAATAGTCTCTTCTATTGTTTTTTATTGGATCCAACATAGAATTCTGCCTCTTCAAAGGCGAGATCATTTTGGATTTCAATATGAAGGAACTGAATATAGTTCCCTGTTCTCTACAGAACCAATGGATCGAACCGAGGGACTGAGGAGGGTCCAGAGTATCTTTCTAGATATTCTCAGTGTGCCATATGTGCCCACTATTTTCCGGGCCAGCAATCCTCCATCCCAGGTAAAGTCTTTTTGGACTTGTTTCACATCTGAGTACTTTGTTATGTATGTATTGAAGGCTTAATGTACTAACACTGATATCGTCCCTTATATAGGACAATGTGAGGATTTTCAAAAGTGATCCACCTATCCCGCATGCTGCTCAGCTGGCATACACCAAGTCTCTGCACACGCGGATACCATTTAGCCTGGAGGAAGATGATCCAGTAGTGGAGCAGGAGGAGGAGCCTGAGTTGTCATTTGAGGATGATTTGACTTTAGCAGCTCAGTTCCATACCAAGTTCCGAAGCTATTGATGCAAAAATCCGCTGATCGGATCTATGCACTCCATGTACGCTAGGGCAGGGGAGATCTGTTTTGCTCCGATGTACCGAACCCAAGTCAGCGCGCGTGCGGTGCACTTGGTGTGCCAGTCAATTTGACCTGCAATTGACAAGGAGGATAAATGTTAAATTCTGGGGGCTATCGGCTAGCCAGCCAATATCGATGACGTCAGCAATCGGCTATTGGACAGCCGATATGAGAGGACAAGCTGGTTTAAGGCAACACAGCTTGAGAACAACACCTAGATCCAGATCCAATCAGCTATGATGGAGGAACCATGAAGGGAGCCGATAGCGAGCAGATGTAAGCTGGATAAATTGTGGTAAAAGCTTAAAACAAACTAGATTAAACGGATTAACCTAACAAGATCTAAACAATTACCGATAACTTGTGATAAAAGCAAGAGCAAGCTAGACTAAGCGAAATAATCTAACCAGCAAAAAACTTTTATCGATAAACTAGTGAATAAATTAGATAAAGGTAAGAGCGATGTGCCACAAACCTATAATCTGACGTATTCGATAACTTGAGCGCTATAGGCAGAGGAAGAAGCGATGCGCCGTCAACCTAGGCCTATCTATGCAACTTGACATGGAACTTACTAGCAAACGATGAACGTGCCTGCTAAGAAAACTCGTAAATGGAAAAAGCTACTTCATCTAGGGTTTTGGCGAAATCCCCGACATGAAATGTAGATGCGATAAAGGTAAAGGTTTTTGTTTGGATGTGGTTGATAAAAGTTTACAAATGCCGGAGGTCTGCTATTTATAGCCTAAACCTAGACCTCATTGCCGATATGTCGAGATTTGACTCGAATTACAAGGAACAAAGTTTCTAAAACAAAGGACTCCGAAATCTACGGGATAACTTGCTGACGCAATCCCATTAGCTCCTTATTAGCAACATCGGTCACGACGTCTTTCTGGCCCATAGGCCCAATATACTTCTTTCCTCCCTTCATTGGTCCATTCCCCATCTGCTGCCTATCATCAGAGTGACACGTGCCAAAAAAAACTGTCAACACATGCCCCCCAATTTTGGAGTGAAATATAATTTTACTCCCGAAATTCTATCAGCCCAATCGGTCTTCTTCTCTTCACTGCATGGACTCTGACAGTACTCCACACAGTCGACTCCTCGCGTCCCGTGCAAGCAGCGAGTAAAAACTCTTCTTTGCCCTTGGCTCTCTTTTCCCTTCACCACTCATCTGCACCACGGCGATCCAAATTCCGTCTTTTCACCCTTGATTTATTTTTCCATTAAACCTAAGGCCAAGATGCTTCATTTTTCTCCAGCTGATTCACCTTCCTTCTAGCCTCCATAAATAACCAACCATTAGCACAACAAAAGCATCAAGCTCCATCGGCTGCTGCTTTCCTCCTTCCAAGAAAACCCCAGCTTGCACCGCTGCTAGTAATGGCTAGAAACAAGCGCGCAGGGGAGGGCTGCTCCAATCAGCCGCCGGCCCTTCGTCGCCTCACGGGTAACAAATCTGACGCTCTTCCTTCTAACTTGCTTTAGCCTAATTAGATCTAATCGGTTCCAACTTCTACATGGATGACGAGGCTTCGAGCATGCCGAGCCGCTCTCCTTCTCTAGCGCCGTCAACCTCCTCCAATGGTCATGACGAGGAGACTCAGGAACTCATCCGGAAGCTCCTCCATGAGAAGGACGAGGCCTGTGAGAACTACACCGCAGAGACCAAAGAGACCGGGTGCCTCAAAATCTGCCTGGATGTAATCCAGGCAGCACAATCGGCCACCGAGGGTGAGACGTCAGCCGTCCACGCTCAACTCGCAGCTGCCGATGCTGGGGTGGCGGGTAGGTTTCCTCTGCTCAAGAAAAAACCCTTTCCTGATGTAGTATTAATCTCTAATCAATTCCCTTTTGTCTTCTTTGTTTCAGCCCTGGAATCGCAAGTCAAGACCCTCCTCGATGCAGCAGCCACCGCCACAGATGTGGTGAACGCCCGGGGCAAAACCGTCGCCGCCCAGCTGTAGGACATCCCCATCCGCGTCATGGAGATCGCCAGTCATAGAGTTCATCGAGGAGCCGCCGTCGCTCTGGCGGTGGTGCAGACCCTTTCCGGGAATGACCTCCGGACTCTGCATCCCGTCTTCCCTTAGGGCGAGGCGCGGGAGGTCTTCGAGGAGCTCGTCGACGACGTCGACGGAGTTGCCACCATCATCGGCGAGGAGGTTAATGTTGACAATGTAGTCAACAATGTCTTTGCCGATGAGTAGGTTATAGTAGAAGTAATAAGAAAATAATCGATGTAATAGCCTGATCCTCTAATCGGCCTTTTGTAATATATCATTAATGAAGAAATCGGCTTCTTTCATTTATTTGTGCCTGATGTTCTGATAGATGTGAATGTCTCCTTATTGATGACTTTCCACGCTGCTCAGCAACACACTTTTATCTTTGCTTGACCAACTCAGATCTTAAATAGTCAAATCTTGTTCGTCCTCTGATCAACAGAGCATTACGCTGTCAAAGTCCCTAACATCCTTTTAGAATTCCAGAAACCCAAACCAAGCAATCAAACTAATAATACTCAAAGCAACTCTCGATCAAAATTAAACAATCATTGCTTTGAGATTTCAACCTCTGAACTAGGCTACCCTCTAATCATCTCCTTCACTGATAAAAACTACTTCTTGAATCTCCATTGACTCAGAGTACATTCAGCCGATTGAAAGGAGATCATTGATCAAGACCAAAAAGAATCTCCATATCGAACCTATCTTCCGCTACAACAATCAATCGGCCGGAACAAATAAAGAACTGAACCTCAAATAGTTCTCAAAGAAGAAACAAAACTCCGAGAATCCCCCAATTCTTGAATTGTGATATTGGTTCAATGATCCATAATGAAAGACATTCAATCCTTGGCCTCATTGTCAAACCATTCGATCACAGAAGCTTGCCATCAAAACCAGGAAGAATCCCCAGGAAGAAAAGCTTAATTTATCGAAAGCAATTGGCCAAAAGACATATAACCAAACTTGATAATAGCATTGGGAACAGCTAAATATATGCATAATGATTTTTTCCAATGCTAGCGAACAGGTAGTAGAGAATCATGAGACATCAGTTAATCCCTTCATCTTCATAAGATAACCCAGCCGATTTTTTTGATTGGCTAACAGAAATCAACAAGAGATCATCAAACTCAAATGACCTTGCTTAAACGAAATCTTATTGTGGATATTTTTTTGCACTAAGGGCGACGCATGCATATCGTATCGGCCATGGAGTAACCGATACTCGCAACGATCAATTGTTAGAATAGACGTGCACCTTTGCAATCCTTTTCTTTTACATTTTCTATGCTAAAGGCTATGACAGCCCCCGTTTTAGTTATAAACCTAAGTCGGGAAATTGGTGTAAATCACAAACCACACATCGAACGAAGGCGAAACTTCCCAAACATGTCACCAAAAGCATGGCAATTCTAAGTCCTAACAAAGTCAGGGGGAGAAGATGAAATTTTACCCATGAAATGACGAGTTAAACCGGCTCCTAAAATTCAATTTCTTTAAAACCCGAAATTCGGTTTAAATGGGTATAAAGTTGACTCTCACCACTTAGCTCAAATGAACTTTTGCCCAAAACAAAAGTCGTAGAGTTTTGCAAGACAAACAACATTCATGTAGAGAGTTTTTCAAGTTACTACACAAAAATTTGAGAAACATTCTAAAAACGGCTAGTTTAGGGTAATATCATTTGAGCTTGAATTTGAAAGTCTAACTTTCTAACCGAGCCTCAAATGGGAAAGTGCCTGAAACCAAAGTGGTAGATCGTGACACAAGGAACAACTTTCGTATTTAAAATTTTTCGAGTTTCCATTGAAAATTTGGATCAAAAGCTAAGTCAAACCGGGGGGCAAATCTGTAATTTCTCTCCCCTCTCTTCTCTCTTCCTCCTCCCTTGCTTCCCGCGCACGCAGCGCCGGGCCACCGGCCACTTGGCCGACAAGCTCTGCTCGCCCTGCGCCCCACCCTAGGCCGCCTACACGCCACCCTATGGCCACGTGAGGCCTCCACCCGCCTCTCCGACCGGTCGCCATCGCCCGGGCTCCGCCACTCTGTCCTCACCACGCGGCCGTCGAAGCCTGCGGGCGACGAGGCCCGATGAGGGCTCTGCACGCGCGTGCCTGACAAAGCCGCTGCCCCCGCACCTCGCCCAACCTGCAGCCGCATGAAGCTCCCCCCCCCACGAATCCTCGGCGCCTAGTCCTCGCATGTGCGTCACCGCACGCCATGCCAGCGACACAGTCTGCCGCGCCGCTCTGCCCCTCTCGGTCCCGTCGCCCACGCCATGTGGACGCCAGTCGCCTGCGCCCAGTGGCCTCGCCGCGGCTCTGGTCGGCCACCGAGTCGCCGCCGCATTACTCCTCCCCCTGCGTGGCCCCGGCTCCCTCATTTCCCCACTTCACTCGCCCACTCTCACTTCCTCGCCCTCCACTCCCCTGCTCCTAGCCCAGAGCGCCGCCGAGCTCGCCTGCCTAAAGCTCGCTGCCGTGCTATTTCAACCGCCGCAGCCCCTGCTCCCGTGGAGCACCCATCTCCGCCCTTCCTCCACTCAAACTGAGTCTGCAGCAAGCTCCACCATAGCCCACTCATGCTTCACAACCGGAGGATTGACCCCGAGCTTGACGGAGTAGCCTCACCGCCGCTCGCCGTGTAAAATCCGAGGGCATCCCCGTAAACATAAACTTAGGTTTTGGTTTTTAAAATCAGCGAACTTCTAAAATTCGTATAAAATCGTAGAAAAATCAGAAAAATACAAATTCAACTGTTCTGGACTCATTAGGATATATCTACGACTTTTGTTACATAAAGATTTTCATTTGACACTTGGAATTTGGTCTAGGTTAAATGCAAGTTAAATAGGTGTTTAATGAGATCTCTAGTTTTGTTCCTTGGCCGACCTCCATCTTTTTGCAGTAGGTTACACATCTAAATATAAGCCCTCTGTAAAATTTTGAGGCCCATTACCGCTCCCTAGCTGTAGGTTTTATTTTGCTCATGTGAAAATGCCTAGTATATTAGATCCTGTTATATCTTAGTATATACTGCATGTATGAACTTGGAATTTTTACTGCATGCTTAGTTTGGTTCATGTAAGCCCCAGAAAAAGTTTGGTAATTTTTGGATATGCTATACTGGTCCAACTCTTTTTAGGCTTGGACAATCACACAAATTCAAGATAAATAGTTATAACACTTGGAGAAATGTAAGTTAATTTCTGAGAGCTAACTTTAGCCATATGAACATGCTGGAAAATTTTGAGCTGCTGAAAACCTCCAGAGCTCTCTGAAGAAATTAGTTTAGCTTTATGCTTGAATAACTTGTGCAATTTCTCATGCCCGGTAAGGCTGAAATTTTTACAGTAGCCTAAGCTCACCATTTCACACCTTCAGTAAAATTTACAAGGCCAGTAATTAAGTTAAACTCACTGTATAATTTTTAGTTGGATAATAGGCTGCAGTTGTATTTTATTTTTCATAATTAATGTGCTGCACCTTTTGGGTTGAAATTTTTTTTACAGTAAATCCATGTTTAAGTAAGGCATCTTGTGCTAAATTTTCATGACCAAAAAAGATGCAGAAGTTCAGTTTCACATTTAACCAAGTTAATGCAATAGAAAGCCAATAACAACCTCTATGAATAATTAAAGAGTTTTAAGAAAACCAACCCAGCTCACTTTGTGAGTTAAATAAAATTTAAGTATACCCTATAAATGATTGCCCAGTAAGAAAAGAAAGGAATGAACTCCACTACTCTCCACACATGAGTGCCATGCAAATATAAAGGTTGAACACTAAATATCGAAATAACGCAAGCATCTGCATTCATGTAGACTCCACGACTCTTGCAGACGGTAACTACGAGCTAGTGCCGGCCAGCGAAGAGGAAAACCGCGACGCTCAGGTTGCTTGGACCAAGGCTACCGAAGACTCGGGCCAACGTCCGGAAGTTTCCACCCCCGAGCCCGAGCAAGAAGGCAAGCCCCGGAGCATGACCTAGTATTTCTAACTCTATGCAATTGTTTTATGATATTTACTTGTGCATTAAGTTCATAGGAGTTGTTTGAGAACCCTAGTCGCATGATCCTAGGTACCCATGTTTGCTACACTAGATGTTAAGTTACGCTAGATGGCTAAGCTAAATTCTCGGTAGAAGTCGAGTGATTTCCTGTCACTCGCGAGCAATATAGGAGTTGCTTGTTTACTACACGCTGCAATCATAAGGTCTACGGACGGGGCGATTGCAATTGTAGATACCCCGTCTTTTTAGCGAAAAATGGTTAAGGCCACAGTGTGTGGTACCGGTGGTTAAGTGTTTGAACGTACTAGCTACATGCCGAGAATATGGTAATCGGTAAGCTTAAGTACATGATCGGCCCGGCAAGTGGACAGGTCTACCACTCTCTTTGAACTGGGTTCTCATCTTGCAAATGCGGGTGCAAGTTCGCTCACGACCCGGCTGGGCCGTGGCGTGGGGTGCTTGTAGTTGAGGGGAGTGGCCCTGATTCCACGCCCCTGAAAGAAAGGGGAAATGTTGCTTGGGTGACTCTTCGGGGAAACCCTTGCGTGTGAGCGGTTTGCCTTGCAAGGTTAACAAACTTGATTCGAATCGTTCGCTTCTCGCGGTTAATGAGACTGCTTAATACCACTGCTACATAGAGTAAGAAGTGGAAGATGATGATGATTAATCCTGTTGGATGATGAAAGATAATTGTTTGTTCCACCATGGATGCTTAGCTAGGTGCTCATCTACAATGGTTAAGCTTACTCGAAATTGAAAGCTAAAAGCTGAAATTAAGGATCAACACTTAGCTGTTTTTTTGGCAAAGCAAACCCCTCAGCCAAAAGCCTTGCATGTCTAGTTAAGTGGGCTATGTATACCCATTAGTCGGGTAAGTCTTGCTGAGTATTAGTATACTCAGCCTTACTTGTGGATAAATTTTGGTTTCAGGTGATACCTTTGAAGACCAGGTAGCTAGCCGCTACAAAGGTGGTACATAGTATCGGCTATAACTCGCATCCTAGTAAATGTTTTGGATGACTCTTCTGAGTTGATTTCTTGGATTGCCTCCAATTTGAAATCAGCCATCTTCAGGATTCCACCTTCCCAAGCTTCACCCGATATGCACTTCAATCCTAGACTATGCCAAACCTCAGGATCGGCTCGCAATGCTGAAAGATGAATCAGCGTGTACAACTTCCATGGAATCTCTGATCCACTGAATTATGCACTGATGCATAGTAGATGTTATGCAACAGTTGGCGTGAATCCAATCTCTTCCCAAGAGTGTACTGTATGAGCCATTACCGTTGATGACAAAGAATGTAGTAGGCAATGTCTTAATCGTCATGTCAACATAGATTGCCCCCCGAGCTGGCGAGACTGCACCCTCAAAATCCTTAAGCATCATATCGGTCTGGATCAAATCATCTTCACCCAGCCCAAGCTTTCAGTAGGTTGCATGTGGCATTATATTGACAGCAGCTCCTCCATCAACTAGCATCTTGGTCATCGGCTTGCCATTAACATATCCCTCGAGGAACAGAGGCTTAAGGTGCTTGCGTCCCTTGTCCTCCGACTTGTCAAATGTTGCGTGCATAAGATCCAGGGACAATTATGCCATGGCCTTCTCTGTTTCATCATTAATTAGGGCTTTGAACTCCACGGGCAGGATGAAAACCATATTAACCGATGCGGCTTCTACCTCATCGGATTTATCCTTAGTGCGCCACACTTGTGATCTTGGGCACCTTTCTACACGAGCACGCTATTCTTGTTGCTGGTCCCGGTGACGCAATCTCTACTCTCTTCTCTTCTGAGATCGAGTCAACCCTCTGGGACACAACTAAGAAGGATCCTCAGTGTCAAACCGGTACTCATTATCATGAACCAACGGCTGCTCATTAGGGATGTGTGCTCATGAGGATCAATCTTCTTTGCTAACCGATCATGGACAGGAGTATGCCTTCTCTCTGGTCCGTCCCTATAAATCGGCTGTTGGCCTCGACCATCGTAACACTGCCTCTTATATGGAGAATGCCGCCCATGCGAGGGCAGTCATCAACCGATGGCAAGCGCAGACCTTCATTCCAGCAATGCATGAAAAATTGGCACCGCCAGTGGTTCTCTTCTTGCTAGGCTCGCTCCTCTTGCCGGCATTCTTCCTTTTCTTGCCGACACTGGTACTTGTTTATTAGCATCTGTGATGTCACGCACCGGCGAGGCCTCCTGGAACCTTCTCCTTTATCGCATCGGCTATGGCCCCCGAGTTAGTCAGCCGATACCTTTTCTTTGGGGTCAACAGCTCCTGAATGCTTGGCTCATTCAGAAGTCAGCATCTTGGTCCCCACTTTGGCATTCTGATCCTTCAAATCTACCATGTTGGCAGGGAAGGGATGCCCATCGATCTTCATCAGCTTTTCAGGCACATCGAACTTGATCCTTCCTTGTTCAACAGCCGATTAGATCTCCTTGCAGAATATTCTGCATTCACATGTACTATGGGAAACAGTGTTATGCCACATACAATACTTACACTTCTTCAATTCAGCGGCCGATGGGATCATGTGATTTGCGGATAACTTGATCAGTCCCTCCTGCAGCAACAGATCGATGATCCCGTCGGCCTTTGTAACGTCGAACCCATACTTCTCCTTCTCTTTCTTAGCGAATGGCATGAAATCGGCTCCTTCTTCTTGGTCCATTTGGCCAAGCTGATCTCTGCTTTGTTCTCAGAGTCAGAAGAGTCTCTAGCAAAGTTTACATTTTTCTGGAATGTGGTCCTTCTGGGAATTGGAGTTCAAACATCAACACACGCTAACCTCTGGGCTAGATGACTTAGGCTCTCAAACTCGTGAGGAGAGAACCTTTCCCTTATGTGAGGCAACAATCCTTGAAAAGCCAATTCTGCTAACTAGCTATTGATGAGAAACAGGCTGAAGCACTTGCTCCTGATGTGCCTGAATCTCTAGACATGATCGTTCCTTTGCTTGATTGTCATCAGGTCTGTGAGCTTCATCTCTTGTACTCCTACAAATAAGTACTTGTGGAATTGCATTTCCAGATCGGCCCAAGTGATGATGGAATTCACTGGTTAAGCAAAGGCCAATCCAGATAGAGAGAGTGGGAATAGACGAATCTTCAAAGCGTCGATTCTAGAAGCTTCTCCACATTGGATTAGGAATTGGCTAATGTGTTCGACAGTAGACATACTATCATGTCCAGAGAATTTGGTAAAATGCAGCACTCTATAGCGATATGGCAAAGCAATCTGGTCATAAGCCTCAGGGTAAGGCTAACGATATATGAATGCCGGCTCTTTGGGCTTCAAGCCGAATTGATTTCTCATCACATCGGCTATCTGTGCTGACCAGTCCACGCCTTGGGGTACTTGTTGTTGCACGGGTGGTTGCTGCACCCGAGTCTGCACTGGTTGTATTGGTGCTTGGACTGGTGGTGTCGGTGGTTGTACTGGCGCATGCTGCTGTTGCTCGACGTCGGGTTGTTTTTGTACCGTGACCCTAGGCTGCATGTTCATCATCTGCGCCATGAGGTTCATCATCGACATGTAAGCCGATGGATCTGGTTGCGGGTAATGGGTCATTGGCTGTGCAGCCGATGGTGAAGCTTGAGGTCCACCTTCTTGCTGCTGAGGAGATTGCTACTGCTGTATTGTCAATGGCAGCATCCTCTGTGGTGTAGCTGGAGCACCTTGGACGAACCCTGTCTGGCCAGCAGTGTTCTATCCTACGGCAACACACCTGCCATCATCTCGGGAGGCATCTCAAGAGAAGAAGTTGGTAACTAGCCAGATGGTGTGCCAAAGAGATTCTTCGGCATTGATGATGAGGACATTACTACATCGGATACATACACATTGAAGTCTGAATTGTCTTCAAATTGAACTTCATTTCCTTCTTGGATTTCAGAAATAGTATGCACTAAATACGACACCACGGACACATAAATAGTCCATTTTGGGAGTTCTTTATATGGTTGGAAAGATAATTTCATAATCTTTCCAGTGCCACCGAATTCAGGTCCATATCTATTCGGAGTCATCGGCAATTTATGAAACAAGGTGACATCCAGAATCTGCTAGGGTGCTGCACCACCACTTTTGGGCTGAGGGCCCATGTATCGTGTTGGAGTCCAATAGGGGCGTGTCTAGAAGGGTATCCACACCCCAAACTCTACATATTCAGCAGCCGCCACCACATTTGGGTTTTGGGTTTTGTTTGAGTTTAGTTTTCCACATGAAACTGAATTGTTCATTGTAACTGTGTCGATTAGTCCTTTTACAGTGATCTAGGGCCCCCTGTTCTAGATTCTTCTCAACTGTGGTGATTAATCCTTTCATGCTAAGATCTTGAATATCTTGTTCAGATTTGCTTCATCTATATTTGCAATTTCAGATTGCATTTACCAATTTCTTGCTTGTGTTCTTCGATTCGCTTGCAGGAAGATCAATCGGGCGTGCTTGGTTGATCAATTGTTGGAGCAACGGTGTAACGGTTGCAGGACTTTAAATCGTGTCTGATTAGAAGCCCGGATCGCCAACATTGAGACACCACCAAATCGAATCTATCATACTTATTGGACAATCGGGCCAGTACTACATCAAGTGGTATCAGGATTCAGGTTAACCGTGAGGTATATTATCGTGTGCCCGTTAGATTTATCTTGTTTTCATTACCTATAGTCCAAAAAGCTCTAAAAAACATTTCCATTGTCCTATAACCCCTTTGTGCCCCACAATTTTTTAGTTCAGTTTGCTTTGCTGAATTTTAGTCCCTCGTTGTGTCATCGTGTTCGTCGGGTCTAGGTCTTGTTTGTGATCTGTTTGGGTTTGTGCTTATCATCGTGCACTGCAACTTATTTTTCATCTCTACATAGATCTATTGCTGCTCAAGCCTTGTACAAATAGCAACAACATGTTTCACAAGCCGCCATCAATTGTATTCCTTGCTGCTTTGGTAAGAACACTTGTAAGAGCGTGCTAAGACGCTTGAGAGTGTGTGACTTTCCACCTTTTCCAGCACCTATTAGTTGATAGGGATAATACTCTTGTGTTATATTTTCTTGTCTTCTAACCATGACAAGTAAAGGCACTTCTGGTGAGTCACCTAAAGATTTCAATGAGTGTGTGTCCAAGGGCGAGCTCAAGAAGCTTGTCGATGACCAGTAAACTTACATGGAAGAGAAGTTCAAAGAGTTGATGCAGAATATTACCAATCTGGGCACCCGGATTGAACATGTTGAGCAGCAACATCATCGTGATGAAGACGATGAGGATGAGGATGCGGATGCTGACGCTAAAGCCCGACGTGCTGATCGCGAAGCAACTAATAGAGATCGGCTTTGATGCAACCGTCAAGGTATGGGCGGTAATGATACTCATGGTAACAATTATCCTTTTGCTGGAGCTAAGTTTACCATGATTCTGTTTACGTGAAAATCCCACCAGATGGATCTACTTTGCTCTATCGTACCGAACCCGATCGGCGCGCGTATGGTGTGCTCGGCGTGCCAGTCAATTTTACCTGCAATTGACAAGGAGGATAAATGTTAAATTCTGGGGGCTATCGGCTAGCCAGCCGATATTGATGATGTTAGGGAATCGGCTATCGCTCAGCTAATTCTGAAGGAGGCATGCCACGCCTAGGGCGATGTAACCTGCAGACAACACCTAGATCCAGATCAGATCGGCTATGGTTGGGATGACACAAAACAAGCCGATAGTGAGCAGATCTAGGCTGGATAAATTGTGACAAGAACTTAAAACAAACTAGATTAAATGAGTCAACCTAGCAAGATCTAAACAAATGTCGATAACTTGTAGTAAAAGAAGCAACCAACTAGACTAACAGATCAATTAATCTAATGGATTGATGAATTCTACCGATAACTTTGGTGAGCAAACTAAACCCCGCTGGACGGATCTAGAGAGCTCGATAACTGGTGAATAGTCAGACCCCGTGGGACAGATCTAACGTGCTCGATAACTGGTGAACAGCTAAACCCCACCGGACGGATCTAGCATGCTCGATAACTTTTAGTGCCATAGAAAGAGGAAGAAGCAATGCACCGTCAACCTAGACCTGTCTACACAACTCTACTCGGAACTTATCAACAAGCTATGGAACATACCTGCTGTTGACGCTCCTTAGCGCCCCAATTTATGTACCACAAGCGCACGGATCGTGGTAGCTTTTCCCTTAGAGTACTCCCCCAAGGTTTATCAATCCGTGGATCGACAAAGAACTACCTAAGGTTTTCCATCTAATCTAACGGATCTATCCTAACATGAAGCATGAATTGCACATATAGAGTAAACCTTTGATAGATATGAGTGTTGTGTAAATGTTGATCGCATCCATGAACATCGGTAAGGATAAAGCATGACTGAAGGTATGACTAAGCCTATCACACGCATTCTAGTTGTAGTTCTAGCTAAACGAGTAAGCACAACATGCATCTCATCCAAAGCCTCTTTAAATCAATACCTCTAGCCACCACGGCTACAAGAACACCCTAAGTGACCTATCTTAAGAATAGATCTAAGAACAAGTGCACCAAAGAAAGAACGAAATCAACAAAAGAGGTACTCCCAAGCGTCAACCCAGGAGATACTTGATCGCTAAATAGATCGGATGACATAAAGACATTATTCGCATAATAGATTCGTTTGTATCGTCACCACCGAGTACATACCATCGACGACTCCAACTAGCACATGAACTCCACCATGACACAACCACGCAAGGAGGCCATGGCGGCTAGGGGCAGCCTAAGCCATCTCCTAGACAACTTCGAAGACTTGTGGCAGCTGTCGTCTCCCGCCAGTCTGGGCCCTAGGCTTTCGTCGGGTTCTGGGTGGATGGATGCCCCGAGTTGAATAAGGTGCGAGCTATCTATGAGCCGAGGAAGCCACCGGTCGAAGGGGAGGTCGAACCGCCTTGGAAACAGGCTAGGCCGGCCGGCTCATGGGCCTAGGCCGGCCGGCCTACCCTCTTTTGGGCCCGCCTCGGTCTCATCTTTCGCGTGTAGACTCCTCGCATCTTCTAGAGTTTATGTCCTTCACGATTGCACCCCTTTGGACGTTGTTATCTTGGAGATATCTTCGAGGAAAGGATAGGATAGGGAATCCTTCCTTAAATCTTCATTTCCTTTGCTTAATCCCGAAGTATCTTGATCTCATCTTCGTGGGCTTGGTCCTTTGGGCTCTCTTGGAGGATGGATGTGCATGAATGGGCTTCGAATCAACATGGGCTTTGGTCCTTCCTTTGGGCTTTGGCCTTCGTCTTTCTCCGTGTTAGCGCTCGATCACGGGCCTCGTCATTTCATGCTCCAAAATAGGCCAAAAACCTGAAAAATGAAGTTCCTCCAAAATATATGTGCAAATGTGAAAATGACCAATAATTAGGCCGGGGTTAGGACGGTTAGTGATTTTGATATTAAATTCATGCTATTATCAAGGATAAACAAGGGATAAAATGGGTACTTAAGGAGTGCCAACACCTGCTGAGAAGAACTCATAAAGAGAAAAATCTATTGCAACTAGGGGTTTGGCAAAGCCGCCGACATGAAAGTAGATGTGCTGAAAACATAGAGTTTTGTTTGGATGTGGTTGATCAATGTCTACAAATGACGGAGGTCTGCTATTTATAGCTTGAACCTAGACCCCGTTGCCGATACGGCAAGATTACACCTTGCGAATGAAGAAACAAACTTGCCTAACTAAATGGTATACAGAATCTAAAAGATAACCTTGCCAACAAAATCTTGTTGGCCCCTTCCATAGCTCCATCGGTTGCGACGCCCTTCCTAGACCAAAGGCCCAATGTCTTCCATTCCTCTTCCTGATCCAGTGCTGGACCATTTCCATTGGCCACTTGGTCAACAGATTGACACATGCCAAAAAACGGTGTCAACACATGCCCCCCCAGTTTTGGAGTGAAATATAAATTTTGCTCCAAAATTAATTGTTGACGTTTCGTAGCATCACGAATAGAATCTGCAAGTGCAAGGATATCGTCGTAGTCTTTCACCCAAAAGTATTCCAGGGTATCGTATCCATAGAGGAACGTCAGTATATTATCTCAGGCTCTAACTCGTCCAAGGACACCACACTACTAAAGAGGTAAGAGGTTGAGAGGATTTCGTAAGACTCAGAACCTAAGATAAGACAAGATCTAGAATCATCGTTTACTTCGGGCTATCGGGTTCCCCTAGCTAAAAGCTAGATGCTCCGATAACTGCGCACTATTTTGTGTAACCGAATGTGGAGGATTACTGGGCACGGACAGGGCTGTCACCACCTGCCGACTACCCTACAAGCCATGGGAATACTAAACAACCAAGCAATAAAAGCTAGCCTAGACACCACGTCTACGCTATCTCGTACTAACTCTAAAGGCATACAGGAGTATCCATCTCTATCCGGAGTCTTACTCTACAGTCATCCACTACCCTTAAGTGGACGCTCGATCCCGTAAATGATAGAAACTAGTACTTGAACTTAAACTCTATTTCTAAGGAACATAAGGAAATCATGAATACTTACTATGATTGATAAGTATCCATCGAGGTACAAGCGAAGAAGAGTGCTGACAGACCCGACTCTCCCTCACTCTCATAGAGGTACAAATTTGAGAAGAGCACCGTAGACTGGCGCCCCTCTTGAGTACCTCTACCCCTAACCTTTGCAAGGCAACTCTCAACTCTAAAAGTGAGTGAAGAGTGAAGTGTGAGATGTGTGGGATGCAGTGTGTGATGTCTTCATTTAGAGCCCCCCTCTACTATTTATAGTGGGGTGCCATGGGTTCTTCTGCCATGATTTGAGCCCAGAGCCTCCTAGAACTGACCTTGGCATCAAATGAGGACGTGACACGTGCAAGATGATGGTCAGAGGTGCCGACCTATGCTCGGCCGACCTGGTTGGTTGGCCGATCAAAAAAGGCGGCCAACCGACTCCAATTTTGGTCTGGACATTGCTAGGTGGGCCCCCATGTTATTTATGGGTGGCTTGGCTTGTCTTAAGGCGATTTGCTAGCTCTGGTGGGCCCAGGGATTCTCGTGAACGCGCCTGATTCATCGAGAAGGTGTTGCCTCGGATTGATGACGTGTCAAGCTCATGGGTTGTGTCTCCTTCTCATGTGTGGCTACCAAGTGGGCCCTTTTGGCCCTTGGGCTTGCTTGTGCTTGGCCGGGAATTTAGGCCTTGGATAATATTGGCTAGTTTCTGATACTTTTGGCTCAAATTCACCTACACACATATTCAGACCAGCATATGTGGAATTCGTCAATAAATAATTCTTTGCTATCGTTTATTCCTTTCGATGCTCGACTTTTGCACGAGAGTTGATGGTCAAAATGGGTCAAAGTAGACCATCAACAAGATCCCCCACACTTACTTCTTTGCTCGTCCTCGAGTAAAGGCTAGAACTAAGGTGAACCCGACTTCTATATGATATGACACCAGCATACAGATTATTCTAATCTTCACCTTTACCCGTGAATTTTAATGTGTCTACCATAATTGTTTGGGAAGTTGAAGAGTGGAATAGTGCTGACTTCAGTTTTCTCCACTTTTCTGCTATATGACTAGGGGTTTTGCAAAGATTTTTGAAAAGACCAACCATAGATTTACTTCTCCATAGGATCTCTCATGTCGCTCAATGTGTATATATCCTCACCAAAGTATTGCTTCTTTTCATCCTACTTCTAAGTATAGCTTATGTGGAGCTCATGGTAGGAGAAATGGAAGCATGCACTTGTGTCACATATATTGCAAAATCAAACAATGGATCCATGGAGATGACATATCATACAAGTTGATCAAGATTGTGCACGTGTGTGGAAGATGGATGGTGGAAATGAAATACTTCTTTTATGAATCTCTCTCTCCTTTATATGGATAACATGAGGACATGGCTATCATTATTATTTCTTTTGATGGACATTCATGTGTCCATTTTTTGGGCCATGCTTCTTGGGCATGCCATCTTTTCTCTCTCTCTCTCTCTGATAGTCCATGCCTCTTTTGATAAAATACGAGAGAGAGAGAGAGAGATCATTAGATATGGAGTTTCATTTTGTGGATGAATGGAATAGCATAGCTAACTTCCAGTGTAGAAGTTTAG
This sequence comes from Panicum virgatum, assembly GCF_016808335.1. Classification (NCBI taxonomy): domain Eukaryota; kingdom Viridiplantae; phylum Streptophyta; class Magnoliopsida; order Poales; family Poaceae; genus Panicum; species Panicum virgatum. Next base: position 37,582,481 of record NC_053148.1, on the reverse strand, counting down.
CTTGCAGAGTGCGTGATCTTGATCAAACAAGTATGAAAGACATCTCACTAGAGTCACAAAATTTGATGAAGCTCAATGCAACAACAAGACACATATGTATAAGGTCTGTTTCATGAAGGTCAACATATGGCTTTGGTAGGACAAACACGTGGAGTTGTAAAGCTATGGAGGTTTCTTTTTGATAAAAATTTCCTAGACATATGAGCAGAGAAAGCAAAGATTCTTCCATCAAACCATATCTCACTTTTGAATAACTTAACAATTATGGGTTCCCTAAGATATGATTCTGTTGTCGGTCAAAACCCACCGGCGAGTAGTGATAGGCAACACGAGGAGCCGGGAGGCTGCCGGGGCGCTGGCTGGCACCGGTCCCTCGGTCAACGGCCCAGATCCTGGCACACGCCGTCGCTTCCGGAGATGCAGGGTGTGCCACCTGATCTATACCCGATCAGGAGGGTGCGAACGTGCCTTCGACAATTTGCCTACATGCATAGACACGTGTAAACATTAGTCCGAGCCGTGGTCAGCTCCCCGGGACAACTCTTGCATCGGCTTTAAAGAGACGATCGAGTCCCAGTGTCAGATTGGATCTGCATATCCAGATGTTAGCAGATAAGGCAAATAACTGCAAAAACTGCTTCAATTAAATCTAGCTAATCTAATCCACGACGGTAAAAGCTTCACTGCTAGATCGGAACATCTTACGCGTAATTAGGCCTAACGAGCGTAGAAGATAATCGAACTTTAACCAGAAAAGAGGCCTAAGAACAAGCGAAAGCCGATTCCCGGATCAATCCCTACTAAGATCAAGGCAAAGCATCTAATACGTCACCGGATCGTCCAACCCGTTTGCAAGGCCTAAACTAGCAGACATTACGCCAATTCTTAAGTATAAGAACAAACCGTAACAAATTAAATCTACTAGATAGAAAAGAAGCAGGGTGTCATCCCTATGCGACTAATTCTATGCGACAAGAATTAGTATAAGATTAAAACATGATCGCGCAGAGATGACATGATATTCATAGATGATAGGCAACAAAAGCACGATGAATGTACTAAAAATCATGCTACGAATACCAGAATAACTAGCACTACTCGCCATCAAAAATTCTTCAGTACGATTAATACCAAGGTAAAAGCAAGAACAACGCTGCCCTGATCGCAAGAGGCGATCAGGGCAGCATGGTGCTTACTTGGATGAAACCCTAGAATTAGGGGTGGCGGTGCGCCGAGAGTTGTTGTTGTTGCAAACGTGATGACATTTTTTCTCACAAATGTCATAGGGTACATATTTATAGTCCAGAGACTTGGGAAACAATCTAAACTAATGTGTCCATGTCGGACTCTATCTCTAACTTAAACTGAACTAAATAGAAGGATACATGGCCCACATGGCCCAAACGCTCACGTAGGAGCCGATTTGTAAGCCTCCTTTAATTTCTTCATTAAGCCCAACTCACTCGCGGCCCATTAATTAACCTGTTAATTTATGGCGATAACACATGCCCCCCTGGTTTTGGCAATGATAATTCTAAAACCACTTCGCTGCTTCATCTTCCCGTTGATGCTCATTAAAATGCACCACAACCACCACGGAAGACGCAAGGCCTCTGCAACTGGCTCCTCGTGGAATGTGAAAGTGCCGATTCATCTTCCATTTTTTCCTTATTTAATCTTACCCTGAACTGACTCCTTTCACCACAAATTCATCTTCCTCCCTCAGCCAACAGCGCAGAAAACCCCAACTTCCTGTAGCCATGGCAATCTCCTCCTCCTCTGGCTCCAACTCAATCGGCTCTCTTTTCTCCCCCTCTTCCTCGAGTTCCTCTGCCTCTTCCCTCGACCCCATCTCTGAGAGCCGGGAATCGACGCCGGAGTATGATCCAACAGCGGTGCATGAGGCACTCGCTCCTCTGCATTGGGACGCAGAGGAGTTCGACTTCGAAGTCGTCTCCGAGAACGACGAACCCAAGACCGACGACGAAGACCTCTGGCTCCTGTTCCAAGAAGAGCCGGGGGAGAACAGCGACGATTGCTTCTCCTGGGACAGAGCAGACTCCTCCTTGGAAGAAGAAATCGACTCCTCCTCTGTTGAGGAGGACCCGATGGCCGAAAGGGCCTTCCGGTTCCCTGGCTCCTCCGAGGAGGAAAGCAAGGAAGATAGCGATGACAGCGGCGGCGGCTGGAGCGGTGACGACGAAGCCAGCAACGGCAGCAGCGCCGATGAGAGCAGCGGCAGCGATGATGATGGCAACGACAGCAGCGGCGGAGATGTACCGGCGCGAAGCCCCAAGCGCCGTAGGCACTAGGCACCTACGGGTTGTAGGAAGTACTGTAGGAGTAGTACTGTAGCATAGATTGAGCCGAAGGATTCATTCCTTTGTCAAATCGGCTCTTTCCTTTGTAAAGACTTTACCTTTAATGAATAAAGTCCCTTATCTCTTAGTTTCTTGCTCGGACTACCCTCCAAAAGCCGATGGCACCGCATCGAGCTTTACCAATAACCAAGAGCCGACGGAATTCAAAATTGGAAGCAACCAGTATAAGAACAGAACAGAACATCACCTCCACTTTGAACCCAACTCGAAATAGATATTCCAAATCCGAGTGCAATTTGAGAACCCCACTTCATAAGTTTGAACGAAAACTCACAGCATCCAAAACTTGAACCAGAGCCTGCAAAACAACCAAACCCTAAGTTAGTAGATCTTAACCATGGCGGACTCTGAAGCTCAAACAGCGAGATCTCCAAAAGTCGATACGGCAATCTTCGGCCTGAAGGTAATATTCAGCCCATCTTTTCAACTTTTTTCGGCTCATCAATCCTCCGAATAAATTAAGCTCTGAAATATGACACCATATACAAATTTTTGAATTTTTGAAACTCTAGGTGTCAGACATCCTTTTGCTGCATCCTTCCAATCCCAACACCTTTTGTCTTGGCCCACGAGCTTATGAAAATCCCATGGATCTAATCTCCTGTGAAGCGAATAGAATCCCTTTCGTGAGTCAAGACATTAATTTAAATTCCTGGGCCGACTGCTTAAGAGCCTGGCCTAATCCACTTGAAAGCTGGATTACATGGTATAGCAGAGTAGCAAAAACCTATATGCCCTTGTGGCAAGAACTGAACATAGCTGATGCACTCAGTCTATCATTATCCCCCCTTGATAAAGATGAAAACCTTCTGAAGACCATCGGCTATTTCTTGTTCGATGCTCTAAACTGTTTCCTCTTTGGTCATGGACCCATGACCCCTACTCTGCTAGATGTTACCATGATTACTGGCCTAGACATTAGGTCCCCTGATCCTGCAGCTCACAGAATAGTAGAAGTCCCCTTCAAACTTTCATCTAAAATAGACTGCACAAACTGGAGCACTTACATGAACCAGCACATGAAAACGAAAGGTCCAGTAGGTAAAAAGGAACACACAGCCTTTCTAAATCTTTGGTTAGAACATTTCATCTTCTGTGGTACTTCCTTAGCCCCAATCAAGAATTATCTTTCTTTGGCTTACCATCTGGCCCATAGCAACCACACCAACCTAGGCAAGTTTTTTCTCGGAGAAACATACAGATGTCTCCATTTGATGACAAATAGCTTGCTCAGCCAAAGGAAACTCAGAACTGGAGGCCCTTGGTGGTTCATTCAGTTATGGGCACAACTCTACTTCCAGCACCAAATTCCAAACTTTCAAAACCTAGCCAAAAATTCCTTCCTTGACGAGAATGGCAAGCCAATTAGAAGCACCAGCTATGGCCAAGCCCTATTCAGCCTCCTTGGCAGTAAACTGAACTCAACGGATGCAGCAAAATGGTTTAGAGTTTTCTACAAAGGCCTAGAGAATCCCCTCTATTTTCCAATCACTGAATATGAAGCCTTTGAGAACCCAACTACCTTGAGGCTGGATAGCTTTGCCGATGACAACAGCACTCGGCATCTATATTCTCTAATGATCCGACCTGGTTTCCTTCCTGTTGGCATAAGTACTTCCAACAGAATCATCAAACCAAGTTATGAAACCTATCAACCAGTCGTAGCAGCTCGACAATTTGGCTTAGGACAAGTCCCTCCCCACTTCCATATTCACCACTTGGGGGAGAGTAGAGCCGATCTACCTGACGGTCTTACTAGTTCAAGATGCTACAGCATGTTTGACGATCTCCACATTCCAATACCAGCCGATCTATCCTTTACTCCCTCGTCAATCGGCTTTAACACATGGTGGGGAATGTGGAAAACTCATATATCCAGAAGAGCTTTAGGCCCTTTTCTGCAACAAATTGATCGTGAATATGCAATCCCCGAGGCAGAGGTACTGGATCCATGCACCTATTTTTTCTAAGTCTTCTATTGCTTTACTTGGCTAACCTTGCTCACCCTGCTTACAGCAACAAGATGGTCCAGAATCCATGACCAGCATCGGGGAGCCATTCCACTTTCTTCCAACCGCCCCTGATGTTCTTTTTTGCAAGGGATCACCGCCAATGAAGAAAGTAATAATGACTGTTCAGCCAGACTCACCCCAGTCTGCTTCTAAGCGGAGACAAATCTCTGGAAGCGCTGCCGCCGAGTCCTGACTAAGAAAAGAAAGATCTTCACACGACAAATCATCAAGAAGACAGCACAGCCTCCCTCAGATCGATCAGAATCCAACACCAACCAGGTAATTCACTTCTGAAATTTTTTCCTTACGCATATATATTCTAGTTGACTGTAGTCCTTTTCTCCAGGACGCAGCTGAAGACATCCTTAGTACTGGAAGCCCATCACAACAGGGAATCACCATTCATGGAGTCGATACTGGAACAACTGAAGTCCAAGAACAGCGGGAACCAACCATCGTCCAAGCAGAAATCCGCAGCGAAGGAACTGCAACAGATGATGTGACGATGGAAGCCCAACCCGGAACTCCCGATACTCCAATAGAGGCGCATGACGAACAAGCTGCTACAGCCGATGCCCCTAATGCTGCCCCAACTGAGCCGATCACACCCGGACCGACCATCACTTCTTTCTCAGAACAGGTAACACTACATGAGCCGATTCTAAATCAGCCGACAACTCCACTAATGTACCTTGCTCCCAAAACTAACTCTGATATCTCCACAGGGCTTCAACATCTCAGAGTTGCTCTCCTTTGACCCAGCATCAATGGGTCTGATAGCCCCTAGAGCGAAGGTACCACCACCACAGCAGCCGATTGACCTCGCGGATCAGCTTCAACACATCAAAAATCTGTTATCTGCTCCAATCAGTACACTGGTCGATGACTCCAGCGAAATACAGTAAGTCCTCGAGCAGATAGAATCCCAACTCCCAGAGTCACTTCGGGTCAAGCTCTAGCCAGCCGGCCATCTTCCCTTCTTTCGGGCAGAGGTGAAAGCAGCGCAACAGAGAATAGAACTAAGGTATTCTCAAATTCCTCTAAAAGCCGACATCGCTGAAAAGTGCAAGATGCTAAACTAGAATAAGGCAACTCTGGATGCCAATGCTGATATCTCAGCGAGTACAAGGCGACTCAACCTCCTGGAGAAAGAACTAGCAGAACTCGAAGAAAAAGTCCGCACCACACAGAGACTGATCCAAGAGGAGAAAGCCTCGATTGCAAACTCCAAGCAAGAAGCCCAAGAAATAACCGAGCAAATACGGGCAGAGTTTGTAGAAATCAGCACCTTGAGTCAACAGATAGTAACGGGCGATGACAAGGACGATGAAGTGATCATAGCAAGAGCCGACGCCATACTCGCAGAAGCCATCCATGCCATAGAAGGATTCCTGAACTAGTAGAATAATTCAGAAAACATTTAATGTTGCCTGTTAAACCTGAAACTCGTATCTATTAAAAACATCTTAAGTCGATGGTTACACATCGGCTGCCTTGCTTCTCATATAATTTTTACTTGCTGGCCAACTCAACGTGTTGGCCCCTCTCACTTTTGCTTCTTTTTTTTTTACTGGCCAACTCAACGTTTTGGCCTATCTCATTTTTTTTACTAGCCAACTCAACGTGTTGGCCTATCTCATTTTTTTTTACTGGCCAACTCAACGTGTTGGCCTTTTATAATGCAGCCAGATGGATCTCATCGGCTCTTGTTAGTCGCCTTCCCACATGCTTAGAAAATATTTCTTGAGGTGTTGGCCATTGACGGCTACATGAAACTTGGCACCATCTAATTCTTCAAGCATGTACGCATTTCCAGGCAGGATCTGATCAACCTTGTACGGTCCATGTGTAGCGAAAATGGCCTCTCATGCCATATTTCAATATAATGTTTTGGAGATTGATGACACACACAACACTTGGACTAATGTGTTTATCTAGATGATATTCTCAGGCTTTTAGGTTCAAGTGATGACAAAGAAAAGATAGGCGAAGCTAGGCTCTTCGGTCCAAAGGAAAAAGAATTGAAGCGACCGTGAAGAAATCCAAGTCAAAAAGATCAAGACAGAGACAATTTACTATCACCGGTTGAACCGACGATAGGTAAATTGTACTCATCGGTGCAATGGACTGAGTGAAGACCAAGTCAGCTGCATGCACCGGATGAACCGACGATAGGAAAAATGAAGGTGTCGGTGCAATGGACTCAAAAGCTGAGGCTAGGGTTTAGCACGGTTAAACCGACGAAGTTCAAAATTGAGCGTCGGTGCAGTTGTCCAGAGACTCGTTTTTCAGGGGTTTCTAAAGATTGCATACACCGGTTAAACCGATGTAGCACTGGTCGATTATGTCGGTCGATTGCTCGTACACATAACGGCTAGTTTTCAGTGGGCAGTTTAGTATCACCGGTTAAACCGACGATGGCGATTTGGGGAGCATCGGATTAACCGGTGTTAAGCACATTTCTGGCAGCTTTTCTCCAACGGCTATATTTGCTTGTGTTGCCTATATATACCCCCAAGGCCGGGTCTTTTTAGGTTGCTGGAGACCAAGGAAGAATACAAGAGCCAAAGATCATCTCCAACCACCTTAGAGCTTCATTGTACATCAGATAGGTTTAAGCACACTTGTGAGAGTGCTTATTGCTTGTAATAGGGATTAGTTCTTGCGAGAGCTCCCTTGAGAGAAATCTTGCTGCGGCAAGCAATCATTGTATTCAGTCGTGTGACCCTCCGACTTGGTGTGGAGTGGCTACGACACTTTGTGCGGGGAAGGAGACCCCTCTTGGTAAGAAGCTCCGATAGTGAAGACAGTGCCGTGGTGACGCTTTGAGAGAGACGGTGGCGGTGACCTCGTCTTGGTGACTTGGTGTCACTTAGCCTTTGCTTGCTGGGAGCCTTGGTGGCCAATGCAAGACGGTGATCAAGCGAAAAGACTCGGTATCACACTTGTTCGTGTTGGACAAGTGGCCGTGGACGTAGGGTGAGACTTGGTGTCCTAACCGAACCACGTTAAATCGTGTGTCTTGGTGTCTTCACGGGAGTTTGCATATCCTCTCCCTTACCTCTTTACTTACCGCATTACATTTCCGCATTTACTCTACCTTGCGTACCTTCACTTTCCTAGTTAGTTTGATTAGGATTGGCTATATGTTGTAAGTTTTTTTTGGGGTAAGTAGAGAGTAGCATAGATAAACCTTAGTCATAACTAGCATGTGTAGGACATGTTAGGTTTATCTTATGCAAATAGTTTGAGCCCTAGGTTAAAAAGCGATTAGCGACCCTATTCACCCCCTCCCCCTCTAGGGTCGGACACCCCGGTGATCCTTACACCATGCCAAGTAGGAGACCACTTACCATACTTCCTATCTTTAGTTCCCAATGGTAGCACTGCCTCCCAAACTAGGTCTCCAACCTGGAATTCTTTCGGCTTGACCTTTTTGTTGTATACACGAGCAACTTTAGCCTTGTTTTTCCTTGATCTTCTCAAGTGACCAAAGTCTTAGCTCTGTAAGATCCTCCACATTATCACTCATCAAGGCTGCATACTCTTCAGCCGACAGGTCATTTTGAAACTCAACACGCCTTGATCCGGCTGTGATCTCCTATGGCAACACAGCGTCTTGATCATAGACTAGATGGTATGGTGACGTCTTGATGGATCCGTGACACAAAATACGATATGCCCACAAAGCCTCTGACAACACCCCATGCCAGTGCCTAGGATATTCATCGATCTTCCTTTTGATCAGCTTGATAAGGCTCTGGTTGGATGCTTCAGCCTGTCCATTAGCCTGGGCATAATATGGGGATGATCTGATCAGCTTGAACCCCATGTCATCGGCAAACTTTCTAAATTCCTCCGATATAAAGACCGATCCTCCATCGGTAGTAATGGTCTGAGGAATCCCAAACCTATGAATGATGTGCTCTTTAACGAAACTGATCACATCCTTCGATGCCACCGACCTCATGGGTACCGCCTCCACCCATTTTGTGAAATAATCCGTGACAGCTAACACCCATTGGTGACCTTTGCTAGATGGCGGGTTAATCTGGCCAATCATATCCATGGCCCAACCCCTGAACGGCCATGGCTTAATGATAGGATTCATTACTGATGCCGGCACCATCTGAATCTTGTAGAATCTCTAACATGCCTGACATCCTTTGTAATATTTAAAGCAATCCTCAAGCATAGTAGGCCAGTAATATCTCGATCGTCTAATCAGCCATTTCATCTTATGAGCCGATTGATGAGTACTGCAGGCTCCTTCATGAACCTCATGCAAGAGCCAATTCAACTCCAAAGGCCCCAAACATTTAAGCAGCAGTCCTTCCGAAGTCCTGCAGAACATGTCGTCCCCTATCAGAACATACTTCATACTTTGAGTCTTATCCTTCTGTGTGCCCCCCGAGCCGAATCCTTCAAATAATTGAAGATATCGGCTCTCCAGTCTCCAGGTTCTAGAAACTGAACCTCTACATCGACCCCATCGGCTGTTTCCTTGTATCCGGAAGCCATCTGTTCCAAGTCATTGGCTTCACTGTTCAAAGTCCTTCGTATCCAGTGGAAATTAATGTACCTGAATTGTGACATTAACTCAAGGCACTGCATCCATATCGGAAAAAGAGCCTCGCTCTCACATTTATATTCTTCCGTGAGCTGAGAAATCACCAGTTTCGAATCCCCAAATATTTCCACTGCTTCTGCACCAGCTTCCAGGAGTAATTCCATCCCCTTGCGAATGGCCTCATACTCTACTAAATTATTGGTGCATGGAGTAGTCATCCTGATGGAAAAAGAATAAGTCGCCCCACGAGGCGATACCAAAAGAATTCCTACGCCGCACCCATCATCACAAGCCGATCCGTCGAAAAACATGGCCCAGGCACGTACAAAAAGTACAGACATGTCAGTATTGACCCTGTCTGCAATGTGATCTGCCAGTGCCTGTCCCTTGACTGCCTTTGCAGGTTGATATCGGATATCAAATTCTGACAATGCAAACATCCATTTTCCTAGTCGGCCTTTTAGAATAGGAGCCGACAGCATATGCTTGATGACATCCGATTTACATATGACGATCGTCTCCGCCGAGAGCAAAATATGTCGAAGCTTTGTACATGTAAAGAATAAACAAAGGCAAAGCTTTTCAATCTCAGGATACCTGGTCTCGGCGTCCAACATGCGCCTACTGAGGTAGAAGACAACCCTCTCCTGATCGTCATATTTCTGAATCAGAACCGAGGCGATGGAAGTGTCACCCACGGACAGGTACACGTAGAAAGGCCTGTCCTTTTGAGGCAGAACCAATACTGGAGGCTTCAACAAATATTCCTTGATTTCGTCAAGAGCCTGCTGTTGTTCTGCCCCCAGTGAAACTCATCCTCGGACTTGATCTTCACCAGACCCATGAACGGCTCGATCGCCCAGACAGATTGGAGATAAATTGTCTGACAAAGTTGATTTTGCCGATGAGCTTCTGTAACTCCTTCTTCATAGTAGGTGGCTTCATTGTCCTTACAGCTTCTTGACCCTTCAAGCCAACCTCGATTCATCGCTCATGTACCAGGAATCCTAAGAACTGACCGGCCGATACACCAAAGAAACATTTCTTCGGGTTCATTTTGAGCCCAAACCTCCGAGTCCGCTCCAAAACCTTACACAAATCTTCCAGATGCCCCCCAGCCGATGTGCACTTGACCACGACATCATCAATGTAGATTTCCACCAGCTTGCCGATGAGATCATGAGAAATGTAATTCATGGCACGTTGATACGTTGCACCGGTATTTTTCAATCCAAAGGTCATAACCAAGTACTCAAACAAGCCGACCGCGCCTGGTACTCTAAATGCGGTCTTGCTTATATCCTCTAAGGCCATGAAGATCTGGTTGTAGCCGGCATTACCATCCATAAAGCTCAGCATTTTGTGACCAGCAGCGGCGTTGATCAGTGTTTCTGCGATGGGCATCGGATATTCATCCTTTGGCATTGCCCTATTGAGGTCTCTGAAATCTATGCAGACTCTCCATCGGCCATCCTTCTTCTGTACAGGGACCACGCTGGAGATCCATTCTGCATACCGACATGGCCTGATGAACCCTGCGTCCAACATCTTTTGCACCTCCTTCTTCACCACCTCCAGGACTTCGGCCTTCATCTGTCGTGCTCGTTGTTGAAATGGCCGAAATCCTTTCTTAAGCGGGAGCCGATGTTCAATGATGCTCCTGTCCAGACTAGGCATTTCAGTATAATCCCACGCGAAACAGTCCCGGTATTCCCTCAACAGTGCTATCATCGGCTCACGCAGGCTCGGGTCTAACTTCTTGCTGATAAATGTTGGTCGCGGCTTATCCCCCGGACCGATATCGACTTCCTCCAAATCGTCAGCTGATGTAAACCCGTACCCCAACTTGTCGTTGCCTGTAAAATCGACTGTGGACGCAGGCGACTCGTCATCATCTGCCAAGTCGACAGCAAACACGGGGAGATGACAAAAGAAAATTTTCGGCCGACCGCACGGGCCGGCCGTCTCTATATTACCACTCGAAACTGAATGCTCATTAACTAACCAACTGCCAGAGCAGGCTAAAGTCTGTCCGCAATGTAACAGTTTTGACTCTAAACAAGAATTGTCTATTTTTTGGGGCCGGTCGCTGGGACCGGCCTCTCTAAACCTGCTAGACTCCGTAGTATGCCAGTATGTATTTATTCTGTGACGCCAGTGGATTAGACCAGCCTCAATCCATTTTTTGTTGCTTCGATCACAGTCTTCCAGCATGATCCCTGAGATCGGCTCTTGCCCTTTCGCGTCCCAAGCGTTCATGTCTGCGAGTGAAACCTCGCTGTAGTCATCTGCACGGACCACCTCCACTTCGTTGCCATCCCATTGGACCAAACAATGGTGCATCGTGGAAGGAACACAACAACTGGCGTGAATCCAATCCCTCCCAAGCAGCACTGTGTAAGTACTCTTACTGTTGACGATGAAGAACGAGGTTGAGACGGTCCTGCGGCCAACTGTCAACTCCACATTGAGGACGCCTTGTGCCTCTAACAACTGGCCGTTGAAATCATTGAGCATCACGTTGGTCTTGATAAGATCTGCAGCAGAATGACCCAATCGGCGCAACACTGAGTACGACATTAGATTGACCGTGGTGCCAGTGTCGACCAACATCCTGTTCACAGGCTTGCCGTCGATGAGGCCCTTGAGATATAATCCCTTCAGGAGCTTGTAGCTTTTCTCCTTGGGCTTCTCGAAGATGATCGGCTGTGGGCCAAGATCTAGCTGCGCGACGGCCAATTCCTCCGGTTGGGGCGCCCGAAACTCCGACGGGAGCACAAACACCATATTCACATCAGCCGATGGCTTTTCATCGGCTCTTTGCTGCTTGGGGCACCACTCCCTCCTTGGAGGGCACCTTTCCACCCTTCGCGAGTGCCTGACTTGCTCCGCGAGATCCGGACGCGCTTTCCTCAGCACGTCAAGGTACCTTGCTTCTGCCTCCTCGAGATTGCGTAAGCGCTGCACTCTGCGCTTCTATGAGCAACTGAGTCCGTCAGGACACCATCATGGACGATGATACTTATCTTCCCCTTCTAGCTCAAGACCATCCCAGGATGGTCGCTCAATATGGTCGTCATGACGTGCTTTGGGCCCTAAGTGCTGGAACACCGACGTCTCGCCTTGCTGGCGTCCCCGAGGCCTGCACTCCAAGCAATCATCGATAGTAGGCAATCGGCTCATGCCGGAATTCCAACAGTACCTGAAGAACAGGCAATGCCAGTGGTCGCGTATAGCCTGGCGCCTCCCCAGCGTCCTCCCCGTGCGGTGCTCATACTCCTCCTCTTCCGATTCATATCGGCGGCGCAACTTGTACTAATACTGGTATTTTTCCAGAAGCCGACCGGAAGCTAGGAGTTGATTGCGGATGTGACGCACTTGTTCTTCAGTGACATGTTGCTGCTCCCACTCGTTTTCATCCTGGGGCCATTTGCCAGAAGCGGCCTCTTTCCTCTGCTCGTCACGGCAGCGCATGGGTCCCGCCATATTAATCTGGAACGCCAAGTTCTAGTCCTAGGTCTAAGATCCGACAGATCCACCACGTTAGCTTGTGGGAATGGTTGACTGTCCACCTTCATCGTGTGTTGGGCCAGAATTAATCGGCCTTGCTCGATAGCCGATTGGATCTGCTGACGCAGCTCCTTGTAGTCATTCGTGGCATGGGTGAACGAGTGGTGCCACTTGCAGTACAGCCTCCCCTGCAGCTCTTGCGCCGTTGGTAGCTTGTGATTCTCTGGAAACTTCAACTGCTTTTCTTTGAGCAGTAGATCGAATAACTGCTCTGCCTTGGCCACGTCAAAGTCAAAGCCCTTCACAAGCCCCTTCTGTTTGACCCACTTGCACGGGACGGGGTTTGCCCCCCGGGTCCATTCTGCCACAGCCACTTCTTTTTCCCCGCCAGAATCATCGGAATCACCTGCTTGGGCCATATTCAAATAGCGCTTGAATCTTTCCTGGTACAGATCAGGGTGATAGTGTTCATACACCGTGAGCTTCTGTACCATATGCGCCAGAGAGGTGAATTCCAACTGAATAGCTAGATCCTTGATCGGCTTAGCAAGCCCCAAAACTGCCAAATCGACTGCTTCTTTCTCTGTGATGCGCGATGAGTAGCATCGATTCTTAACTTCTCTGAAGCGCTGCACGTACTCTGACACACTTTCCCCTCGCTTTTGCTTGACTTGGGCGAGGTCAGCAATCCCGGCTTCAACAGCCTCTGAATGATACTGGGTGTGGAACTGATCTTCCAGCTGCTTCCAAGTCCGGATCGAATCTGGGGCCAATGACTTGTACCATCCAAAAGCTGAGCCTGTGAGAGACTGACAGAAGAACCGAACCCTCAGAGGATTCGATACTGAAATCATCCCGAGCTGAGTTAGATATCAGCTCACATGCTCGATGGAGCTGGCCCCTTCTGACCCGCTGAACTTGGTGAACTCCGAGAGCCGATACTTGGGTGGTAACGAGATCAAGTCATATTCGCTTGGGTACGGCTTGGAATAGCCGATCGCCTTTCTCTTGGGCAGAATGCCGAACTGATCCCTTAGTATTGCACTGATCTGATCCACACTAAGAACTCCTGGGGCCAAGGGCTCAGCACTTGGCCTGGAAGCGTACTTCGCTAGCCATGCCTGTTTCTCCACATCTGCCCCTGAAGCTCCTGTACCCACCAGATGTCCCGCACACGTTGGACTAATGCTGTCAGGTATGTACACGCATATGTAGCCGTGCGGGATCTCCTTAGGCGGCTCGTTCAGGAACTGGCCCTCCCCAAGATCACCGCCGATCTTGTAGACGACGTAGATCGGCGAAGCCTGCGGACCTGGATTTGTGAGCGAATATGATATTGGTGGCCTAGACTGAAGAGAGGCCTCTCCCCTGTGACTCCCCAGGATTGGTCCGGATGGGGAGTACTGGTTCTTGATCACCTCCTGGACGACACGATGTGCCATACGCTCGAGCTCATTCACCAGGCTTTCTGAGCCACCATGTAGTTCATCTCCTGGCATAGGGCTCTAGTGCGCTCCTCTGATGGTACGGACAAGTCAATGCTGTCGAGAGTGCCTTTGGGTGAGAACCCCTTCCACCTGATGTCGTGGTTGCGGGTCCTCTCGAAAGAGCCGATGAGATCGGCTTCGAACTGAGCTTTGACCTCATCGTATTTCTGCTTGTACTCAGGGGTCAGCTCTTCATACGTGACAGGGCTGGTGATTGGCGCTTGGCTCTGAGGTCCAGTCATTCCGACGGTGGATGTTGTTGCTGATGAGTGTCCCACTAGGCGTGCCAGAATGTGTTGTCGGTCAAAACCCACTGGCGAGTAGTGACAGGCAACACGAGGAGCCAGGAGGCTACCGGGGTGCTGGCTGGCACTGGTCCCTCGGTCAATGGCCCAGATCCTGGCACACGTCATCGCTTTCGGAGATGCAGGGTGTGCCACCTGATCTATACCCGATCAGGAGGGTGCGAACATGCCTTCGACGATTTGCCTACAAGCACAGACACGTGTAAACATTAGTCCGAGCCGTGGTCGGCTCCCCAGGATGACTCTTGCATCGGCTTTAAAGAGCCGATCGAGTCCCGGTGTCAGATTGGATCTGCATATCCAGATGTTAGCAGATAAGGCAAATAACTGCAAAAACTGCTTCAATTAAATCTAGCTAATCTAATCCACGATGGTAAAAGCTTCACTGCTAGATCGGAACATCTTACGCGTAATTAGGCCTAACGAGCGTAGAAGATAACCGAACCTTAACCAGAAAAGAGGCCTAAGAACAAGCGAAAGCCGATTCCCGGATCAATCCCTATTAAGATCAAGGTAAAGCATCTAATACGTCACCGGATCGTCCAACCCGTTTGCAAGGCCTAAACTAGCAGATATTACGCCAATTCTTATGTATAAGAACAAACCGTAACAGATTAGATCTACTAGATAGAAAAGAAGCAGGGTGTCATCCCGACACGACTAATTCTATGTGACAAGAATTAGTATAAGATTAAAACATGATCGCGCAGAGATGACATGATATTCGTAGATGATAGGCAACAAAAGCACGATGAATCTACTAAAAATCATGCTACGAATACCAGGATAACTAGCACTACTCGCCATCAAAAATGCTTCAGTATGAGTAATACCAAGGTAAAAGCAGGAACAACGCTGCCCTGATTGCAAGAGGTGATCAGGGCAGCATGGCGCTTACTTGGATGAAACCCTAGAATTAGGGGTGGCGGTGCGCCGAGAGTTGTTGTTGCAAACGTCATGACATTTTTTCTCACAAATGTCATAGGGTACATATTTATAGTCCGGAGACTTGGGAAACAATCTAAACTAATGTGTCCATGTCGGACTCTATCTCTAACTTAAACTAAACTAAATCTAAAGATACATGGCCCACATGGCCCAAACCCTCACGCAGGAGCCGAACCTGGGTTGGCCAAACCTGGGTTTCTACTGACCACTGCTAGCACCCGTTCATGTTGGCCTTTTGCGTGTTGGTTCACTCGGTGCTGTACCGTGTTAGGGGTGATCTTGAGTGTATGTGCGTCAAAGCTCCGAGAGATCTCCCCACACTTATACTTGTACCTAGTGCTTTTTTAAAAACAAAAATGTGGAAATGAAACAAAGGCTCTACCGGTTTTAAGAACCAGGGAGCTCCTAAAATTTATTTGAAACTAAAATTTAATCTCACCATGATACTTCCTCAAGCAAGGCTGAATTAAGGTTGCATCAACACGTATGTTGCGCAATATTAATCCAAAACCTTGGCTTAGTTTTCCACATGAATTCAGCTCAACGACTCACCCATTTGGAATTGATGAATTTCTTGCAGGGGTTAGTCTGCACATATACAACCAATATCCATAAAAGTATTAACTCTGGGTTCATCAATCAAACTTAACTCCATGTCTTGTTTAATTGAAAAAGCCATTTTAACCTAAGCATCGTGCTTAGTTTAAAAGTCCTATGAATGTGTTTTGCAACACACATTCAAACCAGAGCATACAGAAAAAAATAGATAAAGGAAGCTTGGAAGCATGATTGAGCTTTATTTAAACAGATGTAAGCATGAGCACGAACCTAGTGATCCTCGGGCGACCTCCTGGAAGGGCTTTGTTTAGAGTCAAAAATAGGACCTCGAGAGTACTTACCATGGTGTTTTGTTGATGAAGAACTCAATAGTGTCACCATGGCAACTCCTCTCATCCTTTTTTTCTTTTGTTTTTATAAAGCAAGATGCAAGAACTAGCACCGATTTCAAACCAAGATATGGATTGACATGAAAGGAACTTACTTCGGGGTACTCACATACCTCTCCCACACTTGGAGTTTGCATTGCTGGGTAGCAAAACTTCAAGTGTATGGAGTTCAAGTCTCCTCCTGTAGTTGTTTCTTTATCAAGACATATCGAGGTGTTGTAGTCAGTGTAGCTCTCATGTTCGTAGGCATTGCCAATCCATAGTTTTCTTTGATCTTCCCCTAGAATGGTTAGTGACCAAAAATACCTGAAGGAAAACTACATCCTAGAACATGCTCTTGCTTTTATTTAAGGGAAATAAATAAATAATATTCTGGGCTATCTCCCGGTAGTGCTTTGCTTTTATGGTCATAAGCTCGACCATGATAACTCTTGCAGCCATTATTGGTGATGGGTCCTTGTTTCACCACCAATTGTTGCAGCTAGCCACAAGGTTAGTGCCAAGGTGCACCCACGAAATCTGCATTGTTTACGATAAACAAATACATCTACAACCAACCTTCTGAAGATTTTGCAGAAGAGGACCTTAAGTTGGTTTTAGTCCTCGTGCGTGCACGGTGCACTAAGCATGCCTGACTCTGGAGTGGTATTGAATGAGCATGATTTATGTGGTATTTCAAGAGTAAGGTTCTCATGCTCATCTGTGGAATCTTTTTCACCGGACTCCAGAGTCGGCGCCTCACAAAATTCCATGGCCCATTGCTTCTCCATCTCAAGAGATTTATCATATGAAGGATTGATGTTGCTCCTCGATCGTAGTCGAGAATAACATACTCTGGGCCAGCAGGAAGAGTCTCAAACTCAATCGAGGGAGATGACGATCATTCATCTTCACAAAAGTAAAGGATATCTTTCGAGTTGCATTCTTCAAAAGATTTTGCAACTTCCAAGAGAACGGGGTTGGATGATACGAACGGAGATGTATGCATCATCTCCTCGAGTGGGTTTTGCTTAGGGAAATGCTTTGCCAAAAGATTTTCTAAGCAAGGGGCAACTGTGGCAGAAGCATTTTTCCTTAGCATTTCATCTAGGCTCCCTTGATGAGATATGAGAAATTTGTCCAACGGGTAGCCTAGGAGAAGATCAAAATCGAGGATATCAAAGATATGGAAGTCTAAGTGCACCTCGATTTTGTCTAAGGTTAGCAGCATAGCACTTGCGACCCCCCGACATTTAAGAACGCGTCCAAAGGGACAACTTTTGAATAGCTTGTCGGATGGTCTTAGCGTAATATCGCCCAAAAGAGTAATACGCTAAGTGCCATGGCATGATGTTAACCTCCATGATGGGGTTAACATGAGCTTCTATGGTAATTCCTCCTATAGAGCAAGGAATGATCAGGGAGGGTGAACTCATCCAAACGTCTTCGGAAAAGCATTTCGTTCCATCTGACCATTCTTCCTTCATGGCCTCCTCGAGAAATGGTTCGTTAAGAGGATCGAGAGAAGAAGGTGGTACCGTAGGATTAAGAGAAGGTTCTGTCAGGAGATCTTGTGATTGATCGGTATGGACAGAAGAGGGTTTCTTCCCTAATTGGGCTTCGTGGAAATTCGAGGTGTTCTTGTTGTTTCTATATGGATTATCCTCGAATCGAGAATAGAACTTCGGGGGTTGAGTTTCTTCTTCCTCCGATGTTCCTGGATCGGGCGTGAGTTCTACGGCTGAGTCTAAGGATGTAGATAGTGAAGGATTAGATTTAGCCACTGGAAGGTCCTCATGGCTCGACTCGTGCTCTTCTTGGATGGGTTCATTATGGTTGGTAGGAAATGAAGAGTTTTCTAAGAAAAAATCTAAGATCTCTCTTCCTTTCTTTGGAGTTGTCTGTCCAAATGAACCTCCGGCAGCGATGTCGAGGTTCAGGGCAGACTTCATGTCCAAACCCGAGCAAAAGATGTTCAATGATACATCATCGGGTATAGAGAAGTCTGGGCTAGATGCCAAAAGGTGTAAGAATCTAGCCCAAGCTGCACCTATGGACTCCTCTAATTGCTCAAAGTCGAGGATGTCGATCGGTAGGGAGTTTATGTGTTTCATGAGAGAGAACGAGTGATAAAAGTCAGCTCAAAGCTCTTCCCAATCACTACTCATACTTCCTATCATGCGGGTGTACCATTGCTCCACCTTCTCTGTGAGAGAGAAAGGAAACAGTTTCCACCGCCAAGTCTCTTGTGTCATGCCTGGGATTACCAAGCTCGAACACAGTTCCTCGAACACTTTCAAATGATTGTAGGGATCGTCATTGATTTTTCCAGAGAAGGGTCAATTTCAAGCCATGGCTTTGAAGGCATGGTGAGGTTCACCACTTGCCGTAAGCAATGGATTCGATGAGGTTGGTGGCTTGCAGAACTCACCCTTAGGGGTGGATAGCCGTGAAAAGGATGGCTGCTCCATGGGAAGCGGGGGTAAACATAGAATCAAGGAAAATGAAAGGATACGAGGACGAACTAGGTCCTAAGACAATATAGCTGCTGTTCCCCGGCAACGGCGCCAGAAAGCTTGTTGACGTTTCATAGCGTCACAAATAGAATCCGCAAGCAATATCATCGTAGGCTTTCACCCAAGAGTATTCCAGGGTATCATATCCACAGAGGAACGTCAGTGTATTATCTCAGGCTCTAACTCATCCAAGGACACCACACTACTAAAGAGGTAAGAGGTTGAGAGGATTTCCTAAGACTAAGAACCTAAGATAAGACAAGATCTAGAATCATCGTTTACTTTGGGCTATCGGGTTCTCCTAGCTAAAAGCCAGACGCTTCGATAACTGCGCACTATTTTGTGTAACTGAACGTGGAGGATTATTGGGCACGGACAGGGCTATCACCACCTACCGGCTACCCCTACAAGCCGTGGGAATACTAAACAACCAAGCAGTAAAAGCTAGCCTAGACACCACGTCTACGCTATCTCGTACTAACTCTAAAGGCGTACAAGAGTATCCATCTCTATCCGGAGTCTTACTCTAGAGTCATCCACTACCCTTAAGTGGACACTCGATCCCGTAAACGATAGAAACTAGTACTCAAACTTAAACTCTATTTCTAAGGAACATAAGAAAATCACAAATACTTACTATGATTGATAATCATTCATCGAGGTACAAGCGAAGAAGCGTGCTGACGGACCCGACACTTCCCCGACTCTCCCTCACTCTCGTAGAGATACAAATTTGAGAAGAGCACCGTAGACTGGCGCCACTCCTAAGTACCTCTACCCCTAACCTTTGCAAGGCAACTCTCAACTCTAAAAGTGAATGAAGAGTGAAGTGTGAGATGTGTGGGATGTAGTGTGTGATGTCTTCATTTGGAGCTCCCCCCTCTACTATTTATAGAGGGATGCCATGGGTTCTTCTGCCGTGATTTGTGCCCGGAGCCTCCTAGAACTGACCTTGGCATCAAATAAGGATGTGACTCATGCAAGATGACGGTCAGAGGCGCTGACCTATGCTCGGTCAACCTAGTTGGTCGGCCGACCAAAAAAGGAAGCCAACCGACTCTAGTTTTGGTCTGGACACTGCTAGGTGGGCCCCCATGTCAGTTATGGGTGGCTTGGCTTGTCTTAAGGCGGTTTGCTAGCTCTAGTGGGCCTAGGGATCCTCGTGAACGCGCCTGATTCGTCGAGAAGGTGTTGCCTCAGATTAATGTGTCAAGCGCATGTGCTGTGTCTCTTTCTCATGTGAGGCTACCAAGTGGGCCCTTTTGGCCCTTGGGCTTGCTTGTGCTTGGCCGGGAATTTATGCCTTGGATAATATTTTCTAGTTTCTGACATTTTTGGCTCAAATTCACCTGCACACATATTCAGACCAGCATCTGTGGAATTTGTTAATAAATAATCCTATGCTATCGTTTATTCCTTTTGATGCTCAACTTTTGCATGAGAGTTGACGGTCAAAATGGGTCAAAGTAGACCGTCAACATTAATCTACTCCGAGCAGCCTTTCTTCTTCTCCGCATGGATTCCAATTCCACACAGATGACTCCTCGTATCTCGTGCTGGTGGCGAGTGAAAAACTCTTCTTTGCCCCTAACTTCAACTCTCCTCCACCACTTATCTGCACTGAGACGATTTGAATCCCTTCTTTTTCCCCTCTGAATTATTTTCAATCAATCTCCACAGTCAAGACATTCCATTTTCCTTTTAGCCGATTCATCTTCTTCATCGAGACCATAAATAGTATCCATTGGTATGGCCAACACATCAAGACTCCATCGGCTTTAGCTCTCTCCTCTGCTCCAGCAAAAACCCTAGCATCCACTTCTTAGCCATGGAAGGAAACAAACGCGTGGGAGAAGGTTGCTCCAACCAGCCGCCAGCCCTTTGTCGTCATCATGTGTAATGAGTCTACCATCTTCACCACTTACTGTAGCCCGATTAGTTCTAATCGGCTCTTTATTCTTTGTCAGAGATGATGAAGTTTTTAGTGTGCTGCCCCGTTCTCCTTCTCCAGCAAGGTCGAATCCTTTCGACGATCTTGACGAGGGGATCCACGATCTCATCTAGAGCCTCTACTGAGAAAAGGACGAGGCGCGCACCAATTACGCCGAAGAAACCAAGAAGACCGGGCGATTGGAGGTCCATTTGGAAGCAGCCCGAATAGCGCAAATGGCTGTTGAAGACATGGCACTGACCGCACGCACCCAACTCATCACTGCCGACGCCAGGGTGGCAGGTGAGTTCACTACAAGGTTTTCCCCCTATTACCATGCGTCACAATTGCCACGCCACTAAATTGGTTGCAATAGCATGTTGTATTGCCCCCAAACCGAACGGTGGTGGTAATATGTGGCCATATTGCGATGAAAATTTCATTACAATAATTCGGTGCTATTGTAACCAGTTTGGTTGTGGTTGCTTTTGCGTGACACTAATGCAACAGGTTAATTAAGTTGCAAAAATTATTTGGTGGGGTTGCAATAGGTAGGTGGATTTTGCATCCACTAGTGTCAGTGGATGCAACAGCATGTTCATATTGCCACCCTTTTTTCGTTGTAATAAAGTTCAATATCATTGCAATCGGTAGATGCTTATTGCAAGGAACATGCTGTTTGTATCAATAACGTGTGCCCTATCGCCACGTTTTGTGTTGTTGCTATACATACCTATTTCTGGTGGGCCTCCAATACAACTGGATCATCTACCTCTCACGTGCGCGCTTTTGTTTATGGAGTCAAGCGCCAGCCCTATAGGGATCAAAACGACGAGGGGCGACGTCGCAATCGATCGTGACACCACGTTGGCGAGGGAGAAAGCAATCAAGGGCTGCCGCCCTAGGGGGATCGGAGGGGGATGCGTCGTCGTTCCTCCAAGGGCACGCGCACGACCATCATCATCGATCTGATCAGCAAGGTACATAGGGCTGCATATGCCAAGCGCCCTTGACAATAAGTTTTTCGACCTATATTATGTTTCTTGATCTCACATATATATGCATTTCCTCAAACTATATATCATGCATATGAATATGCTAGCGTCAATGGTCATTGTTTCATGTGTTTGTGTCATGCATATTTATGCAGGATAATGTCTTTATTATATAATGAGGATAGGAGTTGGATGCGCTTGCCTCGACATAGTCGAAAGTGGAAGGAGAAATTCCGTAACTTTATTGAAATCACATTTGCTGGCACATCGAGAGGTGGAACTGTTGTGTGCCCATGTACTAGATGTCAATGCATGGTATCCGAAGTGCAGTCTGAGGTTGAGGAACATTTGCTTGTTAGAGGGTTTGCAGATTGTTTTATAAGGAAGGCCAAAGTTCATCATTAGCTGTAGGTGTCAATAATCCTCATCTAGTAAATGCAGGAGGCGGCGCCCCACCTCATGATACAGTTTTAGTAGAAGATGTGCACAATGACGGTGCAGCTCCAGATTTTAGATTAGACAATAAAGGAGGGGCAGCAGCCCAAGATTTTGGAGTTGACAATGAAGAAGGTGAACAAAGTGATGACCATGCTGCCACTAATACTATGATTCATTCCATTATCAGAGGCGCTATACGTGGGGAAATCAGTGAAGAACCTGGTAATGAAGAGCCGAATGAACATGCAAAGATTTTTTTGAAATTATTAAAGGAGGCAGAAAAGGAATTGTATCCAGGTTGCATAGAGGCTACTAAGGTTTCCTTTATTGTGAGACTTTTTCAAATAAAGTGCATGTACGGTATTACTAACAATGCATTGGAGGCCGTACTTAATCTATTCGCAGCCATTCTCCCGAAAGGCCATTGTATCCCAGACACAATGGATAAAGTGCAAAGGGTGGTAAGAGATCTAGGCTTGGACTATGTGAAGATACATGCTTGTGAGAATGATTGTGTGTTATTTTGGAAGGAAAATGAAGAGCTGGATAATTATCCCATATGTAAAGAGTCCAGGTGGAAAAATCTGAATGATGGTGCTGAGAAGGGAGCTGCGGATGTTGTTTCTAATGCAAGTAATAGTAATAAAAAGCGGTTGCCACGTAAGATCCTACGCTACTTTCCTCTTACTCCTAGGCTGCAAAGAATTTATGTCTGAGAAGACATCAACAGAAATGAGATGGCATAAGGAAGGATTGGTGAACGATGGAAAAGTACGGCACCCTACTGACTCGAAGGCGTGGAAGTGCATCAACAGCAAGTATGATTGGTTTGCATCAGATGCTCATAATGTTAGGCTGGGTTTAGCTTTTGATGGATTTAATCCCTTTGGCATGCAAAATGTTACATACACAACATGGCATGTTATCCTAATCCCTTACAATTTGCCTCCTTGCTGTGTCAGAAACAACCTTACTGGATTATGTCAATGCTGATACCTGGTCCTAGATCTCCTGGAATGAATATTGATGTATATTTGAGGCCCCTTATTGAAGAGTTGAAGGAGCTTTGGGAGAAGGGTGTCGAAACATGGGATGCGAAGGTTAAGAAGAATTTCAAATTACATGCTATTCTACTTTGGACAATTAATGATTTTCCTGCATATGAGATGCTTTCTGGCTGGAGCAGAAAAGGAAAATTTGCATGTCCATATTGCCACAAGGATACAAACTATTTGTGGTTGAAATTTGGGTCCAAGCACTGCTACATGGGACATCGACATTTTTTGCCCTTGGATCATCCTTTGCGTAAGAACCAGATCATCTTCAATAGCCAGGTCGAACTTAGGGAGGCACCAGTACCGCTGACTGGTGAACAGGTATTGAAGCAGTATGATACTTTCAATCAAGTGATATTTGGAAAGACGACATCAAAAAAGAGGAAGCGTGACGAAGATAAAAGATGGCACAACTGGAGGAAGAAGAGCATTTTTTTTAGCTGCCTTACTGGTTTTTTTTGCTCATTAGGCATAATTTGGACGTCATGCACATTGAGAAAAACATATGTGAGAGTATATTGGGTACTCTACTTCAAATTGAAGGTAAATGTAAGGACAGCGAAAAGGCTCAGCTTGACATGGAGCATCTAGGTATAAGACAAGATCTGCTTCCTATTATTAAGAATGATAAGTATACCTTGCCACCAGCATTGTACTCCTTAGATAAGGATGATAAGAAAATTCTATGCCAGTTTCTGCAAGGAGTGAAGATGCCTGATGGTGTTGCCTCCAATATAAGGAGATGTGTTGACGTAAATGCATGTAAGGTGTCTGGATTCAAAATGCATGACTACCACTTAATTCTCTAGAAACTGCTACCTTTAGTGGTTCGGAAGATTTTGCCAGAAGAAGTTGTCATCGGATTGATTCAGCTTAGTAGGTTCTTCAATGCAAAGGAGTTGGTGGAAGTAGATATGGACAAACTTAGTATTTCAATTAGGGAGACTCTTTGTTGGTTTGAGATGGTATTCCCACCTTCATTCTTTGATATCATGGTGCATTTGCCTATTCATCTAGCTGAAGAGGCTAAAGTTGGAGGGCCAGTGTGTTATAGATGGATGTATCCAGTGGAGAGGTACCTACGTACTGCAAAAGGATATGTGAGGAACAAGGCGTAGCCGGAAGGGTCAATAGCTGAGGGATACATAGTCGAGGAGTGCCTTACATTTTGCTCTAGATTCTTGGACCTGGAAACAAAACTGAACCATTTTGAACGTCATGAAAATATCGTGGTGAATGAGCCACCATCTGGTTTGAGCATTTTTGCCGACATGGATTACAAGAGGAGAGGTCAGAATATCGAGATCATTGAACCAGATGGATTGTGCAAGATGAGGCACTACATAATTACGAGCTGCGAAGAAGCCAACCCATGGATAGAGTAAGTTCCAATAAACCATCTTCAAATTGTTTATGTTGTATTTATTTGTGTTTTCAACTAACACATTAATGAGCATTTCTACGTATAGTTTAGATATGGAAGAACCCAGGAAATATGGTTCAACAAATATTGCAAAACGACACCAGGAGCATTTCGTAAGGTGGTTTGAGCGGAAGGTTAGTACTAATATTTTATTTTAATTTTCCATGCGGATGGTCACATGTACTAATTATAAAATATTTTGACATCAATATTGCAGATCAAGCATCTATATGATAAAGGAGAAGTGAGCGAAGAGATGTATGCCCTTGCTCAAGGACCGGACCATCGAGCTCGTATTATTTTGAATAGATGTCATATTAATAATTGACTGTTTCAAACGGCCGCCATTGAGAGAAGCCTCATAACACAAAATAGTGGGGTGCTTGTGAATGGTGATGCTACTATAGGCAACATGAACTAGTATGGAGTGGTTAGAAAAATTATCTCACTAGATTTCCCTGGACAAAAGAAGTTATTTTATTCTGGTGTGACTGGTATAATGTTCCAGCTGCCACTACTAGCAGAGGCAGAGAATACAGTAGGGATAAATGGGGGATTATTGATATCG
The DNA here is from genome assembly GCF_016808335.1 of Panicum virgatum. Taxonomy (NCBI): domain Eukaryota; kingdom Viridiplantae; phylum Streptophyta; class Magnoliopsida; order Poales; family Poaceae; genus Panicum; species Panicum virgatum. The sequence continues at coordinate 37,557,417 of NC_053148.1, read as the reverse complement.
ACACTAATATGTTTCGATATTCGAACGAACCTTACATTCTGGTGACCCAGGCTGAACAGGTGTTTTTTGTGCCATTTGTGAACAAGCCGAGATGGAGCAGTGTCCTCGCAATGAAACCAAGAAATTTGTTTGCAATGCCAGATGCAGAAAATGAGGATGAAATTGATATTGATTCAATTGATGTAGGAATCCAAGGCATGAATTTGTCGGGTGCACAGGAGCATTTTAGAAATTGGACAAGATCAGACAAGACAGGCACAACTGGGGATACCTCTATTATTCAACACGTGCAGGCCCAAGCATTTGATGGACCAGATGATTTTGATGACGACTACGATGATGATGAAGACGACACCTACACTAATGATGGAGTAGTTGCACCAGTAGCTTCTGTGGTTGAAGACCAGGGCGATGATGACTTCTTTACTTAATTCATTTTGTTTATGTCAGTTTATTGTCCTAGCATGAATAAATGATTAAGATCATGCTCTATCAAGTTTATTTTCTCAACATGGATTAAATGCTTATGAGCAGTACTGTTTCTGAATGATGCCACAATTAGAAGGAAAAAAGGCACTCCTTTCATTTGATGGGTATGGCTGTTTCCGGTAGTGTGGATGATGGCATAACTATATAGTATATATACAGATACTATACCATATATATCAGTGACCCATTTTGTTACTACACCATGCATATAATAAAGTAGCATAACAGTTAGCATATATGGGTATACTTGTTCAGCGTGAGCATACTACTGGCAAGTTCACCAAACACAAAAGCTTAGACATTTTTACAGACAGGCCAACATGTTCATTCCATCCAACAAAAGCTACTCTAGGCATATCTACCACTATTGGCCTTCCTTTCTTCATTTGGCACCTACTCCGTTCTTCTTCATATGAGGCGCGAGAGCTTTCCGAATCTCCTCCACCTTTTCTTTGATCTGCCATTTAACAAGGATACCAGCAGTTAACATACACAACATCAAATGATTATGCTACAAGCAAATTAAAGGACATTGACCTGTGGGATACACATACGCTTGCCCTTCTTGTCGCTGCCATCAGTAGAAGTCACAAATAGGCGCATCTTGTCAAATTGGAACTCGTACTCTACCTCATTCCCCTTCAGTAACAAAAGAACAAATAATAAGCCTAGTGAATAGCAATAACAAGTAAGCTCAAGTGGACTTCAACATACTTGACAAATGGAGCTGGTAAATTGTATTTAAACTCTTGACAAACTCATACGATGTATTCTGATATTTGGATAGTTAAATTTGACATAGGTTTGCACTATCGGACCATTGTTTCCAAAGAAACTGAGGCAACTATGAGGCTACAAGACTAAAACAATTCCATTTAGACAATGCTCTTCATCTACTATAAGCTGAGCAAGAAAACAGAGAGGACAAGGCTGATATGTTGCATATGCATATGCATTTCCAATTTAATTATCACAGATCAAATGATCACTGTGTTGCAGCAGTACGTGTTTATCAGTCAGCCAGTTGACTTCCACTACAAGATTAAGTCCACTGTCAGGATACAGCACAAGTAGTCAGTGCTTTGTCAAATGAATCAAACTAATTTGGCATGAATATATACCTACTGTGTCTCATCTACAAGTATACCTAATGTGCCTCAAACTAATTTGGGCTCCAATACCTACTATCTCCCATCTACAATTGTACCTAATGTGCCTCAAACTAATTTGGTCTCATTACACCTACTATGCCTATAAATCAACTTCGAATCCATGCTACAAGGTTGCCATAAATAACTAATACATGCATCAAAAATTGAATGAACACGATGAATAGTAAAATCCCAATCTTTCCCCAAATCAGTAAAATATAAAATCCAGTCCTAATCAAACTTGTAATCGAATGCAGGGAAAGATCTAACCTTCCACTCCCAGCCTGTGCATTCCAGCCAGCCCCTCCGAACCCCCTCGTTGTCGCCTGCAGATCTCATGTTCTGGGCTGCGAAGAACGCCTCCAAGCCTGGAGGCACTTTGGTGAAGGGCTTCACGTCCTCGTCCTCCAGGTCCATGGCGACCCGCGCGTCGGCCGGGAGTCATCCTCGCGAAGTGCCCTCCGGCTTGGAGGCTGCCGCCCCTAGGGTTGAGGGAGTTGTCCTCGCAAAGCTCCCTCTAGCATCCTGCGCCTGCCTCCACGAAATGCGCACCTTCTTCCTGGGCGCCATCGTTGGAGAGGGGGAGGATGCGCGTGCGAGTGGGGACTGGGGGCCAGAGAGCGAGATGGAGATGGAGATTAGGGGGGGGAGAGGGAGACGAAGAGGTTGCCGGGTACATAAATGGCGGAGAACGAGAAGTGCAGTCATCCGCTTAGTTTATATAGATTAGCACGGGACAAGTAGTTTTCGCATGCTGTCGACGGTCCTTAAGTCATATCTAACTGTCAACTCTCGTAAAGATTAGTGCCAAAACAAACACCAAACTAGAATTAGGACTTTGATGCTAATCATTTTCGTAAGTTTTGGTGAATCATTGTTTACAGAAAGCCATGTCTGCATATGGGGGAAAACCATGCTCAAACAATGGGAAAAGTACACATCAGAGCACTCTACGCAAGCACGATAATTAGAGGGCTCACAACTTGAAGCAAATCAAGCCCAAGAGACACTTTTGAGGTAGGCACATGGATCCTAGGGTCCAAACGGCATGCTAAACCAACATATCTTCAGGCGAGCACACAGAAACCTACACAAGAAGCCCACAAGGAGTGCGTCGACCGAAGATGGGCTCAAATGGCCTCAACAAGGGTGTGGCCGAACCCATGGTTCGGCCAACCCTCCACTAGGCCTAAACAGGCACAACTTTATTCTGCAGTCTTCCACCGCTTCCCTACGCCTGTTCTGGATGGGGATAGTACCACCCCGTGAGTGCAACCGCGGATCCACCTCTGGAAAGGCTACATAAGGAGGAGGAGAGCCCCTCCACAAGGAAAGACACAACACAAGATACACTATGGGGGAGAAGAGATGTAGGATTAGGATAGGGAGTGTGTGAGGAGAACTGTGGAGGAATGCCGGGCTTGTCGGCATCCTTCTTCGGCTTGTATCTCGTCAGGTACAAATCATTTGAGTAAGTACCTAAGTTTATCTAAGCAGTTATGTTCCTGGTAAAGTTATTCTATATTGTTATTCGTTTGCGGGATCATCGTCCATTCTTGTAGCGGATGCTTTAGTAGAGGGCCCCTGATAAAGATGGGTAAACCCTGATCAACGCTAGAGCAGTAGTCGAAGGATTAGACGTGGTGTCTAGGCCCTAGATTACCTTTGTTTGCTCCGAGCCCCATGGTGTTAAGGGGTAGATGGCAGGTGGTGACAGCCCGGTCCGTCCGCTACGAAGCTACTTCGTGGTTAGTGCAGTCCCCCACGTTCAGTCTTGGCTAGTACAGTAATAGCCAGAGGGTCTTGGCAGACCAGGGTCAGACCGGTGCCCGAAGTAAATGAATAGCCATAGAGTGTATCCTACCTTGACCCTTACCCTTAGACAAACCATGCTACCTAGGCTATCTTACACTTGTTCTCCTGGGGAACTAGCTAGAAGACTGTTACACCTCTGTTCCTTGAGAAAATACGATACCCTAAATACTCACAGGTAAAATGCTACAACGGTATATCTGTGCGCTTGCGGATCCATCTGTAATCATTCAGATTTACCATCGGCATTTCCTAGCGGCGTTGCTATGGACTAACAATCTTAGTGACGACATTAAGAAACATCAACAAGCATTTCTAGTGCCGTTGCAGGGGAATTGTTGCTGTAGTTGTCTTCGAACCTGGTTCACCCATGTATCTTTAAAAAAATCTTTTCTTTTTCTTACCTCTACCTTTACCCCTGCTACCCCAGAAAGGTTATCCTTGTACAAACCTTTCGACCCTTTGGGGGCGAATCTTTAGAGCCATCCTTTTAGGAACTCATTCCTCATCAGGTTACAATATTCATCCCTCTGTCGTAGTGCTAGTTCAAGAAAATTCCTTCTCAGGGTTAAGCTATGAGAACCCTACTCTCACCTCAAGAGAAGGAATCGCTAGGCACAGCATGAGCTTGGTTGCGCGTGCCTACAGCGTGATGCTCTGTCCGAAGACTCGTTTTTGCTTTAGATCCGACTTGAGGGAAGGAAAATCTTGGATCTTATCCAAGAAACTACTCCCTCGTCGATCTGCATAATGAGACCCCATCAGGAGGAGAGTGCATTTATAGCTGAGGACTATCATCAGCATAATTTGATCTTTCATCCTTAATATATCCAAAATTCCGCTGACGGTACCTCTCCTGAACTACAAAAAAAAGGAAAAAAAGAAAAACACATTCTCTTATGGTGCTTTCTTCTTGATTTTCCATGAGACCATGTCTCAAGGGAGGTTGAGGAAGGAGTGGTTGGAATAGGAGGATCATTCTTTATGAATCATCTGTGTCAACCACAATTTCCTGGATGAAGTACTATAAGAAAGCCCATCATGTTCCTGCGTCTAGGTAACATCCGAGGTGCTTTCACCAAGGAATATGCCTCGACATTAACCACCGTATCATAGTCCGTAGGACTCATTCTTTTGGTCAAGGGATCATAGGGGCTATGCCGATCGAATCGAGTGAACCAAACTCACTTTCTTATCCTCGATTATCGATCGATGCCAATCAAATCAAGTGATTCGAAATTCACATCTCACCCCTTGATTTTGATTGATGCCCGATAGAAGTTGCAATCATATTTCATATCCATTGAACTTCTATTTGAAGCTTCAGATGGATTGCATTGCCACATTCATCTTTGATGAAATGTGAGGCTTTCCACCTAAGGAGGGGATGAGCTGAAAGAAACTCATTTCCCCCAGGACCTGAACTTGGAATCGTTATTATGGCCCGCAGAGTTACATATTGTCTTTCATTATGGGGCCATGAACATTCTAGAGTTCCTCTACCCGAAGCTCCCCCTTTGAATTTGAGGATAATTCTTTCCAAAAATTCAGAAAATACCTCGAATCATCTTTACTAAGAGCAACCACCAGTTCCTGAAACCCCTCTTGATCCTATCCAAGACTGCCTTCCGAAGAGGGGACTTCCAATCTTTTTGTGCAAAGAATGGTCAAAAGATGAGGAGTTTTTCTGAAGAAATTCAAACGACCACCTACTCTTAACCTATTCAATGCATCATTGAAGGAACCGTGTTGGATGTTTATGCAATCTCGTTGTTGGTGCTAGTTTCTTGCCCAAACCATTTGCATTCACCTACGTAGGCGACGAGCCCTTAGCATCAGCTGAACCTTCATGGGTGATCCCAGAGGGAATCGAGATCTTGCAAAAAGGTGTCACCCAATCCCAACCAGAATTCCTAATGGTGACAGCTCGAGGAGGTGATGTCCTTGCACCCATCGTTGTTGTCCTTTCTCCTTCGAAATGGTCATCACCTCCCTCTTCAAAGCTTAACCCTTGTTCCTCTAGCCCTCAAACTCCTATCTTGATGTTCTTTAAAGAATTCATGGGCTATGAACAACCTTAGTGATCGAATCTGGAGTCCCTTAAAGATGAGATCCTTTTTCATGAGCATGAGAGTGCCACTCTTCAAATTCCCAAAGTCACTCTCATGGCTCCCCAGATTCGTCACCCTCATGTGCTAAGGAAGTGCAGCAATCTTTACATCCTTATTAGAGCTCAGTTTTATAATACTTCTTTTGCTTGGATGTAAATGCTTTTGCATATCACAAATCTTGCACAGCTTGTTGCACTATGGCACTAACTTTGCAGCTAGAATTGGTGGAACGACAATTGGTGGTGTAGTTTGGGCTTACATCACCGATCCTAGCTGCAACTGGAAAATCCCCATGGTTGAGCTTGTGATCATAAACAAGCACTGCTAGGAGATGGCCCGGAGGATTTTCAAAAAAAAAATCTTTCTACTAAACAAATAAAAGAAAGAACATGTTGTCGGTTAGTATGCACCCTTGGGTATTCTTTGTCACTAACCATTTTCAGGAACGAGGGCATGCGATGCCCGAGAACATGATAACTTCACCAACTTCACACTTCGTACCTCCAATTGACGGGATACACTTGAAGATACCGACATCACACACTTGGCTTTTGGTGTCGTAAGGCACAAAAGTCCAAGTGTAGGGGAGATCGGTGAGCATCCCACAATAGGATCCATTCGTAGCAAGGATGGTGCTAGTTCTACCTTGCTGAAAAAAAAGAAAAAAAGGGGGGAAGAAAAAAAAGGCGGGGAAGAAAAAAAAGAGTTGGACACATGAAGGTCCAAGAGAGAGAAAAAAAAGAGTTGGACACATGAAGGTCCAAGAGAGAGAAAAAAGAAATATATATATATAAAGAGAGAGAGAGAGAGAGAGAGAGAGAGAGAGAGAGAGAGAGAGAAAGAGTGAGAGTGAGCTTGCAGGCTTCGCATGGATCAAAGGCCGCAATAAGGGCTCATTTGCTCACAGCCCAAGCAAATGTCCTGTCAAGCTCAATCCATCCAAGCCCTATATGCTCGCGCGCAAACCATGGCATTACTTTTCGATAAACATCATCTCGCCGCCTGGCTCCACACAGCCATGCTCTCACCTACGCTTGCAAAGCCTTAGCATAATTCTCATCCAGTTCAAGCTTTGCATAGCCTCGCTCTAAGCAGCTCCTGTGTGCATTCAAGCAAGAGGAATTGCTCCTTTTCCACTTCCAGGCCTTTGCTGCTCCATTTCGAATGGCACTTGCTGATATACATGAAGGGAACGCACTTTGCGTTTCCAATCCTAATAGCCGTGTGCCACCAGATAATGCCACCAAGGCCCATGGTCCCCTACACACTTCTCGTGTGTATGATCTGGCCTTGTTGTCCACCTGAGTTGGCATGGTCTAAGTGCCTTCCTCTGCCTCAGCCTACATCAAAGCAGAGGAGTCATCAACGACCATATGAAACCATGCTACCGCTGCAGGCAACTTCAAAGCTTCTATCTACATATGCTGCCGGTAAGAACACTCAGGTACGTAAAAAGATAAGTTAATGTTCACCAATCATTTACTCATGCTTATCTCTTTTTGAATATAGCTTGATCATGCTTCCTCTATCTATTTTTGTATGCTCTTGGTTTGAGTGTATGCTGCAGCATACATTTATAGACTTTTTGAATTAAGCATGGTGCTTAGGTTAAAAAGTCTTCTTTGATCAAATAAGACATGGTGTCATGTTTGATCAATGATCCATTAGAGTTAATACAATCATAGACTTTGGATGCATATCTTTTGCGGACTAACCCCTGCAGGAAGATTTCAAATCAAATGGGTGAGCCCTCAAGCTAAATTCTTGTTAGAGATAAAACAAAGCTCGAGACGAACTTCAACAAAAAAAATTGCATGACATCCCAAGGAGGTACAGATCACCTTTCAAGGAGAAAAAAAATATCATTTCAAAATAAAAGAGTCTCTCAAAAAAATAACGAAATAAAAGTGATGGCAAGCATCTTGGGATCCATGTTTTATTAACCTTTTGAATTTTCCTTAAGCACGGATGTGAACAACAAAAAAAAATTGTTTAAGGGTCACTCGAGTATTTGTTGTCCACTAACCTTTTGTAGAGAAGAAAATAAAACAACCAAGGAGCCGCGTAAATAACTCCAACTCCAAACACTCCATGGTCCAAATAAGACGACAGATGCACGAGGAACCAAGCTGAAAAAAATACAAAGCTTTGCTTCATGTATACAAAGCTTAGCTCTTGCATTCTTGTTCATGGCTTGACAAATTCTTCCAGGTAAGTATCCCACACGCCTCGTGCATCCTTGCCTTATGTGTTCTCCCTGCTAAGTTACTCATCATGTTTAGCTTGCCACAAAAAAGAAAAAATATAGAAATATATATATAAAAGGGGGATAATAAAATAAAAAGGATATAAAATAAAAATAATATATATATAGTGCACCAAATAAAAATATTATTTTAATTCAATAAAGTTTAGACTTCCCGGTGTTTAAAACCGGTAGAGTCCCTTGTTTCCACCTTTTTGTTTTTCTTTTGAATAAAGGCAGGTACAAGAATAAGTGTGGGGGAGATCTCTAAAAAATCACCAATTGCAAACTCGTTCGAGATCTCTCCCCCAGACATGGTGCACAACATCAACGGTCCAGCACGCTGAAGAACAAGCCAGAAGGAATCCAGAGAGGGATGGCCGAACTCTTGGTTCGACCAAGCCACCTCTGACTCCCTTCATTTCGCTCTTCATCCTCTTCAACGATGGTATGTGCAATGCATCCCTCACAAACTCCCTCAAAACTCCCTAAGTTCTTGAGTTTAAACGAATTTCTTTGTTGATCACTAAAAGCTAAACTCAATGAACCTCACTTTTCACCTTTTGCACTCTTTGCGCTTCCATGAATAATCATGCATACTCTTTATTCCTTGCTTTCTTTCTAGTTCTTGTGAACAATTATCTTCATAGGGAACCCATGCTATCTAAGTAATTGACTAATGTGATATGATTGGATGAAAGGAACCATGCATTTCCTTACAAAGAACTTGGGATTTCTTTTAAAAAAATGATCAATAGCTTGTCTCCTCAAATTAATGAAAATTCCGACCAAAGCCAAAGTTAGATGATTTTCATGCAAATTCTATGACCCATGTTAGAAACTTTTCATACTCCAATGATCAAGATCACGTACACGCCCACTCATATGCTATACTTCTGCACTGAAAGATAGCAAACATTTTCATCCACCCACAAAATAAAACTCCATCGCATATCATGACTTTTCTCTCAAAAAGTGACCATCAAGGATGTGGGCTATGCAAAAAGAAATAAAAGATGCATACCCAAAGACAGTATGCCACATGCTCAACAAAGCATGTTAAAAAAAAGAAGAAAAAAAAGGATGCATACCCAAAGAAGGTATGCCACATTCCCACAAGGCATGTCAAAAAAATAGAGGAAGAGAAAAACATAGCCCACATCCAAGAAAAATAAAGGAGAGAGATGGTTCATGAAAAGGAGTTCATACACCATCCACCCAAAAAGAAAAAAAAATATATCAACACACACTTGCACATCTTGATCAAGGTTTATGATTTGGTTCTTCTTGGATCTAGTCTTTGACGTAGCAACATAAGCAAAGCAAGCATGCCTCTTTACTCCTACCCTGAGCTCCACATAAGCCTGATTAGATGATAGGAGAAAAGAAGGCAACAACTTTGCCTTGGTGAGGGTCTAAAACAAAAGGAGTGATTCGAGAGAATAATTGGAGGAGCAAGACTATTCTTTCTTTTCAAAAATAAAAACCCAAGTTTCTAAGAAGGAAGAGCTAGGAACCTGAATTCTACATTGTTCCATTCTTCAATTACCTAAGATAGCATGGTAGCCACTCAAAATGTTTCACAAGGATTGGAAGAAGTTTGGAATAACTTATATGCAGTTTACATTCAAATGAGTTGCATCCACCTTAATTAGTCCTTCAATCTTTACTCGAGGACAGGCAAAGGACTAAGTGTGGGGGTGTTGTTGACGGTCCTTAAGTGTCATATCTAACCATTAACTCTTGAAAAGATCAGTGCCAAAACAAACACCAAACTAGAATTAGGACATTGATACTAATCATTTCCACAAGTTTTGGTGAATCACTGTTTATAGAAAGCCATTTCTGCATATGGAGGAAAACCATGCTCAAACAACGGGAAAAGTACACATCAGAGCACTCTACGCGAGCACGAGAATTAGAGGGCCCACAGCTTGAAGCAAATCAAGCCCAAGAGACACTTCTGAGGCAGGCAGATGGATCCTAGGGCCCAAACAGCATGCTAAACCAACATATCTTCAGGCGAGCACCCAGAAATCTACACAAGAAGCCCACAAGGAGTGCATCGACTGAAGATGGGCCCAAATGGCGTCAACAAGGGTGTGGCCGAACCATGGGTTCGGCCGACCCCCCACTGGGCCTAAACAGGCCCAACTTTCTCCTGCAGTCTTCCACCGCTTCCCTACGCCTGTTCCAGATGGGGATAGTACCACCCCATGAGTGCAACCGCGGATCCACCCCTAGAAAGGTTACATAAGGAGGAGAAGAGCGCCCCCCCCCCACAAGGAAAGACACAACACAAGATACACTTTGGGGGAGAAGAGATGCAAGATTAGGATAGGGACTGTGTGAGGAGAAGTGTGGAGGAATGTCGGGCTTGTCGGCATCCTTCTTCGGCTTGTACCTCATCAGGTACGAATCATTTGAGTAAGTACCTAAGTTTATCTAAGCAGTTATGTTCCTGGTAAAGTTATTCTGTATTGTTATTCATGTGCGGGATCATCGTCCGTTCTTGTAGCGGATGCTCTAGTAGAGGGCCCTTGATAAAGACGGGTAAACCCTGATCGACGCTAGAGCAGTAGTCGAAGGATTAGACGTGGTGTCTAGGCCCTAGATTTCCTTTGTTTGCTCCGAGCCCCACGGTGTTGAGGGGTAGATGGCAGGTGGTGATAGCCCTGTCCGTCCACTACAAGAAATATGAGTATCCGTGACGAAAATTTAAATGACGAAAAACGAAAATGTCATAGAATAGCTGCCATTCTGTGACGATTTAAGCAATATCGTCACTAATCTAAGGTAGACGAGTACCTTAATGACGAACATGAATTTTCATCACAAAAGATGCAACAATCAATGACGATATGACAAATTTGTCGTCAAATATCAAATAGTTAGTGACGTTTTTGTTTCATGATAAATGTAGGTTCGTCACTAAATACCAAACATCATAAACTTATTCTTCATTTAGCCTTCTAGGGAGAGTACACCTTTGAAGTCCTAGTCTTCCCTCTCAATATGATTAAGAGCTAACATTACTTCTTCACACTAAAATATAACAAAACCTTATTTCATATGTTTGCTTACATAAAAAAGACTATTAATAGTTTTACTCAATAATACTATTTTCAAAAGGACACACTTCTTTCATATGTGTGCGAGCAACGACGAGCAATAGCGGCTACTCTAGGATGGTAGGGATGGTTACGGTGCATGCATCTTTTTTAAGGTCCCAAAAAAGTTTTAAAAATGAAACGAAAGAGGTAATCCCATTTAGTGTTAACTGACAGCGTACATTCATAGTTATCATATTGACTAGCAAGCTACATTGATACAAGAGCCCTGTTCGGAAGAAATAGCCAAGAGTTATTTTGAGGGCTAAAGTTTAACTCAAGAAAATAACCCTTAAATGAAATAGCCCTCCTGTTTGGCTCCCTTTTGGCTATTCGGGGGTGGGCTAAAAAATAACCCATAGATCAAAACAGACCAAGGTGATTATTAGTTCAATTTTTTTATTAGTATTTTTCACTAGGTCTATTTGATAGAATCATTTAATTTGTTAGTAGTTCAATATTTTTGTGATACAAGGTGATTATTAGTTCAAATATTTTTTAATAGCAAAATTCTTAGGCAAAATATGAGTCCCATATTATTTTCAGATAAAAAGACCAGACATACTACATTCGGCACCTAAAATTTTGGCGGCCAAACTTTTATTTTGAAAGTTTTGGCGGCCAACCTTCCATCCGTCAGAACTGAAAATACCCCCGCTATCTCCTGCGCGCGCGCCTTCAAAATTTGGAATCCAAGCGCTCCTGTCCACACGTTCCCTTCTTATCCCTTCGTCTCTCCCTCGTCTGTTCTCTCTCCCTCCTCAGTACCAAGAACCAAGCACCACACACCACCAGCACCAAGAACCAAGCGCCTGGCCTATTCCCCAAGTTCCATGCGTAGCGCCGCTGCGCCGGCGCACGCAGCGGGGTGATGCCCTCTGCCTGCCTCGTCGCTCTGGCCTCCATCACCGCCAGCCTCAGCCTGTTGCGCAGCAGAGCATGCGAGCGGACTACGGCGAGGTGCACACACTGCTTGCTGGGGCCATACGCAGCGGCAAGAATGGGTACACGGCCGGGCTCCCGGAGTACTCGCACGCCATGGCGGATGGCTACATTGGGCGCAAGGAACGCTGTAGGACCGAGAAATGCGACCAGAGCGGGGGTGAATGGGAGCCTTCGAAAATTATCGCTATCAAAAACTTCGGCTCACAATTCTAGAGTGCACCCCAACCCCAGAGTTCTAGGCGATGTGCAGAGTAGCTACAAGGGAGCTACACTAACACAAAACAAGCCTAGAAACCAAAGCGATCAAGCGCGGAAGCAATTGCACGAAAGCAGTGCAAGAACCAAGCAAGGTATATATCATCGGTTGATCCGACACACATGTTTGAACGACGTCGGTTAAACCGGTGATACAGAGCCTGCAGCAAACAACCAGTGAGCACCGGTTGAACCGATGCTGGGTTTTGAACCTCGTCGGTTAAACCGGTGATCGAACGTCGGTTAAACGGACAAAATCGCAAACTCACGTCGGTGCAGTTGTCCAGAGGATCAACAAAATGCACCAAACCAAGCAATGAACACCGGTTAAACCGATGCTCAAAAACCTCGAGCGTCGGAGCAGTTGTCCAGAGAGACAACAAAACCAAAGTAAATGAACGCCGGTTGATCCGACGTAGGCAAAACCCTATACGTCGGTCAAACGCCCAAAACTGCGAACCAAAATAGTAACGCCGGTTAAACTGACGTCGGGGAGATCAAAGCACCGGTGCAATCACACAAAAACCCCAAAAACCCTAACCCGTGACAAAAGCACTCACTGGTTGATCCGACGCTCAGGAACGCCAGCGTCGGTTCAACCGGCGTTAAGGAAAAATCCTGCCCGGGCGCAGAACCTCTGTTTTCCTCTCGGCACGACCAAAAACTTGAAGATTGATCGATCAAAACAGGTCGAAAGTTCTCCAAAATTTGCAGGCACACTCACAAAGACCTTGTGAGCCTACTCACAAAAAGAATCGACGATCTACTCCATGGTTTGAGAGGAATCGACGAAGAACCGAGGAAGAACTTGGTTTTTAGGACTTTTCCAAAACTGAGTTCTTGAAGGCTCACGATCTAGATGAGTTTTAGCACAAGACTACGATGATTCTAGTCATCAAGAAGAGCCTCAAGAACTACGGCAACAAGTGGTAGACACACCAACACAAAGAAATCAAGAACAAGGATGATTCATGCACAAGAGCTCAGTAGGACATGGAACGAACCTTGATTTCAAATCCCCGAGGGCACAAGGAGGGATGGGCCTCCTTTCCCACGAATTCTCCTTACAAGTTCTTCAAGAATCCATGCCTAAACCCTAGAGAAGGTGAGGGAGGAGGAAGAACACGGGAGGGAGGAAGGAGAGGGCGCCAGGGACTTGTCTTCTGTGTTCTGAGCGCCAAAGCAACCCAGGGAGGGGCGCCTTCCTTTTCACTAGCCAGGCCAGCTGCCCTCCCACCTTTCCTTTCCCTCCAAGCCATCCTCTAATGACTAGACTACCCCTAAGTGCTGAAATTAAACTACAAGGCCCTTAGGGGCAAAACCGGAAAAGATACATTGAAGATCATCCGACGGCTGCGACGACTTGGAGTAGTTTGCTTCGACCCGACGCAATCTTCCCGATGTCGCCACGCGTCCTTCTGGAATCTTCGCGGGGGCAGTTTTGGGAAAACTGCCGAAACCGAGTTCGGGTGCGGTTTTGGAGGAACCGCGAAACCTTCCCGCGCGATGTTTCCGGGCACACCCGCCAAGCCCGATGACGCCACGTGTTCGACCTCCCGTCGAAACCTCTTCGACTTGGCCGACGTCGACGCATCCCGCCGTTGGTTTTTCCCGAGGTACCAACAAACTCCACGCCGTCCCGCCTTGGCGCTAGGAGTGGATCGCCTCGCGGCCCAGCAGTGGCCCAAGCATCTGGGCCGCCCTTCTCCACCGCACGGTCGTCCGGTTGGGCCTCCAACGCCACCGCAAGGTCTCCCGCCTCCGCATGGTCGTCGAGCTCCCACCACCGCAACGCCGCCGCATGGTACATCGGCACGCGCCACGCTCTTGTCAAAACCGACTCGCTGCCACCGCGCCATCCGTATACCTGCACACCATAGACCAGGAAATCGACGCAATCTCCACAGAGTCGCGACTAAACGCCATTAGTCCACTCCACGTGTTGGCAATCACTCATCACACTAAGGAGCAGGCCTCCACTGCCTCTCAAACTCCCCCTTGATGAGTGCATTGTCAACACCACACCCCCACACGGGCACTGGTGAACACAAAGGATAACCAAAAAGAAATAGAAAACAAGAGAGAACTATCTCAAGTGACCAAAAGCCAATGAAAGCAAGAAAAGATCACTTGACGATAGCAAAGCCAAAAGAGTCAGCCCCTAAGACAAGGGCAACGGCTCGACGCACTGACTCCAAAACATGCTTGACCCCTCAAGAAGGAGGCAAGGCTCAACACAGCCAAGCATGTGCAAATCTGGTTCCTCCAGAAAGAGGTAAGGCTCAACGCAACCAGCAAAATAAGCATCACAAAGCTTTTCATGCTCAAAACTCCCCCTGAAATGTAGCTCCCCCTCACTATGCAACTCTTCCCAGATGTGTGCACACTTAAATCTGAATCTCTCCCCCTTAGGACAAGGAACAAGAATTTCTCCCCTAACCCCCTAAGGTACAAGAGACACCAATTTCTCCCCCTTGTTGACAAAGCACACAACAAGGAAACTCCCCCTGTCTAGATGCTCCCCCTGGAAATATGCCATGAAGTGCAAGCATGCGTGCCTAAAAGCTTCCAGGTACAGAACAAGAGCATTTACAAGGGTCAAATCAGCACAGCATATGAGGGTGCATATACAAAGACAATGCATGAAGAAGCTCATAAGAATATATCTATACAGATCATGAGCAAGCATTTGTCATTTGTAAAAGAAAAGCATCACCATAAAGGACCTAGCATACTAGAAGGCAAGCAAGCATGCTAGAGCTAGCAAGAACATACAGGTGAGCTACCCAAACCATATCACAGCAACTGCCACTCAAGCAGCCTTGATACCAATTGAAAACTTTCAAATTTCGGTGCCAGGGGTTGAAAGCTTGCAGGCGCTTAACTTAACGAATGTGCCAAGCCTAGGTCAAGGACCATCAGAAGCTTAAGACACCACTCTCAGTCATCCACAGCCTCGTCCAAGTTCTCCAGAGGAGCAGTCTCGATACAAGAACAGTGGTGCAAGCAATCCCACCTGGATCTTTTCACTCAAAGCAACCCAAGATAAACCAAATTGTTGGACTTTTTGAAATTAGATACCAATTAAACTATCCCAACAGAAAAGAGGGCATCTTGTTGCATGTGAGAGCAAGGGACCTAGCCACTAAGCATGATCAAGATAGCATAAGCATACAAACCTACACATGCTAGTAGCAGACCCTGAAGGTGACCATGTTTTATGATTTTCAGAGAAGAAAATAGCTAAGCTCAGAACCAATATACAACATATTCAAAGGAGCTAGCTACTCATGGTCAAAGCATATATACAACTCATAGCATAGCACAAGGCACAAGCAAATGCAGATATCATACATGAGAAGCTTAGTGCAAGTGTAATGCATATGAGCAAATGCAATGCAAGATGGTATGTACACAAAATGCAAGAAAAAGGAAAAAAAAGGAAAAACAAAACCTAAACTACAAAAACAACTACCCAACTCAAAATGGGTAGCACACGCCAAGCTCTCCCCGCAAGCGAGCATAGGTGGCTTGTTCTAGGGGCTTGGTCAAGATGTCAGCTACTTGATTATCAGTGGACACATGGGTCAGCTCAACATCACCCTTCTCATAATGATCTCTCAGGAAGTGGAACCTCACGTCTATATGCTTGGAGCGAGAGTGTAGGATGGGGTTCTTGGCTAAGCTAATGGCTGAGGTGCTGTCAATGAAAATGGGAACTCTGCCATAGGTTAGGCCATAATCACTGAGAGTGTGTCTCATCCAAAGGATCTGGGAGCAGCAACTAGCAGCAGCAATGTATTCGGCTTCTATGGTGGAAAGGGCTACACTAGTTTGCTTGCGGGCAGACCAAGACACAAGAGAAGTTCCAAGAAACTGGCAAGTGCCTGAAGTCGACTTGCGATCAATCCGACACCCACCATGATCAGCATCAGAGAAGCCAACCAACGCAAGAGAAGAGGAAGAAGAGTACCATAAGCCAAACTCAGGAGTGTATCGAAGGTACCTGAAAATCCTCTTCACAGCGTTCCTGTGAGAAGTGCGCGGAGAAGCCTGGAACCTCGCGCAGAGACAGACCGCGAACTGGATGTCGGGTCTGGTGGCCGTCAAGTACAGGAGCGAGCCGATCATGCTCCTATACTCCTTCTGGTCCACAGCAACACCTTCAGTGTCCTCATCCAGCGCCGTAGAAGTGCTCATGGGAGTCGGCATGGGACTGAGGTCCCCGAAGTCGAACTTCTTGAGCATGTCCTTGGTGTACTTGGCCTGGTGGACGAAGGTGCCATCCCGGGTTTGCTTGATGTGCAACCCGAGGAAGAACTGAAGCTCACCCATCATAGACATCTCAAACTCCCTGCTCATGTCATCAGAAAAACTAGAAACAAGAGAGTGAGAGGAGCCACCAAAGATAATGTCATCCACGTAAATCTGAACCAACAGAAAATCAGCACCACGCCTGAGGAGAAACAAAGTCTTATCTACCGATCCCATGACAAACCCCTGTTTAAGCAAAAAGGCTCTCAATCTCGCATACCAGGCTCTAGGGGCTTGCTTCAGACCATACAAAGCCTTCTGAAGCTTGAAGACTCGGTCTGGAAACTTGGGACTCTCAAAGCCAGGAGGTTGCTTCACATAGACCTCCTCCTCTATAAACCCGTTCAAAAAGGCACTCTTAACATCCATCTTATACAGCTTGAACCCCTTCGAAGCTGCAAAGGCTAAAAAGATCCTGATGGCCTCTAAACGAGCTACAGGTGCAAAGGTCTCCTCATAATCTATCCCCTCCTGCTGGCTGTAACCCTGAGCTACTAACCTAGCCTTGTTCCTCACAACCATCCCATCCTCACCCTGTTTGTTCTTGAAAACCCATTTGGTACCTATAGGGTGGCAATCTTGTGGAGGCTCTACAAGGACCCAGACTTGGTTTCGCTCAAAGTTTTCTAGCTCCTCATGCATGGCATTGACCCAGTTAGAATCAGATAAAGCATGTCCAATATCTTTGGGCTCAAAGGAGGCAACAAACGCCGAATGAGCAAATCCAGAGATACTTGATACCTTGGACCTCGTGATTCGCTCGTTGAGGTCACCTAACATTTGTTGAGGTGGATGATGACGCTGAATGTGTCGTGGTGCTTCTCTTGATGAAGTCGCCTCGCCGCCGCCCTCAACATGGGTCCCGGAGGAAGAACCTTGAGCTGGACGTGGATCGGGCGTAGTCGAAGCTGTGGGGAGCGGGCCGCCATCGTCGTCAGAACTCGAATCTCCATGAAGTGGGCCTGCAGCCGGCGCAGGGACACCACCAACATCCTCAAAGGCCTCAGGCTCATCCTCATCCTCAAAGATGTCCTGGCCAAACTCATCATCACCTGCACACTCCAAAGAAGCAGACAAAGAAGGAGTGGACTCGTCGAAGGTTACATTACAAGTTTCGACGATCCGGTTAGTCTCAAGAATAAGAACACGATAGCCTCTGGATTGAAGAGCATAGCCAAGAAAAATGCCATCAGAGCTCCTAGACTCGAACTTATCAAGATTTCCCTCCTTCAGAACAAAGCATCTGCAACCAAAAGCACGCAGGTGGGACACTCTGGGTTGTCGACCAAACCGCAACTCATACGAAGTCTTTTTCATGAAAGAGCGAAGGAAGATGCGGTTGGCAACATAGCATGCGGTGTTGATCGCTTCGGCCCAAAAACGCCTAGGAGTCCTATGCTCATCGAGCATCATCCTGGCCATTTCCACTAAGGTCCGATTTTTGCGTTCAACCACGCCATTCTGTGGAGGAACATAAGGAGAGGAGTACTGGTGATCAAGACCAAAGTCACGACAGAAGTCATCAAAACGAGTGTTCTTAAATTCAGTTCCATTATCACTGCGGATAGCCCTCATGGCATGTGGAAGCTCGTTCTGTAACCTCAAAGCAAGATCACGAAAATGCTGAAAAGTCTCATCCTTAGTCTCCAAGAAGAAAACCCAAGAGTACCGAGAGAAGTCGTCAACGATCACAAGAATGTACCACTTCCCACCGACAGAGCGCACGCGAGCAGGACCAACGGTGTCCATGTGAAGAAGCTCGCCAGGGTGCGATGTCATCACCTGATTTACAGGTGGGTGTGGAAGGGAAACCATCTTCCCGTGACGACACGGGTGACACACAAGGTCCTTGTCCATCTTCAGCTTGGGCAATCCTCGGATCAGACCAAGTGAGCTGAGCCTAACTAGTAGATCAAAGCTCAAGTGACCGAGTCTCCTATGCCACCTCCAGAGCTCAGAGGACTGACCAGTCACCAGACAGTGAGAAGTGCTCGAAGAAGATCCAGAAAAGTCAATGCGAAACACACGACCAAAAGGAACAATGCCGCAAACAAAATCACCTCTGGAATCAAGAACACGCGAGCAACCTCTCTTAAAACTCACTTCAAACCCATCATCAAGAAGTTGTGAAACAGAGAGCAGATTAAAACCTAGCTTATCAACAAGAGCAACTTCTCTCAAGGTGAAGTCATCTGAAATCCGAATAGCGCCAACTCCACGTACCTTTCCTCTGCTGTTATACCCGAAGGTGATGTACTCTTTGTCCTTCATTGGGGTGAGGCTGGAGAACCATCTGTGACTTCCGGTCATGTGGCGCGAACAACCGGAGTCCATGAGCCATATGTCCTCCAGGCCTCGAGTGTCCTGCTCAGTAAGAAGAGAAAGAGCGGGCAAATGGCCCGACACTGGGGTTAGCACAGAAGGAAGCAAACCAGTGTCGTGCCATCTGCTCGAAAGCAGGGTAAGTATCCTCAAACGAAAACTGTGGCTGGCGACCACCACGCTGAGGAAAACATGGTGCGCCTCCGCCACCAAAGCTTCGGCCACGCTGACCATCACCGAAAGCACGGTGTGGAACAGGGCCGGCGAAACCACCAACAGGAGCGCGGTAACCACCACCGCCTCCGCCTCCTCCACCTACACGACGTGGCCTGGCATCCCGCCTCTGCCCACGTCGAGCTGGAGTGTGTCCACCTGTAGGCTGGTGGAACACTTCCGGAGCGCGCCTCTCAGACTACCTGCGCTCAAACCTCAACCTCCGGAAGCAAAATTCTGCCAAGTGACCCTCCCTTTCGCACCACTCACACAGGTAAGGCTCTCTCTTGTGTGTAGGCTGTGGTGTAGAAGTTGGGGCTCTCTGAGGAACTCTGGGGGGCTGAGTCCTCACCTTGAGCTTAGGAATTGGCTTACCACTAGGAGGGAGTGTATCCAGTCGGTTCTTGAGATGGTTAGGCTTGGGAACCCACACTGGATTTTTAGGTGGAGCTTTAGGTGGCTCAGTGAGGATTCCGTCCTTAACTGGTGCTGGCTTAGGAACTGGTGAAGCTGTGGAAGAGAGTACATTCACACTCGGCTCAAGTATCTCACCAATCTTACCATAGGGTTGGACAAAGTCAGCAGGAGTAAAAGCAAAACCAACCCCAACACCATCAGGACGCTTAAACTGCTGAACCATCATGCCCAACTGAGGCTCGCAGGCGGACACCCAACTGAGAATCTCCCGAAGGTGGGAGTTCTCCTCCTCCATCCGGGTCTTGTCCTTCCGTGCCTCCTCAAGCTCAGAGATCAGGCTTGGGCACACAGTACAATCAGCAGAGCAAGAGCTAGGAACTGCGGATTTCTCCAACTTCCTCAAAGCAACATTCTTCTCCTTAAGCTCTTCTCTAAGTGCTGGGCACTCCTTGCAAGCACCCAAGAGGGTAGGCCGGGACTTGAGCTCATCCATGGCCTTCTTGCCCTCCTCGAGCTTGAGCAAGTTCTCATCATACTTGCTCCTGAGCTCGGACAGGTCAGACATCAAACCGATGCACTGACTGCACTCATCCTCCTCAACACAATCCTCCACTACGAGGGCAGACTGAGCAATCTCTAAAGCTAACTTAGCTTCCTTCAGCTCCTGTCTCAACGCCCTAAACTGCCTCTTAGCATCCTTAATGATCAAATCCTGATTATCTAAAGCAGTGTAAAGATCCTCCAACTCCTCAGGAGTGGGGTGCTCAGGACGTACCTCATAGCTAGGCTCTGGCTGAGGTGCAGGCGCTGCCGTAGTGGAAGGAGTCCCGTCGGTGTCGGAGTCGATGGCCATGGTGCAGAAACCGGCCGCCTTCCCAGCATGGAGGCAAAGACCGGTGAAGCCTTTCGTGGCCTTCTTCTTGGAGCTCCGCTTCTTCTCGCCGCGGTGGTGTGAGTCGGAGTCACTGGAGCTGGATGAGGATGAAGACGTCGAACTCTGGCTGGTGGAGGAGTGATCCTCGCTCTGGGCGACGAACGCCTGCTTGTCCTTGTACTTGCCGACGTTCTTCTTCTTCCGCTCATGGTGCCGCTTGGAGCGTCCGCCATTCTTCTTGTGGGAGTGCCCACTCTTGTGCTTGTGGCGGTGCTCGCAGTACTCCTCGTGCTTGGAGCGGCCGTCATCATCCCTGGAACTCTTCTTCTTGGGGCACTCGGCAGCGAAGTGGCCGGTCTTGCCGCAGTTGAAGCAGGTCTTCGCTCGTGCTTGTCTGTTGTTGAAGGCACGCTGGAACTTGTGGATGATCAATGCAAGCTCCTCGCTCCCAAGCACCTCCAACTGCTCATCTGTCACAGACACAAGTGAAGACAAGCAAAAACCTCCAAGAGAGGAGTCAGGGTTAGCTCCAGAGTTGCCTACCAGGGCCATAGACTTGGAGGCGGAGGCATCAGCATGATTGCCTTCCATCTTAGCTCGAGAGAGCTTCTCCACCTCCGAAGCCTTGAGCTTACTGAACAGCTCATCCACAGTGAGGGTCTCATAGCTAGCAGACTCTATGATAGTCTGGACCTTCACCTCCCAGACCTTGCGATCAAGAGCATAGAGAAGCTTCATAGCCTTCTCATGATCGGAGTAGGCCTGGGTGCCCTGTGGCTGGTTCGCACGCACCTTGTTCACAATCGACTGAAAACGACTGAACATGGTGTCGATGCTCTCTCCCGGCAACTGAGAAAAGTTCTCGTACTCCCGCCGGTGAGTCTCATACAGCCTCGACTTGACATGGTTGGTTCCTTCATGGAAATTGGCCAACCGTGTCCAGATCTCCCGGGCTGTGAGAAGGTCGCTGACACGATCGAACTCAGGACGAGAGAGACAGGTTATGAGAGCGTTGTACGCCTTGCTATTGACCTCATGTCTCCTAACCTGAAGCTCGGTCGTGCGGACCGCAAGGTTCACATAATCAGGGTCCACGCAAATCTCCCAGACCTCGGAACCTAGACTCAAAAGATAGGCACGCATGCGCACCTTCCAATAGTCGTAATCGGATCCATCGAAGATCGGGGGTTTGCCCGGTGAACCCATGGTCGCACAACGGTTTCGAACCGGAGAAGGCTATAGAGAAACCGTCCCGGCTCTGATACCAATTGTAGGACCGAGAAATGCGACCAGAGGGGGGGTGAATGGGAGCCTTCGAAAATTATCGCTATCAAAAACTTCGGCTCACAATTCTAGAGTGCACCCCAACCCCAGAGTTCTAGGCGATGTGCAGAGTAGCTACAAGGGAGCTACACTAACACAAAACAAGCCTAGAAACCAAAGCGATCAAGCGCGGAAGCAATTGCACGAAAGCAGTGCAAGAACCAAGCAAGGTATATATCATCGGTTGATCCGACGCACACGTTTGAACGACGTCGGTTAAACCGGTGATACAGAGCCTGCAGCAAACAACCAGTGAGCACCGGTTGAACCGACGCTGGGTTTTGAACCTCGTCGGTTAAACCGGTGATCGAACGTCGGTTAAACGGACAAAATCGCAAACTCACGTCGGTGCAGTTGTCCAGAGGATCAACAAAATGCACCAAACCAAGCAATGAACACCGGTTAAACCGATGCTCAAAAACCTCGAGCGTCGGAGCAGTTGTCCAAAGAGACAACAAAACCAAAGTAAATGAACGCCGGTTGATCCGACGTAGGCAAAACCCTATACGTCGGTCAAACGCCCAAAACTGCGAACCAAAATAGTAACGCCGGTTAAACCGACGTCGGGGAGATCAAAGCACCGGTGCAATCACACAAAAACCCCAAAAACCCTAACCCGTGACAAAAGCACTCACCGGTTGATCCGACGCTCAGGAACGCCAGCGTCGGTTCAACCGGCGTTAAGGAAAAATCCTGCCCGGGTGCAGAACCTCTGTTTCCCTCTCGGCACGACCAAAAACTTGAAGATTGATCGATCAAAACAGGTCGAAAGTTCTCCAAAATTTGCAGGCACACTCACAAAGACCTTGTGAGCCTACTCACAAAAAGAATCGATGACCTACTCCATGGTTTGAGAGGAATCGACGAAGAACCGAGGAAGAACTTGGTTTTCAGGAATTTTCCAAAACTGAGTTCTTGAAGGCTCACGATCTAGATGAGTTTTAGCACAAGACTACGGTGATTCTAGTCGTCAAGAAGAGCCTCAAGAACTACGGCAACAAGTGGTAGACACACCAACACAAAGAAATCAAGAACAAGGATGATTCATGCACAAGAGCTCAGTAGGACATGGAACGAACCTTGATTTCAAATCCCCGAGGGCACAAGGAGGGATGGGCCTCCTTTCCCACGAATTCTCCTTACAAGTTCTTCAAGAATCCATGCCTAAACCCTAGAGAAGGTGAGGGAGGAGGAAGAACACGGGAGGGAGGAAGGAGAGGGCGCCAGGGACTTGTCTTCTGTGTTCTGAGCGCCAAAGCAACCCAGGGAGGGGCGCCTTCCTTTTCACTAGCCAGGCCAGCTGCCCTCCCACCTTTCCTTTCCCTCCAAGCCATCCTCTAATGACTAGACTACCCCTAAGTGCTGAAATTAAACTACAAGGCCCTTAGGGGCAAAACCGGAAAAGATACATTGAAGATCATCCGACGGCTGCGACGACTTGGAGTAGTTTGCTTCGACCCGACGCAATCTTCCCAATGTCGCCACGCGTCCTTCTGGAATCTTCGCGGGGGCAGTTTTGGGAAAACTGCCGAAACCGAGTTCGGGTGCGGTTTTGGAGGAACCGCGAAACCTTCCCGCGCGATGTTTCCGGGCACACCCGCCAAGCCCGATGACGCCACGTGTTCGACCTCCCGCCGAAACCTCTTCGACTTGGCCGACGTCGACGCATCCCGCCGTTGGTTTTTCCCGAGGTACCAACAAACTCCACGCCGTCCCGCCTTGGCGCCAGGAGTGGATCGCCTCGCGGCCCAGCAGTGGCCCAAGCATCTGGGCCGCCCTTCTCCACCGCACGGTCGTCCGGTTGGGCCTCCAACG
Organism: Panicum virgatum; assembly: GCF_016808335.1. Taxonomy (NCBI): domain Eukaryota; kingdom Viridiplantae; phylum Streptophyta; class Magnoliopsida; order Poales; family Poaceae; genus Panicum; species Panicum virgatum. The sequence continues at coordinate 37,534,021 of NC_053148.1, read as the reverse complement.
CCACCGCAAGGTCTCCCACCTCCGCATGGTCGTCGAGCTCCCACCACCGCAACGCCGCCACATGGTACATCGGCACGCGCCACGCTCTTGTCAAAACCGACTCGCTGCCACCGCGCCATCCGTATACCTGCACACCACAGACCAGGAAATCGACGCAATCTCCACAGAGTCGCGACTAAATGCCATTAGTCCACTCCACGTGTTGGCAATCACTCATCACACTAAGGAGCAGGCCTCCACTACCTCTCAAACGCCGCCGAGCAGGTGCTCAACTTCTCCCAATCCCCCCAATCCATTGCAACTAATTTCGATCTTTAATTTAGATCCAGTTTCTTTCTTGGCTCATGAGTCACGATATGCTCTCTCCCTGTGACAGGATTTGGAGTTCGGGTCATGTCCAATCCAAGCTGCCCTTGACTTTGTCCACGATTCAAGCACCGCCGGCAGCTTATAGGTAACAATCACTCCATTCGCCCCAAATCTCTATTGCTTCTTTCACTGAGATGCCATATGTGCGTGAGATGCCCCAAATCTTAGGAATTCATAGATGCATTTCCTTAATCTCCTCTCTGATGACTGAAAGAAATTTCACATATTAGTTAAAAGGCATCATTAATGTGACATGTCGTGGAGCTAGATGTTCTGTCAAGCCAATTGGCTTCCATTGATTTACTTCAGTTGAAGTTTATCTCATCTGAAAATCAATTTATGTGACTTCTATACAGCTTTTCATGTCCTTAATTAGAGTAGATATCTTTTTTTTTCAAAGGAGCGGTGGATTGTGAAACCATGTTACAGCTATATTGTGGTTTCTTGTCTTTTCACGTATCTAAACAGGCAACTGATTCATGTTTGTGTGAGCAGGGAAAACCATGCCGAGTGTCGACATTCACATGGTCAACATCAGTGGTCAACCATGTTTGCGTTAGGTGCACACTGGAATCAACTACGGCAAACGATGATTGCGGCCACCATCTTTAGGATCATTTGTTCACACTGTCCTTTTTGTGTATATTTATTTGTATATGGTGGTGAATACTTGTGACCAAGTGCTGGTCTTGTATAAGTAAAAGAATTCTAGGATGATTGTCTAATATATATATTTATTCTTTTGAATGGTTTTCATTTGTCATCTACGTGTATTTGGATAACCTTTTATGACAATGTGGAGATATTTTCGTCACAGAATAGCTATGTATGCAGAGGATTTGTGATGCTTTGGCGATATTGGATGATAAAAAATATCGTCATAGAATGTATAAATTTAGTGATGATAATGTAATCGTCATAAAATACATTACATGATGTTATAGAAATTGTCATAAAGTATGTTTGAATGACGATAAGTGAATCGTCACAAACTAGTTCCATTCTATGACGATTCTATGAAGAACGTCACCAATACTATTTTGTGACGGTCGTTCTGTGACGATTCTCATGACGCAGGCTAAATGTCACTATTAAGCTTCTATGACGAAAACCCATATTTTTTGTGACAATAATGGATCATCATGGATAGTCAAATCTCTTGTAGTGGTCCACTACGAAGCTGCTTCATGGTTAGTGCAGTCCCGCACGTTCGGGCTTGGCTAGTGGAGTAATAGCCGGAGGATCTTGGCAGACCAAGGTCAGACTGTTGCCCGAAGTAAACGAATAGCCGCAGAGTGTAGCCTACCTTGATCCTTACCCTTAGACAAACCATGCTACCTAGGCTATCTTACCCTTGTTCTCCTGGGGAACTAGCTAGAAGACCGTTACACCTCTGTTCCCTGAAAATCGTTCTGAATATGGACTAACAATCGTATATCCATGCGCTTGCGGATCCTTCTGTAATCGTTCAGATTTACCACCGGCATTTCCTAGCGGCGTTGCTATGGACTAACAATCCTAGTGACGACATTAAGAAATGTCAACACATGTAAACGCGTACAATTCTTTATCAGATCCAACACCAACGGTGCCCAGTGACATGTGGGGCCAACATCAACAGGGACCGTATGACATGTGGGGACAACATGATCAGGGACCGTATGACATGTGGGCCCAGTTCAGATGGCCCACTGGCGTGTGGGTCCCGCATGTCGGCGTCAAGGTGAAGACGATGCGAATTCTTTGACTGTGCTTTCAGATGGCCCACTGGCATGTGTGCCCCACATGTCGGTGCCAAGGTGGACGCTCGCACATCCCATATGTTGTTCAAGTTCCAGTTCTTCCTATTCTGGTTGGTTTGTTCTTTTTGTTTTTATTTTGAAGCAAAACATTGAACATATTTAAATTTGTCATATGTTGTCCAAATGAGGTAGTTTCTTTTTCTAAATGTTTGGAAAAAAGTTTCCTACCAAATGCATACATTTTCATCATGAGAAACCTTTATTTTTTTGGTAGTCGCTGCAACCACGCCTTTCCACTTTGCATGTTGGCTCTCATATTATTTCGACTCCAATGATGATGTAGTTGGCCATTACCTCTACATATCGAAGTATCCATGAAAAGAAGATACAATGTCATGTATATATCCAAGTGTAGTTCTTAAACTAATCTTGGATTGTACTAACAAAACCTCATATAGCTAAGACCACATAGGATGTGAGACTTGATTTAACTTCCTATGAACATGGAGGTCTATGATGTGCATTGTAACACCACATCATACCACAAACATCATAGGAAGACAACTTGGATTCAATTAACAAATGTCATGCATCAAACAAAAAATTTGTTTTTGTTTGCGCAACTCAAGTCTATTACAGGTGGGGCCTATTATATGGAATGTTATAAAAGGTTCATTAACATTTTCTTCAATTAATTTGTTTTAATATACATTTGATTTCAGATGAAACAATGATTGCAAACCTGAATTTAAGAAAAAATACAAACCTCAAAAGTTTCAAATTTTTCCATGTTTTCATTTAGAAAATAATTTGTTTAGTTCCCACAACTCAAGTCTATTACAGTTGGGAAGTGTAAAAAATTTCCCAGCGCAAGTGCCCGATACAGAGGGACATGCCAAGACTGCGCGGAACAGTGCAAGCAGCGTAGTCTTAAGTACCAGGCGTCTTTACGAGGGAAGGGCAGCTGTGTTCGTAAGTTCAGAAGGCCTAGCTGCAGGCAAGTTTTTAAATCGGTCTATCTCACCCTGGGAACACGATGTGGGACTAAAGTTTCCAGCACCACCAGCGCCCAGGTCGCACAAGATGTTGGGCTGAATCTGCCAACGGCCCAACAGCCTTCTTGAGTGCGCTTCATAATGAGGCACTGACGATAGGGTCCCGCATGTCGGTGCCAAGGTGATGAGGAAGTACTCTCCGATTGCGCTTTCAACTAGGCCACTGACTTTTGGGTCCCCCGAGTCGGCGCTAGTGTTGACACAGAAAATCAACACACTGAATCCTGAGAGCACCGTTCACCAAGCTCAAACTGCGACTCCTTCGAACCAAGCATGCTAGTCAATTTGACCTGCGAATTGACAAGGAATCGGTAAACGTTAAATTTGAGAGCGTATCGGCTGGATTTCCGAATATCTTTCACACAGAAAACGTTAAAGTCTGCCGATGCAGAAAACGACAAAACGGTCGAAATAATCGATGGAGGTGTAAAACGGTATAAAGGGTTACGGTCGCGTATCGGCAAATGCAACAGATACAGGAAACGACAAATCAGCTAGGGCAGCCGATTACACACGTGTAACAATGCAAAAGCTACGAATGTGCAACCAAAACAAAGTTACTTGAAAGCGACACTTGAAACAGATCTAATCGGCTTTATGATAATTTTGATAATATACAAGATTAATAGCCGATTGAACGTATTCGAAGCTAGATAGATCTGATAAAAGCTAAAACAACAGGAAAAACATATGGATCTAGCAAATATTGATAGATTGTGAATAAATCTAGACGAGAAAACATCGATGCCCCAGGAATCAAAGCCTAGATAATATTCGATAAATATTGAATGGATCTGAACGAAGCAACAGCGATGCACCAGTTAACTAAAGCTCAGATTTACTCAGTAGACAAAAACATACCAGCAAATCAAGTCGCTCGAATGTGAGGCGTCCTTGATCGACTCGAAAGAACTCGCGGAAAAGAAAATAGCGAAGTCGCCGACGAGAAAGTAAATTGCAAAGAAATTGTAAAGGTTTGTTTACTTGGATGTGTATCTGTTTTTTCCAGACCCCGCAGGGCCGCTATTTATACCCTAAACAAAATGACTCCTAGCCGATCACGGCAAATACAAAACTTGACGCAAAAGAAACAAACTTTACAAATTAAAAAACAATCCAAGCCAGATTCGGACTCTACTAGAATCTTATCCAATCCCATCGCTCAATCAGAGTCTTCATCGGCAACAACATCATCGGCCATTTTCCATTCTGAGCATGTCGTCCTTCCTTTAAATCGGCAACAGCTTCCAAATCGGCAATACCTTCCAAATCGGCAACACTTTCCAAACCGGCAGCCTTCTCCACTCCAACGTTCATCTTGACACGTGTTAAAAAACGGCGTCAACACATGCCCCCCAGTTTCGGAGTAATATATCTTTTTGCTCCGAAACTTACTCCAGTCATGATTGCCTTTCTGAACCAGCGCCTCAAATAGTGTTCAAACCAATCCTCGTACCTCGTGCGGGCGGCATATCAAATTTCCATTATACCCCTTAGGGCAGACACTATAAATATCTTGTTTCACCCCTCATCTTCTTCTCCGCTGGCACCCATTCTCCAGCAATCCTCTTCTCTCTCCTCAAGAACAGATCTGCTTCCGCGTTTCCAAGATTCCAGGTGAACTCCCTCTGGCAGCAAGAATTCATCAAATCTCCAGCAATGGCTTCCATATCGGAGATCCCATTGGTACGCAACCTTCTATTCCTCTCTTTCCCGCCGCCATTTTCGATTCACAACTCATCACCTTTTTTTCTTTATTTTAGAACCTCAGGAACAACATCACTATTCCTTTGTCACATCAGCCCAACATGATTTGTCTAGGTCCCATGGGAAATCCTGACTCAACCGATTTGATAAATCTCGAAGCCAATAGGATCCCATTGAAATCCTCCAGTATGAACTCAAATTGGTCCCAAGCTTTTAGGTCTTGGCTGAGCCCTACTCCTGGATGGAGAGATTGGTTCTGTCGGATGGCCGCCTCCTATCAGACCCAATGGGAGGAATATGACATCGGTCAATGCTTAAACCTCTCATTATCAAAAATGATAAGAAACGAGCCGATGCTCATATCGGCTTCCTTCTTCTGGTCCGATGCCCTCAACGCCTTCCTGTTTGGCCACGGACCGATGACACCAACCCTACTAGATGTTTTGATGTTAACTGGTCTTAACATCTCTGCTCCCGACCGATCCTATGATCTCCTGGCCAAGGCAACCTCCAAATTTAAAACCAGGAACATTGGAGGATGGAAAGGCTATATTGCTGAAAACGCCAAAACTGGTCCCGTAGCCCTCAGGGAGCACATAGCTTTCTTGAATATGTGGCTCGAAAAATTATTTTCTGTGGCAAAACTGTTGGCCCAACTGTCAACACCCTCAAGATGGCTGAAACATTAGCAGAAGGGAACATGATCCCCATCGGCATGCATCTTCTTGGATCGGTCTACCACCTGGTCCATCACGTATCGGTCAAACTTAGGACTGATCAACCAATTTCCAACCTTGGAGGGCCCTGGTGGTTCATTCAGCTATGGCTGAACATGTATACGCACAAGACTATGGGAATGGATTTAAAGAAAATGGCGTTCCCATCGGAAAATTTCGCAGAAGGGGCAGCATTTCAGACCCACTGATGCACTTGCTTCGGCAAAGCAGTAGCAATGATAGCCAATGACCCCCAGAACTTAGGCACCACCGACTTCTTCAAATGCTTTTACAACAGCTTTGCTGAAGAATCTATCATCTGGTTTGCATATCATGATGATAACAATGATTATGAAAACCCAATCAAGTTCCATTTTGACACCTGGAGAGATGATGAATACAATGTCAACAGCTTGAAAGAAGCCATCGCCCCAAGAATTCTGCTTGCTAACTTCACATCAGGATGGAGCCAGCACAGCTTCAAATTTTACTACCCATCGATAGCAGCCAGGCAACTAGGATTCAGCCAAGTACAGCCGACTATCAAGAGTGGCCTTGCCTTCAATCGGCTAAAAAACCTGGAACCCGATGCCGGTACAACCGAACTCACCGATTGGTAGATCACGTCATTCACTACTACCCCATTTATACAATGGTGGTTAGAATGGAAGGGGCATCTCTTTTGCGAATCGGCAGGGTTTTACTGCAAAAACCTAGATGTCGATTATGAGGAAGCCGATGACGAGGTATATACCATATCGATATCCTTCAACTATGTATTTCCTGATTCAAAGCATCTTTTCTAACAAGTCATGAAAATCATTCCAATAGGCTTCACCCATGGATCCCCCAACTACCAGCAGGAGCGGCCATCCGATCGCCTATGCTTTGCCATCAGACAATCCAAACATCGGCTATGGCGCTCCAACTCTAGAAGATATCACTCCGGGGAAGAAACGCAAGGCCACAAGTACCAAACCACCGGCGCACAAGTCGTCCCTGCAAAGCTCTTCAAGTCAATCGGTAACCATAGCATCGGCACCACCTACCGATCCATTGACGTTGATGGATGCCCCCACTCTCCATCGGTAGGTAATCAACATCAAACCAGCTTTCCACTCATCCATAACAAACACCATTAATTTTTACTCTAACTCATCTGTACTATCAGCTGAAAACCGCACAGAAGGAGATCAAGAAACAGCTGCCGACCAATCCATCATGGCAGGAGAAGAAGAAATCCAAGAAAACGTACCATCATCATCTCCCATTGTTCAGGTAATTATCTCCTCATAAGCATCTGTTCAAACCTACCGATCATTCTAAACTAACCGGTTCTCATCCATTTTTTAGATAAAACTAACTCCAGCATCCAAGCGGCTGAGAACGATCGCCTCATCCTCTCAGGTAGAACTTCTATCCCTTTACTTTCAATTATTACGCTTTTTCTGACAACTATTTTCAAAATGCTGCAATCCAGCAAGCACTGGTTGAAGCTTTAAGCCAACCGATCGCCCCTCGCGATAGTATATCCGATGCTAGAATCAACATTCCGCAATTGGCAACTATGCTCCCTTCTTCATCAGCACCAAATTTCGATGAAATCAATCTAAAGCAGGCAAGAATCTTCTCAACCGATTTCATAATACTCTGAAATTTCCATCGGCTAACTTTTCATTCTTCCCTTCAGGCGCAAGACACTCCCGATAATAGCATGTTCTCATTTCAAATTGGAGTGACTTCACATGAGGAAGAAGTATCATCGGCCGATTCTGTGGCAATATCAGAGGAAATCAGGACCAAGCTTCAAGAAATTCACCATCTCTTGAGCAAAGACATCAGCCAACTTGTGCAAGATACTGAACCGATCCGGATCATTCTGAAGCCTTTCAAAGGTCAACTGCCAAAATCAATAGAAGATGCTCTGATCCCTGCTGCTTACATTGAGAGCCGCCAAGTGCAAGTACTCAAGGCCCAAAGACGTCTCGCCGATCGTTCCAAACAAGAGCAAATTCTCAAGGAGAGGGACAACCTCATGGGTCTCATAGACACAACCCGCAATCAGATCGGCGCACTAAGTAAATCCCAAGAAAGCTTAGAGGAATTTAAGGATGAATTGACAACCAAACACAATCTTCTCCTCTAAGAGCTCAACAAGGTCGACCAAGACATTGCCGATGTAAATGACAAATTATCTCAAATACCATCGGCAATCATGAAACTCAGAGAGAAAAGGCAAGAACATGCTCGCCAAGCCTATCAGCTCCACAAAAGTCTTCAATCGATTCCAGGCTCTGCCGATGATGATAGCAGAGAAATCCAAGAAGCCAATGAAATCCGCCTGCGCACGATGAGAGCGATCCAGAATGCTCTCGGATTGTTGTAATTGTCTTGAGCTATACACTTGACAACATCTTGACTCCTCTGTAATGCTAATCGAGATATGGACAATATTTTGCAGTATATATCCATCATGCAAATACCGATTTCCCAAAACAATTGTCTCCCCTTTATCTGAGTTTTTCTTATTGCCATAAGGTCGATGCATATCGCATCGGCCATATAGCAACCGATGTACTCAAATCATAATCGGCTTTCCAACATTCTTCATCATATATTTTTTACACTAAAGGCAATACTTCTGTATCGGCTATAACTCATATTTCTGCTGATCAATGATTGAAGTTCAACTTTAGTCTCCGGGGCTATGACCTTATCGATTGCTGTGATAGTCTTCTGACTAATTTCAATTCCACGCTCATGAACCATGAATCCCAAAAACTGACCAGCCGATACACCGAAAGCACATTTGTTTGGATTCATCTTTAATCCATGCTTCCATGTGCATTCCAAAGTCTTGCGTAAATCGGCTAGATGTTTTTGATGCCCTTTTGATTTCACCACGACATCGTCAATGTAAATCTCCACAATCTTGCCAATGAGTTCATGGAAAATATAATTCATTGCCCTTTGATATGTGGCACCAGTATTTTTCAGCCCAAAAGTCATCACAATCCATTCAAATAAACTGACATGCCCAGGACATCTAGATGCAGTCTTATGAATATCTTCTTCTGCCATAAATATCTGATTATATCCAGCATTACCATCCATAAAACTAATAACTTTGTGCCCTGCAGCAGCATCTATCAACATATCGGCTACTAGTATCGGATAACCATCCATCAGCGGAGCTTTATTGAGATCCCTGAAGTCAATGCAGACCCGCAATTTCCTATTATTCTTGTATACAGGAACTACATTAGATATCCACTTAGTATATCTACATTGCCTTATGAACTTAGCCTCAATTAACCATGTGATTTCGGCCTTTATATCAGGTAAAACTTTAGGATTACAGCATCTTGCACCTTGTTGAAATGGCCAATATCCTGGTTTTATAGGCAACCGATGCTCAACAATAGATCTGTCTAAACTAGACATTTCATAATACTCCCAAGCAAAACAATCTTTATATTCTTTCAATAATTTTGTCAACTCATGTTTATACTCAGTATCTAACTTAGCACTAATAAACGTCGGCTTTGGCCTATCACCATCTCCAAGGTCAATTTCTTCTAATGCATCGGCCGACATGAATCCATGCCCAAGCTTTGCCTTCATCTTCTAGGAATTCATCCATCAAGAATCATCTGGAGAACCGACTGCTTGGATCAGTGTTAACTCATAATCAGCCACCTTCAAGAAATCTGTCTCCCATGCTTGACTAGAGAAACAGCCTACTCTTTCATAGCTCCACGTGTGAGCTTCAGCCGATGCTATGCTGAATGACGAATCGGCAGAGACCATCTCAATAGTATCGCCGATCCATTGTATGAGACATTGATGCATAGTGGACGGGATGCAACAATTGGCATGAATCCAATCTTGTCCCAGTAGTAAACTATATGAACCTTTGCCATTAATAACAAAGAAAGTAGTAGGGAGAGTCTTACTGCCGATTGTCAAGTCAACACATAATGCCCCCAAAGCTGGAGACACAACTCCCTCGAAGTCCTTGAGCATCATGTCCGTCTTTGTTAGATCTTCATTGCTTTTCCCAACCTTGCGCAGCATAGCATATGGCATTATATTTATTACTGTGCCTCCATCCACCAGGATCTTCGTGATCGGTTTGCCATCAACAAACCCCTTCAAGAATAAGGCCTTAAGATGCTGACACTTTTCATCTTTCGGCTTCTCGAATGTAGCCGATACAGGTTCCAAGGCTAACTGAGCCATTGCTTCCTCCAATTCTGGTTCTTCATCACTATCGGCAGGTGCCATAAATTCTCTTGGCAGCATGAAGACCATGTTGATAGGTGCAGCCGATGAACCATGATCTTGCCTATCATCAGCTCTTGGCTTAACGCGCTAGACTTGGGACTTGACTCTCTTCTTGCTAAGAGTCTGTTTCTGCTCTTCCTCCAATATTTCCAACTAACGCAACCTTTGGACACGTCTTTTTTGCGATTTGGTCAAACCCGCTGGGCACCAACAAGGCTGATCAACGCGGTGATTAAACGGTTCTCTTTCAGGATCCCTACGCAACGGCTGATCATCGGGTACCAGATCATTAGCCGTCTGCTCCAACCAAACATGCGCAGGAATCCGACCCTCCGATGATTCACGCAGCATGGTCTTGCCCCCAACCGATCATGTACAGGGACTCTGCCCCCTAGCCAATCGTGTACAGGAATACACCTTTCATATTCACGTCTTTCCCTTATGATCGGCCCACGAGGCCCATCGTCAAAACGCGGCTTCTTATATGATCGGCTATCACGATAAAGACCTTTGCACTCAGGACAATCATCAGCCGATGGTAACGTCAACCCTTCTTCCCAGCAATATATAAAGAAAGGACATCTCTAGTGCTCCTCAATACGACGCATTGTCTCTTCTCTAAACTGCTGCTTCTTACGATCACGCTGAAACTTGTTCAACAACATCTGAGACATAACCCTTCTTTGTGGTGCTACAGAACATTCAGCTTTCTCTTGTGGTTTTTCCCTTTGACATCATTGGACGATATCTGAGCTCTAGGGTCAACAGCTCCAGACTCCTTAGCTGATTGTGACATTAGCAGCTTGGTTTGGAGGGCATTTTTCTTCCTGCCAATATCCACCATGTTTGTAGGGAAAGGGTGCTGGTCAATTTTCATCGGCTTTTTGGGAACTTCAAATTTGAGCTTCCCTTGTTCAATAGCCGATTGAATCTGCTGACGAAAGACTTTGCAATCATTAGTATCATAAGATGTTGCATTATGCAACTTGCAATATATCATATTCTTGAGCTCTTGATCTGATGGGATTTTATGATAAGGCTTCAATTTGATTTGCCCTTCCGACAACAGCAAGTCAAAGATCTTGTCAGCCTTTGTAATACCAAACCCAAATTTTTCAGGTTCTTTCTTCCCAAACGGACATGAGATTGGCTTTTTTCTATTCTGGACCTATTCTGCTGATCCCACCATCTTCTCTTCGTCATCGGAATCAGAACGATTGGAGCAATCTGCATAGTTAACTTTCTTCTGAAAATTATTCCTTTTTTGCTCATAAGGCTGAATCTCCCCTGACATCCGATGTACCATTTGGCTGATGCTATCAAATTCTTGCAAAGCATACTTTTTCTTTGATATATGGAAAGAGTCCTTGAAAAGCAACTTCAGCTAGCTGCCGATTAGACAACACAAGACTGTAGCACCGATTCTTGACATCTCTGAATCTTTGTATAAATGCAGCCACCGATTCATCATTCGTCTACCTCAGATTGGTCAAATTTGTTAGCTTCATCTCACAAACACTAGAGTAGAAGAACTGATGAAACTGCTTTTCCAGATCGGCCCAATATAGGATAGAGTTAGCTAGAAGTGTGGTAAACCACGCAAAGGCCGATCCTGACAGAGACATAGAGAATAACCGTACCCTTAGCACATCCTGATTTCCTACTTCTCCACATTGCATCATAAATCTATTAACATGTTCAATTTTGGAGACATCACCCTATCTTGAAAACATAGTGAAATCAGGCACCTTGTACTTGTGGGGTAGTGGGATTTGATCATAGGCAGGTGGGTACGGAGTCTTGTACATGAAAGACTGCTGCTTTGGCCTCAGGCCAAACTGATCTCTCATTACTTCAACTACCTTAGAAGTCCAATCAACTTGCTGATTAGCAGTTGGCGCTGGTTGTGGCGAAGCTGAAACTGTCGGTTGCGAAGCCGATGCACTAGTCTGACCCATCGGCTGCGCAGCTAATGCTGGTTGTGGTGAACCTAAAGTCATCGGCCGATTAACCGATGCCATCTGTGGTGTATGCTGAGTCATCTGATTGGATGGCTGTTGATACAATACCATCTCATTGGTAGTATTTTGTTGTGATGCCGCTTGATTGATCGACTGCTGAGCCAAAGGATGTGCATATGGCATATTAGCATGCTGTAAATTCCCAGTTACAGGATCATGAAACACCCAATTTACTCCATTCCGATGAGGCAATCGTGACATCAAAACTTCTGTAGGAGTAATAGGTTGAATCAGAGAAACAATATGCTGATGTTGAACCATCAGCTGTGAAGCCGATACACTTTGTTCTATCGGCTATGAAACCGATACGTTCTGCTGATGACCCATCGGCTGAGAAGCTGACGCACTTGTTTGTCACTGTGTTGATGGAGTAAACGATCCAGGAGGCATACCAAGCCCAGTAACTGGGTCCCATCCCGACAGTAATCCTAATGCAGTCCCTCCTTGCACTGATGTAGTGAACGGCGGAGAATTTGTAAAGAAAGGATTAAACTGAGGTGGTAATGTTGTGTTGGCCGGTTGTGGGAGCGTAGAACCAATACCCCCCCATGATGAAACCAATGGCGGTGTTATATTAGCTGACCCAATAGGAGTGAAACCCATCTAACCAGGCTGCTGATAGCTTGGTCCTGTGTAGCCTTGGAAAGCACCTTCGCTCAGCGTCTTGATGATGACATCATGTATAGTGTTGGTCATTACTGGTGCATGACTAACAAATGCGTGCTCCACAGCTTGATGCGCCATGTCCAACATCCTGTTCTCATGCTGTACCTTAGTTAGCGGCTGGAGTGCAGGGAATTCAAATTTCTTGACCACTTCACCAGCCCTAGTAGCGCTGAAAGACTTGAGGCATTCACGCTTGAACATCTCCATGGCTTTGTCCAACTCAGCTTTCTGCTCATCTTTAAGTTTGTCTTCCTCAACTAGAACATAGTTTTCCTCACTGATACCAGCAATATTTTTGGACATGGACATGTTGAAATTTCTTCCTGGTCCCACCAGGCGTGCCAAAAGATGTGTTGACGTAGAAAATCAATACATTGAAGCCTGAGAGCACCGTTCGCCAAGCTCAGACTGCGACTCCTTCGAACCAAGCATGCCAGTCAATTTGACATGCGAATTGACAAGGAATCGGTAAATGTTAAATTTGAGAGCGTATCGGCTGGATTTCTAAATATCTCTCACACAGCGTATCGGCAAAGTCTGTCGATGCAGAAAACGACAAAACAGTTGAAATAACCGATGGAGGTGTAAAACGGTATAAAGGGTTACGATCGCGTATCGGCAAATGCAACCGATACAGGAAATGACAAATCGGCTAGGGCAGCCAATTACACACGTGTAACAATGCAAAAGCTACGAATGTGCAACCGAAATAAAGTTACTTGAAAGCGACACTTGAAACCGATCTAATCGGCTTTATGATAATTTTGATAATATAAAAGATTAATAGCCGATTGAACGTATTCGAAGCTAGATAGATCTGATAAAAGCTAAAACAACAAGAAAAACCTATGGATCTTGCAAATATTGATAGATTGTGAATAAATCTAGACGAGAAAATAGCAATTCGCCAGGAATCAAAGCCTAGATAATATTCGATAAATATTGAATGGATCTGAACGAAGCAACAACGATGAACCAGTTAACTAAAGCTCAGATTTACTCAATAAACGAAAACTTACTAGCAAATCAAGTCGCTCGAATATGAGGTGTCCTTGATCGACTCGAAAGAACTCGCAGAAAAGAAAATAGCAAAGTCGCCAACAAGAAAGTAAATTGCAAAGAAATTGTAAAGGTTTGTTTACTTGGATGTGTATCAGTTTTTTCCAGACCCCGCAGGGCCGCTATTTATACCTAAACAAAATGACTCCTAGCCGATCACGGCAAATACAAAACTTGACGCAAAAGAAACAAACATTACAAATTAAAAAACAAACTAAGCCAGATTCGGACTCTACTAGAATCTTATCCAATCGCATCGCTCAATCAGAGTCTTCATCGGCAACAACATCATCGGCCATTTTCCATTCTGAGCATGTCGTCCTTCCTTTAAATCAGCAACAGCTTCCAAATCGGCAACACTTTCCAAACCGGCAGCCTTCTCCACTCCAACGTTCATCTTGACACGTGTTAAAAAACAGCATCAACAGCTAGTTCTTGCTATTGTGGTTGGTTTGTTCATTCTTTTTGTTTTGATTTCGAAACAAAACTTTGAACATGTTTATATTTGTCATATGTTGTCAAAATAAGATCATTTTTTTCTAAATGTTTGGAAGAAAGTTTCCTACCAAATGCATACATTTTCATCATGAGAAACCTTTTTTTTAGGTACTGGCTGCAACCACGCCTGGCCAGTTGGTATGTTGGCTGTCATATTATTTCCACTACAATGATGATGTAGTTGGCCATTAACTCTACATATCGAAGTATACATGAAAAGAAGATACAATGTCATGTTTATACCCAAGTGTAGTTCTTAACCTACTCTTGGATTGTACTAACAAAACCTCATATTGCTCAAAGCACATAGGATGTGAGACTTGATTTAACTTCCTATGAGCATGGATGCCATCTTGGATTCAATTAACAAATGTCATATGCATCAAACAAGAAATTTGGTTATAGCTTCATTACACAAACATCGTAGGATGAGAGCGAGTTTGAAAATAGCTATACACTTGGACTTGTGTACACTTGAAATTAAGCAAAACCCCGTTGCCAAATTCATCATAAATAACATGATGGATCAGAGGCTTCTACGAAGAAATTGTTGTACATACATCATAACATTGTATATTGTACATACATGAATAATATATATAATTTGTGTTCACGTGTAATACAATTAGGTTGTTTGATAACTCCATGTATTTGATTCTATTTTAATTTGGACACGTGTCAGTTCAGGGCATTCAATTTTTTATAACAAAATTAAACCAAATGGTTTCAGATTTGAAAGCTCAATGGACTCCCATTTTTAAAATTGACGAAATCTTAAAACTGCCCCTAGCAATCCAAATGACAAAATAGTGGCGCCATTCATTCCAAATGAAAAAGTCCCGCTATTTTCCTTCCCGAATGCGAATCGCCAAAATCACCTGCCCACGTCCCCTGCCTGGTCCCACCCCCTAATTCGTCTGGCACTTGCTAATACCCTCACAAATCTAATCGGGAGTCCCCGCAACCAGTTAGGGTTACCCACATCGCCGCAGCTAGGGTTCTCGCATGCACAAGGGGAAGACGTTGCCGACCCCTCCGGAGTTGCGTCCAGGGACACGGCAGCGGGGAAACTTTCGTCATCAGGCACCCCGGCGACGATGGCACCTCCGATGTTGATGCCAACTACTGGGCCACTGACTGCGCCTGCCTCCACGATGAGCAGATGACCTAGGGAAACAATGTCACTCTTTCGGACACCTTCGTCGAGGCTGGCACCGCCATAGCCTTTGGGCCATCAAGATTTAGGTGATGGCAGTCCAGATCCAGAATCTGGGCAAACTTCGTCTCAGCTGGAGACCGACGGCAGGTACAGTATCTAGTTCCCACAATGTCCAGATTGGATTCAATGTTAGCTTACGATGTTGATGCCTGAATTTTATTTACCAATGCCTTTGCATGAATGCCAATTACGTGGTCACGTTGTAGAGGGTAGGATACTTGGTCTCTGAAATTCACATACCTGGGTCCAGAGGGAGATGAATTTTGTCAGCAATATCAAATTGAAAGGAGTGATCTGTCGTATGGTAACTTAATAACAATGAAATCAGATCTGGGCTATGGGGCTAGGGATTTCTTCTACTATAAGATGAGAAGTGGTAATGCTGTGGCAACACTAAAGGATATCGATCGCGAGGCAGGTTTTATATCAATGATACAAAGTAACGCACGTGAGAGAGAGCTCAGAATAGTTTTGTCCTCGGATGAAATGAGAGAACGAACTGTGGCCATAACACCTATAAAAACTGCAACTAATACATCACCTGATGAAGACATGGAAGATGATGACTCCATTGATGCATACAAGGATTGGCTTTCTTATATGCATGACAGGGAACAAGCAATGGGTGAGTTATATGCTGATGGTCTCTACTATAGATGATTTTTGCAATGTACTGATGACTGATAAAAGTGCTATCTTTCAGAGTTGGGAGATACAACAAGGGAAGAGACTGTAGAGACATACAAAAAATGGTTGAGGGTGGAAGGAAAACTAGATGAAATTAGTAATATGTTTCTCCCAATTCTGAAACTAATTATCATTCCTTCGCAGGCTCTTAATTAATTGCTCATATGACAATGTTGTCGGCAGATGCGTATCTGAATCTTAGCCCTCAGATAAATGTACATTCAAGTCAAGACAGCAACGACAGATCACCTGTCCAGAGACCATCTCATGCTCGTCGTAGCAAACAACAAGGAAATGGTAATCAGTGTTTATTGTGTTTCTAATTTGTTTGCTTCAGTTATTTTGTTCCCAAACTACAACTAATCTAGTTTTTCAAATCTATTTCATTGTACATTCTTTCCATGCAAAAGGCATAGAAAATACAAAGAAAAGACGGCGTGGTACATTGAAAGGATTGAAAGCAATCAACAAGAGAGCTAGGGCTGGGAATCAAAAGCTGCAAATTGAATTCTCAAGACTTGGAGGACCTGTAGGTGAGAACGAACACACCTTTGTTGATGAAATAGTAGTTTTTACAAGGAAAAGGGCGCCACTCATTGGAGTCAGATCATGGAAAAATATCGACCAACATGTAAAAGACTTAATAGCATCTGATGTCTTGGTAAGATTCTAGTTCTAGTGGTTGCTTAGCCACTTAATTTACCAAAAATGCAACAAATGATCTAGTATTTCTATGCTCGACTTTTCTTTAAAAATTGGCAAAGTGGGACCTTGAGGATAATTATGATACAAGGTCAAAGATATGGACCATTGCTCAAGAACGTTACACAGGATGGTGGTCATCTTTGAGTGCTACGTACAAGGCATACAACAGATATGCTGAAAGAATGCGAAGGAAGCCGGAAGACTTGAACATTGTAGAATGACACTATCTGGTGAAATATTTTGGGACTTCTAGATTCCAGGTATGATGACATGTATTGTCTTCTTACAAATTAAAATTTCTTGGAAAATTACTATGTTTGAGGTAATGTAAATTTAATCTGTCACCGCTTTGTGCAGCGCCTCAGCAAGAAGAATTTGGAGAATCGGCACCTAAAAAAGACACAACATATGACAGGGTCAAATCCCTTTTCTCAGTTTAGCTATGAGAAGCTACATACTTGATAAGTACATGTACAACCCTTTTAACAGCAAACATTAGTAATCTGTTTTCTTTTCCCAAAATCAGAGAAACGCACAAACTGGGGAGGAGCCCAATGATTTGTAAATTTGGTTGATGACGCACAGTAAGGATAGGACATGGACAAATGAAACATCCAGGGATGTATATGTGAGTTCAAGTTACATTTTTACATGCCTTCCTAATTGTGCTTGATTTCAGTTGATTTAACTCGTTCATCTGTGCCTTATCCATGTTAGGAAACAGCAAGCACCCAAATTTCAAAGAGGGAATCAAATGCAGGTGAAAACGGTGTCGTCACACAACAAGAGAAAAACCAGATTTTTCAGCAAGCATACAAGCAAGTCTATCAGACCCGGGGCAGTGGGATTGCTTACAGGCGTGGAATATTCTAGAGTAAGGGATAGCACATGGCATATACCTTATCCTCTTGTAATTACTCGTACAGAAGTAGAACTAGTCGACATACAAGGAAACTACACGACCCTATTGGAGTAGGACTCTGCTAGTATTCGGCTAGGACTTTCCATGTAACCCTATCCCCCGAACTATATAAGGGCGGATAGGAACCCCTCCAAAACACACGATCATCAACATACCAGCGCAAGGAGCAATATACAACCCACAACACAGGACATAGGATATTATGCTACTCTGGTGGCCTGAACCTGTCTAAATTTGTGTCTTGTGTCCTTGCGTTTACCTTCAAGTTTCAGATCTCGGCGATTCCCTGCCTATAATCAACTATCTTGGGAATACCCATGGTAGGCTTAGCGATAAAATACCGATAGCTGGCGCGCCAAGTAGGGGATCGTCGCGATCATTGGGTGAGCTTGAGGGACCTCATAAAAAAAATCAATCTAGTCGGCGAGTCAATAGACACAACATCAATCAATCGAAGCTGTTTGGTATTTTATTCGGCCACAGCATCAAGATTAAGGTGGAGAAAGATTTGTTCTCGTCAAATATGGGTCCGAGGCGGACAAACACGCCCATCGTCGAACTGTCCCTATTGCTCGAGTATGAAGCAGAGGAGCAAATCCGATGTGCAGTCAAGACAAAGTCCAATACGGTGTCCGCAAGCCCTACATGCACATGCATGTGCCATTAATGCACATGCACACAAGCCATGCAGTTGTACTTGATTGTACAAGCTGTGCTACCAGAAGCATGTGCAAAGTTCAATTTTTTGCAATACGAACAGAAATAGAGGATGTTTTAGTTGCTATTGGCTGAAGATTTGATGGCTCCCGGGTCGCATCAAATCAGTACCACGAGTCCCAACCTGATCCGATTGGAGAGGAGTTGTGCCTCAATGCGGAAAGCTGCAGCATCATCCAAAGGAAAATTCAAAAATTGCTACATGCACATGGAGAGGCCACCAAACAAGACTTGGAGGCCCAGATCGTCTGCTTAACTTCAGCTCGTGCCGCGACTTCAACTACCGTCGACGAGACTGCAGCTTGTGCTGCAGCTTCGACATTTTGGCCACGACTCCATCTTGCGCCATCGACTGCTTCGACTACTCACCAATACTCTGTCGATTACTTCAACTCCAGCTCGTGCCGTCGACTACTTTGACTACTCGCCGACAAGCGATTGACTAATTCGACTACTCGCCAATGCGCCGACGACTACTTCGACTACTTATGTCGACTAGAAAACTAATCGAGAGCGGGCTTCGTACCATCAACAACTAGTCGGAATCGACTCTTACTATTCGGCACCAATCAAGCTAAGTCACTTATACCTTTTCCTACTTGTTTTTCACAGGATCAGCTACTTTTTTTTTGAGGTATGCCTCTCGACCTGAGTTACGTTCGGGGGCTACACTATCGCTGACTGCTTTGTGCGGAACTCGCACTCTCGCCGACTATTTTGTGTGCAACGCGCACTATCGCCGACTATTTTGTGCGTGACCTGCACTTTCACCGACTATCTACTCGAATTCCTAACCTATTCAAAGGAAAGGTATAGGAATCGAGTAGATGCGGGTCACGATGCCCACCTGATTCTACTTGACTTCCCAGCCTTTCAAAGGAAAGGAAGGAGAATCGAGTAGGGTAAAGGATATTCTACTTGAATTCCCAGCCTTTCAAAGGAAAGGAAGGAGAATCGAGTAGTTTTTTAGGCTCTCATGCCTACTTGATATTGAGGGATCTAATTTTGTCCTTGTAAAGGACTATCTACTTCAATTATTTCCCGTACTTTTACATGCATTATACAATGTTGGAACTTGATATCATGTATATCATTTTACAACATATTTTTATATTTGTCTTAAAGGAGTTTGGACCTGGTGTATGTTGCTGGGTAAGGTATGCTCCCGAGAGCTGCGTTACTTGGCTACCACTTCGTCGGCACACACAACTCGATGTGGCTTCTACGGCTCGCCTAGCTCCCAAGCTAGGGGGCTGGACGCCGCAAAACTACCCAATGCTGTTTCATATGAAGACTGGAGGCGAGAAAAATTCTATATCGTGTGCCACAACTTTTGGATCCTTAATTCCAAATCTTGGAATTTGGATTCAAGGCTCGGGGGCTGTGGGATACTTGTCATCGACAACTTATTTTTCAAATTCTTGGAAGATAAAGACCAGAAGATTTGAAGCCTGATTTGACCCTCAGTCTGATTCTGCGATTCAACCTAAGGCTCGGGGGCTACTCCATATGGAGCGCGAGTTCATCGCGCACCATATAAAAGAAGATTCGGGGCTTGAGCACCTCATAGCCTTGATACAGCCAAGGAAGTACTCGGAAGACTACTCGAAGCATTGACGGGAATTCCAGAAGCACTCAAAGCACTCGAAGACGTCTTTAGAAGTACTTGATGCTTGCAGGACTCGGCTACGAAAAGCTCGGGGGCTTGTCAGACCCGGGCCAGCGGGACTGCTTACAGGCGTGGAATATTCAAGAGTAAGGGATAGCGCATGGCATATACCTTATCCTCTTGTAACTACTCGTACAGAAGTAGAACTAGTCGACATACAAGGAAACTACCCGACCCTATTGGAGTAGGACTTTGCTAGTATTCGGCTAGGACTTTCCTTATAACCCTGTCCCCCCAGACTATAGAAGGGCGGGCAGGACCCCTCCAAAACACACGATCATCAACATACCAGCGCAGGGCGCAATATACAAACCACCACACAGGACGTAGGGTATTACGCTATTCTGGCGGCCTGAACCTATCTAAATTTGTGTCTTGTGTCCTTGCTTTTACCTTCAAGTTCTAGATCTCGGTGATTCCCTGCCTACAATGAACTATCTTGGGGATACCCATGGTAGGCTTGGCGGTAAAACACCGATAAAGTCACAGCCTACAAATCAGGCAAGTTGCATGGTAATGGATACATGTCAGTGTACCCAACTCGAAAGCAGCTACTGCTTAAGGAGTACCAGAACAAAGTCTCAAGTGAGGAGGAACATGTAGAGCTCATGGAAGCATTTTCAAAGCTACAAGAAACAATGGAAACACAAGATGCTGATAGGAATGCAGAAAGAAAAGAATTCAGGCGTCAACTGGAAGCGGAAAGAGCAGAACATAAGTGTCAGGTCGAAGAACTGCTGAAGGCAAGGGAGGCTAATAAAAAAGCCCTTAAGCAAGAGCTTCTCACAATGATGAAGGGAGCACAAGGTCAAGCAGCGTTCCAGCAGGTACTTGTAATATAATTCTAAATCTTAACTTGCATATTTAATGTAATTATTCTAAACATACAATAAATGCAGGCAAGCAATGATGGGGATGAAATTGCAGAGGTGGCAGCTGCAACACACATGAATGTAGGAAATGAACAAACAGCACATCCTTAAGATTCTTCACCCCAGGTAGTTTCTGATTACAAGAGATATGTTTGTCGTGGAATCATTGGATACTGCAGATAATGGAGCATAATTGTTTAACGCCGACTTATTGTTTGGCAGCATAACCAACAAAACAACACACTGCAGGAACCTCAACTCCCATCTATCCCGTCTAAAGTTGGTACGCGCAATAGTACTAGAAGTACAGCTGGGAATTTTATTAGTTCACAACAGCTGAGGGAACAAACCGCAGCTGCAAGGAAACGACCAAACACAAAGAAGAAGCAAGCTGGCAAATGAAAAGTGAGAGGATACAAAAGTGATCTGAGAATGTCGACGTGAAGTCTTTGATGAACTGCTACTTTTTTACCTTCAGATGTCCTCAATCGTTTCTGTGTTAGACATTATGTCTTGCTACAACTGAGTATGTTCCCGAATTTGACATTGGATGGTTCAATCAATGAATATTGTTTGATGGGTGTAAATGCTCTATTATTGATCATATATTGTTTCCAATAATTGGCTTGGAACAACATGTATACCAACCAAACAAAAATGTGGCAATAAAGGCTTCATTCTATCTCCACCCAACGTCTATCGTGGTAACATAGGTTGCATATGTAGCAACCAAACCTTTTATCGATGCAATAGAGGTGACCACCTTTACGAACCATGCCTGAATCGTGGCAATAGAGGGGTTCACCTATACCAACCAATCATGAAGAGCTGCAATATAGGAGTTCACCTATAGCACCCAAAACATTTTGAGTGGCAATAGATGTGTCCACCTATCGCATCCAAAGTTTAAACGTGGCAATAGAGGTGCCCACTTATAGCAACCAAACATTTATGGTGGCAATAGAAGTACTCACCTATCGCATCCAAACTGTTGCAGTGGCAATAGGACTGCCCACTTATAGCAACCACACATTTAGGGTTGCAATAGAGATGCTCCCCTATCCCATCCAAACATTTAGAGTGGCAATAGATGGGTCCACCTATAACAATGAAACAATTTGCATTGCAATAGAGAGTTCTACCTATAGCACCCAAACTGCGAGCATGTCAATATAGTTTTTTGCAACACCTATTTCATTGCAACTAAACCTATCGAGGGCAACACAAAATATGTTGCAATAGAGTTTATTACCACCAACACAACTGTTACATTATCTGTGTCTTGCCAGGCTTAATTATGTTGCAATAGGAAAATCGTTGCAAGGAAAAAAATGATTCGTGGTCCAAACTTTAGACTACGGAGCTTTATTCAAGGGTTTTTTTACCAAATTTTTTGGTTGCAATATCACCTGTTGCATCCAAATAGGGCATATTGCAACATAAAGTTCCCCTTGCATCAGGGCGAAAACCTTGTAGTGGTTCTTTGTAGCCGACTAAAAAACCCTCTTTTGATACAGCATTGATTTTTGTTTGATCATCGTCTACATCTTTCTCAGTCGGAGAATCGCAAATCCAGACCCTCCTCAATGCAGCAGCCACCGCCACAGAAGCGGTGAATGCCCAGGGCGACACCGTCGCAGCTCGCCTGCAGGATATCCCCAATCATGTCCGGGAGATCGCTGGCCATGGAGTCTACCGAGGAGCCGCTGTTGCCCTCGCCATGGTGCAGACTCTGTCCGGAAATGACCTTCGGACCCTGCATCCAATCTTCCCCCGAAGGCGAGGCGTGGGAAGACCTCGAGGAGCTCATCAACGACCTCGGCGTGGTTGCTACTGCCATCAGCGAGGAAGTTAGCCTTGATGCAGTAGTTAGCAATGTCCTCGCCGATGACTAGATCAGTACTAGTAGTGGTAGTAGTTAGCCGATGTAATCTCGTGATCATATGGATCGGCCTTTTGTAATATATTTTTGATGAATGAATTGGCTCTTCCTCTTTATTTGTGCTCATTTCCAATATGCA
Source organism: Panicum virgatum (assembly GCF_016808335.1). Lineage (NCBI taxonomy): Eukaryota > Viridiplantae > Streptophyta > Magnoliopsida > Poales > Poaceae > Panicum > Panicum virgatum. The sequence goes on along the minus strand of NC_053148.1, from coordinate 37,511,089 downwards.
TGAATTCCCCCTGTATTTGTAACACCCTAGGTGTCTGCACAGTAATTAAAAAAGTGTCTGCACAGTAATTGTGTATGTTTTATATGCATCATGTGCTTGAATTGCTTAAAAAGGATCTTTTGGTAATTATAAAAGGTTATATGTGTAATTATAATTTTATGCAAGGTCCTTTCTATAGTTATGTTGAATAGGTTGTGTAATTATAACTTGTGTGGAGGGTGTTTTTGCAAAATTCAGTGCATTTAATGCATGGCAGCAAAATTTGCTTTTAAGTGTAAGTTTAAAGTGAATTTGCATTGAAAAAAGACAAAATTCCTTGGAATTCAAAATTCCTACAATGTTTTTAATTTTTATCTCTTGAATCTTTGGTCAAATAAATTTTTGCACAACATCAAAGTTGTAGATCTTGAAAAGTTGAATAACTTTCATGTTGGCCACTTTTCCATTTGAGCTTTGGTTTAAAAGTTATTGCTTTTTTATAGACTAGTCCCTGGAATTTTCGGAAATTGCAAAATGACCCTTATCCCCTTCCCCCACCTCCCTGTTCTATTTCTCGCCGCCGCCCACCAACAGCGCCGCCCGCCGGCGACGTGGAGAGCCTTCCCGGCCATTACTTCGCTTCGCGCTGGCACCCACGCGTCGCTCTGCTCCTCCTCCCCCTCCTGTTGCCTCGCGCTGGAGCCCCCCCGGCAGCCGCCGAGCCCAGAAGCGTCCGCGCCGCCGCCACCTCGCCGTCGCGGTGGAGCGCCCGCTGCAGAAGCCGCCGCCCTCTTCTAGCGAGCGCCTGAGCACTACAAGAGCCCCAAAATCCATTCCTCTTTCTCTTTTGCTTTCCCCTCGCTCTCACACCGCAGAACGCCGCCGCCGCCCCGCTTGAACGCCGGCGAGCTCACCCCGCTGCGGAGCCGCCACCACAGACCCTCTCCACCCCAATAGCCCCCACCATTAGCCGCGCCTCGTCCTAGAGCAGCTTCCCAGCCGCTTCTCGTCGCCCAAAACCCACCGGAGCTACCCCGCCGCTGTGCTCCAAGCCCCGCAAGCCGCCGCTCGCCGTGGACCGACCTCCTCGCTCCCTCATTTCGCGCCCCAAAAGCCTCTAGAGAACCGCATCAACCTCTACTCCATTTCTCCCAACCCATACCTCGCCGCCGGTGAGCCCCTCGCCGGAAAACAGCCGGTCAAACCCCGCCTCCCCTCTCTGACCCAGCCAAGGACCCTCGGGTTTGAATTCGAGAAAGCCCAGCGGGTTATTTGAATAGCTCAAGACACATATGAATAGTGCTCTAGGGACTTCCTTGTGATGTTTTTCAGTGATCTTTGAAATTCAATATCAATTCGTGGAAAATTCGTAAAATAGCAAATCTGGATGTTTTGGAATTCTATTGAAGAGCTCTATGCAGTAGAACCATAATATGTTAGGCTTTAGTTGAAAGTTTTTGCTGTAGAATTTGATTTGTGTTACTAGTGCATAAATATTGGTTGATTTTATCTTTTTCTTAACTACTGTATAAAGACATGTCTTGCAGTGAAACTTTTATGGTAGTTTACTCATGTAACACTAGTTTTGCTATAAAATTTTCATGATCAGTTCTCTGGTGTAGCTATTTATTTGTTTTAATCCTTGTTTAATAGACTTTATTTATGGTAAATAGTTTATTTTCGTAATAAATCATGAAAATATTTCTGCATGTTCTTTTTGAGTAGCTTAGCTTTTCCAGGAAGTTTGAGTCTCAGTTCATGAATATAACAGGAGCTAAAATTGAATCTTGTTAAACTGATGTCTGTTTTGTTTATTTTCTCAGAATTAATTCTATGTAGATAAAATCATGAGAAATTCACAGTAGCTAGTTATTTTCTGTGTCAACCTCTTGTTAAATTTTTAGCTTCTACTTTGCTCTAGTTTGACCTGTATAATTCAAGCTTGTTCTAGGTGTTGTCTGAATGAATGAATTGTTGTGATTAAATGGCTACATGTCTTGGCATGATTTTTACAGGGTAGTTTAACCTGTTCATGTTCTGTCTAGGATAATTTTTGCTAGATTTATTGCTTTTTGTGATCTGAGTTGTTTATTTAATTTGCAAACCTTGAATTAAATGCTATAGGAATCAACCACCAATCATTTTATGAAGTTAGTATAACGTGCTTGTGCTGTTGATCATGATGCCTTGTGTAGTTAAATTTGTTATTTAACTACTCTATAAACGATTGCCCATGTGTGTATTTATAATATTGTTCTTGCATTACATATAGATACGACTACTTTGTCGGACGGGACGTACGAGCTGATCCCGGAATCTGACGGAGGTGATCTCGAAGCTCAAGTAACCACCGCTGAACTAACTGAAGCCCCGGACCAAAGTTCGGAAGAGCCTAGAGCTGAAATAGTTAGCAACTACCGAGAAGGCAAGCCCCGGACATAACCTATACTTCAAATCAATATCATTTACTGTATTACTTACTTGTGCATTTACAGTTCTTAGGATTTGAATTGAAACCCCAGATGCATGATCCTAGGAATCTATGTACTGAACACTAGACTTGAGTTCGACTACTTGCTAAGCTTATAGGACCGGTAAAAGTCGAGTGATTGCCTGTCACTCGCGAGCTCTATAGGAATTGCTTGTTTACTTTCTGTTATCAATATAAGGACGACGGACGGGGTCGTGTTCGATATCATGACCTTTGGTGAAACCCCGTCTGTGTTGATGAACTTGCTAAGGTCGCGGTGTGTGGTAGTGCTGGTTAAGTTTTTGAAAGTACTAGCCACATGCCGTAAATATGGTACGCGGCAAGCCTAGTAGCCGATTGGACCGGGATAGGTTTTATTTTTATGTTGCGCAACACTACGACTTCAAGGGACAAGGTTCGGCCTTGGAGTCCTGTAGTCGGGGAGAGTGGCACTATCCATAAGCCGGAAAGAAAGGTCAATGGTTGTTTGGGAATGACCCGACGGTGTTCCAGACATGTGTGCTAGGTTATCCTTGCAAGGTTGAATTTCGATTCAGAATCGTCCGCCTCTCATGATGAAATAAGACTGCTTGATCTCTTTGTCACACAGAGTAATAAGAGCAACAATATTATGATCAATCTTGATGTTTGCTTAGAGTTCTACCATGATTGGATAGTAGTTGATTACATAGAATGGTTAATCAACTAGAATCTTGAAAGCTAAAACTTGAAAGTAAGGATCTACTCTTTATTGCTTTTCAGCAAAGTAAAACCAGAGCCTCACAAAACCTTGCATAGTCTAGTTAAGGTGGGCTACTTATACCCGTTGACGGTTAAGTCTTGCTGAGTATTAGAATACTCAGCCTTGCTGTTGAAACCCTTTTTCAGGTATGAGTTTTGAGGATCAGATCGCTAGCTTGACCTATCCTTGCTCGTTGCCTCCTGGCTGGTTCGTAGAGTGGGATACGTCTGCGACCGGCAATGGCTATGACGAGTGATACCATGTTTGAGCTAGCCTGGTATCCTTTTGCGACGTGTTAAAGCCATCGTGTTTTATCTTCCGCTGTCTAAACTCTGAACTTAAGTTATGGCTTGTATAACTGTTTTACTTAAGTTGGTTTTGTAATAATAGTTTGAACTGTTTTGTAATAACTTTTATGCCTGTGTTGTAAAATTGTGGTTGTAATATCTCTGGACTCGCCTTCGTGCGGGGTATGTTTGTTCGATCCAAAAACCGGTGGTTGTATCGGGACGTTACCCGACAGACCAAGGATTGTTCCGTTTGAAGTGCGTTTGAGCCGGTGTTGCCTTTATGGTGATGGCCTGCGCACTTGAGCCGGAATAATTCAGGTGGTTCTGCCACAGTATTGATCTGCTTAATATAGTCAACCTAAGTTAATTGAATTAACCAGGCAGTATACTGTCAATGCTTCCATCATGTTTCTTCAGAATACTGAGTTATCAGGCCTATAGCAGGAATACTATGAGCAATCCTCAATCAACATAAGATAACTATCCCTCTTGAAACTGCATCTTCTGAATTAGATTACCAGCTTCATTAATGAGAACTGTTCATCAAGTCTCCACTGATCCAGAAAATATTCAACCAATCTGCACGAAAACAGGATGTCTCAAAACCAGACTATAGCTGTCAATTGGTTGAAAAGATCATGGAACTGAATTTGAATCAACTTTTCCGGCAGTGATATTTCTCTCCAATTCTGGGATTGTAATGAAAAACATGCAATTTCTAGTCCCATCGATCAATACTTTGGCTACAATATCTATTACCAAAGGCCAATCGGCTGGAAGACGGCCAAACCTGACAATGGGATATTAAACGACTGGACCTGAGTAACATATTTCCTTTCAATGCCAATAGACAGGTAGCAGACAATCGAACAATGATTCCCAATCTTCCAAAGGCAACTCAGCCGATTACTTGATAAACAAACAAGATATCATCAGAATATTATGACTTTGAGTAGAACAAAATCTTGTTTGTAGATGTTTTTGCACTAAGGGCGATACATATCATATCGGCCATATAAACCGACATTCATAACAATTGGCTAGCAGATCCGTCTTTCTAGAATATTTTTTCTTTTTAATTTTTTATGCTAAAGGCGATACATAGTATCGGTTATGACTTGCATCCTAGTAGATGTTTAGGATGACTCTTCTGAGCCGATTCCTTGGATTGTATCCAACTTGAAATCAGCCATCTTCAGGATCTCACCTTCCCAGGCTTCATCGGATATGCACCTCATGTCCTGACCACTCTAGACTTCCGGATCAGCTGTTGCAATGCTGAAAGATGAGTCAGCATGCACAACTTCCATAGAATCCTCGATCCATTAAATAACAAAATGATGCATGGTAGATGGTACGCAACAGTTGGCATGAATCCAGTCTCTGCCCAATAGTGTACTATAAGATCCCTTGCCGCTGATGATGAAAAAGGTAATTGGTAATGGCTTGCTCCCAATCATCACATCAACGCAGAATGCCCCCTGGGCTGGTGAAACTGCTCCCTCAAAGTAATTGAGCATCATATCGGTTTGGATCAGATCATCCTCCCCTAGCCCAAGCTTCTTGTACGTTGTGTACGGCATCATATTCACCGTAGCCCCTCCATCAACAAGCATCTTGATCATCGGCTTGCCATTAATGTATCCTTTCATGAATAATGGCCTAAGATGCTTGCGTTCTTTGTCACCTGGTACGAATGTACGAATAATGCCATCAACATGTATGAATGTTGCTTGCATAGGATCGTGGGACAATTGAGTCATGGTCTGTTCTACCTCTTCACCATATGGGGCCTTGAATTCCTTGGGCGGAATGAAAACCATGTTAACCAATGCAGCTTCTACTTCATCGGCTTTTTCTCTTACGCGCCATATCTAAGATTTTGGGCGCCTTTCTTCACAAGCATGATCGTCTTGCTGTCGCTCTCGATCGCGCAACCTCTACATTCTCCTTTTTTGAGACTGAGTCAATCCTCCTGGACACCACTGATTAGGATCTTTAGAAGCATAATGGTGAACCTTCTGGATCTCTGGGTATTGCACAAAAGCCTCATCAGAAATTTGGGTGTTGGCTTCCGCTTCAAGTTGCTCCAAAGGATCGATCTTTTTTCCCAGCCGATCATGGACAGGAGTGCGCCTTCTTTCTGGTCTGTCCACATGAATCCGCTGTTGGCTGCGTCCATCATCGAACTACCTTTTGTATGGGAATTGCTTCTCCTGTGTCTTGTTGCATTCAGGGCAGTCATCAACCGATGGCATACGAGACTTTCGTTCCAGCAGTGCATAAAGAATGGGCACCGCTAGTGATTCTCCTCTCGCCAAGCTCGCTCTTGCTGCTGGCGCTCTTCCTTCTCTTGCCGATGCTGATACTTGTTGATCAGCATCTGGGATGTTTTGCGTCGGCGAGGCTTCTTGGAACCTCCTCCTTGTTCATATCGGTCATGCCCCCCGAGCTGGCTGGCCGATATTTACACCTTGGGGTCTGTGGCTCCTGAACATTTGGCTCATTCAGAAGTCAAGAGTTTGAGCCCCGTCTTGGCGCCATGATCGCTCACCTCTACCATGTAGGTTGGAAAAGGATGACCATCAATCTTCATCGGCTTTTTTGGCGTGCCAAACTTGATTCTTCCTGCCTCGATAGCCGATTGGATCTCCTTGCAGAACACTATGCACTTGTTAGTACTGTGTGACACGGCATTGTGCCACTTGCAATACTTGAGATTCTTTAGCTTGGTGGCCGACGGAATCGTATGATTTGCATATAATTTGATCTGTCCCTCCTGAAGTAACAGATCAAAGATCTGGTCGGCCTTTGTGATGTTGAACCCATACTTCTCCTTTTGCTTTTTTGCAAACGGGCACAAAACTGGCTCTCTATTCTTGGTCCACTCGGCCAAGCCAATCTCCGCCTCGTTTTCGGAATCAGAAGAATCTCCAGCAAAGTTTAATCTCTTCTGGAACGTCGTCCTCGTTTGAACCGGGGCTCGAACATCAACATATGCAAGCCTCTGAGCGAGATGGCTCAAACTCTCGAATTCATGAGATGAGAACCTCTCTCTGATATGAGGCAGCAATCCCTGAAAAGTCAATTCAGCTAACTGGCTATCACTGAGAGACAAACTAAAGCATCTGCTTTTGATGTCCCTGAACCTCTGGATATAGTTGGTGACAGGTTCATCATTCCTTTGCTTGACCGCCATCAATTCGGTGATCTTCATCTCGTGTACTCCAGCGAAGAAGTACTTGTGGAATTGCTTCTCTAGATCAGCCCATGTAATGATAGAGTTTGCTGGTAGGGAGGAGAACCAGGCAAAGGCCAATCTAGAGAGCGACAGTGGGAATAGCCAAATCCTCAGAGCATCGACTGCAGAAGCGTCCCCACACTGGATCAGGAATCGGCTGATGTGTTCAATAGTAGTCATGTTGTCCTATCCAGAAAACTTGGTGAAATCCGGCACTCTATAGCGGGGTGCTAGAGCAATCTGATCATAAGCCTCAGGGTAAGGCTTACGGTACATCAATGCCAGCTCTTTGGGCTTTAAGCTGAATTGATTTATGATCACATCGGCTATCCGTGCTGACCAATCAACAACCTGAGGCGCAACGACTTGCTAAGGGGCAGGTGGTTGTTGTACCTGGGCTTGCCAGCCGATATCGATGATGTCAAGGAATCGGCTATCCCTCAGCCAATTCTAAAGGAGGCAAACCATGCATGGGGTGATGTAACCTGCAGACAACACCTAGATCCAGATCCGACGACTATGGTCGGGACGACACAAAACAAGCTGATAGTGAGTAGATCTAGGCTGGATAACTTGTGACAAGAACTTAAAACAAACTAGATTAAACAAGTCAACCTAGCAAGATCTAAGCAAATGTCGATAAGTTGTGGTAAAAGCAGCAACCAGCTAGACTAACAGATCAATTAATCTAACGGATCGACGACTTCTACCGATAACTTTGGTGAGCAAACTAAACCCCACCGGATGGATCTAGAGAGCTCGATAACTGGTGAACAGCTAAACCCCGCTGGACGGATCTAGCATGCTCGATAACTTTGAGCACCATAGATAGAGGAAGAAGCGATGCGCCATCAACCTAGACCTATCTACGCAACTCTACTCGGAACTTATCAACAAGCGATGGAACATACATGCTGAGAAGAACTCGTAAAGAGAAAAATCTACTGCAACTAGGGGGTTTGGCGAAGCCGCCGATATGAAAGTAGATGTGCTAAAAACATAGAGTTTTGTTTGGATGTGGTTGATCAACATTTACAAATGATGGAGGTCTTCTATTTATTGCTAAACTTAGACCCTATTGCCGATACAACGAGATTACACCTTGCGAATGAAGAAACAAACTTGCCTAACTAAATGATACACAGAATCTAAAAGATAACCTTGCCAACGAAATCTTGTTGGCCCCTTCCGTAGCTCCATCAACTTTGACGCCCTTCCTAGCCCAAATGCCCAATGTCTTCCATTCCTCTTCCTGATCCAGCGCCATCCCATTTCCATTGGCCGATTGCCCAACAGATTGACACGTGCAAAATCACGGTGTCAATAGATTCGTTTTGCTAGTAAAGCTGATATTGTGGCATATTTAGATTGAGAAATTATTGTTGATCAAAAATTTAAATCCCACCTAGTTCCTAAAGAGCATGGAGTTAGACTTGCTACTAGTAAGTTTACTGGTTTTGCTTTGTTCTGGTGGATTGATCTTTGTGACAACAACAATGCTAATGCTTTACCACAGACTTGGACTGCTTTGAAACAACGTATGAAATCTCGTTTTGTCCCTCCTTATTTTAAGCGTGATCTACATTTAGAACTACAACATTTGAATCAAGGTAGTAAAATCATAGAAGAATATTATCAGGAGTTGCTTGTGGGTTTAGCTCATTGTGATATACATGAGGGTGATCAAAATTTATCTGCTAGATTTATAGGTGGTTTAAACCGTGGTATTCAGGATATTCTTGATTATAAAGAATGGACTAGATTCAGTCAATTGTATCATCTTGCTTTGAAGGCTGAAAGGGAAGTAGAGGGCCATCAACATTCTTTCAAAGGCAATTCCAGCAAACCTTTTCCCCCACGGAGTACTTCAGAAAAGGAGATGATTTCCACATTGGTGCCACAGGTACCTGAGGTGAGTAAACCTGTTTTGCAGGGACTGTCAACAAAGAAGACATCACATTTGTCTCCTTCTTTGAGTAGATCAGCGAACATCATTTGTCATTGCTGCAAGGGCATGAGTCATGTGATGAGAAACTGTCCCAGCAAGGTGATGGTGGGTATGAGAGTGCTAGTGATGTTGAAGATGAATATCGAGTTGCTGCTAAACTTTATGCAGAAGAAAAGGCAGCTGAGGAAGATGGTGACACCATTGATTCCAATGCAATGACTTCACATTTGAGGTCGATTTTGGTTCAGCGTGCATTGAGTGCACAACCTGTACTATCCGACAAGATTCAACGCCATAATTTGTTCCATACTTTTCTCATCATCAACAATTGTCATGTGTGTTCGGGATTGCTACCTCCGAGGAGATAGGGAGCCGAAGGTTGTAACTCCTCTGAGAACAAGCCAGGCATAGCGTCGGGGACCCTCGGTCTCATGCAGATATTTGTCACAGGATACTCTTATGTTTCAGGGATTAACCTCAGATATGGGCGAAGGTCTCGGGTGGCTCCCGCAGTGCTGGGCCGAACCTTCGGATACCTTCGATTGAAGTCCAACAAGAACAAGCGACGTTGAGAGATGTAAGGAACAGCTCCGATCTTCAGATCAAGAGGCAAAGTTCAAGACCTTCGGGAATGGCTTCGATAGTACACTAGAAGTACGAGGACAACGTGAAGTCAGAAAATCCGAAGGTCAAAAGTACCCTCAAGAGCATGTATGAAACGTGATTTTGTAACAGTAGACAATTTGTACACTCCAAACCCCTGGAAATGTCCAAAAGCCCGGAATATTCCTAGGATCGTGAAAGCGGGTGAGGACTTTTCCGGGAACTTGTGATGAAGGTCGATAGTATAAATACCCCCTTCTGTTTACCTGCAGGGGGATTGAATCTTTTTGTATTGCTATACAATTTACGATTGTGCCACCGTTCCTTAGTTTTGACACTTGCATTTCCCTTAGTCTGTTTGGGGTCAAGACCTTTGAGCCCAACAGAGGCGCCCACCGTGTTCCCAGCTCAAAAACCAACCCACGATGTCTCTAGCAAAGAAAAAAGCCGTAGACCCGGGCAACACAGAACCCAAAGGTTCTAACCTTCATGACATCCCAGTCGGACAGGCCACATGCCCCACAGACCCAACCCTCACCCAAATAGCTGAGCAGGAAAAACATGCCAAAGTCCAGCGAGCACTGCAAGAAAAGAGGAAGGCAGCAGTGACACAAAGCAACTCAGAAGAGTCTGAAGATGACCAACCTCCGCAGGGGCAGCACGATGAGCTCATAGAAACCATGCTCAAATTCAAAGTCCTTGAAAGGGAGAAAGCAAACCTCAATGCCCAACTAGCAATGAAGCAAAGAGCAGTTACCCAAGCCAAGAAGCTGGCCGAAGCCAAGCACAAACTGGCCGCAATGCAAGCTGAAGTTAAAAACTTGCAAAAACCTTGTGAAGACACGCAAGATCACCACCAAGTCCCACCTCATGTTTCAGCAGAAACACCCCACCAGGCAGAAACCCACAACCTTCACCAGACAAATTACATCCACCTAGAGCAAACCCATCATCAATACCAGGCAAACTACCCAGTCGACCCAACTTCCCCACTTTCAGTTGCTTTACAAAAAACACCCTAGCCCTACGACTACAAACCTACCCAGCTTCCAAAGTACAATGGATCGGTCGATCCAACCCAATTCCTAATGACCTATGAAGCCACAATTGCCTCTGCTGGTCGAGATGACCCAATCATGGTGAAATCCTTTGTCATGGCTTGCGAAGGTCTAGTTGCAAGTTGGTACTCATACCTCCAACCATTATCAGTTACAAGCTAGTTCCAACTAAAAGAAAAGCTGAAACAAGATTTCCAAGTCTTCAAAAAGATGGACAAAACCTCTGTGGAGGAATTCCAATGCATCCAAATGGACAGAGAACCTCTGCCCGACTACCTCTGGAGGTTTGTGTTGATGCCGTTTTTTAACACGTGTCAAGATAAATGTTGGAATGAGAAGGTTGCCAATTTGGAAAGTGCTGCCGTTCTGGAAAATGTTGCCGATTCGGAAGGATGGAAGATGGCCGATGGTGTCGTTGTCAATGAAGACTTTGTTGAGCGATGGGATTGGACAAGATTCTAGTAGAGTCCGAATCTGGCTTGGTTTGTTTCTTAGTTTATAGAGTTTGTTTCTTTTGTGTCTAGTCTTGTGTGTGTCGTAATCGGTTAGGAGTTATCTTGTTTAGGTTATAAATAGAGGTCCTGCGGGGTCTGAAAAAAGGATACACATCCAATCAAACAAATCTTTACAACTTTCTCGCAATTTACTTTCTTGTCGAGACTGCAAGACTCATCGCTGTTTTCTGATACGCATCGTTCTATTTTCGGCTACACTCTAAAGGATCTCAAGGGTACCAGCCCTACTCTCTGCAGTCATAGAACCCCCCTCGATCCAGACATAGCAGCTTCTAGGGGACCTCAATGAAGGTTGAATAATGCCATGAGGGAGGTTGTAAAGAAGGAGGTCCTGAAGCTCATACACTGGAATTATCTATCCCGTTCCTTACAGCGAGTGGGTGAGCCCCGTTCAGGTCGTGCCCAAGAAAGGAGGTATGACGATAGTGGAAAATAGCAAGAACGAGCTGATTCCACAATGGACCGTCACAAGATGGAGGATGTGTATCGACTACAGAAAACTCAACAAGGCCACAAAGAAGGATCACTTCCCGCTGCCTTCATTGACGAGAAGCTAGAGCGACTAGCGAAGCACTCCTACTTTTGTTTCCTTGATGGTTATTCTGGTTACCATCAAATTCCCATCCATCCAGATGACTAGAGCAAGACCATGTTGACATGCCCCTATGGAACTATGGCAGAACTACCTAAATTAATCCGGCTCAAGTGCGACGACCAATGCCACAAGGACAACCTGGTCTGACTCGCACTTCAAACGGAATAATCTGACAGTCCAGTCGGGTAAGATCCCAATGAAACCACCTAAGCTTTGATCGAACCCAAAGCTTACATACAACTCATACGAAGGTGAGTCCAGAGAGTACAACATTCCACAACTTATTACATCACAGAGTTCGACATGACTTTATTATTACAAACCGAGTTTAAGGCTTAATACAGTACTTTTGAAGTTCAACGAGAAGAAAATTCATCAGAGTTCTTTATTGCAGCGGAAATAAAACATGACAACTAATGACGGTATGGATGTCATGATGAAGCTCGTACGTGACATCACTCGGCAGGGTCATCGTTGGCCGGGGATGTATCCCATTTCACGGACCAACCAGGCGGCAGAGTACAAGGCCAAGTCAACCCGGCTATCAAATCTTCGAATGACACACCTGAAAATAATGCCACAAGCAAGGCTAAGTATACTAATACTCAGCAAGGCTTACCCGACTATTGATATACTTAGCCAAGTATCTAGACATGCAAGGCTTTTGGCTTGAGGGGTTTGTTTTGCCGAAAAGCAACAAAGAGTAGATCCTTACTTTCAGATTTTAGCTTTCAATATTCTAGTTCAATTAACCATTCTAAATGAGCATCTATCTCTACTAAAGCATGTTGGAAACAAATAATCATCCATCCATATTCATCCTCCTTATTGTTCCTCTTGTTACTCTATGTGGTAAAACGGTTAAGCAGTCTCAATGACTGTGAGAAACGGACGATTTGATTCAAATTTGTTAACCTTGCAAGGCAGACCTAACACACACGTATGGGGAACCAAGTCACCCACACGACTTTTCCCCTTTCTTTTCGGCTCGTGAATCAGGGTCACCCCCCTCGACTACAGAGTACGACGACTCTGCACCCGCATGTTGCGCGCATCTGAACCGAAGTTCAAAGAGGTTGAGGGACAAGTCCACTCCATGGGCCAATCAGGTACTTAAGCTTACCGATTACCATATTTCTTGGCATGTGGCTAGTATGTTCAAACGCTTAACCACCACTACCACACACTACGGCCTTAGCATCTTTTTACTAAATAGACGGGGTCCCATCCAGAACATAGTACCCTAACCGCGCCCCTAGACCTTATAGTTGCAGTATATAGTAGACATTCAACTCCTATTTTCTCGCGAGTGACAGGAAATCACTCGACTTTTACCGGTCCTATTAGCAGAGCTACTACTCGGACTTAACCTCTAGTACTCAACATGGGTACCTAGGATCATGCAGCTAAGTTTTCATCCAATTCCTACAACTTAATGCACAAACATATATATAGAGGAACATAAATTGCATAAGTTGAAAATACGGGGATTTATGCTCCGGGGCTTGCCTTCGTGGGCACGGTTAGTCTGGTTCGCAACCGAATTTGGATTCGGGTCTTTGGTGACTTCAGTCAAATTCACTTGGGCGTCTGGGTGTTCTCCTTCATGCTCCGGTACTAGCTCGTAAGTTCCGTCAGCTAGAGTCGTCGATTCTATATGAATGCATATGCACGAGTTATTGTGATGATGAAATTTCCTTATTTGTTTCACTACAAAGTTGTAATCCAACAAAACACAAGTTTTGTTATGAAGTTTCTTAGTTACATTTTTCTGGGCAATCATTTATAGAGTAGTACTTAATTTTACTTAATCTCATTAAACAAGGTGGGTTGGTCATGTTTGTCTTTTGTTATTTTTTATATAGAAAGCTTAGTTGTTTATTATCATTACTAGGACGTGTCTCTGTTGCTACAAATTTTATGTCGAGCTCAAAACTTAAAGGCACAGCTACTGTAAATTTCAGTTAAAAATATTGAACAGTTTAAACATGAAAAATAAGTTAACCAGTTTCTGTCAAAAACAAGATTCATTTCTACAGAGCAAAGTATGCATGCACTAGTGCTCAAATTTTTACTGAGTGTTCCAGATATCATCCAAAGCATACTATATTTTTTTCACATTTTCCTAAGTAAGTTCCAGAGGCAATAATTTATTCAAACTAAAGCGCTATTTATCAATATATATTTCTACAGAGACTTCTAGGGGGATTTGTAGTCTCAAACCTTTTCTACAGAATTCCCTACTCAAAAGTGTTCACTGATAAAAAGATCACCATTTATCCATTAAAGAAACTATCTGTTTTGATTTTTCTTAGTTAAACATTACAAAATTTATTTATCAAGATCTAGTTGAGCAACAGTTTCCAAAGTTTTTGTGTGGTTTCTATATTGTAAGGTCATGATTCTCCGTAAGATTCACCTCAAGAAACATAGTAGAACATCAAGAACAAAATACACATTCTAGATCTAGCATAACAAGAGCTTTTATGCAACTTCTGTTCTACAAAGGATTTGATTCTTAAATTTTGTTAACAGGTTCATCTACTCAGGAATAGCAACTAATAAAAGTTTCATATTTTTCCAAGTAATAGAACTATTTATCATGAAATAGTACCATTAATCATGACTTAAATCAAAACCTTAGTTAAACAGTTGCAATGGGTTCCAAACTTTTACACTATTGTTCTTTTAGCATCTAAAGTGTACTAACAAACTTTCATCCAAAAATATCTCGTGGAACATCAAGAACCAAAATATAGTTTATAACCCTAGCCTCGAACAAGATTTAGTGAAACACCTAGTTGTTGTTGGTTTCTATCCACGAGAAATTGATGTAAGACCCTAATAAAAGAAGTAAAGCTACCATCCAAAAATCTCCCTCAGTTCATATGTAGAACTCCTAGAACGTTTATGTACCATTTAAACTAGATTTAAGTCCAAAGCTAAAACTATTTAGAAACTGCACATAGTCGTGTTGACAAAGTTGTAGATCTTGTTCTAAGGATTCCAAAACATTTTAGTTTGCATTTTTAGGATTTTTCTATGATTTGTTATCAATTTTTAAAGTTCACAGATTAAGATTCAACATTCAAGTTCAAGTTTTCAATATAGTCCCTGGAATCTTCCACAGAGAACCCTAAAAGGAGTTTAATCCATTACAAATAGGCCCTTGGCCGAGGTTGGATGGGGGATAGAGGGTTCGCTGCCGTGTTCCAGCGAGGGGGCTCACCGGCGGCGTGGGCTAGGGGGTGGAGGAGGTAGAGGAGGTCGATGCGCACCTGTGGGTGCTCGTGGCTGGGGTCGGGGTGGGATGAGGAGGCGGCTCCACAGGAGAAGACAGTTGGCGGTGGGGCTGTGCCACGGCGGCAGCTCCACGGCGAGGGAGGGCGGCGACGGTTGGGTCGGGTGGGCACCATGGTAGGCGAGGAAGGTAGTGGAGAGTTCAATTTGGGCAATGTGGGGGTGGGGTGGTGATTTTCACGGCGAGGCCGAGCTCACCGGCAGTGGTGGCTCTGGGTGGTGCTGGGGCTCGGCTTGGCCTTTTATAGGTGCACGAGGGAGGGAAGGAGGGGGTGCTGGGAGGCTTAGTGGTGAAGGAATGACCGGGACAAGGAGGGCAGGGGCGTGACGCGGCTGATGGCCATCCTCATGGCGCGTGCACACAGGGGCACTGCGCCACGTGACGTGCGCGAGCTGGGTGAGGAGGGAGTCGAGGAGAGCTGGTGAGGGGTGCGTGTGTCGCCGGGGCAATGCGCCAGCAGAGGGAGTAACGGTGCGGCAACGACACACGATGGCGGCATCAGCGGCGTGGCGAGCAGATGGCTGGCAGGGCACGTGTCGTGCTCGTGTGAGGCTAGGGAGGAGCGGTTTGGTGCTAAACTGGGGGCACGCGGGCCCACATGGCCGACGGCGTTGGAACCCACCCTGAGGCTGCCGTCCAAGGGCGCCAACGGCATATAGCACACTGTGAGGGAGAGAGGAGTAGAGGGAGAGAGAAAGGACAGGGCCATGTGGACTGTCCGCCATAAGTGGGGACGGTCTGCCTGTATTTGGAAAGAACACTGGACTTGGCTAAAATAATGTGAAGTGGACAGTCCGCCAATGGCCCACGTACGGTCCGTCACATTCGGACATCCAATAGTTTAATGCAAAAAGGTTCAGACATCGGAATGTTTCAAAGAGGATGGTCTGCCTAGTGAACCGGACGGTCCGCCCTTTGAACATCAGCTGGGCTAGGCGTTTCTACCGCGGACGGTCCGCTATTGTACCGCGGATAGTCTGCCCAGCCAACATTTGCATTGGTTCGAAAGTTATTTTAAATGTCTTACAACTAGAATTTAAAATCCTAGTTATTTAATTTGGCATAATTTTGAATTTCAAACTTGCAACTCAAAGCAATGTTTAAACTACACATGCTTGCATAAAATGCATATATTTAAATTTTATTTGGCATTACATGTTAATAGCATGTCAAGATTTGTTGCTTAGCATTCTAAAACTCTGGGATGTCACAAGAACCTATGCCTACCAACAGATGTCATTCGGGTTGTGTAATGCACCCTCATCGTTTTAAAGGTGCATGATGTCCATTTTCTCGATATGATTGAAGAAATTATGGAAGTCTTCATGGACGACTTCTCGGTCTATGGAAAGACCTTCGATCATTGTCTAGAGAATTTAGACGAGATCTTGCAGAGATGCCAAGAGAAGGACCTGGTGCTCAATTCGGAAAAGTGCCACTTTATGGTCTGAGAAGGCATCGTGCTGAGGCATTTGGTGTCCGAGAGAGTGACAGAAGTGTTTCTTCAAGTATCTTCCATTAAGAGCTCTGGCTAAACGCTCTCCTTGCAATGTCTCCACCATATACAAATTCCCAAAGATAACTTTGACAATCTTGTATGGACCTTCCCAACTTGGTGACCACTTGCCGAACTTGTTGCTTTTCATCCCAAGTGGTAAAATCGTCTACCAAACCAAATCACCAACCAGAAAAGATTTACTTTTTACCTTCTTATTGTAAGCTCTAGCCACCCGAAGTTTGTCTTTTTCAATCTCCATCAAAGCCCTTCAACGCTTGATGGTCACCTCATCAATATTATCCATAATCAAGTCATGGTAATCAACACGAAAAGATCATTTTGTTTGGCCAACCTATAAGCGTTCAGATTCACCTCAACGGGCAAAATGACCTCTTGACCATACATAAGCTCAAAAGGAGTAACTTTAGTAGCACCATGTCTAGATATACGATAAGCCCATAAAGCTTCAGATAAAACCTCATGCCACCTCCTAGAATTTTCTTCTATCTTTTTCTTGATAAGCTTGATCAAAATCTTGTTACTGGACTCGGCCTGACCACTAGCCTGAGCATAGTATGGAGATGAATTGAGCAATTTAATTTTATAAGATTTGGTAAATTCACGCACCTCCTTTGTATATAAATGAAGAACTTTGATCAGTTATCAAAGTTTGAGGAATATCGAGTCTATGGATAATATGCTCTGTAATAAGCTCAATCACCTCTCTATGTGTAATATTCCTCAAAGGAACCGCTTCAGTCCATTTAGTAAAATAATCTGTAGCCACCAACATGAAGTGATGTCCCTTTGAAGAAGGAGGATTAATCTATCCAATAAAATCCAACACCCAACCTTAGAATGTCCATGGCTTGATAATAGGATGCATCAACGCAGCAGGTACCAGTTGCAAAATACCAAACCGCTGACATTCTTTACGTCCTTTATAATACTTGAAACAATCAGCCATCATGCTGGGCTAATAAAACCGACTCTTCTAAGTAACCACTTCATCTTGGGAGCCTGATGTGTCCCACATATGCCTTCATAAAGTTCCCCCATAGCAACTCTGGCCTGATCTGAATCCAAACATTTAAGAAGCAAATCTTCGGTGATCCAACGATAAAGCTCATTGTCAAGTAAAATGTATTTAAATGCCAAACGCCGAATATTCCTTTTTGGAGCATGACCTAGATCTTTCAAATATGTGATAATAGGTACTCTCCAGTCTCCAACTTCAGCCTTGATGATTTTATCAACTTTCTTGGCCGAATTTATGTTTTCAACAGCATCATCAGTCAGACCAGCTGCATCGATCGGTCTGACCGGTTCATCCAGAACCCGTAACTCAGCATTAACACGCATTAGTTTTCGAATGTGAAAATACTTTTTGCACGACAAGTTGACATTTCTTAGTGTCGCTCCAGGTTTGTGTCCCCAGCAACGGCGCCAAAAATGCCTGTTAGCATTCCTTAGCGAAAGCACTAGGAATGGGGGTGTTAAGCCCGTCCCCAGCGACGGCACCAAGGAACGCCCACTCTCGTGGTATAACTTTATGATCACAGAAGGAATCCACAAGCGCACAGATATACCATTGTAGCATTTCACCCGGAGAGTAAGGGTATTGTGATTTATGTTTTCCCAATGGATGGCAGTGGCAAAGGTATTGTACTTAGCATCAATCATGACATTGTACCGTAAGCAATAGGCAAACTGTGATAGGGGTAAGGCATGATAAAGAAATAAGTAAGGGTAATGTGACACGAACACACAACCAACTCTCAAGGAAGAAAGGAATAAAAGAGAGAAAGAACAAAAGAATGAACTAAACCATCCTATGTTAAGTTAGCTAGAGCTTAGGCTAGGTTAGAGGGTCGTAGTGCTTCTATTCAAAGCAGAGGTTATGTTAGCACATGGTTAGGGCTGCAGGTGCCAGGAAATTGGAAATATCGGGGAGAATGTCCCGACCCAGGTACTGTTAGGGTCGTTACATCTTTGCATAAACTCCTACACCGAACCCGAACGTCGGGGAGTATGCCAATCGCAACACTACTATTACGATGGACGGACAGGGCTGTCATCACCTGCCGTCCACCCTAGTCACACCATGGAGTACGGTCATATCTGAAGGATCCTGCATACCCGAGCACCATGCCCGTGTATGAGGTCACTACCCTAGCGTCCCCGGGACTCCCACCCTTCGGATAGACAAGTAAAACGCTAGAGCAAGCCCAAAAGCACAACGAACAGATATCTGTACCCGAATCATCTGGCCTAACCACATCCTTAGCATAACTCATGAATAACCAATGCATGGATTGATAAACGATCGAAGTAGTAATGAAACCATGGCAAAGCTCTATATTATGAATAGAATGCTGACAGTTAGAATACAAAGCCATACCGAGAGCCGAGGATTACTCGCCGACTCTGAGGATGACTTGATTCTCTAACGGAAACTAGCCTAGCTCCACTACCTAAGCTAAGAGAAAGAGAGAGAGAGCCTCCTTGGAGAGAGTGGTGTGAAATGTGTGTGTGTTTGTAGGGGGGGTGGAGGAGAGGCCTGTTTATAGTGCTGGGGGCCGATTCCCGCCAAATGCATATATGGAAGGTGATCAGGTGCCTTCACAGCTACTCCTCCTTGAGATGAACCTAGACTGGATTCAGTCCAGGTTCGGCCGACCCCAGGTGAGCCTCCCCAGAACTCATCTTCCTCTGGCAGGCTGATAGGTGGGCCCTGAACCTTATCCTCTCGTGCATATTGCGTGGTGCACCCATTTGCTCTGTGAGATGGGCCCTCTTTGTAAGTGGGTGACGCCGGATGCGATCTTCTGCGTAGCTTTGTGGCATCCTGCTGTGTGTTTTCATCTTATTCCACTCTTGCTCATCTGAAATGGCTAAATCTTCAAAACAACTGTGGAGTAAGGTTAGTGATACAAATATGTGAGTAAGGTGTATAGTTTTCCTTTATTATTCAGTCTAGTTGACGGTCAAATTTCACACTTAAGGACCATCAGCAACTCCCCCAAGCTAGCCCTTTGCTCATCTTGAGCAAAGTTTTAGACTTAGGTTGTTGATCAGGAGTTTCTACAATGTCACATTCCTGACTTATGCTCAAGGCACAACCAAGTGTTCTCACCTTGATTTTGAATAAGTTGGCCTCGTTCGCACCTTTCACCTTACTCCCGTGGGGTTTATAGCATCATCCTCATCTTTGGCGGTTGAGGGTCAGAACGACTTTGTAGAGTACCATTTTTCTTTTTTCGGAGGTTTTTATAAAGTTTTTCAAAAGAAATTTGTAAGTTCCTCGGATGATCTCTCGGATCGCTCAATGTGTTTTATTCCTCATCAAGGCCTTTTCATGTGTCTTTCTTTTCCATCCTACTCCTAAAGGCTTCTTTTTGGTGGAGCTATAGGTATGGAGGATTTGAAGGCAAACCTGCTTCTCATATTTTGCTAAGTCAAAAAATGGATCCAAAGGAGAAACAAGTCATAAACCTTGATCAAAATGTACAAGTGTGTGGATTTTTTTTCGTGGATGGTGGATGAACTCCTTTGCTTGATTTCTCTTTCTCCTTTATTTTTCTTTGGACATGGGCTATTTTTTTTCTCTCTCTTTTTTTTGACATGCCTTGTGGGCATGTGGCATACTTTTTTTGGGTATGCATCTTTTCTTGTGCCTCTTTTTTTTTGACATGCCTTGTGAGCATGTGGCATACCTTCTTTGGGTATGCATATTTTATTTTCTTTTTTGCATAGCCCATACCTTTGATGATAACTTTTGAGAGAGAGTGTCATGGCGTGACATGGAGTTTTATTTGTGGGTGGATGGATGGGTGTACTTGCTATCTTCTAGTGTAGAAGTATAGCATGTGGGTGGACGTGTATGTGATCTTGATCATGGGAGTATGAAATGAATCTCACAAAGGATCACAATAGTTTGACAAAGCTCAATGAGAAAACAAGTTGCATATGTGGAAAGTATTTTTTGAAATTGTGACTCATATGGCTCTGGATAGGAAATTCATATCACCGAGAAACTTTTATTTTATTTTTATTTTTGAAAAGAAATACTTTGGATATCAAGCATCGTGTAGCAGAACATCATAGCAACTCTACTTAGCCATATCATAACCCACAACAACCTAGATTTAGATTTTACTTTTTGCTACCCACAGGTTTCAAGCTTAAGGTTTGAACATTTAACCACCAAACTCAAAACTTAGGCAGAGCACAAGGTTGTAACTAGGCATGAGAAAGGAACTAACAGAGCAACTATTCATCATATCAGCAAGGAAAAACTACACATGCTTACTACACATATTAGAAAGCAAGTAAATATTTTTGGGGTTTTCTAAGCTTTGCAAATTTTTATTTTGTTTTGGTTATGCAGATTTTTATAGATTTTCTAGATTTTGCAAATTTTTATTTGATTTCATGCAAAGGTTTTGAAAGAGGTAAAAGGGTAGAGTTTGATATAAGATACCTCTCGTGGGGGTCCTCCCCCAAGCTAGCTTCAGGCTCACTGCTGTTGGTTGGGGTTAAACCCAGCCCAACGGTAGTAAGCCCTCCACTCCTCCTGCATCTGTTGCTGTTGCTGCTCCATGGTGTGGATCCTCTCGCATGTGTGTCGCTGCCAGTCCTGGGTGGACTGAATGTGCTGGCCTAGTGTTGGGCATTTTAGCGTCACGAATACCGTTGAAGCTTTCACCTCAGAGTATTCCAAGGGTTATCGAATCCACAGGGAACGTGTGTGCCCTAACTCCTATTCTAGTCGGTCCAAGGACACACCAAGATAGGTGGCAAGGGTAGAGAGGATTCCTAAGATAGCATTGTAGGTGAGTTAAAGGTCGATCCCTCTGGCACAATACTTGCTTCAGGCATCGGCTTACACCTGGTCTACCAAGCGACTCCGGCCAACAGCTCTACACTATATCCGAACATGGAGGATTACAGAGGACCAATAGGGCTGTCACCACCTACGGCCTACCTCTAACAAACCGTGGGATATAAGGCAAACGAAGGATAACCCTTAGCCTAGACACCACATCTACGCTATTGATTACTACTGCAGTCTAACTACGTATGTCGACCCGTAGCAAACTACAACATTCCGTAGAAATACGGAGTGATGAACCCGCGAGTAAGAGAACCAATCTCACTCAACTACAAGCACTACTAGCATATACTGTACCAAGTAAAATACTATAGATAGGAACCACGAATGCTTACTTAAACCCGAAGAATATAGCAGCATCCGTAGAGGTACAAGCTGGGAGCAGAGTGCCAACACCCCGGCACTTCTCCCGAACTATCTCTCACTCTCATAGAGGTACAAATTGGAGAAGAGCGCCGATAGACCAGCGCCCCTCCTAAGTACCTCTACCCCTAGCCATTGCAAGAAAACTCTAAATACAAGAGAAGGTGTAAATCTCACAATTGGTGGTATGTCTTGATTCTTACCCCCCCCTCTCATATATATAGGAGGGAGCCACAGGCAGCACGGTGACCTTCAGCAGCTAAGCCTCCAAGAACCGCCATTGTGAGCCAATGAGGAGCAGCCACGTGTTTAAGTTGAGGTGGTGGGGCCCTCAGGCTGATCGGCCGACCATGGTGGTCGGCCGACGACCCATTGCCACTAACCGCCCCCAACTTTGGCAGGTGGGCTGTCCTAGCGTCCCTTTTCTTTAATCCATGTGTTAGGCCTTGTCTTAAGCTGTTTAACTTCTTCATGAGGGCCTCCTTTGATCCATGTGAGGCTGAACAGCACACTCTGATTGGTCGATGCCTTTTGTCTTGGATTAAGGAGTGTGTTTCCTTGCTCATGAGGTGTGTTTTCTCCCTTATTACACCTGCACACAAATATTTACCAACACTTGTGGAAATGGTTAGTAATAAACCCCTACCACTAGGTTGATGTTCATATTTTATATACTTATGCAGGAATTGATGGCCTAAATTTGGTGTTTAGGAGCCGTCAACAACACCCCCACACTTAGCCTTTGCTGATCCTCGAGTAAAGGAGAAAGGACTAAGGTAAAACATGACTTTCAAGGGTATGAAGCAAGCATAAGACATATTCCGAGCCATACCTTGCACTTGTGAACTATGAAGTGTCTATCATGCCATCTTGGGTGGTTGAGGCATGGAATGGTCTTGAATCAAATCACTTCTACTCCTCATGTCAAGCAGCTTGGGATTTTTCAATAAGTTTTCAAAATAAACCTTGCTTAGCTCCTCATTTAATTATCCCAGGTCGCTCAATGTGTATATGTCCTTACCAAGGCATTTGACTTGCCTTCTCTTCATCCTACTTCTAGTGATGGCTATATGTGGAGCTCAAGGTAGGATATGAAGGATAAGGCATACTTGTATCACATGTATTGCAAAGTCAAAAATGGGACCCAAAGAGAAAAACAAATCACACAATCAGATCAAGATGTGCACGTGTATGGATTATGGTGGATGAAATGGGGACTCCTTTTTGTATGGTCTCTCTCTCTTGAAACTCTTTTGAGAGCATGGCTATCTCTTTGTTTCTTTTTTTCATGGACCTTCATGTGTCCATATTTTTTTTTCTCTTTCTTCCTTTTTTTCAATACTTGGACCTTCATGTGTCCATATTTTTTTTTCAATATACTGGAGAGAGAGAGAGAGATAGAGACCAACACAATTTGTGGAGCATTTATTTTGTGGAATGGATGGATGGTACAATGCTAACTTCTCATAGAAGCATAACAAGGTGTATATGGTTGTTGACGGTCTATTTTGACCCAGTTTGATCGTCAACCCCTGCACAAAAATCAAGCAAATCATGGGATAAATGCTAGTATAGGGTTATATATTAACAAATTCCACAAATGCTGGTTTCAGAATGTGTGCAGGTAATTTTGAGCTAAAATTGCAGCAAAAGGGTGAGGCATGATCCAAGACACAATGTTTCGGCCAATCAGAGTACGACACACGTCATCACATGGATTGATGGGCCCACCAGAGCAGGGAACCGACATAACTAGGGGCCATGCCACATGCCAATGACATGTGGGCCCCCAGGACAACCCATCAGGACAAGATGGGGGCGATTGGTGCCACTGGGTGGCCGGCCGACCACCCTAGTCAGCCGACGGCCCAGTGGGCCCCACCGACTCCAACTGCCATGTCCTGCTTCCTCATTGGTGGAGAATGGCAGTTCCAGCAGGCGTCAGCTCAAATTCCCAGCAGAACTCAGGTGGCTCCCTCCTATAAATAGTAGAGGAAGGGGTGAGAAATGAGAACACCACACCTTGGAGCTTCACACCTCTCTTCTTCATTTGGAGCTTGAGAGCTCATCCTAGGTGCTCTAGGCAGCCTAAGTGTGTAGGAAAATAGGGAGAGAGTGAGGAGGAGTCGGGGGAAGTGCTGGGTTTGTCGGCACTCTTCTCCTCTTGTACCACGACGGATTCATATCAATCATAGTAAGTGTTTGTGACTTCCTTTGTTATTTAGTAGTAGAGTTTAATTGCTAGTACTAGTTTCTAACTTTTACTGGATTGAGTGTTTGCTTAAAGTAGCAAATGATCCTAGCTTAAGACTCCTGATGGAAACGAATAATCCATGCCAGGGCTAGGAATAGTATGGTATAGCATAGACGTGGTGTCTAGGCTAGACTTTACCACTTGGTTGTTTAGTATTCCCACGGCTTGTAGAGGTAGCTGCAGGTGGTGATAGCCCTGTCCATGCCCAGTAATTCTCCACGTTCAGTTACATAAAATAGTACATAGTTTTCGGAGCGTCTGGTATTTAGCCAGGGAACCCGGTAGCCCAAGGTACGAGGCGAAGCTTTTCTTCTTTTAAACTATGAGTCTAAACCTTAGGAAATCCTCTCTATCCTGTCAATCCTACACGTGTGTGTCCTTGGATGAGCCTGAATCTGTAGATAGTGTACTCACGTTCCTCAGTGGATACGATACCCTAGAATACTCCTGGGTGAAAGCTACAGCGGTATCCGTGCGCTTGCGGATTTTATTCATGACGCTACAAAATACAAACAAGCTTTCTGGCGCCGTTGCCGGGGAACGGTAGCTACATTATTTTTGGACGCAGTCATCCTCGAAGCGTTTTCATTTTCTTTTCTTCTATCTCAACCCCCGCTACCCTTGGAGCAGCTATCCCTTCAATAGCTCTCTACACCCAAGAGCGAGTTCTATGAGCCACCAGCACCCGTTGACCCAATCCTTTCTACTAGCTATGAACTCAGCTCAAGCTTTATAGCCTTAGTTTAGGAAAATTCCTTTTCAAGAAGGGATTGTGAAAATCCCTACCATCATTTGTGTGAGTTTGAGAAAGTGTGTTCGTGTCAGAAAATTTTGGGCATGACACATAAAACTCTTAAATGGAAGTTGTTTCCCTTCTCCCTTTCGGAAGAAGAGAAACAATGGTACATTCGTGTTGTAGGATGCGTAAATGGTAGCTGGAATAAACTTTGGAACATGTTTTGTTCTGCATTCTTTCCACTCTCCCGAATATGCGCTCTACGAACGGAAGTTTTAACCTTCCGTCAGAGCGACAAGGAATTTACCCGTGCATTTACCCAAGATTTACCTTACTGGTTCAATCAGGCCCTGACTTGTCATTACCCGAGCATTTACTGCTCCAGCATTTTTATGCTGTTCTTGACAAGGAGTCAGCACACCACCTCAATCTCACTTCTGGAGGTTCTTTCGCTCATCTTACCCCAACCAAAGGCAGGGAAGTCCTTAACAGGATTTTTGACAGAACTTCTTTTGTTTGTATACACGAGCCAACCCCAGCAGAACCCGAGGTGTGTCAAGAGGAAGTTTCAAAACTCAAATCGGAGCCTTTAGAAAGCCAATCAATAGATTCGATTCCTGAACCCTCTCCTGAACTTAAACTCGAAACACTAGAGGAAGAGGATCTTCTACCTCTGGAGTTTCTTTGATGTTTCGAGGACGATCTCTTTGAAGATTTCAGAAACACCTCGAATTACTTCTGTCAGAAGCAACCACCAATCTCTATCATTCCCATGGATCCCTCCAAGAAGGACTATATTCGGAAGATGATTCAAAAGTTGACAGCTCTAATGAGCAACGAATGGATGCAGGAAAGAGAGTCATCCTTGGAATTGATCCAGCTTGACTCCCCCTCCTCGTCCTTCCGTTGCCGTCTATTAGATCATGACGTAGATGCTCTCTACAACCCCACTGTCAGAGCCAACCTCATGTCAGATGAGTTTGCGCTAGCCCTTCTAGGCAATCGGACATTAACTCTGACAGATAGGAAGCTCAAGGGACCCTCTGGTTCTCTTGTGAGCAGCTACAGGGTACTCAAAAACGTGTCTTTTTGGCATGATGATGTCAAGGTGCACCTAAACTTTCATGTTTTTGAAGATCTCGACTTCAATTTCTTGATAGGTCATCCTATTAAGGTTGTTGACGCAGAAAAACAACACACTAAAGCCTGAGAGCACCGTTCGCCAAGCTCAGACTACGACTCCTTCGAACCAAGCATGCCAGTCAATTTGACCTGTGAATTGACAAGGAATCGGTAAACGTTAAATTCGAGAGCGTATCGACTGGATTTCTGAATGTCTCTCACACAGCGTATCGGCAAGATTTGCCGATCCAGAAAACGACAAATCGGCTAGAAACAACGATGGAAGTATAAAATAGTATGAAGGATTACGAACGCGTATCAGCAACTGCAACCGATACAGGAAACGACAAATCGGCTAGGGCAGCTGATTACACACGTGGAGCGATGTGAAAGCTATGAATGTGCAACTTAAACAAAGCTACTCGAGACAGCACTTGAAACAGATCTAATCGGCTTTATGATAATTTTGACGATGTAACAAGATTAGTAGCTGATATGAACATGCTCCAAGCTGGATAGATCTGATAAAAGCTAAAACAACAGGAAAAACCTATGGATCTAGCAAATATCGATAGACTGTGAATAACTCTAGACGAGAAAACAGCGATGCGCCAGGAATCAAATCCTAGATAATATTCGATAAATATTGAATAGATCTAAACGAAGCAACAGCGATGCACCAGTTAACTAAAGCTCAGATTTACTCGGTAAACGAAGACTCACCAGCAAATCAAGTCGCTCGAATGTGAGATGTCCTTGATCAACTCGAAAGAACTTGCGAAAAAAAGAAAATAGCGAAGTCATCGACGAGAAAGTAAATTGCAAGGAAATTGTAAAGGTTTGTTTAATTGGATGTGTATCAGTTTTTTCCAGACCCCGCAGGGCCACTATTTATACCCTAAGCAAAATGACTCCTAGCCGATCACGGTAAATACAATACTTGATGCAAAAGAAACAAACTTTTCAAATTGAAAATAAACCAAGCCAGATTCGGACTCTACTAGAATCTTGTCCAATCCCATCGCTCAACAGAGTCTTCATCGGCAACGACATCATCAGCCATTTTCCATTCTGAGCATGTTGTCCTTCCTTTAAATCGGCAACACCTTCCAAATGGACAACACGTTCCAAACCTGGTAGCCTTCTCCACCCCAACATTCATCTTGACACGTGTTAAAAAATGGCGTCAACATATACCTCCCAGTTTCGGAGTAATATATCTTTTTTGCTCCAAAACTTGCTCCAGTCATGATTGCCTTTCTGAACCGGTGCCTCAAACAGTGTTCAAACCAATCCTCGTACCTCGTGTGGGCGGCGTATCAAATTTCCATTATACCCCTCAGGGCAGACACTATAAATATCTTGCCTTACCATTCCGTCTTCTTCCTCGCCAGTACTCCTTTTCCGGCACCTCTCCTCTTCTCTCTCCTCAAGAACAGATCTGCCCCGCCGCCCCCAAAATTTCAAGTGATCTTTTCTCCGGCAACAAGAACTCATCACTCCTCTTTAACAATGGCTCCTTTCTCTGATATTCCACAGGTATGTTATTCCATTTCTTCCGCCATTTTTACTATTTCTGACCTCAAGCTCATCGCGTTACTGCTTGTTCTTTTCTAGGAACTTAGGAACAACATTACCATCCCATTAGCAGACCAACCGAGCATGATTTGTCTAGGTCATGTGGGTAACTCAGATACCACAGATTTGATCAACCTGGAAACCAACAGGATCCCTTTCAAAACTACCAACATGAATCTAGATTGGTCCCAAACTTTTAGATCTTCGCCAAGTCCCACTCCAAGATGGAGGAATTAGTTTCGCCGCATGGTCAGATTGCATCAAACCGATTGGGATACCTATGATATAGGGCAATGCATTACTCTATCCTTATCGAAAATGGTCAGGAATGAACCGATGCTCATATCGGCTGCCTACTTTTGGTCTGATGCTTTGAACGTCTTTCTGTTTGGCCATGGACCGATGACGCCAACATTGTTGGATGTTCTGATGCTAACCGGCCTCAATATTTCTGCCCCCGACCGATCTTACGATTTTCTATCCAAAGCATCCTGCAAACTTGAAACTAGAAATATCGGAGGTTGAAAAGGTTATATTGAAAGAAATTCCAAGTCTGGCGCTGCCGACCACAGAGAGCACATTGCCTTTCTGAATATGTGGCTTGAGAAGTACATTTTTTGCGGCAAGACCGTTGGCCCAACATCCAATAATCTAAAAATGGCAGAAACATTGGCAGAAGGCAACATGATCCCACTCAGAAAACACCTCCTTGGATCTGTGTATTACCTACTCCATCAAGTATCAGCCAAACTCAGAGCCGATCAACCGCTCGGCAACCTCGGAGGACCCTGGTGGTTCATTCATTTATGGCTGAACACTTATATGCACAGAACCATGGGCATAAATCTAAGGGAGATGTCGTTCCCATCGGAGAATTTTGCAGAGGGAATAAATCCCCAAACTCGCCGATGTACTTCTTTCGGTGAGGCAGCATCAATGATAATCAATGATCCTCAAGTTTTCGGTGTGACCGAGTTCTTCAGATGTTTCTACAACGGCTTCGCTGAAGATTCCATCATCTGGTTTGCCTATCTTGATGAAAATCACAGCTTTGAAAACCCAGTAAAGTTTCAGCTTGATGACTGGAAAGACGATGAATATACCAATACCAGCTTAAGAGAAGCTATTGCTCCATGAATTTTGCCTGCTAACTTCACATCAGTGCGAGGCACTTGTTGCTTTGAGTTTTACCATCCATCGGTAGTGGCACGGCAACTAGGATTTGGCCAGGTGCCGATCCAATTCTTCTTTGCCGTTAGAGTTCAAGCAAGAGATACCATCAAAAGTGCCCTAGCATACAATCGGCTGAAGAATCTAGAGCCTGACGCAAGTACCATTGAACTGGGTGACTGGCAGACCATCCCCTTCACAACAATCCTTTTCAGGCAATGGTGGTCAGAGTGGCAGGAACACCTATTATGCATATCGGCAAGTATCTACTGCAGGAACTTTGATGCCGATTACCAAGAACCCGAGAATGAGGTACATGCCTCTCTATTTTCTAATAGTTAAACATTCATTCTTTCCTTGGCTGATCTTGAAATTTATCTGACAGGCCCCCAGCATGTCCCCTCCAATAGTTAGCAAGAGCAACCGACCGATCGTATATGCTCCTTCAACAGAGTATCCCCTCATCGGCTATGGTGCTCCTACTTTAGATGATATTTTGGCTGGGAAAAAGCGCAAGTTTACCAGTACCAAGACATCGGCTCACAAAGTGCCGATCCAAGGCTCTTCAAACCAACCGATCCAGTCATCGACAGCAGCATCATCGGCACAAACTGCTAATCTCCCAATCATAGATGTCCCAGGTTCTGCATTGGCAGGTAATCATCTCACTTTCAATTCCAAGGCCAAAACAAATTAGTATATCCAACTTCTTATGCTTAATTTCAGTTGCATCGTCAGCTGGAGAACACGTTGAGGATGCCCACAATATTGCCGATAGTCAGGCGACAGGAACAAGAGAAGAAGAAATCCATGACAAATCACCATTGTCATCTCCTTTGGCTCAAGTAATTTCATCCCGACACTACCTTTCTTCTCTCATATCATGTTCAAACTAATAAAGTTTGTCAACTACTCTTAGATAAAGAAATTATCCCCAGCACCCAAAAGGGCAAGATTGGCTGTTTCAACTCCTTAGGTAGAATCCTGATCCTCCATTTTTGAGTCATCATTCGATTATAACAACTATTTACAAGACACTACTTCCAAGCAGATACTATTCAAAACTCCCAGCCAATCAACTGCTCTACTCCATGATGCTCCTGATGTTGGGACCAATCCCCCTCAGCCGATGACCGTACCTCCTGCTCAACCGACTACAGTACTTCCTCCCCCTCTTGGATCAAATTTTGATGAAATAAACATGAAACAGGCAAGGGTCTTTCTCAGTTGATTTCATAATACTCTGAAATTTCCATCGGCTAACTTTTCATTTTCCTTTTCAGGCGCAAGACACTCCCGACAACAGTATGTTTTCTTTTCAAATCGGAGAAGTTTCCCAGGAAGAAGAGGCATCATTGGCCGAGTCAATAGTATTATCGGAAGATGTCAGAGCCAAACTGCAGGAGATACTCTCTTTCTTGAGTCGAGACATCAGCCACTTGGTTCAAGATGCTGAGCCGATTCGTGCCATCTTTAAAACCCTAGAAGGCCAACTTCCGGAACCAATCGAAGTGGCACTAACCCCTGCAGCATTCATCGAGAGTCGCCGAGCACAGGTTCTCAAAGCCCAGAAGTGCCTTGCCGATCGCCTTCAGCAAGAACAAATCATCAAGCAAAGAGATGATCTCAAAGGCCTTGTAGACTCAACCCGTGACAAGATTGATTCACTAAATCAGTCTCAGGCCAATATGGAGAAAACCAAAGCTGATTTGACAACCAAGCGCGATCGGCTCCTCCAAGAACTGAACCGAATCAATCAAGAAATTACCAATGTAGATAATGACTTAATCTCAAATCCCATCGGCACTTGAGAAGCTTGAAGCAGAGAAGCAAGAGCAGGCCCATCAAGTTTATCGGCTACACAGAAGCCTCCAGCCGATCCCTGGTTCGGCCGATGATGATAATAGAGAAATCCAGGAAGCCGATGAAATTCGCCTGCGTGCGATAAATGTAATCCAGAGTTCCCTTGGATTACTGTAATTATCTAGGGCCATACACTTGAAAAACATCTTAACTTCTCTGTAATGCAAATCGAGATGTGAACAATATTTTGCAGCATATATTCATCATGCAAGCATCAATTTCCCAAAATAATTGTTACCCCTTTATCTAAATTTTTCTTATCGCCCTAAGGTCGATGCACATCGCATGGGCCATGTAGCAACTGATGCACTCGAATCACAATCGGCTTTCCAACATTCTTCATCATATATTTTTATACTAAAGGCGATACTTTTGTATCGGCTATAACTCATATTTCTGCCGATACAACCATCTATCAGCTATGCATCTACCCATATGATAGGGAAGTATCTTTTCAAATATTTTCCATTAAGGGCTCTAGAAAATTCCTCCCCTTCGAGTGTTTCCAGAATATACGCATTACCAGGAACACACCTTTATGGGCCTTCCCACGTAGGTGACCATACTAAATCCCCTTGGGCAAAACTTTTGACTTTGACCTTTTTATCATACCATCTAGCCACTCTAGCCTTATTTGTTTCCACACTTATAAGAGCTCTTAGCCGATGACCAGCCAAGTCCTCCAATTCATCTTTTATTAATGCTAAATACTCATCGGCTGTTACCTGGTCTTGAAATGTCACAAATCTGGAGCCTATTTTCAATTCCCAAGGGAGAACAGCCTCATGCCCATACACCAATTGATAAGGAGACACCTTAGTAGCACCATGACAAGCCATCCGATATGCCCACAAAGCTTCATTAAGCGTAGTGTGCCAATGCCTAGGCTGTTCATCAATTTTCCTTTTGATTAACTTGATAATTCCTTTGTTAGATGCCTTTGCTTGACCATTAGCCTGAGCATAATATGGCGAAGAATTCAACAGTTTAATCCCCATACTAGCGGCAAACTCTTCAAATTCCCCAGAAGTGAACATAGTCCCTTGATCGGTTGTAATGGTTTGAGGAATACCAAACCGATAAACAATATGTTCCTTAACAAATTCCACCATATCTCTAGATGTCACATTCTTTAAAGGAATTGCTTCAACCCACTTCGTGAAATAATCTGTTGCCACTAATATAAACTTATGATTCTTACTAGATGGCGGATATATCTGGCTGATCAAATCAATTCCCCAACCTCTGAACGGCTATGGTTTGATTATAGGATTCATAGCCGATGCCGGGCTCTCTGTACATTACCAAATTTCAGACATTCTTGGCATCCTTTATAATATGCGAAACAATCCTCCAGCATTGTCGGCCAAAAATATCCATTTCTCCTAATCACCCACTTCATCTTGAAAGCCGATTGATGGGATCCGCAAACACCTTCATGTATTTCTCCCATCAGAACTTTGGATTCTTCTTTATCAAGACATCTGAGCAATACTCCATCAATCGTTTGATAATATAATTCCCCCTCAAGTAACACATATTTGGCTGCCTGAAATCGAATTCTCCGATCCACTTTTTTGGCTGGATCCCTCAAATAATCGGCAATCTCCTTCCTCCAGTCATCGGCCACTAACTCTAAAGCCAGCACGCTATCCATCGGCCGATACCCAGAAGCATGTTGGGCCAACCGATTTGCATCTATTATACAATTTGGGAACATATTCAATAGTTAAATTTTTAAATTCTTTCAATAATCGGAGACATTCTTCATGATAAACTCGTAGAATATCATCTCTGCATTCATACTCTCCAATCAATTGATTAATTACCAGCATAGAATCCCCAAATATTTCAACCGCATCGGCTTTAATCTCTCTGAGTAGTTGGATTCCTTTAAGAATAGCCCGATACTCAGCTTGGTTGTTAGTAGCAGAAACCTCAATCAGAAACGAGAATTCGAAAGTTGCCCCCCGAGGAACCACCAATACTATGCCGATGCCAAATCCGACTCCACATGAAGAACCATTAAAGAACAATGTCCACGGAGCAAGATCCACAATATTCATATTTGGCCCACAATGCTGGGTAACAAAATCGGCCATGACCTGCCCTTTAACTGCTTTAGCCGATTCATGTCTTAAGTCGAATTCAGACAAAACTAGAATCCATTTACCAATCCTCCCATTCAATATCGGCAATGATAGCATGTATTTAATCACATCATCTTTGCTTACCACAACACACTCAACCGATAATAAATAATACCTAAGCTTGGTGCAAGAAAAATACAAGCAAAGACATAATCTTTCGACAGGGGAGTACCTGGTCTCGGCATCTAAAAGTCTTCTGCTCACATAACATATCACATGTTCTTTCCCCTCAAATTCTTGAATAAGGGCCGATCCGATGGCACGTTCATCAGCTGATAAGTATAATTTAAACGGCTTGTGCTTTTGAGGTGGAATTAGCACAGGAGGCGATATTAAATAATGTTTGATTCCTTCCAATGCCTTCTGTTGTTCCTCTCCCCAAACAAACTCTTGATCGGCCTTCAACTTCAACAGTGAACTGAACGGCTGAATTTTCCCAGACAGATTAGAAATAAATCTCCATATAAAATTAATT
Organism: Panicum virgatum; assembly: GCF_016808335.1. Lineage (NCBI taxonomy): Eukaryota > Viridiplantae > Streptophyta > Magnoliopsida > Poales > Poaceae > Panicum > Panicum virgatum. The sequence continues at coordinate 37,478,244 of NC_053148.1, read as the reverse complement.
TTGCCGATCAATGATTGAAGTTCAACTTTAATGTCCGGGGCTATGACCTTATCGATTGCTGCGATAGTCTTCTGACTAATTTCAATCACACGTTCATGAACCATGAATCCCAAAAACTGACCAGCCGATACACCGAAAGCACATTTGTTTGGATTCATCTTTAATGCATGCTTTCGTGTACATTCCAAAGTTTTACGTAAATGGGCCAGATGTTCTTTATGCCCCTTTGATTTAACCATGACATCATCAATGTAAATCTCCACGATTCTGCTGATGAGTTCATGGAAAATATAATTCATAGCGCTCTGATATGTGGCACCAGCATTTTTCAGCCCAAAGGTCATCACAATCCATTCAAATAAGCCGACATGCCCAGGACATCTAAATGCAATCTTATGAATATCTTCTTCTGCAATAAATATCTGATTATATCCAGCATTACCATCCATAAAACTAATAACTTTATGCCCTGCAGCAGCATCTATCAACATATCGGCTACCGGCATCGGATAACCATCCATCGGCGTAGCTTTATTGAGATCCCTAAAATCAATGTAGACCTGTAATTTTCCATTTTTCTTATATACAGGAACCACATTAGATATCCACTCAACATATCTACATTCCCTAATGAATTTAGCCTCAATTAACCATGTGATCTCGGCCTTTATATCTAGTAAAACTTTAGGATTACAACATCTTGCACCTTGCTGAAATGGCCGATATCCCGGTTTTATAGGCAACCGATGCTCAACAATAGATCTATCAAACCAGGCATTTCATAATACTCCCAAGCAAAACAATCTTTATATTCTTTCAACAATTTTGTTAACTCATGTTTATACTCAGGATCTAACTTAGCACTAATAAACGTCGGCCTTGGCCTGTCACCATCTCCAAGGTCAATTTCTTCTAATGCATCAGCCGGCGTAAATCCATGCCCAAGCTTGCCTTCATCTTCTAGGAATTCATCCATTAAGAATCATCTGGAGAACCGACTGCTTGGATCGGTGTCAACTCATAATCGGCCACCTTCAAGAAATTTGTCTCCCATGCTTGACCAGAGAAACAGCCTACTCTTTCATAGCTCCATGTGTGAGCTTCAGCTGATGCTATACTGAACAACAAATCGGCAGAGACCATCTCAACAGTATCGCCGATCCATTGTATGAGACATTGATGCATAGTGGACACGGGATGCAATAATTGGCATGAATCCAATTTCGTCCCAACAGTAAACTGTATAACCCTTGCCATTAATAACAAAGAAAGTAGTAGGGAGAGTCTTACTACCTATTGTCAAGTCAATGCATAATGCCCCCAAAGCTGGAGACAGGACTCCCTCGAAGTCGTTGAGCATCATGTCCGTGTTTGTTAGATCTTCATTGCTTTTCCCAAGCTTACACAGCATAGCATATGGCATTATATTCACTGCCGCGCCTCCATCCACCAGCATCTTTGTGATTGGTTTGCCATCAACATCCCCTTTCAAGAATAAGGCCTTAAGATGCTGACACTTTTCATCTTTCGGCTTTTCAAATGTAGCCGATACAGGTTCCAAGGCTAACTGAGCCACTGCTTTCTCCAACTCCGGTTCTTCATCACTATCGGCAGGTGCCATAAATTCTCTTGGCAGCATGAAAACCATGTTGATAGGCGCATCCGATGAACCAGGATCCTGCCTATCATCGGCTCTTGGCTTGACGCGCCAGACTTGGGATTTGAATCTCTTCTTGCTAAGAGTCTATTTCTGTTCTTCTTCCAATATTTCCAACTGACGCATTCTTTGGACACATCTCTTTTGTGATTTGGTCAAACCCGCTGGGCACCAACGAGGCTGATCAATGCGATGATTAAACGGCTCTCTTTCAGGGTCCCTACACAATGGCTGACCATCGGGTACTAGATCATTAGCCATCTACTCCAGCTGATCGTGCACAGGAATCCGACCCTCCGATGGACCACGTAGCATAGTCTTGCGCCCCAGCCGATCATGCATAGGAACTCTGCCTCCTAGCCGATCGTGTACAGGAATGCGTCTCTCGTATCCACGTCCTTCCCATATGATCGGCCCACGAGGCTCATCGTCAAAATGCGACTTCTTATACGATCGGCTATCACGATAAAGACTGTTGCACTCCAGATAGTCATCAGCCGATGGTAACTTCAACCCTTCTTCCCAGCAATGTACAAAGAAAGGACATTTCCAGTTCTCCTCATTACTATGCACTGTCTCTTCTCTACACCGTTGCTTTTCACGATCACGCTAAAACTTGTTCAATAACATCTGAGATGTAACCCTTCTTTGTGGCGCTGCAGAACACTTAGCTTCTTCTTGCGGTTTTTTCCCTTTGACATCATCGGCTGATATCTGAGCTCTAGGGTCAACAGCTCCAGACTCCTTAGCCGATTGTGATGTCAGCAGCTTGGTTTGGAGGGCATTTTTCTTCCCGCCCATGTCCACCATGTTCATAGGGAAAGGGTGCTGATCAATTTTCATCGGCTTTTTGGGAATTTCAAATTTGAGCTTCCCTTGCTCAGTAGCCGATTGAATCTGCTGACGAAAAACTTTGCAATCATTAGTATCATGAGATGTTGCATTATGCCACTTGCAATACCTCATATTCTTGAGCTCTTGATTTGATGGGATTTTATGATAAGGCTTCAATTTGATTTGCCCTTCTAACAACAGCAGGTCAAAGATCTTGTCAGCCTTTGTAGTATCAAACCCAAATTTTCCAGGCTCTTTCTTCCCAAATGGGCATGAGATCGGCTTTTTATTATTCTGGACCCATTCTGCCGATCCCACCATCTTCTCTTCGTCATCGGAATCAGAACAATCGGAGCAATCGGCATAGTTAAGTTTCTTTTGAAAACTATTCCTCTTTTGCTCATAAGGCCGAATCTCCCCTGACATCCGATGTACCATTTGACTGATGCTATCAAACTCTTGGGAAGCATACTTTTCTTTGATATATGGCAAGTGTCCCTGAAAAGCAACTTTGGCTAGCTGCCGTTCAGACAGCACCAAACTGTAGCATCAGTTCTTGACGTCTCTGAATCTTTGTATAAATGTAGCCACAGATTCATCATTTCTCTATCTCAGATTAGTCAAATCTGTCAGCTTCATCTCACAAACACCAGAGTAGAAGAACTGCTGAAACTGCTTCTCCAGATCGGCCCAATATAGGATAGAGTTAGCCGGAAGTGCGGTAAACCACGCAAAGGCCGATCCTGATAGAGACATGGAGAACAATCATACCCTCAGCGCATCCTGATTTCCTGCCTCTCCACACTGCATTATTAATCTATTAACATGTTCAACCGTGGAGACATCACCCTGTCTTGAAAACTTGGTGAAATCAGGCACGTTGTACTTGTGGGGCAGTGGAATTTGATCATAGGTAGGTAGGTACGGAGTCTAGTACATGAAAGACTGCTGCTTTGGCCTCAGGCCAAACTGATCCCTTATTACTTTAGCTATCTTGGAAGTCCAATCAACCTGCCTTTGGCTGTGTAGCCAATGCTGGTTGTGGTGAACCTGAAGCCATTGGCTGATTAACCGATGTTGATTGTGGTGTTTGCTGAGCCATCTGATTCGATGGCCGTTGATATAATACCATCTCATTGGTAGTATTTTATTATGATGCTACCTGATTAACCGACTGCTGAGCCAAAGGATGTGCATATGGTACATTATTATGCCGTAAATTCCCAGTTACAGGATCATGAAACACCCAATTTACTCCATGCCGATGAGGCAGTCGTGACACTAAAACTTTTGTAGGAGTAATAGGCTGAATCAAAGATGCAATATGCTGATGTTGAACCATCGACTGTGAAGCCAATCTATTAGTCTGATCCATTGGCTGGGATGCCAACATGTTCTGCATTATCGGCTATGAAGCCGGTACTCCTTGTTCTATCGGCTGTGAAACCTACACATTCTATTGATGACCCATCGGTTGAGAAGCCGACGCACTTGTTTGCCCCTGTGTTGATGGAGTAAACGATCCAGGAGGCATACCAAGCCCAGTAACTAGATCCCATCCCGATAATAATCCCGATGCAGATCCTCCTTGCACTGATGTAGTGAATGGTGGAGAATTCGTAAAGATAGGATTAAATTGAGGCGGTAATGTTGTGTTGATCGGCTGTGGGAGCATAGAACCAATACCCCCTCCTGATGAAACTGATGGCGGTGTTATAGTAGCCGACCCAATAGGAGCGAAACCCATCTGACTAGGCTGCAGATAGCATGGTCCTCTGTAGCCTTGGAAAGCACCTTCGCTCAGCATCTTGATGACGGCATTATGTATAATGTTGGTCATTACTAGTGCGTGACTAACAAATCCGTGCCCCACAGCTTGATGCACCATGTCCAACATCCTATTCTCACGCTGTACCTCTGTTAGTGGCTGGAGTGCAGGGAATTCAAATTTCTTGACCACTTCACCAGCCCTAGTAGTGCTGAAAGACTTGAGGCATTCACGCTTGAACATCTCCATGGCTTTGTCCAACTCAGCTTTCTGCTCGTCTTTAATCTTGTCTTCGTCAACTGGAATATAGTTTTCCTTGCTGATATTGGCAGTATTTTTGGACTTAGACATGTTGAAGTTTCTTTCTGTCCCACTAGGCGTGCCAAAAGTTGTGTTGACACAGAAAATCAACACACTGAAGCCTGAGAGCACCGTTCGCCAAGCTCAGACTGCGACTCCTTCGAACCAAGCATGCCAGTCAATTTGACCTGCGAATTGACAAGGAATCGGTAAACGTTAAATTCGAGAGCGTATCGGCTGGATTTCCGAATGTCTCTCTCACAGCGTATCGGCAAGATCTGCCGATCCAGAAAATGACAAATCGGTTAGAAACAACCGATGGAAGTGTAAAACAGTATGAAGGATTATGAACGTGTATCGGCAAGTGCAACCGATACAGGAAACGACAAATCAGCTAGGGCAGCCGATTACACACGTGGAGCGATGTGAAAGCTACGAATGTGCAACTTAAACAAAGCTACTCGAGACAACACTTGAAACAGATCTAATCGGCTTTATGATAATTTTGACGATGTAACAAGATTAGTAGCCGATAGAACGTGCTCCAAGCTGGATAGATCTGATAAAAGCTAAAACAACAGGAAAAACCTATGGATCTTGCAAATATTGATAGACTGTGAATAACTCTAGATGAGAAAACACCGATGCGCTAGGAATCAAAGCCTAAATAATATTCGATAAATATTGAATAGATCGAAACGAAGCAACAGCGATGCGCCAGTTAACTAAAGCTCAGATTTACTCGGTAAATGAAGACTCACCAGCAAATCAAGTCGCTCGAATGTGAGACGTCCTTGATCAACTCGAAAGAACTCGTGGAAAAAAGAAAATAGCGAAGTCGCTGATGAGAAAGTAAATTGCAGGGAAATTGTAAAGGTTTGTTTTATTGGATGTGTATCCGTTTTTTCCAGACCCCGCAGGACCGCTATTTATACCCAAAATGACTCCTAGCCGATCACGGCAAATACAATACTTGACGCAAAAGAAACAAACTTTTCAAATTAAAAAAATAAACCAAGCCAGATTCGGACTCTACTAGAATCTTGTCCAATCCCATCGCTCAACAGAGTTTTGATCGGCAACGACATCATCGGCCATTTTCCATTCTGAGCATGTTGTCTTTCCTTTAAATCGGCAACAACTTCGAAATCGGCAACACGTTCCAAACCTGGCAGCCTTGTCCACCCCAACGTTCATCTTGACACGTGTTAAAAAACGGCGTCAACAAAGGTTCTCCTTAAGGATGCACCTAAGTCAGGGTACCTAAACATCAACATAGGGAAGGATTCTCTCCACGTTCCAATCAGTCGAGCAACTAACTGTTCGGTGGAAGATCCTCCTACTATCGAGCCAATCAAAGAAGTAATGGCCACCTCCATTCTCGGTTCGTCTGACTCAAATCTCGAAAGAGATATCGAGGGAAACTCCGAGCAAGTCATCGAGGAGGACGAAGACTTCGATGAAGTCTTTGAACTCCTCGAGACTGAAAAGCCATCACGACCTCTGATTGAGCCAAAGCCTTTACCTTTTAGGCTCAGATACGCTTTCCTATATAGTGATGTAGAGTCTCCCGTAATCATTAGTGATAAACTCTCAGAAGAGGAGACATCTAGACTCATCACTATTCTGGAAAAGCACCGACCAGTCCTATGATACACCCTACAGGATCTCAAGGGCATCAGCCCTGCTCTTTGCACACACCGAATCCCTCTTGACCCAGAAATAGCACCTTCTAGGAAACCCCAATGAAGATTGAATAATGCCATGAGGGAAGTGGTAAAGAAAGAGGTCCTTAAGCTCCTAGATGCCAGAATTATCTATCCTTTTCCGCATAGTGAGTGGGTGAGCCCCATTCAGTTCGTACCCAAGAAAGGAGGCATGACGGTAGTGTAAAATAGCAAGAATGAGCTTATTCCACAACGAACCGTCATAGGATGGAGAATGTGCATCGATTACAGAAAACTCAACAAGGCCACAAAGAAGGACCACTTCCCGCTGCCCTTCATCGATGAGATGTTAGAACGACTGGCGAAGCACTCTTATTTTTGTTTCTTTGATGGTTATTCTGGTTACCATCAGATCCCCATCCATCCTGAAGACCAAAGCAAGAGCACGTTCACATGCCCCTATGGAACATATGCCTATCGACAGATGTCGTTTGAGTTGTGCAATGCACCCGCATCATTCCAAAGGTGCATGATGTCCATCTTCTTAGACATGATCGAAGAAATCATGGAAGTCTTCATGGACGACTTCTGAGTCTATGGAAAGACCTTCGATCATTATCTTGAAAATTTGGACTAAGTCTTGCAGAGATGCCAAGAAAAGGACCTAATACTCAATTGGGAAAAATGCCATTTTATGGTCCGAGAAGGCATCATCTTCGGACACTTGGTGTCCGAAAGAAGGATAGAGGTGGACAAGGCTAAAATTGAAGTCATCGATCGACTTCCGCCTCCCACCAATGTGAAAGGAATCCGAAGCTTCCCAGGCCACACAGGGTTCTATCGACGCTTTATCGCTAACTTCTCTCAAATCGCTAGACCCCTCACGAGCCTACTCGCTAAGGATGTTCCTTTCCAATTCAATTATGAGTGCAATAAAGCCTTTGAGATCCTCAAAAAGGCACTCATCTCAGCTCTAATCATACAACCCCCAGATTGGAAGCTTCCGTTCGAGATCATGCTAGTGATTATGCGGGGGGGGCCGTACTTGGGCAAACCAAGGACAAGAAGCATCACGCGATCGCATACGCCAGCAAGACACTCACAGGAGCTCAGCTCAACTATGCCACAATAGAAAAAGAACTCCTAGCAGTCGTCTTCGCTATTGACAAGTTTAGATCCTACTTAGTGGGGGGCAAAGGTCATAGTTTACACAGACCATGCTACACTCAAGTACCTCCTCAGTAAGAAGGATGCTAAACCAAGGCTGATTAGATGGATTCTCCTACTCCAATAATTTGACTTGGAAACTAAGAACAAAAAACGAGTAGATAATTCAGTGGCGGATCATTTATCGCGCATGAGTATCACTAACACATAGGAACTGCCGATAAATGACTTCCTACGGAATGATATGCTTGTCAAGGTGACAACTTCGCACCCATGGTACGCAAGTATCATGAACTTCATGGTTTTAGGGTATGTACCCCTAGGGGAGAGCAGAAAGAAGTTGAACTATGAGAGTAGACGCCACTTATGGGATGCACCATACCTTTACCGAGTATGTGCAGATGGGTTACTTAGAAGGTGTGTGCCCACGGCAGAAGGGCGTAAGATTGTATAGAAATGCCATGCAACACCATATGGAGGTCACTATGGTGTGTTTCGCACGCAAGTGAAAATCTAGCAGAGTGGATTCTTTTGGCCATCAATGTACGAGGACACCAAAGACTTCATACGAAGATGTCCAAACGGCCAGAAGCATGGAGGAATTACGGTTCGCAATGCGATGCTCCTAACCTACAACCTCCAAGTGGAGCTATTTGATGTGTGGGGCATCGATTATATGGGACCCTTTCCGAAATCCCATAACTGCGAGTATATCTTGGTCACCGTGGACTACGTATCCAAATGGGTCGAAGCCATGCCATGTAGGGCCGCAGATGCAAAGCACGCCCGTAAGATGTTCCATGAGATTATCTTCCCAAGGTTTGGCACACCAAGGGTGGTAATTAGTGATAGAGGGTCGCACTTCATTGACATGGCCTTCCAGAACTTTCTCAAGGAACTAGGGACTAAGCACAACATCGCGACCTCCTATCACCCTCAAACCAAAAATATTCTGCAAAAGACCGTAAATGAAATAGGGAAGGCATGGAAGTTGAAGTTGTCAGACGCTTTATGGGCCTACCGTACAATGTACAAAACACCCATTGGTATGTCACCCTACCAGATCGTCTATGGGAAAACATGCCACCTACCCGTAGAACTGGAGCACAGAGCGCATTGGGCTATCCATAAATGGAACAACGATCTAAAGCAAGCCGGAGAGCACCGAAAGCTCCAGATCTCAAAACTAGAGGAATGGTGGGACAAAGCCTATCATAGCGCCTCTATCTACAAAGAAAGAACCATGAGGTGGCATGATAAGCGGCTGAAGCCCAGGGTCTTCAACCAAGGAGACAAGGTACTGCTGTTTAACTCCAGGGTTAAGTTGTTTAGTCATAGAAATTGCGCAGCAAGTGGCTGGGACCATACCTCATCATCGACACATCGCCACATGGGGCTATCACAATACAAGATGATGAAGTAGACACCTACAAGGTAAATGGTCATTGCCTCAAGCTCTTCTTAGATCATAACAAAACTCTTCTTACCTCATCATCGATCACGATCATTTACCTAATTAAGGGCCATAAAGGCCAAATAGGCAGTTGGGCCCATTTTAATTAGAATATACTTAGCCCAACTTGTCGACCAGAAGAAGCTGGAGCCAATTGGGGCCCAGACATGGTCGACCGACCATCATGGTCGGCCGAGCATGGGCTGGCCCCAATGTGGACCATCTTTGGTGCACGACCTCCTTAGCACAAGTTGAGCCCAATTCGAGTGGGCACAGCAGTCCTTGCGAAGGAAAAAAGGGGAACCTCGTATCTCTCTTCCAGAAAACCTAAAACCCCTCCTTCTCCACCATGTTTCCATCTACTCCACAATTCCATCCACCTCCAGCAGTATCCCATCACCAACTTGCCATGGCCGGCAAGGAGATTGTTCTGTTTGTAGGCCCGGGGCCCGACAAGAAGGAGCATCTTAGCCCGATGAAGCAATACTTTGCCGAGGCACTACAAAAGGAACTCTATTCAGTGACTACAAGTTCACAGGAGGCACCAGGGGCCGGTCGGCCGACCACCCCGCGTGCCCGCTCGGCCCCCGGCTCCTCTGGACGCTCCTCTTCGCCCGGTGGAACTCTTCACGGGGAGAATCTGCATCGCGAACCTCGCAGAAGGATATCGAAGAAGAAGTTAGAAGTCTTCGCCGTCAAGTTACTCCAAGATGAGAACACACCAGGACCAAGACTGAAGCCAGACGAATAATATGTGCATTCTTGGGTAACCAAAGATGGAGACATCATTAGTCAAGACTACCAGCGGAACAAGATATCTCCGGACGATCCACCACCACATCCACGCCTTACAATTTTTGGAGTCCAACCGCCGGCCAAGGCAAAAGATCACCAAGGCAGATCTGAGAAGGGTGAGCTCTTTCTCATGATCAGGGGCATCCATATGGCGAATATGAGATTGAATATCTGTCAAGGGAAGCTAAGGTCAGAAATCAAGGGCATGCAGGAAGACTTTAGCCACTTTCAGGACTACCTTGATGCCAAGATGGACAGCCTAGCCGACGCACTAGGAATACCAAATGTCTTAGATGAGGTCCCATCTGAAGATCATCCCTAGTTATCATTAGTTTTAGCTTGGGCGCCAGTTTTAGGTAATTCATTAAGGTTTAGGTTCGGTAATTTGTTTGCGCCCTAGGTTTAATTTGTTTCGAATAAGAACTTTGGCTCCCTGGTGTTAATGCTGGTAGAGCCCCCTTTGCGTTTTATGTTTTTATTTTGTTTTTGTCTATGATTGACGAGCAGGTCGAAAACAAGTGTGGGGGAAAGGATTCCTGTGACGTCGCACATACACGCTGCTATTTCCTTCCTATGTCACACACACTTCACACGCCGACTCTCGAGTTTGCACCATCTCACCTGTTTTCTCCCTATAAAGTTTTAAACATGAGCAAAATCTCCTGAAATTATAAAACTGTTTAAACTTGATAAAAAGGAGTTTTTTCTAGATTGATGAGCACTTGTATAATTTTTATTCCCTGCTAAGCTTGAGTTTGTGAACCATATTCTTAAGGAACCCATGTTGCTTAATTGTTGATTAACGCGATATGTTTTGACTTCATGTTGTTTGTCCTTTCATGACTGTAAGCTTGGGGAAATTTATTTTAAGAAAACAAAGTTCATGGTCTTTACTCCAGTATTTCACCTACCAGAGCCTTATGATTATTCCACGTAAATCCTATACATATGCCTCTTGATATCATATTGAGCTCGATCAAGGTTTGTGACCTATTATGGATATGCTTCATTTACTCTTCTGATCAGAGTATTTGTGCACAATTAAAATAAAATACTCTAAAAGTATTGGCTGACAATCTCTCATGAAAAAAAGAGAGAGAAAAGATGGCATGCCAAAGAAGCATGACCCAGGAAAAATAAAAGTGAAGAGAGTCAGCCAAGTAAGGGGTCCATAAATATTTGTGCACCAACCTGATCAGCTAGTAAATGTAACTGGTATGATACAAGGAGATGCCTTCTTACTCCCTATCGAGCTCCACTTCAGCCATCTATATAAATAGGAAAGAGTAAAGGCAAGCCTTGGTAAGGTTATACACATGAGCGATAATGAGATATCAAAAAAAGAGTAAGACCATGAATAAATTCTTTATGCAAATTTTTTTTTCCAAAACCACCAATCTTGCAGCATAATGAGGATGGCACTTGAGTCTATATCATTCCGTTCTTCAACAATCCAAGGCATCATGGTAGACACTCAAGTTCATAAATGAACGCAAGGTATGGAATAACTTTTGTGCAGGATGTTCTATCAAGGAGATGTCGTTACACCTTAGTCCTAACCTTTACTCGGGACAAGCAAAGGGCTAAGTGTGGGGGATCTTGTTGACGGTCTATTTTGACCCAGTTTGACCATCAGCCCCTGCAAAAAATCAAGCATATCGTGAGATAAATGCTAGTATAGGGTTATATATTAACAAATTCCACAGATGCTGGTTTCAGAATGTGTGCAGGTGATTTTGAGCTAAAATTGCAGCAAAAGGGTGAGGCATGATCCTAGACACAATGTTTCGGCCAATCAGAGCACGACACGTGTCATCACATGGATTGAAGGGCTCACCAGAGTAGGGAACCGACATAACTAGGGGCCATGCCACATGCCAATGACATGTGGGCCCCCAGGACAGCCCATCATGACAAGATGGGGACGGTTGGCACCACTGGGTGGCTGGCCGACCACCCTGGTCCGTCGACGGCCCAGTGGGCCCCACTGACTCCAACTGCCATGTGCTGTTTCCTCATTGGTAGAGAATGGCGGTTCCAGCAAGCGTCGGCTCAAATTCCTGGCAGAACTCAAGTGGCTCCCTCCTATAAATAGTAGAGGAGGGGGTGAGAAATGAGAACACCACACCTTGGAGCTTCACACCTCTCTTCTTCATTTGGAGCTTGAGAGCTCATCCTAGGTGCTCTAGGCAGCCTAGGTGTGTAGGAAAATCAGGAGAGAGTGAGGAGTCGGGGGAAGTGCCGGGTTTGTCGGCACTCTTCTCCGCTTGTACCTCGATGGATGCTTATCAATTATAGTAAGTGTTCAGTGGATATGATAACCTATAATACTCTTGGGTGAAAGCTACAGCAGTATCCGTGCGCTTGCGGATTTTATTCATGACATTACAAAATACCAACAATGGTGTGCACGTGAAACATGATCATGAAAGCATGAAAAGAATTCTCTCAAGGGTCACAACAATTTGACAAAGCTCAATGCAATGTGTATAGAGTTTTCAAGATACATCATCATGTGTCCCTGGTATGACTTTGGCATATCAAAGAGGAGCTATGCAAAGGGTTTTCCAAATTTTAAAATAAAGTTCCCAAGCACTTAGATAAGCAACAGCGAAGGTCATATCATTCAACCCATATCTCAAACATCAACTACTTAGATAAGCATGTTTTCCTAAATATTTTTGTTCACAAGCATCAAGATGATAAGCATGGAATAAAATATATGCAAGCCAACTATAGCAAAACTGTTGATGCGAAAATCCCACTGTGGGGGACTCTCACGCTCCACGTACGCTAGGGCTGGGGAGATCTGCTTTGCTCCAACGTACCGAACCCAATCGGTGCGTGTATGGTGCGCTCGGCGTGCTAGTTGATTTGACCTGCAATTGACAAGGAAGGTAGACAGTTAAATTCCGAGGGGTTATCGGCTAGCCAGCCGATAACGAAGGGCATGCACGGATCGGTCATCGTACAGCTGATTCACGGGGAGACAAGCCACGTCCGAAAAGACGTGACCCACAGGCAACACCTAGATCCGGCTCCGATCGGCTATGGTCAGGATCAACACGGTAGGAGACGATAGCGAGCGGATCTAGGCTCGATAATTGTGATGCAATACTTAAAGCAAACCAGATTAAACAAAACCTAGCAAGATCTATGCATACATCGATAACTTGGTGGTAAAAGCAACAATGAGCTAGACTAACAGATCAATTAATCTAACAGATCAAAAGCTTCTACCGATAACCTGGTGAGCTCAGCGAGCTCGATAACTGGTGAATAGTTAGACCCCGCCAGACAGACCCAACATGCTCGGTAGCTGGTGAATAGCTAAACCTCGCTAGACAGATCTGGCATGCTCGATAAGTTTGAGCGCCATAGATGGAGGAAGAAGCGGTGCGCCGTCATTCTGAGCCCATCTATGCAACTCTACTCAGAACTTTTCAACAAGCGATGGAGCATACCTGCTGAGAAGAACTCATAAAGGGAAAAATCTACTTCAACTAAGGGTTTGGCGAAGCCGCCGACATGAATGTAGATGCGCTGAATGTAAAGGTTTTTGGTTGGATGTGGTTGATCAACATTTACAGATGCCGGAGGTCTGCTATTTATAGCCTAAACCTAGACCCCTTTGCCAATACGGCAAGATTACACTTGCGAAACAAGAAACAAACTTGCCTAACCGAATGATACAAAAAATCTAAACGATAACTTGCCAGCTTCATCTGCTAGCTTCTTCCATAGCTCTATCGGCTGCGACACCTCCTCTGGCCCAAAGGCCCAATATGTCTTCTTTTCTCTCCCTAATCCAACGCCGGCCCATTCTCCATCAGCCGCTTGCTCATCAGATTGACACATGCCAAAAACGGTGTCAACACATGCCCCCCAGTTTCGGAGTGCAATATAAACTTTTGCTCCGAAATACCTTCACTCCTAAGCAGCCCTTTCACCTCCCCTGCGCAGACTGACTCTATACAGTTGACTCTTCGCATCTTGTGCAAATGGTGGGTAAAAACTCTTCTTTGCCCCTGCCTTTGATTTTCCTCCACCATTCATCTGTATCAAGATGGTCCATCTTCCATCTTTTCACCCTTGAATTATTTTTGAGATTGAAAAGAAATATCTTCCCTCGACCTACTCATCTTTCCCTATGGATTTATAAATAGGGGGTCTCTGGTGCATAAACACATCAAACTCCACCATCTTCTCTCCTCTCCAATGAATAAGATTCTGGTTCCGTATTCCATCACCAATGGTTGGAAATGAGCATATGGGCGATGATTCAACTCCTTCCTCAATCTCAGGTATAAGATCTGTTAATTCATCTCCTCTTCTAGCTTGATTAGTTCTAATCGGCTTTAATTTTCCTGCAGTAATAGTGACATCTCTGATACACTGCGCTGAAGGATTCAAGTTCTTCTTCTGTAACCCCTTCTCAGAGCAAGATCAAGACTCACAAGATTCTGGTCAAAGCAACAAGTAAGTGTTATCTCTTTAGATTTCCTTTTCAACCCAACGCTTAATTGCCACTAATCTCTTTCCACCCTTTCAGCTCTGAGATCTCGGACAAGGATCTCCAAATAACGGCTCTTGCAATATCTGCATTGAGCATCAGAAGCAATCCTGCAAGGGGAAGCTTTCATCCAGATGCAGGGTTTCCTCCAAAGAGCCCTTTCTAGATAGAGGGCTTCTTCATCCTTCTCTCAAACTAGAAGTTCCTTACCAGCACTTGCATTTTGTTGTTTCGCAAGGAACGATGAGGGGTTGAAGAACTTGCCGATAGGTTACTGCAACAACATGAAGACCTAGCTATGTAATGAGCAATGCTGAATAGATAGTTCATCAATTCTCTTAGCAATAGCCAATCCAATGTAATCTTGATTTTCCTGATCAGTCTTTTGTAAGCAGATATCAAGGTATGGTAATCAATAATGTTTCACCGATAGATTACCAGCAGTAGCAATAACAATGGGGTTATTAGTTAGCCATGTATTAGCCTGATCCATAGATCGGCTTTTTGTAGATATGATATTAATGAATGAATTGGCTGTCTTTCTGTCCATGTGTGCCTTGTGACTTGGTTCTCCAGTATGTATGAATTCTTTCTAATGATCCACTGAAGATGACCAACCGAAACGATGAAGCAGTATGTCATCAACACTTCCATTCCAGAATCATCAGAAGTTTATATCAAATGATCAGACCAAAATACCTGATCAAACCAAATTAATCACTCCTTCTGAAGTCGCACCTTCTGAATCGAGTCACTAGCTTCATCAATTAAAATTGTTCACCAGATCTTCACTGACCCAGAAAATATCCGGCCAATTACTTGCCAAAACAAGAGATCTTTGTACCAAACCATAGTTGCTTAATTGGCCCAAAAGACCATGGAACTGAATGAACCAACAATTCTCTCTAATTCTAGGACTGCAATGTGAACTGATGAACATGCAATCTCTAGTTCTATCGACCAACATATAATGCCATGGCTCAAAAATCAGATAGAACTCCTGAAGGAAGATAGAACATATCAAGATCAATCGGCTGAAAAATAACCAAACCTGATAATGTCATACTAAATAACTGAACCCAAGTAATACCGCTTCTTTCAGAGCTAATATATAGGTAGCAGATGGCCAAACAAATTAATGACCTCCAATTTCCAAAAGATAATCCAGCCGATTCCTCGATAAACAAACAAGATATCATCAAAGACATATGATTTGAGTAGAGCAAAACCTTGTTTGTGGATGCTTTTGCACTAAGGGCGATATGTATTATATCGGCCATGTAGAAACTGATGCTTACGGCAATCGGCCAGCAGATCTGAATTTCTGCAATATATTTTTTATTTATTTTTTTATACTAAAGGCGATACATAGTATCGGCTATAAGTTGCATCCTTGTAAATAATCAGGATGACTCTTTTGAGCCGATTTCTTAAACTGCATCCAGTTTGAAATCAGCCATCTTCAGGATTCCTCCTTCCCAGGGTTCTCCGGATATGCATCTGATACCATGACCACTCCAAATTTCTAGGTCAGCTGTCGCAACACTGAAAGGTGAATTAGCATTTACGATTTCCATGGAATCCTTGATCCATTGGACCACACACTTGTGCATAGTGGATGGCATACAATAGTTGGCATGAATCCAGTCTCTACCCAAAAGTGTGCTGTAGGATCCTTTACCGTTGATGACGGAAAACATAGTAGGCAATGTCTTGCTTCCAATCATCCAAACAACACAGATTGCCCCCGGGGCTAGAGAAACTGCACCCTCAAAGTCCTTGAGCATCATATCGGTTTGGATCAGATCATCCTCTCCTAGCCCATGCTTCCGGTATGTCGGGTACGACATGATGTTCACCGCAGCTCCTCCATCAACAAGCATCTTGGTCATCGACTTGCCATTGATATATCCTTTCATGAACAATGGCCTCAAATGCTTGCGCTCCTTGTCCCCTAGCTTATCAAATGTTGATTGCATAGGATCCAAGGACAACTGAGCCATAGTTTGCTCTACCTCTTCTTCAAATGAAGCCTTAAATTCCATGGGTAGAATGAAAACCATGTTAACCGATACAGCCTCTATTCCATTGGCTTTTTCCTTTGGGCACCAAACTATTGACTTTAGGCACCTCTCTTTGCGAGCACGATCTTCTCGTTGACATTCATGATCGTGCATCCTCTGTAGTCTCCTTTTTTGTGACTGGGTCAACCCTCCTGGACACCATTGGTTAGGATCTTCAAGAGTATCATGAATTCTCTGAACCTCTGGGTCATGAGCATATGATTCATTGGAAACTCAAGCATTGGCCTCTGCTTCCAGTTGTTCTTGAGGATTTACTCTTTTTCCTAGCCGATCATGGACAGGAGTGTGCCTTCTCTCTAGTCTGTCCACATGAATCGGCAGTTGGTAGCGTCCATCACTATACTGCTCCTTCTATGAGAATTGCTTCCCATTGTTCCTGTTGCATTCTGGGCAGTCATCAACTGATTGTACATGCATACCTACATTCCAGCAGTGCATGAAGAACGGGCACCACCAGTGGTCTTCTTCTCACCGGGCACGTTCTTGTTGCCGGTGTTCTTCCTTCTCTTGCCGACGCCGATACTTGGTGATTAGCATCTGGGACGTTATGCATCAGCGATGCATCTTTGATCCTTCTCCTTGCTCATATCGGCCCTGCCTATTGAGTTGGCCGACCGATACTCGCGCCTTGGGGTCGACGGCTCCCGAACGCTGGGCTCGTTCAGAAGTCCGTAGCTTTGGCCCTGTCTTGGCGTCATGATCCATTACCTCTACCATGTTGGTAGGGAAGGGATGACCATCAATCTTCGTTGGCTTCTCTGGCGCGCCAAACTTGATTTTTTCTGCTTCGATTACAGATGGGATCTCCTTGCATAATACTCTGCACTTGTTAGTACTATGAGAAACAGCATTGTGCCACTTGCAGTACTCACGATTTCTTAACTCAGCAGCTGACGGAATCGTATGATTTGCTGATAACTTGATTTGTCCCTCTTGAAGTAACAAATCAAAGATCCGATCGGCCTTTGTGACGTCGAACCTAAACTTCTCCTTTTCCTTTTTTGCAAACGGGCATGAAACTGGCTCTTTCTTTCTAGTCCACTTGGCCAAGCCAATCTCTGCTTTGTTTTCGGAGTCGGAGGAATCTCTCGTGAAGTTGACTCTTTTTTGGAACGTGGTCTGTGTTTGGACCGGGGCTCAAACATCAACACATGCCAGGCTTTGAGCGAGATGACTCATACTCTCAAATTCATGAGAGGAGGAATGCTCTCTGATACGAGGCAGCAATCCCTGAGAAGCCAATCCAGCTAACTGGCTATCATTAATAGACAAGCTGAAGTATCTGCTTCTAATGTCTCTGAACCTTTGAATGTAGTCAGTGACAGGTTCAACATTTCTTTGTCTGATCGCCGTCAGGTCAGTGATCTTCATCTCATGTACTCCTGCAAAGAAGTACTTGGTAAAATCTGGCACCCTGTATCTTGATGGTAAAGCAATCTGATCATAAGCCTCAGGATAAGGCTTATGGTACATGAATGTCGGCTCCTAGGCTTCAAACCGAATTGATTTCTCATCACATCGGCTATCTATGATGACCAGTCAATAGCTTGAGGTGCAACAACTTGCTGAGGAGCGAATGGTTATTGTACCTGGGCTTGTATGTGTTTCATCGGCTGCGAAGCTGGAGACGCAGGAGGTTGACTTGGCCCTAGATGTTGCTCTGTTGGCCCTTGTTGTTGATGCTCGGGTGCGGGTTGGTGTTGATGTGTTGCTTCCCGAGCTTGCTCGTTCACCATGTGCGCCATGGCATTCATCATTGCCCAGACAGTATACGAGTCATACTATGGGTGTGGAGCTATCGGCTGTGTAGCCGACGGCGATGCTTGTGGACCACCCGCCTGTTGCTGAAGTTGCAGGTGCATTACCAGCGGTAATGATCTTTGGGGTGACGGTGGAGCACCTTGGTTGGATTTCATCTGGCCTGCAGTGTTCTGAGTCTGTGGCCATACACCTGCCATCATCTCTGGGGGCATCCCAAAGGGTGAGATTGGTACGTATCCAGGCAGTGTGTTGAATAGATTCCTTGACGCCGATGTAATCTTCGGTGATGATGTGGCATATGTTGGAGCTGATTGCACCGGAGTTCCAGATGTTTGGAACACCGTCGGCTGAGCGGAGTTGTACTAGGTGCCATCGGCTGGGAGCAAATGCCCACTGTAGCCGATGCCGCCGCTCTGCTAGCTACGGCGGCTGAGGACTCCGGCTGGGAGTAACATGGCCCTGTGTATCCAGGAGTCCAGCTATTTTTCATCATCTTATAGATAGCATTCTAGACTGAGTTTGTCATGACCTTGAATTGATTAATCTAGGCATGGTGCATGGCTTGATTGAACATCTTCTGGAATTTGGTAGAATCTTCAGAGACAGTAACATGGCGCAGCACAGGGAAATTACTCTTTTGAATCACCTTGCCTCCTCTGCCGACCAAGCTGAATGTCATAAGACACTCATCTTCAAAACTTTCAACAGCTTTAGCAAGTTGTTGCTTCTGCTCGTCACTGAGTTGCTCCTTGGTCACCTTGATCGTGTTGTCAGGGTGAATCTCACTGTGTGTGGCATCATCTTCGGCTCTAGTTTCGTCGGTCACGGTAACCTCAACCATGTTGATCTAGCCGTATATGATGTTGTCGTGGATGTGGATGACGGGTCCCACTGTGCGTGCAAAGAAGCATGTTGACATCAAAATCCCACCATGGGGGACTCTCACGCTCCACGTACGCTAGGGCCGAGGAGATCTGCTTTGCTCCAACGTACCGAACCCAATTGGCGCGCGTACGGTGCGCTCGGCATGCCAGTCAATTTGACCTGCAATTGATAAGGAAGGTAGATAGTTATCCAGCTGATAACAAAGGGCACGCATGGAACAGCCATCATACAGCCGATTCACGGGGAGGCAAGCCACGTTCGAACAGACGTGACCCGCAGGCAACACCTAGATCCGGCTTCGATCGGCTGTGGTCAGGATCAACGTGGTAGGAGCCGATAGCGAGCGGATCTAGGCTGGATAACTGTGATGCAATACTTAAAAGCAAACTAGATTAAACAAAACCTAGCAAGATCTAAGCATACATCGATAACTTGGTGGTAAAAGCAACAAGCTAGGGTAACTGATCAATTAATCTAACAGATCGAAAGCTTCTACCGATAACCTGGTGAGCTCAGGGAGCTCGATAACTGGTGAACAGTCGGACCCCGCCGGATGGACCCAACATGCTCGGTAGCTGGTGAATAGCTAAACCCCGCCGGACGGATCTAGCATGCTCGATAACTTTGAGCACCATAGACGGAGGAAGAAGCGATGCGCCATCAACCTGAGCCCATCTACGCAACTCTTCTCGGAACTTTTCAACAAGCAATGAAGCATACCTGCTGAGAAGAACTCGTAAAGGGAAAAATCTACTTCAACTAAGGGTTTGGCGAAGCCGCCGACATGAATGTAGATACGCTGAATGTAAAGGTTTTTGGTTGGATATGATTGATCAACGTTTATAGATGCTGGAGGTCTGTTATTTATAGCCTAAATGTAGACCCCTTTGCCGATACGGTGAGATTACACTTGCGAAACAAGAAACAAACTTGCCTAACCGAATGATACAAAAATGTAAAAGATAACTTGCCAGCTTCATATGCTAGCTCCTTCCATAGCTCTATCGGCTGCGACACCTCCTCTTGCCCAAAGGCCCAATATGTCTTCTTTTCTCTCCCTGATCTAGCGCTAGCCCATTCTCCATCGGCCGCTTGCTCAACAGATTGAGATGTGCCAAAAAACGGTGTCAACAGAAACATGTAAAGCAGGAGGAACACACTGGTCCATTTTGAGTTCGATTTTAGTGGTTCAGATTTAAAATTCATTCAAACTCATGAATCAAAGATAGTGGAGAGTTAGAGGGTGCACATACTATCGTTCTCGAAGAAGATGGGGATCAAGGTAGCGGTGATTTAGCCAAACCACCAGGTGGCCGGCTGAATGTGGTGACCTTGCCTTGTCCCTTTTCATGTTGTGCAGACGATGTTGTGCGATACATATGTGGAAGATCTCGAATATGTATGGCAATGATAATATTGAGAGATCTCCCCCCACACTTGTGCTTGTACATAGTGCTGTATTCAAACGAGATAGTGGAAACGAAATAATGGCTCTACTAGTTTTAAGAACCAGAGAGCCCTGAAATTTATTCAAACTAAATTTTACTCTCACCATGAGACTTACTCTGGTGATCCTCAGGCTACCTCCCGGAAGGACTTGGTTTAAAGTCAAAAGCAGGACATACCTAGAGGTGCTTACCTCGGCATACTGTTGATGGAATTCATATTTGCCGCCATGGTAACTCCTCTCTTTTTATTTTTTTATTATTTTTTATGGGGTAAGATGGAAGAACCAACACCATTTCCAATCCAAGATAAGAATTGTCATGAGAGAAACTTACTTGGGGTACTCACATGCCTCCCCCACACTTGGAGTTTGCATTGCTAGGTAGCAAAACTCAAGTGTGTGTAGTTCAAGTTCCCTTGTAGTCGTTCTCTCGCCAAGACATACCAAGGTATTGAAGTTGTGTAGCTCCTATGCTCGTAGGCGTTGCCTGTCCGTTGTTCATTTTGATCTCCACCTGAAATGGTTAGCGACCAAAAATACCCAAAGGAAAGCTTTATCCTAGAACATGTTCTTGCTTTTTATTCAAAAAGGAAAAACAAATGATCATCCGAGCTATCTCCCGGTAGTGCTTTATTTATTGTCTTAAGCTCGACTGTGGGAACTTCCTCTTGCAACTACTGTTGGCGATGTCATTGCCCTTTCACCACCAATTGTTGATGTGTCATGTAGCTTTAGCTGCAAGGTTAGCACCACAGAGCATCCATGAAATTTACAATGTTTGTGATAAACGTATGCATCTACAACTAGCTTTCTAAAAGATTTGCAAAAGACGGCCTTAAGGTGGTTGTAGCCCTCATACGTGCTCCGGGCACAAAGCGTGCCTGACTCTGGAGAGGTATTGAATGAGCATGATTCTTGTGATATTACAAGAATAAAGCTCACATGCTCATCAATGGAATCCTTTTCCAGGTACTCCAGAGTCGGCACCTCATCAAATTTCGTGGCCCATGGATTCTCCATCTCAAGAGATTCATCATGGGAAATCATAGTTGAATCTCGATCGTGGTCGAGAACCACTTTATCGGGGCCAGAGGGAAGAGGCTCAAACTCGCTCGAGAGGGATGATGATCATTCATCTTCACAAAAATGAAGGATTTCTCCCGAGTCATTCTCTTCGGAGGTGGCAGATCTTGCAATCTTAAAGAGAACGGGTTCAGATGATATGAACGGAGATTCATGCATCATCTCCCTTAGCAGGTTTGGCTCGGGACATTGCTTCACCATAGAATTTTCTAAGCAAGAGGTAGCAGTGGCAGAAGTGGTTTTCCCAAGCTTTTTATCTAGGCTTCCTTGAGATGCGAGAAGTTTTTCAAGCGGGAAGCCTAGGTGAAGATCAAAATCGAGGATATCGAAGATGTGGAAGTCAAGGTTGACCTCAATTTTGTCTATTACAAGCGACATGACACTTGCGACCACCCGACATTCAAGGATGTGTCCCAATGGACAACTTTTGAGGAGCTTGTTAGATGGTCTTAGCGTAACATTGCCCAAAAGAGTGTACACTAAGTGCAATGGCAAAATATTAACCTCCATGATGGGGTTAAGTTGGGCCTCTACGGTAATTCCCCTTATTGAGCAAGGAGTGATCGTGGAGGGTGAGCTAATCCAAATTGCTGCAGAAAAGTGTTTCTCTCCATCTGACCATTCCTCCTTCGTGGCTTCCTCGAGAGATGCTTCATTACGAGGATCCGGAGGAGGAGGAGGAGGTACCGTAAGACTAAGGGAGGATTCTGTTGAGAGATTTTGAGATTGATTGGTATGGACAGAAGATGGTTCCTTCCCTGGTTGGGCATTGAAGGGATTCGAGATGTTTGTGTGGTTTCTTGATGGGTCATCCTCGAATCGGGAAGAGAACATTGGGGGGTGAATTTCTTCTCCCTCCGATGTTCCTGGTTCGGGTGAGGGTTCTATGGCTGAATCTGGAGATATGGAAGGTGAAGGATTTGGATTCAGCTTATATAGGATCCTCATGGCTCGACTCACACTCTTCTTGGAGAGGATCAGATTCGACTATGAAGGATGTGTTCTTGGCAATATAATCTAGAACCTTGCAAGCTCCAGCCGGGTTCTTATGAAGAGGCACCCCTTCAGAGATGAGGTCGAGGTAATCGGCGTTGAAATGACCCGGGCTTCCGAGGGGATAACCCGAATCCTTGTATCGTCGTGATAGTCCCTGGATCTGTAGCTATCACATACAAAACTCATTTCATTTGGATATCACAGGCATATCTTGTGTTAAAACATTACAAGGATTTATTTATTACAAAATCCAAAGGATTGTAATACGAATGTCTGAGTACAAGCCCCTTAGGCTAAAAGGAAAACAAGAGGAAAAGCGGAAGCGGTAGCTAAACTTCTGGGCAAACTTCATCTTCTCATCTCTTCTCCACAGGCAGTTCGGAGTGTTGCTCGGGCCGTCCTTAACTTCTTCCTTTGTCGTCTTGGTCGATCCTTCCAAACGGTTCCTGCATCTATCAGACTATCCCCAAGGATGGGATAGGTTCACGTCACCATCCGTATGCAAGCTTTGGGTGGATGCAACAGGATAAAAGTATAGCCAAAGGATAAGTCTTGGGTTTCCTATGTAGGCAGCAGCAAGTATATAAATATATATATATACATATATCTCATCCAAACTTCTCAACGCAGGCCATACTGGCACTCCGGTCTTCGTATCACTCACACCTTCAAAAATCCCTGATTCGGTGCAAGAACTCCCACTCCTCGCACCTCAACTGCTATCCGAGAAGGAAAGTAGACTAGAGGGAGGTAGGGATATCAAGTAACACTACTCTATGATAGCAAGGCCAGATCAAGAGTTATACATGAACAAGTACGCGGCTATACATATAGTTTTCACCCTACAGGGGTTGTACACCTGTACCCACTCACCTCGACGCTAGCCAGGAGCGACCTGACTAACCTCGAGGCACCAACCAAATGAAACTAACAGCTACGGCACCAATCTACTCGCAGTCTGGGGTGCGTTCTCCCGCAGAAGATCGCCCGGAGCTGTGAAGCAATCTAGAATGGGACCCAAACGAATCCTGCTGATCGAGGGCTATAGGTCCGCCCTCTCCCTCTAATACTTATACTCTGTCCTCCTACAGACTTGGTGCCGCGCATAGCTAGCCCGGACTGGGTCCACCCTCATAATGGATAAGTGGCATGCACGTTTGACATAGTTCCTTTTCCGGGGTCGCTATCTCGATCTATGTTGCCGGGGCGAGCATCTTCGTCTTAGTGCGAATCCGTCAACACGGTCCGCGGTCGGCACCCATTACAGGTATTGCCCGCCAAAACACCGCTTTAGTTCCCAAAGGAATGGTCTCCCTGAAGGGAACTCGCACCGCCACAGGTGCTCTGTAGGATGTGCCCAACACACAGTCCCCAGCCCCCAATCCAAAGATCGAGTTAATTCACTCGCCCCCACTAAAGCCCTAGTCACCAACTCCTAATATGATGGATCTTCACTCACACCAAAACTATCAAATCATGAATTCCCACACAACACATGCAAAGCAAGCATAGCAAGGTATCTCAAACATTCAATATGGTAGAAATAGGAGTACAAGGAATACGGTAAATAAGTAAGCTATGCAGGTTCAACTCAACATACAGTAAGGCAATAGCAATTCTAGCAAGCAATGCCTAATAGGTATTCAAATCATAGATGGGCGTGAACCTGGTATCTCTTCGTAGTCCTTCGAGGTCTCGAGGGCTTCTCGTAGTCGGGGACATCCTCCTAGGTCTTCTGGGCGTCCGAGTTGTTGATCAACTCCTTTTCGGAGGGACCAAATCGTAATTATAAGTAAACACAGGGGCCAAAGTGCAAGAATGCACAAAACTGCTCAAATAAGATCCAACCACACAACAAAACCTATTCTAACAGGTAGATCATGATTTTAGAAGAATTATGAAACTAGTTTCATAATTTTTGGAGTTCTGGTTAATTTATTAGGAATTTTCGAAGGTTAAAATAATTTCTGGAATTAATAAATGATTATCGAAAAAGGAAAAGCACACAGTTAGCGACATGTGGCAGCCTCTGGCGTGCCACGTGGCATGCTGATGTCAGCATGACGTCATCCAGGGGGTCGGGCATTGCTGACGTCAGCATGGCTGATGCTGATGTCAGCGTTGATCGGTCAACGTTGACCAGTCAACGAGTCTGTGGGTCAGGTCAGCGGGGTCAGCTGGGCCCACGTGTCAGCGACCCAGAAACTCTGACAAGCGGAGTCCACATGTCAGCTCGGGCTAAAAGAAAAAGGAAAAGGGCAAAAGGGTTTAACGGGCCGAAAGGTATCGGGCCGGATCGACAACCCACAAGGCTCGGCTTGGCTTCGTGGATCAGCTCTAGGCTCGACTCCAGGTCAGCAGGGTGGCTTGCAAGCGGCTCGGCTCGAAAGGGTGGACTAGCTTCAGGATCTCGGCAGGCCGCTCGGGTCGACGACTTGGGTCGCATCACGGGTTTCGGCCCACTTCCTCTTCCTCCTCTTCTTCTCTTCTACTTCCTCTTCCCTCACTGACAATCCGGTCCCGCAGGCAGATTTCTCATCATCTCTTTGATAGGTTGCCCCCACATGTCATACTTAGTGCAGATCTGGTGTGGCTATGATGGATCCGGTGTGGTTCAGCGTGTGTGGTTGTGCGGGCGTGTGCTCTGGGCGTGCGTGTGGAAATGCCTTCAAGACGTTCGATGGAATGCCCCAACGGAGCTCGCCACGCCGCGAACACAATGTCGCGGCGTGAGCGCGGCGACTAGTGGCGACGGCAGGGCGGCGGCACCTACGGAGATGGCAGCGGCTTGGTCTGGCACCGAGGTGGGGGGAAGACCCGGCCTTGGGCACCAATGTGCACACGCGCGCGTGGCGCACGCATGGTGAAGCCATGGTGAGGCCGTGACGGCAAAGAACTAGGACGGTGATGAGGATAAAAGTAATGGGTACCCTTAAACCGCCCATCACAGACTTATCCCTAGAGGCTTAGCCTTGGCAGCACCACAGCAGGTGCCAGCCCAAGGACCGGAAGGCTCAGTTACGGCCCAGCAAGCACAGAGTGGCCTACGGCCCGCGCAAAAGCTCCGCCTTGCCCGACCCCCGCGGAAGGGGTCCAGCTCGCCCGACCCCCGCGGAAGAGGTCCGGCTCGCCCGACCCGTGCGGTAGAGGTCTGGCAGCGATGGCGGGGCCAAGGGCTAGGCGAGGCAGGTGAACTCAGCTCGGGTGCATGGGCATCGTGCCGCGGCAAGGTCCAGACATGGCAGCGGAGCAGGGCCAAGGTTAGGGCAAGGCAAGGTCGTGCGGCATAACAACGGACCCAATGACGGCGTGCGGCGGCATGGACGTGCGAGGGTCCTGGGTCAAGCTTGGCCAGAGGCTGCAAGGCGTGGGCGCAATATGAACATGACGTTGTGGCGGCGGCAACGCATGGTGTGGCAGTGGCATGGCCATGACGCGTTGGTGGTGGCGATGAGCACGAGTAGAGGTCCAGCGGTGGCGTGGCCAAAAAGGGTGTGGCCACGGCGAGGTTGAAGGTGTGGTCAGGGCCAAGGTGCTGCCTTTGGGCGGTGTTGGCGGCAAGAACAGAGCAGGTTCAAGGCTCGGGATCGGCCCAGTGTGGCAATGTGTTCGGCTTAGGTGCACACATGCGTGAGGTAAGGTGGAACGGTGAGGCCGTGGTTGTGTATGTGGAGGCAACAGGTGCAAGGCGGAACGGCGAATCCAAGGTATCCTTGGCCATGGCATAGCCACGGTGACAACAGGCTCGGGGTGCATGTGGCGTGTACGAGGTTGACGTTATGGCCGACGCCACATGCGTATGCGACGGTGGTGGAACGGCCAGGGCGGCTCGTGTGGCATGGACAAAAGGCATAGCCTTTAGGCTTGCCGTGGCATGGGCACATGCACACGGGCACCTGGAAAGCCAGGGCCGCGGCACGGCCGGTGGCAGACGGACGGCAACGGTGGCTCCTGCAACAAACACAGAATAGGGTGTCCTCGGGGTGGCTATTGGGTGGCTCATCGGCGGGACAGAGGCACCTACCGGCTCGGGTCGAAGAAGAATGGGACGAGGCAGGGCAGTTTGCGGCCGTGGCGAGTCGGAGTAGAGCAGTGCCACGCAGGTATGTCGAGGTAGTCGATCGGGGCACAGGCATGGGCGGCAGCGTCCTCCTCCTCCTTGTGCTCGACGGCACTGAACTCCTCCTCCTCCTTCTTCCTTCTTTTCCTCTGCTCCCTCTCCTCTCCCACCTACTTCTCGATTTGTGGCAGCGTCAAGGGGAAGAAGCCCCTAGGGGTCCTAGGGTTTCAAGGGCAGCGGCCACGGGTTTTATAGTCGGTCGCTAGGGCTCAACTTGGCACGGACACCGAGGATTGACGTCGGGAGTCGGTGCGCGCGCGGAGGCTACGTGGCAGCCATCGGACGGCCTAGCGTCTAGGGTTTGGGTGCGCGCAGCTCGCGGCGGGCTTCGTGGTGAGGCCATTTCCCCGCCTTGTCGCGGAACGGGGCGGCGAGGCTGACACAGGTGGTGACGCACGGCGGGGAGCGGTGGAGTGGTTGGAGGAAGGGGAAATCTAACATGCGGTGCCCGCATGTCAGTGGCTCAGCGGCAACAAAAAAGGGGGCGGTGTTGGGCTGGTTAGGGGTCTTATGTGGGCTGGGTTAGAGGTTTAGGCCTGTTAGTAATTAGAGGTTGAGTTAGCATTTGGTTTTAATTTGAATGGCCATGTTCAGATTAAAACTCACACAATTTCAAACAAACCATTAAAACAGAATTAAACATGGTAGAGCAACAAATCCAAATAAATTCCAAATAACTCACAGTATCAGTATGATCCTTATAGTTAATTAGGTTTTATTTTTCTAGGAATTTTAGAAGGGCAGAATTCTTACTTAAGTGGATAAAATTACAACACTGCCACCAAAATTTTTGAAATTCACATTTTTCGACTTTTTAACATTCCGAAAAAATCCGAGATGTTACAGTCTTCCCCCCTCACGCGAATCTCGTCCCCGAGATTAAAGGCTTCCTATGGTTTCGTAAAGGTGAGGGTCTCTAGTCCAGTCGATTATCGCGTTCCAATTGTGGTGATTGCAGGAAAGCTCTCTTATGTCCATCCATCTTCCTTTAACACCACTGTGTTTCACGAACGTACACCTAGTTCCTTCCACTAGGTATTTCAAAACTACCATACGTCTCGAGTACATCGGGAACCAATGCCTCCGACGATCTCTACATGGCCATGTGTCCAAGCTCATATCCTCTATACCAACTGTGTCTCGTTCAAATTGATACCAGCTAAGTATATATTATGCAAAAGCCAAAATTTGGTTCCAAAGATTTAACACCCATAACGATCCTGTACTTCTAGGGTATCATGGGTTAGCCTGACACCAACTGAAGTCAAATAAGATACCAGCTAAAATCAATTGAATCGGACCTTCTTCCAAATATTATCGACCAATGCCACATGGTTTGGATCTTCATCATTTTTTGTTCTTCGTGTTGCTTGATTAAGGGCGTCGTCATTCTTTCGTCCTTGTTGCCCAAGGCTCATCTCAATATCTCTTTATTCTCTTGGGGTAGCAAGGTTACGAGTCCGGACTTCCTTTCCGTTCATTCACCCATTCCATGGTTTGATGGCTCGCAAGTATAACACTTATTCCATGGGCGTCTTACTTATCGACCTCGGGATTCAAGTTCGGTAGGGATTTCCATGTTCATCCTTCACCGAGTTTTCTCAGTTTCTAGCTTCTTTTTCTCCAAATCCGGGGCTTACCCATATATCCATATATCCCTATGTCCATCTCGAGTATGGGAATAAGTATAATTCCTTCTCAAATTGTTTGGTTTCTCATGATCCTTCAGTGATCAAGCTCAGTTATCTCTTATGGCAGGCTCTGCAAGCTGGTAATATCTCTTATTCCACGGGTTCGAGGTTCACTCCTTGTTCTTAGGGAACGTCCAAAATATTAATAATTTCTTCGTACTGGGGCATATTCACCTTATCTCCGTCTTCACACTTTGCTTCCAAGTGGGAGGTCTTGCGCGACTGTTACTTGTCCAAGTCAGGTACTTCTTGCACAGGAAGTGTCTAGTGTCCATAATTCCATACCAACTTTTCGTGTTCACTCAGCTTAATCCCTATGTTGGTTTAGCACACCTGAAGAAATTCTTACTCTGTGCTAATGTCTTCCATCATAACTATTTATCAATCCTTCTCGGTAATTGAGGGGCCTTTCTCATCATTATCCTTGCGGATCCAATATTTAGATCGCGTTTCCATTCTCCACATCTGGGGGTTAAAAGATTTGCTAATCCTTGTTTTCAACTGCGATCCTTAGCAAATCTTACTATCTCATGTTAAAGGTACCCTTGATATGCAATCTTCGTGGGAGAATTACTTGTCTTCTCATCTTAAGCGTACGGTACCTCACTCTCACACATTGTGTAGCCGGGTCTTGGTTGCTATGCATTCGAGTTGTATCCCATTATTAGGCTTGCTTCTCATTCTTACTCTCTACCTACCAAGGCAAAGGGTTTTATCCTTTCTACCTAAGAGTTTACTATTCCTCAATCCATCAGCCATTACACTATGGAATCTCTTTTGCCATTGCGTTTGCTCTAAAGCAAGGTCACTCCCGAATTCCGAATTACAATATGATCTTGTTCGGGTGAGCTTTCATAGGTTTCCTCGATTCCTTAAGTCTTCTGAACCAGTTCTTGGTAGGGTGATCTTGCAATCGGGCTTGGTATGTTGTTCTTGATCTCGCAGATCTCCATTCGGGTGGCAGTTCAGGCAATCCTCCGGGATGCACTTCCTGTCATCCTCAACCTTGGGATACTCCTTTGAGTATCTTCTCTGTCTGGTTGTACAATTTATGTACTTGGTGTACGTCCTTGGACTTCAGGGTTTTATTTCAATTCAATTCCTCTCTGAGGGTATCTCGGTGTCTTGCGTGTTGGTTTGAAGACTTGAGTTGGCGTCGGGATCTCACTCGTATACTCTTCTTTGGTTTGGCCACATTTTTACGTCGTGTTGGCAGTTTGCTTGGGATTAAATGCTGTATTTACTAGATCCTGTTGTGTTCTTCGTGTCTCGACACATACTGCTTTTTGCTGGCGATCGCCCTCACTTCTGCCTTATCGACGGTAGGAGTTAGCGTTGATCTCCTCGTTGTATGCTTCCTTGTCTTCTCCTTCAACCACCTGTCACTCAGATCTTGGGGAACTCCAGCAGTCCGGGCTGCACCTCTACCATGCTCCATAGGTGGATCAGATGCTTGTGCACGTTTGCGTACTGTGGCAACAACTGCTTCTTGAGTGGCTTCTCTTAATTGTGCTATTTCACTGATCGATCTTCGAACTGACATGCATCTATTGCAAAGGATAGACTAAAGGATTTATCTTGCTTAAGGTACGTCACTCACCTCAAAGAGGGTAGATAACAAATACACACATTACAAGTTCACTCAATAGGAAAATGCAAATAAAAACCATTAAGACATCATAAGATCTGAACATTCATCCAACATTACAAGTCCCATGTTATCTCGTGGTTATAGTAAACCTTATAGACAACACCTCATCTATCGTACTAGGATTACATCGTGATAGCTTACAAAAAGGGGTGACTCATAACGCAACTGCTTGACAACTCTGACTGATTCTAAACAACTAGATTTGACTCTGGACTACACTGATGGACTCTGCCGGCATGTGACATCGGCTCTTGACTCGACTCATGGAGTCTTATGCTGGAATGGGTCATCGGCGGCTCGGTGCAACTTGGGAACTCTTGCCAGGATGGGACTTCGGCAATCCTAATATCTTACAACTCTACTTTTGTTCTGAGCATCTCTTGAACGCGGGGCTACTCTGAACTGTGGGGTCACTTGTACTTCAAAACTCCCTTGGACCCCTCAGGGTAACACGGTGGGTACAAGCTGTTGAGCGAGGCATGGGCCTCCAGCACTTCCTCTGCCTCGACTGGTGGTAGCATCTTCTCTGGGGGGTACTCCTCCGGGCGAAGCTCGATAGGGGCTAGCGAGAAATCCCCTTTTCTGATGGCACGCTGGTCCTCCTCAGGTAGACGGTCCAGTAGCTCTTGGAACTCGTCGACATGGAGGGAATCAGACTCCATCCATGTCTTCATGGTGCGATCGGCCTGGTCACGGTAGCACATGGCAGCTAGTGTCAAGTTGGCGAGATTTTGCACGTTGTCCTCCAGACAGGTCCTCAAGTTGAACGTCCTGTGCTCATTAATGCACTCAAGGTGACCCAGCAAGGTCTTTTGGTCCTGCTGGTCATCCAGCTAGCTCTGGAGGTCCTTGTTCTTCTTCTCCAGTTCCTTCACTTTCTTCTCCAGCTTGGCGATGTCGTCGATGTGCTTGTCCTCTTCTTCCTCCATGTGGTCGAGGTGGTTTTTGGCCAACTCAAGGTCCACCTAGGTGTCGGCTAGCTTTTCCTCAGCTGCAGCCCTCTGGGATAGTTCTTCTCGAAGCATCATCTTGGTTTGCAGGACTTCTTGTTTTGCACGAAGTGCAGCTTCATTTGCCTTGGTATAGGTGGCGGTCCATCCTTGGATTTCTGCTTCCAAATCGAGAATGCGCCGGGCGCATGACACATATCCCATGTGCAGGCGGTGGCTCTCCAGTTCCAAGACTATCATGAGGCCATCTACATCGAACAAGTATGTGCCAGTGCTATGAAGTAGGTGTGGGTTTCCTCCTCTCTCTTGGTTGGGTGCGGCTGCCATGACTGCATGGACAGCCCAGCAGTCTTCACTTGCTGAGATGGCTCTTGGAATCAATCTGAAGTTGGTCTCCTTGAACCTGGTGTTCCAGTAGCACGCAATGATTCTCCTGACCATCTTCCTGGCCAAGGATTGAATGGCCACAGCAAGACGAAGGTTCGAGCTACAGACCATCTCTCCGGGGAAGTCTGGTACCGCGGGGTCAGGCATTACCATGAGTATAGTGGTGCTGCAGCGGTAGTATGGAGCGATGTCCGCCTCCTGGGTAGAGAGCTTGACACATCCTTGGCTGATGCCGGCTCCATGAAGGGCATGTTCCAACTAGCAGACGAGTCCTTCTTGGTGTTGGGCGTATGTCTCTGGCTCATGAGTCACGCTCCCCATGGCGACTTCCATAGCGGCGTCCATTCTGCGCACACGTAAGTGTGGCGTTAGCTTAGGTAAGAGCATGAGTCAAAGTAGGAGAAAATGAATCAAGGAGTGGTAGAATATAGTTTAAGGTAGTATAGCAAATAGACAGAAGCGCTTAGAGAGTCCTAAGTCTAGCGACCATTTCTAGGGCTCGAGCTACGGTCCGAGTATGCTCTAATACCAGCTGAAATGACCCGGGCTTCCGAGTGGACAACCCAAATCCCTGTATCGTCGTAATAGTCCCTGGATCAGTAGCTATCACATACAAAACTCATTTCATTTTGATATCATAGGCATATCTCGCGTTAAAACATTACAACGATTTATTTATTACATAATCCAAAGGATTGTAATAATAATGTCTGAGTACAAGCCCCTTAGGCTAAAAGAAAAACAAGCGGAAGCGGTAGCTAAACTTCTGGGCAAACTTCATCTTCTCATCTCTTCTCCACAGGCAGCTCGGAGTGTAGCTCAGGCCGTCCTTAACTTCTTCATTCATCGTCTTGGTCGATCCTTCCAAATGGTTCCTGCATCTATCAGACTATCCCCAAGGACGGGATAGGTTCACGTCACCATCCGTATGCAAGCTTTGGGTGGATGCAACAGGATAAAAGTATAGCCAAAGGATAAGGCTTGGGTTTCCTATGTAGGCAGCAGCAAGTATATAAATATATATACATATATCTCATCCAAACTTCTCAACGCGGGTCATACCGGCACTTCGGTCTCCTGGTCACTCACACCTTCAAAAAACCCCGATTTGGTGCGAGAACTCCCACTCCTCGCACCTCAACTGCTATCCGAGAAGGAAAGTAGACTAGAGGGAGGTAGGGATATCAAGTAACACTACTCTATGATAGCAAGGCCAGATCAAGAGTTGTACATGATCGAGTACGCGGCTATACGTATAGTTTTCACCCTATAGGGGTTGTATAGTTGTACCCACTCGCCTCGACGCTAGCCAGGAGCGACCTAAGTAACCTCGAGGCACCAGCCAAATGAAACTAACGGCTACGGCACCAATCTGCTCCCAGTCTCAGGTGCGTTCTCCCGTAGAAGATCGCCCGGGGCTGTGAAGCAATCTAGAATGGGACCCAAACGAATCCTGCTGATCGAGGGCTATAGGTCGGCCCTCTCCCTGTAACACTGATAATCTGTCCTCCTACAGACTTGGTGCCACGCATAGCTAGCCCAGATTGGGTCCACCCTCATAATGGATAAGTGGCGTGCACGTTTGACATAGTTCCTTTTCCGGGGTCTCTATCTCGATCTATGTTGCCGGGGCGAGCATCTTCGTCATAGTGCGAATCAGTCAACACGGTCCGCGGTCATCACCCATTATAGGTGTTGACCGCCAAAACATAGCTGTAGTTCCCGAAGGAACTGTCTCCCTAAAGAGAACTCATACCCGCCACAGGTGCTCCGTAGGATGTGCCCAACACACAGTCCCCAGCCCCCAATCCGAAGGTTGGGTTAATTCACTCGCCCCCACTAAAGCCCTAGTCACCGACTCCTTATATGGTGGATCTTCACTCATGCCAAGACTATCAAATCATGAATTCCCACACAACACATGCAAAGCAAGCATAGCAAGGTATCTCAACCATTCAACACGGTAGAAATAGGAGTACAAGGAATACGGTAAATAAGTAGGCTATGCAGGTTCAGCTCAACATA
Organism: Panicum virgatum; assembly: GCF_016808335.1. Taxonomy (NCBI): domain Eukaryota; kingdom Viridiplantae; phylum Streptophyta; class Magnoliopsida; order Poales; family Poaceae; genus Panicum; species Panicum virgatum. The sequence continues at coordinate 37,445,010 of NC_053148.1, read as the reverse complement.
CAGTAAGGCAATAGCAATTCTAGCAAGCAATGCCTAATAGGTATTCAAATCATAGATGGGCATGAATCTGGTATCTCTTCTTAGTCCTTCGAGGTCTCAAGGGCTTCTCGTAGTTGGGGACGTCCTCCTGGGTCTTCTGGGCGTCTGAGGTGTTGATCAACACAGGGGCCAAAGTGCAAGAATGCACAAAACTGCTCAAATAAGATCCAACCACACAACAAAACCTATTCTAATAGGTATATCATGATTTTAGATGAATTATGAAACTAGTTTCATAATTTTCGGAGTTCCGGTTAATTTATTAGGAATTTTCGAAGGTTAAAACAATTTCTAGAATTAATAAAAGATTATCGAAAAAGGAAAAGCACACAATGGGCGAGTGAATTAACCCAACCTTCGGATTGGGGGCTGGGGACTGTGTGTTGGGCACATCCTACGGATCACCTGTGGCGGGTGTGAGTTCTCTTCAGGGAGACAGTTCCTTCGGGAACTACAACTGTGTTTTGGCGGTCAACACCTATAATGGGTGATGACCGCGGACCGTGTTGACTGATTCGCACTATGACGAAGATGCTCACCCTGGCAACATAGATCGAGATAGGGACCCCGGAAAAGGAACTATGTCAAACGTGCACACCACTTATCCATTATGAGGGTGGACCCAATCCGGGCTAGCTATGCGTGGCACCAAGTCTGGGCATGCCACATGGCATGCTGATGTCAGCATGATGTCATCCAGGGGGTCGGGTATTGCTGACGTCAGCGTTGGCCGGTCAACGGTCAACGGATCTGTGGGTCAGGTCAGCGGGGTCAGCTGGGCCCACGTGTCAGCGACAGAGAGACACTGACAAGCGGAGTCCACATGTCAGGTTGGTTTAAAAGAAAAAGGAAAAGGGCAAATGGGTTTAACGAGCCAAAAGGTATCGGGCCGGCTCGACAGCCCACAAGGCTCAGCTTGGCTTCGCAGATCAGCTCTGGGCTCGGCTCCAGGTCAGCAGGCCGGCTTGCAGGTGGCTTGGCTCGAAAGGGTGGACTTGCTTCGGGATCTCAGCAGGCCGGCACGGGTTGACGACTTGGGTTGGATCACAGGTTTCGGCCCACTTCCTCTTCCTCCTCTTCTTCTTTTCTGCTTTGTCTTCCCTCACTGACGATACGGTCCCGCAGGCAGATTTCTCCTAGTCTCTTTGAAATTGTGGCCCCACATGTCATACTCAGCGCAGATCTAGTGTTGCTATGATGGATCCGGTGTGGTTAAGCGTGTGTGGCCGTGCGGGCGTGTGCTCTGGGCGTGCGTGTGGAAACGCCTTCAAGACGTTCGATGGAATGCCCAACGGAGCTCGCCACGCCGCAAACATGACGTCGCAGTGTGAGCGCGGTGACTGATGCCGACGGCGTGGAGGCGGCCCCTATGGAGACGGCGGCGGCTTCTTCTAGCGCCAAGGCGGGGCGAAGGCCCGGCCTTGGGCACCAACGCGCACACACGCCCGCAGCGCACGCATGGCGAAGCCATGGTGAGGCCGTTGGGGCGGCGAACTAGGATGGTGATGAGGATAAAAGTAACAGGTACCCTTAAACCGCCCGTCACAGACTTATCCCCGGAGGCTTAGCCTTGGCAGCACCGCAGCAGGTGCCGGCCCAAGGGCCGGAAGGCTCAGTGACAGCCCAACAAGCATAGAGCGGCCTACGACCTGCGCAAAGGCTCTGCCACGCCCGACCCCCGCGGAAGGGGTCCGGCTCGCCCGACCACCGCGGAAGGGGTCTCGCTCGCCCGACCCCCGCAGAAGAGGTCAGCCTCGCCCAACCCCGCGAAAGAGGTCCGCCTCTCCCGACCCCCGTGGAAGAGGTCCGGTGGCGACGGCGGGGCAAAGGGCTAGGAGAGGCAGGCGAACTTGGCTTGGGTGCATGGGAGTCGTGCCATGGCAAGGTCCAGACATGGTGGCGGAGCAGGGCCAAGTTTAGGGCAGGGCAAGGTTGTGCGGCATCACGACCGACCAAACGATGGCGTGCGGCGGCGTGCACGTGCGAGGGTCCCGGGTCGAGCTCGGCCAGAGGCCGCAAGACATGGGCGCAACGCGAACACAATGTTGTGGTGGCGGCAACGCGTAGTGCGGCAGTGGCACGACCACGACGCGTTGGTGGCAGCGATGAGCCCGAGTAGAGGTCCAGCGGTGGTGAGGCCAAAAAGGGCGTGGCCGCATCGAGGTTGAAGGTGTGGTCAAGGCCAAGGCCCTGCCTTTGGGTGGCATTGGCTGCAAGAACGGAGCGGGTTCAAGGCTCGGGTTCGGCCCAGTGTGGCAACGTTTTCGGCTTAGGTGCACACACGCGTGAGGTAAGGCAGAACGGTGAGGCCATGGTTGTGTATGTGGAGGCGGCAGGTGCAAGGCGGAATAGCGAGGCCAAGGTATCCTTGACCATGGCATAGCCACGGCGAGAACAGGCTCGGGGTGCACGTGGCGTGTACGCGGGCGATGGCCTGGCCAACGCCACGCGCGTACGCGACGGCGGTGGAACGGCCAGGGCGGCTCATGTGGCGTGGCGAAAAAGCATAGCCTTTAGGCTTGCCGAGGCACGGGCGCATGCACGCGGGCACCTGGAAAGCCAGGGCCGCAGCACGGCCGGCGGTAGATGGACGGCAACGGTGGCTCCTGCAAGAAACATGGAACAGGGTGTCCTCGGGGTGGCTACTGGGTGGCTCATCGGCGGCCATGGCGCACCGGCAGTAGGGGAAAGCGGGAACGGGGGCGGAGGCACCTACCGGATCGGGTCAAAGAAGAACAAGGCGAGGCAGGGCGGTTCGCGGCCGTGGTGAGTCAGAGCAGAGTAGTGCCATGCAGGTATGTCGAGGTAGTCGATCGGGGCGCAGGCGTGGGCGGCAGTGTCCTCCTCCTCTTTGTGGTTGACGGCGCTAAACTCCTCCTCCTCCTTCCTTCTTTTCCACTGCTCCCTCTCCTCTCCCTCCTACTTCTCGATTTGTGGCGGCGGCAAGGGGAAGAAGCCCCTAGGGGTCCTAGGGTTCAAGGGCAGCGGCCACGGGTTTTATAGGTGGTCGCTAGGGCTCAACTCGGCACGGACGCCGAGGATTGACACTGGGAGTTGGTGCGCACGCGAAGGCTACGTGGCGGCCATCAGACTGCCTAGCGTCTAGGGTTTGGGTACGCGCGGCTCGTGACGGGCTTCACAGCGAGGCCGTTTTCCCGCCTTGTCGCAGAGCGGGCTGGCGAGGCTGATGCAGGCGGTGACACACGGTGGGGAGCGGCTAAGTGGTTGGAGGAAGGGGAAAGCTGACATGCGGGGCCCGCATGTTAGTGGCTCAGCGGCAACGAAAAAGGGGGCGGTGTTGGGCTGGTTAGGGGTCTTAGGTGGGCTGGGTTAGAGGTCTAGGCATGTTAGCAGTTAGAGGTTGAGTTAGCATTTGGTTTTAATTTGAATGGACATATTCAAATAAAAACTCACACAATTTCAAACAAACCATTAAAACCAAATTTAACATGGTAGAGCAACAAATCCAAATAAATTCCAAATAACTCACATTATCATTATGATCCTTATTGTTAATTTGGTTTTATTTTTCTAGGAATTTTAGAAGGGCAGAATTCTTACTTAAGTGGATAAAATTAAAACACTGCCATAAAATTTTTTGAAATTCACATTTTTTGACTTTTTAATATTCCAGAAAAACCTGGGATGTTACAGGCGTGACCCTTATCGAAACTCTTATAAATTTTTTGAAGCACTAAAGGATCGATCGTAGATAGGGTAGGGTCAGATTTCACTAAGAGTGAAAATCTAGCCCATGTTGCACCTAAAGTTTCCTTCTCATTTTGCCGAAAGAAATTAATAGAGAATCTCATTCTAAGGTGGTCCCAGCGGCCATTCACGATGTTTGCAGCAAACTTGTACCATTGCTCAGCCTTCCCTTTAAGAGAGAAGGAGAACAACTTCAATCAGAGGACTTCTCGTGGAATGTTTGCAGATGCAAAGCGCGAACATAGCAGCTCGAACTCACGCAGATGGCAGTCTGGGTCTTCGCTACTTAACCCAGAGAAGGAAATCTCCTGAACCATAGCAATAAGGTCAGGACAAGGTTCATAGCCAGATGTGGAAGAGGATGGTGGCTCATTGAACTCGCTCCTTGAGGTAGAGAGGCTGTGAAAGGATGGCTTCTCCATGGATAGCGGGGGTAAAGGTAGAAGGAATGAAAATTAAAAATGGTACAGAATAAATCCCGTAGAGCAGAGAAGCTTTTAAAGGATAGCTTCTCTATGGATAGCGGGGGTCAAGGTAGAAGGAAAGAAAGCAAAAGATACGAGGACGACTAGGTACAAAGAAAGATACATCAACCATTCCCCGGCAACGGTGCCAGAAAGCTTGTAGGATATTTTAGCGTCACGAATAAATCCGCAAGCGCACGGATACAGATGTAGCTTTCACCTCAGAGTATTCCAAGGGTTATCGAATCCACAGGGAACGGGTGTGCACTAACTCCTATTCTAGTCGATCCAAGGACACACCAAGATAGGTGGCAAGTGTCAACTTGATCAGAAAATCATGAGAGTTTGCATTTCTTACATGTATCAATCTCCGAATAAAGGCTAAAACCCACTTTACCCTTATGGTTTTTGAGCTAAAATGCAGGGTACAAGCACCTTTTGATCAACACTAAAAATCGTCGACAAATCAGAGCATGAGTATCAGGCTCAAATGGATCAAAAGAGGCCCACATACAACAGTTAACCACTTTAGGGCAAGGCCTAGCACCTGGTTTGGACATGAGGGATGAAAGGACAGCCCACAGGAGGAAGTTGGGGGCGGTTGGCGCCAGTGGGCCGTCGACCGACCGGCCCGGTGTTGGGTATTTTAGCGTCATGAATAAATCCGCAAGCGCACAGATACTGTTGTAGCTTTCACCTCAGAGTATTCAAGGGTTATCGAATCCAAGGGAACATGTGTGCACTATAGGTAGCAAGGGTAGAGAGAATTCCTAAGATAGCACTATAGCTGAGTTAAAGGTCGATCTCTCGGGCACAATACTCGCTTCGAGCACCGGCTTACACCTGGTCTACCAGGCGACTTTGGCCAACAGCTCTACGCTATATCCAAATGTGGAGGATTACATAGGACCAATAGGGCTATCACAACCTAAGGCCTACATCTAACAAACCATGGGATATAAGGCAAACGAAGGATAACTCTTAGCCTAGACACCACGTCTACGCTATTGATTACTACTGCAGTCTAACTATGTATGTCGACCCGTAGCAAACTACAACATTCCGTAGAAATACGGAGTGATGAACCCGCGAGTAAGAGAACCGATCTCACTCAACTACAAGCACTACTAGCATATACTATACCAAGTAAAATACTAGAGATAGGAACCACGAATGCTTACTTGAACTCGAAGAATGTAGCAGCATCCGTAGAGGTACAAGCTGGGAGCAGAGTGCCAACACTCTGGCACTTCTCCCGAACTATCTCTCACTCTCGTAGAGGTACAAATTGGAGAAGAGCGCCGATAGACCGGCGCCCCTCCTAAGTACCTCTACCCCTAGCCATTGCAAGACAACTCTAAATGCAAGAGAAGGTGTGAAGCTCACAATTGGTGGTGTGTCTTGATTCTTACCCCCCCTCTCATATATATAGGAGGGAGCCACGGGCAGCACAGCGACCTTCAGCAGCTAAGCCTCCAAGAACCGCCATTGTGAGCCAATGAGGAGAAGCCACATGTTTGAGTTGAGGTGGTGGGGCCCACGGGCTAGTCGGCCAACCATGGTGGTCGGCCGACAGCCCATTGCCACTAACTGCCAACAACTTTGGTAGGTGGGCGGTCCTAGCATCCCTTTTCTTTAATCCACGTGTTAGGCCTTGTATTAAGTTGTTTAACTTCTTCATGTGGGGCTCCTTTGATCCATGTGAGGCTGAACAGCGCGCTCTAATTGGTCGACGCCTTTTGTCTTGGATTGAGGAGTGTGTTTCCTTGCTCATGAGGTGTGTTTTCTCCCTTATTCCACCTGCATACAAATATTTACCAACACTTGTAGAAATGGTTAGTAATAAACCCCTACCACTAGGTTGATGTTCATATGTTATGTACTTATGCAGGAATTGATGGCCTAAATTTGGTGTTTAGGAGCCGCCAACACCCAACGACTCGTTGATGTCATTGGTGCACACGTTCAGCTCTCCCAGCTGCTGAATAAGGGTGGCAAAACCCCTGGACGAAGCTATACGTCGGGCGGAGAACGGGACCCCGCTGGAGCTGGAGCTAGTGGACCGGCGCCCATGGGCCTGCCGTGCCCACTCATCGAAGCTAGCACTCTGCCATGAAGAACCACCAGCCTCATGTCATGAGGGCTGTTGTTCTGGCTGCTGATGTCCTTCCCTTCTAGCCCTGCTTCTTGAAGTCCTGCTAGGTAAACCAGAAACACTCTACCTGCGGGCTTCCTCTTGTGGAACAAGAGGAATGGTTAGCAAATGGCAGTTATACAAATGATACCCCATGTTTGGCAATGGGATTTTATTTGCATAACCAAGAGAGAAGAAAACCAAGGAATCATTCGGGCCTTTCTTGAGTGTGTGGCCTTGAACCAAATAAGCCACATCGATCAAAGCATGGCCATCCTCAATGAAGGGAACGGGGTTCCCATCTAAGATTCCCATGTTTGATGCGATGCGAGTAATCAAAGAAGTACACTCAATAGAACCCGCCATCCTAAAATTTGTAAGCTATTGCTTAACCATTGCTTTTGCAGGGGAGACTCGGATCTTGTTGACCATGGCGTATAATATCATCAACTCATCATTGCCCATTGGTCGTGGATCATCTCTCGGAAAGAGAGTGATGGCCACCCACTTGTGCATCAAACAAAGAGTTGGAGTTTGAATGTCATTGCATCGAGGTGCAAACTTGCCATGGACAACTTGACCCGAAATCAAACGCCAAAACTCATGATGATTAAAACCGCGGCAAGCTTTTTCAAGGGAAATCGGCAAGTGGGCACTAAAACCAAGGGGTGGCTGAAATTTCTCCAAGTAAAATAGTATTTGTTTCCAAAAAATCGGAAACAAGCACCATCATCCACCTCCCAAAGAGTGCAAAGAAACTGGATGGTGAGGAGACGAGAACCATTCTCATCAATGGGCACAAAACCATCCCATCCAACCGTATGCCAAACACGAGCGAAGTCAACATTCATACTTGTTTTCTCGAGGAGGTCCGGATCGAAGGCTTTGGTATGGCCAAAGCCTCGATGCTTGAGCATGGCGTAGGCTTGATGCTCGTGGTCATCTTGCAAGTCGAGGTACGGTGCATCATCATCGTCTATCTCCATGTCCTCAGCTTGCGGTTCTTCAGCTTGCTCCTCAACTTGTTCTTCTTGTTCATCTTGTTCAAAGTCCATCGTGGTCGGTGTTGGTGTAGGTTCGGGATAATGATAGGAGCTCGACCCACCCCACGAACGGGATGAGCTTGACCCCATCTTTTTCTTGAAAGCTTCAGAAATCTTCCACCTACTCCCTTCATGCTTGCAACAAGAACGAACAAGAACAAACAAGAACGACTCGATTCGGGTTATGTTAGTGAAATAAAAATGAAACTCTTACCTCGAAAGTTGTTCCTCCAAGTGTGTGGACAACCTTGCAGCAAAGAAATGAGAGAGAGAGGTTTCTTGAAACCAAACTTGAGCCAAAATCCAATGAAAAACCAAGCAAAGTTTGTGAGACAGAGTGAGTGAGTGAAGGAGTGAGCATGAGAGCTTCCCACCCCCTTCTCAGCCTCTATACAAAGAGAGAGTGGTGCGTGCACCCGAGGAGAAAGTAGGCATAACAGCTAGTGAGCCGTTGGAGCAGGTGGGGCCCAAGAGCCGTTGCTCCTGGGACGACCGACCCATGGGGTCGGCCGGCCCATCGTGGGCCCCCCTGATAGTCAGCTTTTACCAGCTGCTTTCTCAATGGTCAAGAACTTTGAAAATTTGGTGCACGGCCAAAACTTGCTTGAAAAGATGTTCAAAATAATTTCCCAAAGGATTTTGAAACTCAAAAAATATTTTTGGTATTTTTATAAAAAGGAAAAATTTGCTAAAAAGATTGTAGCATGTATAAAACAGTTTTCAAAAATTTAAACATGCAGTGGGGAAAATCAAAAAGAGGTGAAAAATCAAAATGGCAGAAAGGCAAATATGAGATAAATACCAATTTACCTTTGGCAAGGGCGCATCGTTTAAAGTCCGATGTGCAAGATTTTTCTCCGGCTTTACTCACCATCAGTCGGCCTGCCCTGGAGAATTGGCCGAAGCCGAACTTTTGACCTTTTGCCACACCTTCTTTGTTCTTCTCTTTCTTCTGGATGTGGTTGGTCAAGGTTTTGGTTGGGGTAGCGGTTCACCCCAGAGTGCCTGCCCTTCGCTGTCCTGATGTATCAGGAAACGCTTCTCCTCCCTGTGCTTGAACCTGAAGAACATATCCTCCTTACCGACACGGAAGTGGAGTTCTCCTCTTCCGACATCAATCCTTGTCTTGGCGGCCCTCAGGAATGGTCGCCCAAGAAGAGCTGAATTCCGTGGTCGCCCTCTATATCCATTACCGCAAAATTGGCAAGGACGAAGGAGTCTTGCACTCGCACCAAGATGTTTTCGACTATCCCTTTGGGATATTGAATTGTAGAATCTACGAGCTGCACGGCCATGTATGTTGGGGAAAGAGCAGGGTATTGAAGTTGTTCATAGATTGCCTTGGGCATTATGTTCACACTTGCCCCTAGATCGCATAGTGCATGCTCAAAGTATTGGTCGTAAATAGAGCAGCTGATCATGGGGACCCCTGGATCCTCTTGCACTGCTGCCACCAGGACATCCCAAGAGTCGTTCCTTGGGGATTGTACTTACCTGCAGGGCTAGTGTGTGGTAGCCTCTAGGACGGGTTACCCATCCGGTGGACACCATGCTGACATTTTGCAACTGGAGTCTCGGGTTGCCTCGGGATCTTCCCAGTCTTAGAAACAGGTCTAGAAGCAGCAATTTGAGCAAGCTAGGTTTCTATCATTTTATTGAAACTTAATTTGTTTTTAAGAGTTGAAGACAAAGTTTCAATTTTAACATTCAAACTTTCCATGGTTTTATCATTGGCCAAGAGATTTTTATTTATATTTTCATTGATTTTAGCTTGGCCAAGAACTAGTTCTCTTAGGGAAGGTTGGTCCGAATTGAAATTCGAATTAAAAGAAGAGTTGAAATTATTACCTCCCTGGAATGGTGGACGCGGCTAGTTCCACCCCTGACCTCCTTGCTGTGGATGATACTCGTCGTTGTTGTTGAGGTAGGCGCAGTCTTCATGGGTTTCGGGACAGTCGTTCCCCGAATGTCCAATCGTTGCCACAAACTTCGCATGAAAAGTGCGAGTTCATGGCATACATGGGAGCATGGATCTGTTGCTTGCTCCCTTCCTCCATCTTGTTAACAAGGAGGTCCAGCTTAGTAGCAATCATATCCGTCTCCTCGATAGTATGCATGCCCTTCATGCAGGGTTGGAGTCGTTCTTTGCTCCACCCCTGATTGGAGACCATTTTCTCGACCAATTTTTTGGCTTTCATGATGGTGAGGTCGAGAAAGGCTCCTCCAGTAGCAGCGTCAATATGGGCTCTGGATGTCATTGTTAGCCCACTGTAGAAGCTTTGTAGGACAAGCCATTCGTCTATTCCATGATGGGGACATGCCAGGATGTACTCCTGCAGCCTTTCCCAAGCTTTCGGGATGGATTCCATCCCTGTCTGCTGGAAACTTGAAATCTTCCCGTGCAAGGCATTTGTTTTGCCCAGCGAGAAGAACTTTGCAAGGAACACCTTGGAGCATTTGTCCCAGGTGTCAATGTCCTTTTCCTTGTAAAACCACTATTTTGCCTTCCCTAGCAGGGAGAAGGGAAACAGACAAAGCTTGATGGCATCGACGGTGACACCCCGTATGACTACGGTGTCGCAAAGCTCCAGAAAGTTCTGCAGGTGAGCATTAGCGTCCTCATTTGGGTTGCCACTGAACGGGCTAGCCTATACCATGTTGATGAGGCTGGACTTGAGCTCAAAGTTCACATCCCCAACGTTGACGTTGGGTCTGGTAGCCACATTGGCAGTGGAGGGGACGGAGAACTCACGAAGAGTCTTCTCAACCATATCCTCAAGAACAACTGGTGCCTCAGAAAAAGGTTCCTGCGCTGGGAGAATAGCTTGAGGAGGAACGACGCAAGGTCGTGTCCTTCTCACGAGCTTCTCTAGATTTTCTGTGTAGTTTTCTGGCAGGGACAAACCGATCATATACTACCCCTATCTTCTTTCAATCAAAATAAAAGAAGACATAAAGTGACATTAGCCTGAAAGAGCAGTGACTATATCTTAAGTACAAAGCCTAGATTAATACTAGCACAACATCTTTGTTCACATGCCATCCCCGACAATGGCGCTAGAAATGCTTGTTGACATTTCTTAGCGTCGCTACCAGGTTTGTGTCCCCGGCAACGGCGCCAGAAATGTTTGTTGGCATTCCTTAGCGAAATCACTAGGAAAGGGGGTGTTAAGCCCGTCCCCAGTTACGGCACCAAGGAACGCCCACTCTCATGGTATAACTTTATGATTATAGAAAGAATCCGCAAGCGCATGGATATACTATTGTAGCATTTCACCTGGAGAGTAAGGGTATCATGATTTATATTTTTCCCAATGGATGGCAGTGGCAAAGGTATTGTACTTAACATTAATCATGACATTGTGCCTTAAGCAATAGGCAAACTCTGACAGGGGTAAGCCATGATAAAGAAATAAGCAAGGGTAATGTGACATGAACACACAACCAACTCTCAAGGAACAAAGGAATAAAAAGAGAAAGAACAAAAGAATGAACTAAACTATCCTATGTTAAGTTAGCTAGAGCTTAGGCTAGGTTAGAGGGTCCTAGTGCTTCTATTCAAAGCAGAGGTTATGTTAGCACATGGTTAGGGCTGCAGGTGCCAGGAAATTGCTAGTATCGGGGAGAATGTCCCGACCCAGGTACTGTTAGGGTCGTTACATCTTTGCATAAACTCCTACACCGAACCCGAATGTCGGGGGGAGCACTAATCGCAACACTGCTGTTTCGACGGACAGACAAGGCTGTCACCACCTGCCATCTACCCCAGTCACACCGTGGAGCATAGTAATATCCGAAGGATCCCACATACTTGAGCACCATGCCCGTGTATGAGATCACTACCCGAGGGTCCTCGGGTCTTCCCCCTTTGGATGGACAAGTAAAATGCTAGAGCAAGCCCGAAAGAACAACGAACCGATATTCGAACCTAGATCATCTGGCCTAACCACATCCTTAGCATAACTCATGAATAACCAAAGCATGGATTGATAAACTATCAAAATAGTAAAGCAACCATGGCAAAGCTCTATATTATGAACAAAATGCTGACAGTTAGAGTACAAAGCCAGACCGAGAGCCGAGGATTACTCGCCGACTCCGAGGACGACTTGATACGCTAAGGGAAACTAGCCTAGCTCCACTACCTAAGCTAAGAGCAAGAGAGAGAGCCTCCTTGGAGAGAGTGGTGTGAAATGTGTGTGGGTGGGTGGGTGTGTGTGTGTGTTTGTAGGGGGTGGAGGAGAGGCCTATTTATAATGCTGGAGGCCGGTTCCCACCAAATGCATATATGGAAGGTGATCAGGTGCCTTGGCAGCTACTTCTCCTCGAGATGCACCTGGACTGGATTTAGTCTTGGTTTCGCCGACCCCAAGTGAGACTCTCCCATCCTCATCTTCCTCTGGCAGGCTGACAGGTGGGTCCTGAACCTTATCCTCCCATGCATATTGCGTGGCGCACCCGTTTGCTCTGCGAGATGAGCCCTCCTTGTAAGTGGGTGATGCCTGATGCGATCTTCTGCGTAGCTTTGTGGCGTCTACTGCATGTTTTCATCTTATTCCACTCTTGCTCATCTCTTATGGCTAAATCTCCAAAACAACTTTGGAGCAAGGTTAGTGATACAAATATGCGAGTAAAGTGTATAGTTTTCCTTTATTATTGAGTCTAGTTGATGGTCAAATTTCGCACTTAAGGACCATCAACAACTGCATAACCAGATGCTTGCTGTGCCAGAGCATTATCCCTTCCATTCTCTTCCCTTTATATATATCTTATTATAAATTTATCAAAGCAATAGATGATCTCAAGGCATTTATCAAGATATACATTTACGGATCCACTATAACATTGGCATACCTTGGATATTTGCTGCACCACCATAAGTGAATCACCAAAAGCTTCAACATGTTTCACGCCAAAAGATTGCAAAATTTTGAATCCAAATAGAAGTGCCTCGTACTCAACTTGATTATTAGTTGGACATATTAAAAATAGCGTCATTCAGAGAATTAAGAATAGCACCAATCCCTTGACCATCATCACAAAACGACCCATCGAAATACAACTTTCATGGTGTGCAAGTAATATAGCCGACTTCCAAATCATGCTCATCATCAATCTGATGTTGAACAATGAAATCCGCTATTTGGTCTTTTATAGATTCCAAAGGTTCACAAGCCAAATCATATTCCACAAGTGCATAAGCACACTTGCCGATCCTTCCACTCAAGATCGGCTTATGCAATATATGCTTAATCACATCAGTTTGACAAACTACTATGCAAGTATAAGATACTGGAGAGTGCCTCAATTTTGTACAAGCATAGTATATGGACAAGCACAACTGCTCAATCAAATTAAACCTTGTTTCTGCATGAATAAGTCGCCAGCTTATGTAAATAATAATATACTCATTTCCTTCGGCCGCTTGAGTCAAAACAGTACCAATAACTTTGTCTTTAGCAGCCACATAAAGACTGAAAGGAACCCCCCCACCCCTCCTAGGTGCCTTGAGTACCGGCGGTGAAGACAAATAATGTTTAATCTTTTCAAATGCCTCTTGCTGTTTTGCCCCCCAAGTAAATTCGGCTTCATATTTTAATCAAAGAATACGAGTAAAAGCACCAATCTTTCCAGACAAGTTAGATATAAACCTTCTCAAGAAATTAACCTTGCCCAGAAACTTCTGTAGATCTTTCTTAGATGTAGGATCCTCTACATTCTTCATGGCTTCAATTCTTTTGGGATCAATCTCTATGCCTCGCTCATGAATAATGAAACCCAAGAACTTTCCAGTTGATACACCAAAAGCACATTTAAGCGGATTCATCTTCAAACCATACTGACGTATCATCTCAAGAGGAAGTCTTAAATAAGCCAAGTGATGATCCAATCCGGCCGATTTAATAATAATATCATCAATATAAACTTCCAAGATAACACCAAGAAAATCATGAAAGATCAAATTCATAGTTCTTTGATAAGTTGCACCAGTATTTTTCAATCCAAAAGTCATAACAACCCACTCAAACTAACCAACAAAACCCGAACATCTAAAGGTCATTTTAGATGTATCTTCTTCTGCCATGAATATTTGATTGTAACCAGCATTACCATCAAGAAAACTAACAACTTAATGTCCAGAAGCTTCATTGATCAACATATCGGTATAGGCATAGGATACTAGTCTTGTAGCTATATTGAGATCTCTAAAATCAATGCATACTCTAATTTTTCCCTAATCCTTTTTCTCAACGGGCACAATATTAGAGATCCAATCAGTATATCGACAAGACCAAATAAATCCAGCATCTAATAAATAATTAATTTTTATTCTTTAATTCGGTCATACATAATAGGATTAAATCTCCTAGCAGGTTGCTTATAAGGTTTAAAACCAACTTTAATGGGTAGCTGATGCTCAACCAAATCACGACTCAAACCAGGCATCTCATGATATTTTCATGCAAAACAATCAATGTACTCTTTTAGTAACTCAATTAAATTGGCTTTATATTCAGCCGATAATTTTTTGTATACAAAGGTCGCTCTAGGAAAAGAACCATCTCCAAGATCAACCTTTTCTAATGGATCAGCCAATGTGAACCCCTGTCCTAACTTATCTATGTCATCAAAATCTTCAATGGCTTCGTACATATCATTCGTATGCATTCGATAGTGCTCAATTCTTTGCAGCCAATCTGAACTGGACCGGTTCGACCGGTTGGAGGACCCGGTCTGACCAGTTGCACCTGAGTTGTTGACTTGACTCATTTTGATTACATCAAATGATTTAGCTGATTCTCCATCAGCTTTAGTACAGCAGGAACGAACCCATCCTTGGTGCAACTGATAATCTCATAATTGAACAAGTCCAAGTCCGATAGACACTTAATGTTGTCATGTACACCAATAGAATTTGAATCGGCCGTAGCAATGAAGGAGGAAGTGTCACCATGGACCACCTCAATCTCATCGCTGATCCACTGAATTAAAAACCAATGTATAAAATAGCACACTATAGCAGTGCAATAGCGGTGCTATAGCATTTTTCGACAACTGCAGCTATAACACCGTTGTACTAAATAGCGGGCCATAGCGAGCTATAGCGGCGCTATAGCGGCTAAGAAAGGCTCTCCCCTAATTATCATAGCGCGCTATTTTATACACTATTGAAAACTGATGCAGGGTGGAAGGAACACATTGATTGGCATGTATCCAATCATGCCAAAGAATTAAACTAAATTTACCTTGCACCTCTGAGATGAAGAAAGCTGTAGCAAGTCTTTTGCTCCCCACGGTCAACTCCATGGAAGCAACCCCCTTAATGCTGATAGGATCACCTCCGCCAACGCCACTGACCGTCATGTTCATCTTCATCAGCTATTCGTCTATCCCACCGAGCTTCTTGAATAATTAATAGGGCATTAAGTTCACGATAGCCCCACCATCAACCAACATCCATGAAATCGGTTTTCCATTGATATGTCCTCTCGCCCAAAATCCAGATGAGCAACATCCTCCTCCGGATCAATATAGTAATTCGAAGACAAATGCACAACATTGATTCCCATGTTGTTGTGCTCTGGTAACGCTTCATAATCCACTAGCTCCTCATCATCTCGTCCTGGTGTTGGCACTCACCAGCATCACCGCTAGGATTGGGTGATCCCGGATGGAAATGCCCGTGAGTGCCAAGTGGATGGTAAGTATTTCATGAACCACGAATAAATCTGCAAGCACACGGAATACCGCTATAGCATTTTACTTGGAAGTATTCCGGGGTGTCATTTATATTTTCACAGGGAAGGCGGCGGTTAAAGGTGTATAGGCAGATTGTTGAACTAATCTTAATTGGATACTCGAGTGCATAAATAGGGGTAAGATAAATGGTATGATAAGGTAGTGTGACACACAAGTTTACACTCAGCTCAAAGCAAGATAAAGGTAGGGAGAAAGGAAGAAAGTTAGTAGCTCGGGTCTTATGTACTTAAGTTAGCTATATCTACACTATCTTATGACTAAATTAACATTAGTTTAACCTGGTACTACCGGGAGACCGCTACTAGCTTGACAGAATAAATCCGACCAAACCATATGGCTGCTTATGGACCTCCAACCGCCCAATTCGAACGTGGAGGATTACTAGGGCACGGACAAGTCTATCACCACTTGCCGGCTACCTCTACAAACCGTGAGAAAGGGCGACATCCAGCAACACTTAATTAACCCAGACACCACATCTGTATTAACAAGCGATACTCTAGTTTCCCGCACGGAGCCCCCACCCTTCGGATGACAGACATCATACTAGAGCAAACATATGAATACTGGAACGGGTACCAGAGTTCTAAAGCCAATATGCTAATCATCACAAGCATAGTGTAATAATACACACAAATCATGAAATATATGTCTGACACATCAGGATATACATCATGCAGATATCGGTAACTATAAGATAAGTCTATTACAAATAACCAAAAATTACAAAGGAGAGCTAGAGACAAACTCATACCGAAACTCTTGAGCAACTTCGGGGACCCGATGAGTACTACTATCAGCTTAAACTCCACTAACCTATAGCTCTAAACAAGAGAATGAGCTTGAGCTTCAACTTGAGGTGTATCTTGATTCTTAACACCCCCCTAATATATATATATATATACATACATACATATATATATATATACATATATATATATACATATATATATATATATGTATATGTATATGTATATGTATATGTATATATGTATATGTAGATATGTAGATATACATATACATATATATATATATATATATATATATATATATATATATATATATATATATATATATATATATATATATATATGAGGGAGCCACGGGCAGCACGGCCGGTTTCAGCAGCAAAGCCTCCAAGAAACTGACTTAAGGAGCTAATGGGATGCTGCCACGTCGAAGGGGGAAGGTCGGTTGTGCAGTGGGCTTGTTGGCCGACTGGGTGATGACGATGCTTAAGCACCAAATTTAGGCCGTCAATTCTTGCATAAATGCATAAAATGTGAACATCAACCTAGTGGTAGGGGTTTAATACTAACCATTTCCATGAGTGTTGGTAAATATTTGTATGCAGGTGAAATAAGGAGAAAACACACCTCAAGAGCAAGGACACACAACCCTCAATCCAAGACAACACCTTTCTGACTAATCAGGTGCAGACACACGGATTAAAGGGTCCACCTACAGCAGAAACTGACCTAGACAGAAGGCCATTCACCTGGATTGGGCCTAAGGGCCCACGGGGCAGCCTCCCAGCCAGAGCTAGGGGCGGTTGGGGCGCACTCATGGTCGGCTGACCATGATGGTCGGCCGACTGGCCCATTGTGTAACTGACTTACCGGTTTGACGTGGCACCTCCCCATTGGTCCCTGATGTCGGTCCCAGGTGAATCCGCTGCTGCACCGCACTGTGAAGCCCATGGCTCCCATCTATAAATAGTAGAGGGGGGATCTCAAATAAAGACACACCAGTAAGTGTGAACTTCACACAATAGTGCCTTTAACTCAGCTATAGTGCTATCTTAGGAATCCTCTCTACCCTTGCTACCTGTCTTGGTGTGTCCTTGGACCGACTAGAATAGAAGTTAGTGTACACACGTTCTCTTGGATTCGATAACCCTTGGAATACTCTAAGGTGAAAGCTACAACGGTATTTATTTGTGACGCTAAAATACCCAACAAGCTTTCTGGTGCTGTTGCCAAGGAATAGTTGTTGTATCTCTCTTTGTACCTAGTCGTCCTCGTACCTTTTCCTTTTCTTTCCATCTACCTTGACCTCCGCTATCCATGGAGAAGCTACCCTTGAAAAGCCTCTCTATTTTACGAAATTTATTCCGTATCCTCTTTAACTTTCTTTCTACTACCTTTACCCCCGCTATCATGGAGTAGCCTTCTATCCAAGACTTTTCTGCTTCTACGGGAAAGTTCCTTGAGCCACCGCCATCTGAGCACCTAATTCTTTCATCTAGCTATGAATTTCGTCCCGATCTTATCGTTATGGTTCAGGAGTCTTCCTTCTCTGGGTTAGATAGCGAAAAACCCATACCACCATCTTCAAGAGTTTGAGCTAGTGTGCTCATGCTATGCCATCGTAGGCATGTCACATGATACCCTTAGGTGGAAGTTGTTTTCCATCTCTCTCATAGAGGAGGCTAGACAATGGTACACGCGTACCGTAGAGAGTGTAAACGGAAACTAGGGTGAACTTAGAGACAAGTATTGTCTCAAGTTTTCCCCTGAGTCCCGGATCGTCGCTCTATGAAGGGATATCCTCTGTATTTAGCAGAATGAGAAGGAATCTATAGGTGCGGCTTGGGCTAGATTTTTACTTTTAGTAAAATCCGGCCCTATCCTATCGACATCTGATTATGTGTTGCTTGAACATTTTTACACGGGGCTCAATATGGACTCCGCCTCTTACCTTGACATGACCGCTGGAGGGTCTTTCTCCCACAAGACTCTAGCCGGAGGCAAGGAAATCTTAGAAATTATCACCGAAAACACTTCCTTTGTAGCCGAGTTCACACCCTCCCGAGAACAGCATAAGTCAAGTCATGAGGACATTCTAGTAGCCGAATGATTGTTCACTATCCATATCCTTAGATTCAGCCATAGAATCCTCTCATGAACCACGAGTTTTGGAGAAAGAAGAAATTTGACTTCTGGAACTCCCTTTCAAATTCGAGGATGATCCTTTTAAAGATTTTAAAAACACCTCGAATTATGTCTACAAGAGGAAACGATCAGTTCCCATTGCTTCCATAGATCCTATAGAAGCTGCCTTCTATAGGGAAAATGTTACGAAGTCGACGACCTTTATAAGCAGCGGGTGGTTGAGAGAGATGGAGCTGTCATCAGAAGTTCTTCGGATCGGCTCTCCTCCTTCAACCCTTCCTTGCACCATAAAAGGAACCCAGGTACACACCCTCTATAGTCCCACTGTCAGAGCCAACATCATCTCCAGTGAATGTGCATTCTGACATTTGCGAGATGAGCTGTTGGTTCAAACCGACAAAACTTTCCAGACTCCCTCTGGAGAAATCCTGGAAGCATATGGGATTTTGCAAAACTTGTCTGTTAGACACGAGGACGTCCAAATAATCCTTGATTTTAATATGTTCGATGTCCAAGACTTCGATCTCTTGATTAGGCACCCCATCGAGAAACTGCTCACAGATGTCTCGGCTCAAAGTAAGCTCGAATTCCATCTAGGGAAGGAAACCAATTCTGTCCAGATCACTAGAGCCACAAACTCCATGACAGAACCATCCCTTGATTCTGAACCAGTCGAAGAGGTTAAGGGAACTCTCCTTGTTGACTCATTGGAATCCCTCCTTGGAAAAGATGTTGAAAAGTTTATCGAGGAGGAGAATGATCCCGCTGAACCCTTAGATATATCTGAGTTCGAGACTTCCCATAGACCTATGACCGAGTTTGAGCCTCTTCCTGCTGGCCCGGAGTATGTTGTTCTCGACCATGATCGAGATTCAACTATGATCTTGCATGATGAATCTCTTGAGATAGAGAATCCACGGGCCACGGAATTTGTGAGGTGCCGACTCTAGGGTTTGAAGTAAAGGATTTCGTTGATGAGCATGGGAGCTTCATTCTTGTAATACCACAAGAATCATGATCGTTCAATACCTCTCCAGAGTCAGGCACGCTTTGTGCCCAGAGCACACACGAGGATTACAACTGCCTTAAGGTCCTCTCTTGCAAAACCTTTAGAAGGCAAGTTGTAGATGCATATGTTTACCATAAACATTGCAAGTTTCATAGATGCTTTGTGGTGCTAACCTTGCAGCTAAATGCTTCATGACACATCAATAATTGGTGATGAAAGGGGAACACATCACTAATGATAGCTGTAAGAGGATGTTCCCATAGTCGAGCTTACGACCATAAACAAAGCACTGCCGGGAGATAGCCCGAATGATCATTTGTTTTCCCTTGTTGAATAAAAAGCAAGTGCATGTTCTAGGATAAAGCTTTCCTTCGGGTATTTTTGGTTGCTAACCATTTCAGGTGGAGATAAAAAAGAACGATGGACAGGTGACGCCTACGAGCATTGGAGCTACACCAACTTCAACACCTTGGCATGTCTTGGCGAGAGAACGACTATGAAAGGGAACTTGAACTGCACACACTTGAGTTTTATTGCCCAGCAATGCAAACTCCAAGTGTGGGGGAGGCATGTGAGTACCCCAAGTAAGCTTCTCTCATGAATATTCTTATCTTGGATCAGATGTGGTGTTGGTTCTTGCATCTGGCTTCATACAAAATAAAAAAAAAGATACTAGTTACCATGGCGGCAAATATGAGTTTCACCAACAATATGCCAAGGTAAGCACCTCCAGGTATGTCCTGCTTTTGACTTTAAACAAAGCCCTTCTGGGAGGTAGCCCGAGGATCGCCAGAGTAAGTCTCATGGTGAGAGTAAAATTTAGTTTGAATAAATTTTAGGGCTCCCTGGTTCTTAAAACCAGAAGAGCCATTATTTTGTTTCCACCATTTTGTTTGAATACAGCACCAGGTACAAGTACAAGTGTGGGGGAGATCTCGCAAGATCATCATTGCCATACACATTCTACTGCACCCACAAGGGTATCACACAACATCGACTGCGCCCACATGACAAGGGACAAGTCAAGAACACCAGAGTCCGCAGATCCCTAGCTTCTTCAAGATCGATAGTATGTGTTGACGCCGTTTTTGGACAAGTGTCAAGATAGACGTTGGGATGGAAAGTGTTGCCAATTTGGAAGGTATTGCCGATTTGGAAGCTGTTGCCGATTTGAAGGACGACGCGCTCAGAATGGAAGATGGCCGATGATGTCATTACCGATGAAGACTCTGTTGAGCGATGGGATTGGACAAAATTCTAGTAGAGTCCGAATCTAGTTTAGTTTGTTTTTAATTTGTAAAGTTTGTTTCTTTTGCGTCAAGTATTGTATTTGTTGTGATCGGCTAGGAGTTGTTTTGCTTAGGGTATAAATAGTGGCCCTGCGGGGTCTGGAAAAGACTGATACACATCCAATAAAACAAACCTTTACAATTCCTTGCAATTTACTTTCTCATTGGCGACTTTGCTATTTTCTTTTTCCGTGAGTTCTTTCGAGTTGATCAAGGACGTCTCACATTCGAGCGACTTGATTTGCTGGTGAGTCTTCGTTTACCGAGAAGATCTGAGCTTTAGTTAACTGGCGCATCGTTGTTGCTTCGTTCAGATCTATTCAATATTTACCGAATATTATCTAGACTTTGATTCCTAGTGCATCGCTGTTTTCTCGTCTAGATTTATTCATAATCTATTGATATTTGCTAGATCCATAGGTTTTTCCTTTTGTTTTAGCTTTTATCAGATCTATCCAGCTTGGAGCACGTTCTATCGGCTACTAATCTCGTTACATTATCAAAATCAACATAAAGCCGATTAGATCTATTTCAAGTTTTGTTTTCAAGTAGCCTTGCTTAGGTTACACATTCGTACCTTTCACATTGTTACACATTTATAATCGGCTGCCCTAGCCGATTTGTCGTTTCTTGTATCGGCTGCACTTGCCAATACACGATCGTAATCCTTTATACTGTTTACACTTCTATCGGTTGTTTCAACCGTTTTGTCGTTTTCTGCATCGGCAGACCTTGCCGATACACTGTGTGGGAGACATTCGGAAATCTAGCCGATACGCTCTCGAATTTAATGTTTACCGATTCCTTGTCAATTCACAGGTCAAATTGACAGGCATGCTTAGTTCGAAGCAGTTGCAGTCTGAGCTTGGCGAACGGTGCTCTCAGGCTTTAGTGTGTTGATTTTCTGTGTCAACACATCTTTTGGCATGCCCAGTGGGACAGAAAGAAACTTCAACATGTCTAAGTCCAAGAATATTGCTGGTATCAGCAAGGAAAACTATGTTCCAGTTGAGGAAGACAAGCTTAAAGATGAGCAGAAAGCTGAATTGGACAAAGCCATGGAGATGTTCAAACGTGAATGCCTCAAGTCTTTTAGCGCTACTAGGGCTAGTGAAGTGGTCAAGAAATTTGAATTCCCTGCACTCCAGCCACTAACGGAGGTACAGCGTGAGAACAGGATGTTGGACATGGTGCACCAAGCTGTGGGGCACGCATTTGTTAGTCATGCACCAGTAATTACTAACACTATACATAATGCCGTCATCAAGATGCTGAGCGAAGGTGCTTTCCAAGGCTATACAGGCCCATGCTATCAGCAACCTAGTCAGATGGGTTTCGCTCCTATTGGGTTGGCTACTATAACACTGCCATCGGTTTCATCAGGAGGGAGTATTGGTTCTACGCTCCCACAGTCGACCAACACAACATTACCGCCTCAGTTTAATCCTGTCTTTACAAATTCTCAGCCATTCACTACATCAGTGCAAGGAGGATCTGCATCGGGATTACTACCGGGATGGGATCCAGTTACTGGGTTTGGTATGCCTCCTGGATCATTTACTCCATCAACACAGGGGCAAACAAGTGCGTCGGCTTCTCAGCTGATGGGTCATCAGCAGAATGTGTCAGTTTCACAGCTGATAGAACAAGGCATATCGGCTTCACAGCCGATAATGCAGAACGTGTTGGCATCCCAGCCAATGGATTAGACTAATACATCGGCTCCACAGTCGTTGGTTCAACATCAGCATATTGCATCTCTGATTCAACCTATTACTCCTATAGAAGTTTTGATGTCACGACTGCCTCATTGGAATGGAATAAATTGGGTGTTTCATGATCCTGTAACTGAGAATTTACGGCATGTTAATATACCGTATGCACATCCTTTGGCTCAGCAGTCAGTCAATCAAGCGGCATCACAACAAAATACTACCAATGAGATGGTATTGTATCAACAGCCATCCAATCAGATGGCTCAGCATACACCACAGATAGCATTGGCTAATCAGCCGATGACTTCAGCTTCACCACAACCAGCATCGGTTAATCGGCCGATGACTTTAGGTTCACCACAACCAGCATCAGTTGCGCAGCCGATGGCTTCAACTTCACCACAACTAGCACCAACTGCTAATCAGCAGGTTGATTGGACTTCTAAGATAGCTAAAGTAATAAGGGATCAGTTTGGCATGAGGCCAAAGCATCAGTCTTTCATGTATAAGACTTCGTACCCACCTGCTTATGATCAAATCACACTTCCCCACAAGTACAAGGTGCCTGATTTCACCAAGTTTTCAGGGCAGGGTGATGTCTCCATAGTTGAACATGTTAACAGATTCATAATGCAATGTGGAGAAGCAGGAAATCAGGATGCGCTAAGGGTACAGCTATTTTCTATGTCTCTGTCAGGATCGGCCTTTGTGTGGTTTACCACACTTCCAGCTAACTCTATCCTATACTGGGCCGATCTGGAGAAGCGGTTTCATTAGTTCTTCTACTCTGGTGTTTGTGAGATGAAGTTAGCAGATTTAACTAATCTGAGGCAAAGGAATGATGAATCGGTGGCTGCATTTATACAAAGATTCAGAGACGTCAAGAACCGGTGCTACAGTATGGTGTTGTCTGATCGGCAGCTGGCTGAAATTGGTTTTTAGAGACTCTTGCCATATATCAAAGAAAAATATGCTTCGCAAGAGTTTGATAGCATCAGCCAAATGGTACATCGGATGTCAGGGGAGATTCGGCCTTATGAGCAAAAGAGGAATAATTTTCAAAAGAAAGTTAACTATGTCGATTGCTCCGATTGTTCTGATACCGATGACGAAGAGAAGATGGTGGGATCGGCAGAGTGGGTCCAGAATAATAAAAAGCCGATCTCATGTCCATTTGAGAAGAAAGAACCTGAAAAATTTGGGTTTGATATTACAAAGGCTGACAAGATCTTTGACTTGCTGTTGTCAGAAGGGCAAATCAAATTGAAGCCTTATCATAAAATCCCATTAGATCAAGAGCTCAAGAATATGAGGTATTGCAAGTGGCATAATGCAACATCTCATGATACTAATGATTGTAAAGTCTTTCGTCAACAGATTCAATCGGCTATTGAGCAAGGGAAGCTCAAATTTGAAATTCCCAAAAAGCCGATGAAAATTGATCAGCATCATTTCCCTATGAACATGGTGGACATGGGCAGGAAGAAAAATGCCCTCCAAACCAAGCTGCTGATGTCACAATCGGCTAAGGAGTCTAGAGCTGTTGACCCTAGAGCTCAGATATCGGTCTATGATGTCAAAGGGAAAAAACCACAAGAGGAAGCTGAATGTTCCGCAACACCACAAAGAAGGGTTACGTCTCAGATGTTGTTGAACAAATTTCAGCGTGATCGTAAGAAGCAGCAATTTAGAGAAGAGACAATACGTCGTAATAAAGAGCACTAGAGATGTCCTTTCTTTATATATTGCTGGGAAGAAGGGTTGACGTTACCATCGGCTGATGATTGTCCTGAGTGCAAAGATCTTTATCGTGATAGCCGGTCATATAAGAAAGGCATAAGGGAAAGGCATGAATACGAAAGGCACATTCCTGTCCATGATCAGCTAGAGGGCAGAATCCCTGTGCATGATCGGCTGGGGGGCAAGACCATGCGGCGTGAATCATCGCAGGGTTGGATTCCTGTGCATGATCAGCTGGAGCAGATGGCTAATGATCTAGTACTCGATGATCAGCCATTGCGTAGGGACCCTGAAAGAGAGCCGTTCAACCATCGCGTTGATCAGCCTCGTTGGTGCCCAGCGGGTTTGACCAAATCGCAAAAAAGACGTGTCCAAAGGTTGCGTCAGTTGGAAATATCGGAAGAAGAACAGAAACAGACTCTTAGCAAGAAGAGAGTCATGTCCCAAGTTTGGCGCGTCAAGCCAAGAGCTGATGATAGGCAAGATCCTGGTTCATCGGCTGCGCCTGTCAACATGGTTTTCATGCTGCCAAGAGAATTTATGGCACCTGCCGATAGTGATGAAGAACCAGAGTTGGAGGAAGCAGTGGCTCAGTTAGCCTTGGAACCTATATCGGCTACATTTGAGAAGCCGAAAGATGAAAAGCGTCAGCATCTTAAGGCCTTATTCTTGAAAGGGTTTGTTGATGGCAAACCAATCACAAAGATGCTGGTGGATGGAGGCGCGGCAGTGAATATAATGACATATGCTATGCTGCGCAAGCTTGGGAAAAGCAATGAAGATATGATAAAGACAGACATGATGCTCAAGGACTTCGAAGGAGTTGTGTCTCCAGCTTTGGGGGCATTATGCGTTGACTTGACAATCGGCAGTAAGACTCTCCCTACTAGTTTCTTTGTTATTAATGGCAAGGGTTCATATAGTTTACTGTTGGGACAAGATTGGATTCATGCCAATTGTTGCATCCCGTCCACTATGCACCAATGTCTCATATAATGGATCGGCGATACTGTTGAGATGGTCTCTGCCGATTCGTCGTTCAGTATAGCATCGACTGAAGCTCACACATGGAGCTATGAAAGAGTAGGTTGTTTCTCTAGTCAAGCATGGGAGACAGATTTCTTGAAGGTGGCCGATTATGAGTTAACACCGATCCAAGCAGTCGGTTCTCTAGATGATTCTTGATGGATGAATTCCTAGAAGACGAAAGCAAGCTTGGACATGGATTCACGTCAGCCGATGCATTAGAAGAAATTGATCATGGAGATGGTGAAAGGCCAAGGCCGATGTTTATTAGTGCTAAGTTAGATTCTGAGTATAAACATGAGTCAACAAAATTGTTGAAAGAATATAAAGATTGTTTTGCTTAAGAATATTATGAAATGCCTGGTTTAGACATATCTATTGTTGAGCATCGGTTGCCTATAAAACCAGGATATCTGTCATTTTAGCAGGTGCAAGATGCTGTAATTCTAAAGTTTTACCAGATATAAAGGCCGAGATCACACGGTTAATTGAGGCTAAATTCATTAGGCAATGTAGATATGTTGAGTGGATATCTAATGTGGTTCCTGTATATAAGAAAAATGGGAAATTGCAGGTCTGCATTGATTTCAGGGATCTCAATAAAGCTACGCTAATGGATGGCTATCCGATGCCAGTAACCGATATGTTAATAGATGCTGCTGTAGGGCACAAAGTTATTAGTTTTATGGATGGTAATGCTGGATATAATCAGATATTTATGGCAGAAGAAGATATTTATAAGACTGCATTTAGATGTCCTGGGCATGTCAGCTTATTTGAATGGATTGTAATGACTTTGGGGCTGAAAATGCTGGTGCCACATATCAGAGGGCTATGAATTATATTTTCCTTGAACTCATCGGCAAGATCGTAGAGATGATGATGTCATGGTGAAGTCAAAAGGGCATAAAAAACATCTAGCCGATTTACGCAAGACTTTGGAATGCACACGGAAGCATGGATTAAAGTTGAATCCAAACAAATGTGCTTTTGGTGTATCGGCTGGTCAGTTTTTGGGATTCATGGTTCATGAGCATGGAATTGAAATCAGTTAGAACACTATTGCGGCAATTGATAAGGTTATAGCCCCGGAGACTAAAGTTGAACTTCAATCATTGATCGGCAAAATAAATTTTATCCGGAGATTTATTTCTAATCTGTCCGGGAAAATTCAGCCGTTCGGTTCACTGTTGAAGTTGAAGGCCGATCAGGAGTTTGTTTGGGGAGAGGAGCAACAGAAGGCATTGGAAGGAATCAAACAGTATTTAGTATCGCCTCCTGTGCTAATTCCACCTCAAAAGCACAAGCCGTTTAAATTATACTTATCGGTTGATGAACGTGCCATCGGATCGGCCCTTATTCAAGAATTTGAAGGGAAAGAACATGTGATATATTATGTAAGGAGAAGGCTTTTAGATGCGGAAACCAGGTATTCCCATGTCAAAAGATTATGTCTTTGCATGTATTTTTCTTGCACCAAGCTTAGGCATTATTTATTATCGGCTGAGTGCCTTGTGGTAAACAAAGATGATGTGATTAAATACATGATATCATTGCCGATATTGAATGGGAGGATTGGTAAATGGATTCTAGCTTTATCTGAGTTCGACTTAAGATATGAATCGGCTAAAGCAGTTAAAGGACAGGTCATTGCCGATTTTGTTACCCAGCATTGTGGACCAGATATGAATATTGTGGATCTTGCTCCGTGGACATTGTTCTTTGATGGTTCTTCATGTGGAGTCAGATCTAGCATCGGCACAGTATTGGTGTCTCCTCGGGGAGCGACTTTCGAATTCTCATTTCCGATTGAGGCTTCTGCTTCTAACAATCAAGCTGAGTATCGGGCTTTTGTTAAAGGAATCCAACTACTCAGAGAGATTAAAGCCGATGTGGTGGAAATATTTGGGGATTCTATGCTGGTGATTAATCAATTGATTGGAGAGTATGAATGCAGAGATGATATTCTACGAGTTTATCATGAAGAATGTCTCCAGTTATTGAAAGAATTCAAAAAGGTAACTCTCGAGCATGTTCCCAAATTGTATAATAATGATGCAAATCGGTTGAAACAACATGCTTCTAGGTATCGGCCGATGGATAGCGTGCTAGCTTTGGAGTCAGTGGCTGATGACTGGACGAAGGAGATTGCCGATTATTTGAGGGATCTGGCCAAGAAAGTGGATCGGAGAATTCAATTTCAGGTGGCTAAATATGTATTGCTTGAGGGAGAATTATATTATCAAATGATTGATGGAGTATTGCTCAGATGTCTTGATAAAGAAGAATCCAAAGTTCTAATGGGTGAAATACATGAAGGTGTTTGTGGATCCCATCAATCGGCTTTCAAGATGAAGTGGGTGATTAGGAGGAATGGATATTTTTGGCCAACAATGCTGGAAGATTGTTTCGCATATTATAAAGGATGCCAAGAGTGTCCGAAATTTGGTAATGTATAGAGGGCCCCGGCATCGGCTATGAATCCTATAATCAAACCATGGCCGTTCAGAGGTTGGGGAATTGATTTGATCGGCCAGATATATCCACCATCTAGTATGAATCATAAGTTCATTTTAGTGGCAACATATTATTTCACAAAGTGGGTTGAAGCAATTCCTTTAAAGAATGTGACATCTAGAGATATGGTGGAATTTCTTAAGGAACATATTGTTTATTGGTTTGGTATTCCTCAAACTATCACGACCGATCAGGGGACTATGTTCACTTCTGGGGAATTTGAGGAGTTTGCCGCTAGTATGGGAATTAAATTGTTGAATTCTTCTCCGTATTATGCTTAGGCTAATGGTCAAGCAGAAGCATCTAACAAAGGAATTATCAAGTTGATCAAAAGGAAGATTGACGAACAGCCTAGGTGTTGGCACACTACGCTTAATGAAGCTTTGTGGGCATATCGGATGGCTTGTCATGGTGCTACTAAAGTGTCTCCTTATCAATTGGTGTATGGGCATGAGGCTGTTCTCCCTTGGAAATTGAAAATAGGCTCCAGATGTGTGACATTTCAAGACCAGATAACAGCCGATGAGTATTCGGCATTAATGAAAGATGAACTAGAGGATTTGGCTGGTCATCGGTTGAGAGCTCTTATAAGTTTGGAGAAGAATAAGGCTAGAGTGGCTAGATGGTATGATAAAAGGGTCAAAATCAAAAGTTTTGCCCAAGGGGATTTAGTATGAAAGCTAGTTTTGCCGATAGGATCTAAGGATTCAAAATTCGGTAAATGGTCGCCTACGTGGGAGGGCCCCTACAAGATAAATCGGTGTGTTCCTGGTAATGCATATATTTTGGAAACACTCGAAGGAGAAGAATTTTCTAGAGCCCTTAATGGAAAATACTTGAAAAGATACTTCCCTAGCATATGGGTAGATGCATAGCCGATAAGTGGTTATATCGGCACAAATATGAGTTATAGCTGATATAGAAATATCGCCTTTAGTGTAAAAAATATATGATGAAAAATGTTGGAAAACTGATTGTGATTCGAGTACATCGGTTGATACATGGCCGATGCGATGTGCATCGACTTTAGGGCAAGAAGAAGAATTCAGATAAAGAGGTGACAGTTGTTTTGGGAAATCGATGCTTGCATGATGGATATATACTGCAAAATATTATCCACATTTTGATTTGTATTACAGAGGAGTCAAGATGTTTTCAAGTGTATAACTCAAGACAATTACAGTAATCCAAGAGAACTAGGGATTACATTTGTCGCACGCAGGCGAATTTCATCGGCTTCCTGGATTTCTCTATTATCATCATCGGCCGAACCAGGGATTGACTGGAGGCTTCTGTGTAGCCGATAAGCTTGATGGGCCTGCTCTTGCTTCTCTGCTGCAAGCTTCTCGAGTGCCGATGGGATTTGAGATAAGTCATTATCTACATTGGTAATTTCTTGATTGATTCGGTTGAGTTCTTGGAGGAGCAGATCGCGCTTGGTTGTCAAATCAGCTTTGGTTTTCTCCATATTGGCCTAAGACTGATTTAGTGAATCAATCATGTCACGGGTTGAGTCTACAAGGCCTTTGAGATCATCTCTTTGCTTGATGATTTGTTCTTGTTGAAGGCGATCGGCAAAGCGCTTCTGGGCTTTGAGAACCTGCACTCGGCGACTCTCGATGAACGCCGCAGGGGTCAGTGCCTCTTCAATTGATTTTGTGGGCTTTAAAAATGACACGAATCGGCTCAGCATCTTGAACCAAGTGACCGATGTCTTGACTCGGGAAGGAGAGTATCTCCTGGAGTTTGGCTCTGGCGTTTTCTGGCAATGCTGTTGACTCGGCCGATGATGTTTCTTCTTCCTGAGAAGCGACTCCGATTTGAAAAGAGAACATACTGTTATCGGGAGTATCGTGCGCCTGAAAAGGAAAATGAAAAGTTAGCCGATTGGAATTTCAGAGTATTATGAAATCGGCTGAAAAAGACTCTTGCCTATTTCAAGTTTATTTCATCAAAATTTGATCCAGGAGGAGGAGGAAGTACTGTAGTCGGCTGAAGAGGAGGTACTGTCATCGGCTGAGGAGGATTGGTTCCAACATCAGGAGCATCATGGAGTTGAGCAATTGATTGGCTAGAAGTTCCAACTAGTATTTGCTTGGAAATAGTGTCCTGAAAATAATTGTTATAATTGAATGATGATTCAAAAAATAGAGAATCAGGATTCTACCTGAGGAGTTGAAGCAGCCGATCTTGCCCTTCTGGGTGCTGGGGATAATCTCTTTATCTAAGAATGGTTGATAGATTTTATTAATTTGAACATAACATGAGAGAAGAAAGGTAGTGTCGGGATGGAATTACCTAAGCCGAAGGAGAAGACAATGGTGATTTGTCATGGATTTCTTCTTCTCTTGTTCTTGTGGCCCGACCATCAGCAATATCGTGAACATCCTCGGCATGTTCTCCGGCTGATGATGCAACTGAAATTAAGCATAAAAAGTTGGAAATATTAATTTGTTCTAGCCTGGGAATTGAAAGTGAGATGATTACCTGCCGATGGAGAATCTGGGACATCTACAGTTCGAAGATCGGCAGTTTGTGCCGATAATGCTGCTGCCGATGACTGGATCGGTTGGTTTGAGGAACCTTGGATCGGAACTTTGTGAGCCGCCGTTTTGGTACTAGTGAAATTGCGGCTTTTTCCCCAGCCAAAATGTCATCTAAGGTAGGAGCACCATAGCCAATGAGGGGATACTCTATTGAAGGAGCATATACGATCGGTCAGTTGCGCTTGCTAACTGTTGGAGGGGACGTGCTGTGGGCCTGTCAGATAAATTTCAAGATCAGCCAAGGAAAGAATGAATGTTTAACTATTTGAAAATAGAGAGACATGTACCTCATTCTCGGGTTCTTGTGTAATCGGCATCAAAGTTCCTACAGTAGATACTTGCCGATATGCAGAATAGGTGTTCCTGCCACTCTGACCACCATTGCCTGAAAAGGATTGTTGTGAAGGGGATCGTCTGCCAGTCACCCAGTTCAATGGTACTTGCGTCGGGCTCCAGATTCTTCAGCCGATTGTATGCTAGGGCACTTTTGATGGTATCTCTTGCTTGAACTCTATCAGCAAAGAAGAATTGGATCGGCACCTGGCCAAATCCTAGTTGCCGTGCCACTACCGATGGATGGTAAAACTCAAAGCAATGGGTGCCTCGCACTGATGTCAAGTTGGCAGGCAAGATTCTTGGAGCAGTAGCTTCTCTTAAGCTGGTATTGGTATATTCATCATCCTTCCAATCATCGAGCTAAAACTTTACTGGGTTTTTGAAGCTATGATTCTCATCAAGATAGGCAAACCAGATGATGGAATCTTTAGTGAAGCCATTATAAAAACATCTGAAGAAATCGGTCACACCAAAAGCGTGAAGATCATTGATTATCATTGATGGTGCCTCATCGAAGGAAGTACATCGGTGGGTTTGGGGATTTGTTCCCTCTGCAAAATTCTCCGATGGGAACGACACCTTTCTTAGATTTATGCCCATGGTTTTGTGCATATAAGTGTTCAGCCATAATTGAATGAACCACTAGGGTCCTCCGAGGTTGCCGATCGGTTGATCGGCTCTGAGTCTGGCTAATACTTGATGGAGCAGGTAATACACAGATCCAAGGAGATGTTTTCTGAGTGGGGTCATGTTGCCTTCTGCCAGTGTTTCTGCCATTTTTAGATTGTTGGATGTTGGGCCGACGGTCTTGCCGCAAAAGATGTACTTCTCGAGCCACATATTCAGAAAGGCAATGTGCTCTTTGTGATCGGCAGCACCGGACATGGAATTTCTTTCAATATAACCTTTCCAACCTCCGATATTTCTAGTTTCAAGTTTGCAGGACGCTTTGGACAGAAAGTCGTAAGATCGGTCGGGGGCAGAAATATTGAGGCCGGTTAGCATCAGAACATCCAACAATGTCGGCGTCATCGGTCCATGGCCAAATAGAAAGGCATTCAAAGCATTGGACCAAAAGTAGGAAGCTGATACAAGCATCGGTTCATTCCTGACCATTTCCAATAAAGATAGAGTGATGCATTGCCCTATATCATAGGTATCCCAATCAGCTTGATGCAATCTAACCATGCGGCGGAACCAATTCCTCCATCCTGGAGTAGGGCTCGGCCAAGATCTAAAGGTTTGGGACCAATCTAGATCCATGTTGCCAAATTTGAAAGGGATCCTGTTGGTTTCCAGGTTGATCAAATCTGTGGGGTCTGGTTACCCACAGGACCTAGACAAATCATGCTCGATTGGTCTGCTAATGGGATGGTAATGTTGTTCCTAAGATCCTAGAAAAGAACAAGCGGCGAATGCAATGAGCTTGAGATCGGAAACGGTAACAATGGCGGAGGGAATGGAATGACATACCTGTGGAATATCGGAGAAGGAAGCCATCGTCGGAGAAGGATGGTGAGTTCTTGTCACCGGGGGAGAGATCGCTTGAAGTTTTAGAGGCAGCGGAATAGATCTGTTCTTGAGGAGAGAGAAGGGGATTGCTGGAGAATGGGTGCCGGTGGAGAAGAAGACGGGGTAATGGAACAAGATATTTATAGTGTCTACCCCGAGGGGTATAATGGGAATTTGATGTGCTGCCCGCCCGGTTTAGAAAGGCAATCATGACTGGAGCAAGTTTCGGAGCAAAAAGATATATTACTCCGAAACTGGGGGGCATGTGTTGACGCCGTTTTTGGACACGTGTCAAGATAGATGTTGAGATGGAAAGTGTTGCCAATTTGGAAGGTATTGCCGATTGTGAAGCTATTGCCAATTTGAAGGACGACGCGCTCAGAATGGAAGATGGCCGATGATGTCGTTACCGATGAAGACTCTGTTGAGCGATGGGATTGGATAAAATTCTAGTAGAGTCTGAATCTGGTTTAGTTTGTTTTTAGTTTGTTTTTAATTTGTAAAGTTTGTTTCTTTTGCGTCAAGTATTGTATTTGCCGTGATCGGCTAGGAGTCGTTTTGCTTAGGGTATAAATAGTGGCCGTGCGGGGTCTGGAAAAGACTGATACACATCCAATAAAACAAACCTTTACAATTTCCTTGCAATTTACTTTCTCGTCGGCGACTTTGCTATTTTCTTTTTCCACGAGTTCATTCGAGTTGATCAAAGACGTCTCACATTCGAGCGACTTGATGTGCTGGTGAGTCTTCATTTACCGAGTAAATCTGAGCTTTAGTTAACTGGCGCATCGCTGTTGCTTCGTTAAGATCTATTCAATATTTACCGAATATTATCTAGACTTTGATTCCTGGCGCATCGCTATTTTCTCGTCTAGATTTATTCATAATCTATCGATATTTGCTAGATCCATAGGTTTTTCCTGTTGTTTTAGCTTTTATCAGATCTATCCAGCTTGGAGCATGTTCTATCGGCTACTAATCTCGTTACATTATCAAAATCATCATAAAGCCGATTAGATCTGTTTCAAGTTTCGTTTTCGAGTAGCCTTGCTTAGGTTACACATTCGTAGCTTTCGCATTGTTACACGTGTGTAATCGGCTGCCCTAGCCAATTTGTCGTTTCTTGTATCGGTTGGACATGACGATACGCGATCGTAATCCTTTATACTGTTTTACACCTCTATCGGTTGTTTCGACCGTTTTGTCGTTTTCTGCATCGGCAGACCTTCCCGATACGCTGTGTGAGAGACATTCAGAAATCCAGCCGATACGCTCTCGAATTTAACGTTTACCGATTCCTTGTCAATTCGCAGGTCAAATTGACTAGCACGCTTGGTTCGAAGGAGTCGCAGTCTGAGCTTGGCAAACGGTGCTCTCAGGCTTTAGTGTGTTGATATTCTATGTCAACAGTATGTGCACCCTCAGCCTCTCATCTCTCTTTGATTCATGAGTTTGAATGAATTTTATTTCTAACCCATTAAAATCAAACTCAAGAATAAAAGGGATTAGTGTGTTCCACCTGCTCTACATGTCTCCTATGGTTGGCTTGCACATGTTTTATTCCAGGCTTAACATCTTGATGCTTGTGAACAAAAATATTTAGGAAAGCATGCTCATCTAAGTAGTTGATGTTTGAGATATGGTTTGAATGATATAGTCTTCACTCTTACTGTTTAAGTGCTTGGGAACGTAATTTTGAAAACATGGAAAACCCTTTCCAAAGCTCCTCTTTGATATGCTAAAGTCCTACCAAAGCCATATGATGATACTTCATGAAAAACATATACACATATGCTGCTTGTCTTTGCATTGAGCTTTGTCAAATTGTTGTGACCCTTGAGAGTATTCTTTTCATGCTTTCATGATCAAGATTCACGTGCACACCATATACCCCCTTGCTATGCTTCTAAAAGAAGTTAGCATTGTACCATCCATCCATCCCACAAAATAAATGCTCCACAATATGTATTGGTCTCTCTCTCTCTAGTTATTGTTACAAAAGACACATGGGCTATCGAAATAAAAATATGGACACATGAAGGTCCATGAAAAAAAAGAAAAAAAAGTATGGACACATGAAGGTCTACGAAAAAAGAGAAAAAAATGGACACATGAAGGTCCATGAAAAAAAGAAAAAAAGACAGCCATGTTCTCAAAAGAATTTATATATAGAGAGAGACCACACAAAACGAGTTTCCATCTCATCCACAATAATCCATACACGTGCACATCTTGATCTAATTGTGTGATTTGTTTTTCTCTTTGGACCTGTTTTTGACTTTGCAATATATGTGATACAAGTATGCCTTATCCTTTATATCCTACCTTGAGCTCCACATATAGCCATCACTAGAAGTAGGATGAAGAGAAGGCAAGTCAAATGCCTTGGTAAGGACATATACACATTGTGTGATATGAGAGAATCAAATGAGGAGCTAAGCAAGGTTTTTTTAAAAATTATTGAAAAATCCCAAGCTACTTGACCTGAGGAGTAGAAGTAATTTGATTCAAGACCATTCCATGCATCAACTACCCAAGATAGTATGATAGACACTTCAAAATCCACAAGTGCAAGGTATGGTTTGGAATATCTCTTATGCTCACTTTATACCTTTTGGAAGTCATGTTCTACCTTAGTCCTTTCTCCTTCACTCGAGGACGAGCAAAGGCTAAGTGTGGGGGTGTTGTTGATGGAGCTTAAGGACCAATTTTAGGCCATCAACTCCTACATAAATGCATAAAATGTGAATATCAACCTAGTGGAAGGGGTTTAATACTGACCATTTCCACGAGTGTTGGTAAATATTTGTATGCAGGTGAAATAAGAAGAAAACACACCTCAAGAGTAACGACACACATTCCTCAATCCAAGACAACACCTTTCTGATTAATCAGGCGTAGACACACGGATTGGAGGGTCCACCTGCAGCAAAAACTGACCTAGACAGAAGGCCATTCACCTAGATTGGGCCTAAGGGCCCATGGGGCAGCCTCCCAGCCAAAGCTAGGGGTGACTGGCCCATTGCGCAATCGACTTACAAGTTTGACATGGCGCCTCCCCATTGGTCCCTGATGTCAGTTCCAGGTGAATCCTCTGCTGCACCGCGCAGTGAAGCCCATGGCTCCCCTCTATAAATAGTGGAGGGGGGATCTCAAATGAAGGCACACCACCAAGTGTGAACTTCACACAAGTGAGCCTTGCATAGCTTGTGTTTAGAATAGGTTGAGGGTAGAGGTACTTAGGAGGGGCGCTGGGTGTCGGTGCTCTTTTCTAATTTGTACCTCTACGAGAGTGAGAGTTAGTTCGGGAGAAGTGCCAGGGTGTCGTCACTCTGCTCCCAGCTTGTACCTCTACGGATGCTGCTACATTCTTCGGATTTAAGTAAGCATTCGTGGTTCCTATCTTTAGTATTTTACTTGGTATAGTATATGCTAGTAGTGCTTGTAGTTGAGTGAGATTAGTTCTCTTACTCGCGGGTTCGTCGCTCCGTATTTATATGGAGTGTTGTAGTTTGCTATGGGAGCTCAAACATAGTTAGACTGCAGTAGTAATCAATAGCGTAGACATGGTGTCCAGGCTAAGGGTTATCCTTCATTTTCCTTATATCCCACGGTCTGTTAGAGGTAGGCTGTTGGTGGTGACAACCATATTGGTCCTTTGTAATCCTCCACGTTCGGATATAGCGTAGAGCTATTGGCCGGAGTCGTCTGGCAGATCAGGTGTAAGCCGGTGCCCAAAGTGAGTATTGTACCCGAGAGATCGACCTTTAACTCAGCCATAGTGCTATCTTAGGAATCCTCTCAAACCTTGCTACCTATCCTGGTGTGTCCTTGGACTGACTAGAATAGAAGTTAGTGCACACACGTTCCCTTGGATTCGATAACCCTTGGAATACTCTGAGGTGAAAGCTACAATGGTATCTGTGCACTTACGGATTTATTCGTGATGCTAAAATAACCAACATCAGGCCTGTCGGCCGATGGCCCACTGGCGCCAACCGCCCCCAACTTCCTCCTGTGGGCTGTCATGTCGTCCCTCATATCCAAACCAGGTGCTAGGTCTTGCCCTAAAGTGGTTAACTGTTGTATGTGGGCCTCTTTTGATCCATTTGAGCCTGATACTCATGCTCTAATTTGTTGACAATTTTTACCATGGATCAAAAGGTGCTTGTACCCTGCATTTTATCTCAAAAACCATACTTGCATATTTTCTAAGGGTAAAGTGGGTTTTAGCCTTTATTCAGAGATTGATGCGTGTAAGAAATGCAAACTCTTATGATTTTCTGATCAAGTTGACGCTTGAAATTGGTCTTTATTGAGCGTCAACAAGATCCCCCAAGCTATTCTTTGCTCGTCCCAAGCAAAGCAGGACAAATCATATTGTTGATCAGAATATCACCCTGAGTCTTACCTGCCTGTCATGTCATAGTGTACAGCAGAGATGTTCATCTATGAATTTGAATAAGCTGGCTTACGTACCTTTGCCTTAGCTCCTTACTCATCCATGGTGCTTTTAGCCTTCTCCTTATCTTTAGCTGTTGAGAGTTAAAACAGTACATAGATCAACACTTACTCATTCATAGATTAGCAATCCATCTAGAGAGTTTTCTTGAAAAAATTTTAAAACCAAGATCAAGTTCCTCGAATGATCCTCTCAAATCTCTCGGCGTATATGATTCCTTACCAGGGCAATCTTTGCCTCTTGTCCTTCCCTACAAGAGATTAGGTCTTTGTGGAGCTCAAGGTAGGGTATAAGAACATGGCATACTTACATTTCATATATTGCAAAGTCAAATAGTGGATCCATGGAGAAACAAATCATACAATCAAGATCAAGATGTGCATGTGTGTGG
Source organism: Panicum virgatum (assembly GCF_016808335.1). Classification (NCBI taxonomy): domain Eukaryota; kingdom Viridiplantae; phylum Streptophyta; class Magnoliopsida; order Poales; family Poaceae; genus Panicum; species Panicum virgatum. The sequence continues at coordinate 37,408,424 of NC_053148.1, read as the reverse complement.
ATGGGTGGATGAATGATGGTATGAATTACTCCTAGTCATGATTGACTCCCTCGCTCCTTTATTTCATCCTTTTTTTTGTCATGGCTACCCCTTTTTTCTCTTTCTCTCTTTTTTTTGGGCAATGCTTCTTGGCATGCCTTTCTTTTCTTTTTGGGATAGACCATGACTTTTTTTTAGGGATACTCTTTGGAGAGAGATTGTCAACACTTGGAGCATTTATTTTGTGGATGGTGGATCATGCTAATTCCCAGTGTAGGAATTTCGCAACTGGAGTGGATGTTTCCGTGATCTTGATCAAGGGAGCATGAAAAGATTCTCTCTAGGGTCACACAATTTGACAAAACTCAACAAAATAACAAGCAACATATGTAAAGGGTTTTCGATGCTATATGATATATGGCTCTGGTAGGAATTTATCATTGAGGAACTTGTCTTCCTTTTTATTTTGAAAATCAAAACTCTAGATTTCAAGCATCACTTAGAACAAGATTGTATAGCTCTATTTACCATATCTAGTCTCACAACAACTTAGACTTGGATCAAGCATGCGCAACCCACAAGAATTTCAGGTTTATGGCAAAAGTTTAAGATAGCCAACGAACTCAAATTTAAGAGACCACTAAGCCATAAACTAGACATATCAAGTTAAGAAGAACAGAGCAAATTTTCATCCTTTCAACTTCAGAGAAGTTAAAACATTCTTACCGCGCATATTAAAAAGGGAAATAAAGCAGTAAATATTTTTGTTGTTTCTATGAGTTTTTATTTTATTGAAAGCAAATAAAGGATACGGTTGACTTAGGGGAGAAGATCTCCCCCAAGCTAGCTCTTGGTTTAAGGTCCGATGAGTAGGACCTTTCTCCATACCTCATCAGATCAAGGTCGTATCATTTGTACCTGGAGAAGTAGTAGTGGACGTCGACATCGAAATCCTCCATTGCTGGATTAGCTGGGGGATCATCAATCTCCCAGTCTTCCCATGTTGGCTCGCTTGGGGGATCATGGATCTCACGATCCTCCTATGCGGGTTTGGATGGAGAGTCATGAATCTCTCAATCTTCTCAGCCAAGTTCAGCCCATAATCCTTGCTTCTCGCTATCCTCATGAATCAGGAACAGTTCCTTCTTATTTTGGAACATGAATTTCATGGTCTTTCCCATGATGCGGAGACTGATTTTTCCTGTTCCAACATCAATTCTGGCCTTGGCGTCTCTTAGGAATGGTCGCCCGAGTATGAGCGATATCCCCAGATCACCTTCCATATTAAGGACCACAAAGTCCGCGAGTATGAATGTGTCCTTGACTCATACCAAGAGATTTTCCACAATTCCCTTAGGGTATCTCACGGTAGAGTTGGCCAGCTGCACACACATCATAGTAGGGGAAAGAGCAGGATAGCTTAGCTTCTCAAATATTACCTTGGGCATCATGTTGACACTAGCTCCAAGGTCACATAGAGATTGCTCAAAGTTGCAATCAAATATCGAGCAACTGATCATTGGAGTTCCGGGATCCTTCCGTATTGTTGCTACCAACTCTCCCCACGGTCCTCTTCTTGGCCGTGTGAGTTTCTCTGCATAGCTGGTAAAAGACGATTTTCTAGATGGCTTACCCCATGTAGTGGTCACAGCATTGACACTCTCTAGGGAAGACACAGGTTGCCCCGGGATCTTCCCCATTTCAGCAGCAGTAGTGGCAGCAGCCAGCTGAGCTAGTTGGGTTTCAAGCATCTTGTTGAAACTCAGCTGGTTCTTGATGGCGGTGGAGAAGCCGTCCATCTTGGCATGGATTGTCTCCAAGGATTTGTCATTGGCGGCCAACTTCTTCTGAATTGATTCGTTGATCTTCGCTTGGTCACAGACAAGATCCCACAAGGTAGGTTGGTTAGGATTAAACGAATTTAAATTACCATTACCTCCTTGGTAGTATGGGCGTGGTTGGTTCCACCCCTGACCTCCTTGTGGATGTAACCCATTGTTGTTGTTGTTCAAATACATTCCTTCTTCCTGGGTTTCCGGGCAATCATTGCCCGAGTGTCCGGTATTCCCGCAGACCTTGCACGTCATATGAACATCCAAGGCTTGAAGTGTCTGCATCTGAGCCTTATCTTGGGAATAATCCTCAAATTTCTTGAGAAGGAGATCAATTTTCACAGCGAGCATGTCCGTTTCCTTAACAGTGTGCATGCCCTGCTGACGTGGTTGGAGTCGTTCATCGTTCCAACCTTGGTTGGACACCATCTTCTGGATTAATGTTGTAGCTCTTTCAATGGTCAGCGAGAAGAAGGCTCCACCCGCAGCAGCATCCACATGATCATGGGCTGTCTGAGTCAGCTCATTGTAGAAGTTCTGTAAAATAAGCCAAATGTCTATCCCACGGTGCGGACATGCAAGGATGTACTCCTGAAGCCTCTCCCAAGCTTTAGAAATTGACTCATTAGATGCCTACTAGAAGTTCAAAATCCTTCCATGAAGAACATTGGTCTTGCCTGTCGGGAAGAATTTTGTGAGGAATGCCTTTGCACAATTGCTCCAGGTGTCTACTAAACTCTTGTGAGCATAGAACCACTGCTTGGCTCTCCCCAGAAGAGAGAACAGAAACAGATGGAGCCGGATAGCATCCTGAGAAACTCCATTGATAACAAAAGTGCCGCAGAGCTCCTATTGGAGATGAGCGCTGCCATCCTCATTAGCCTTGCCACAAAAAGGGCTAGCCTGCACCATCGTAATGAGACCCATCTTGATCTTGAAATTCTCCCCTCTAGTGTTAACCTCAGGCCCAACCGGGACCTGGGTAGCAGACAAAGCAGAGTAATCACGAAGCATCTTTTGGGCCACGGCGTGAGAAGCAGATGATGCGGGGGTGACTGGATCGAGTGCCGAGAGTGAAATCTAAAGAGGTATGACACGAGGTCGAACTCTTCTCAAAAGTGACTCTGGATTTGGAGTGAAATTTCGCAGCAAATCAAAACTGGTCATACACTACCTTGTTTTCACATTAAAGAGAAAACAAAGCCAAGTTAGCCTGTTTTGCAACCGAATTCCAATTTTGATTTTGTTCACAACCTTGCCTATTTATTTTTAACCTATGCCTTCCCCGGCAACGGTGACAAAATGTAACACCCGGTTTATAAAAGGACATAAACCGAGCAATCATATACGTGCCAGGATCAAGTCACACGTATATACAACAGAATGAACAGTATATCATAGCACATATCATGTAAAAAGACATAATAAAGCGAATACGAATGTTATTTATTACAATAATGACAGAATGTCTGATACAGCGGAAGCGAAGTACAAATACGGTAAAAGCTCTCCGAAGCTGAGCAGGGCGCCACAGGGACGTCGACTAGGAGACGAATGCCTAGAAGTCCTCGTAGTCCTGGTAGCGCTGAGCGAACTCCCTCGTGTCGGCCGGAACTGAGTAGCAGTAGCGAATCCAAGAGGAAAAAGTAGAGAAGAGGCAAGAGTGAGTACACAACTTGTACTCAACAAGTATAACACAAACTATGAGGCTCTAAGGTTGGCTGACTCAACTGCATTAGCTTTTAAGTGTTGGCAAAGTTTTATTAAAGCTATTTACTATGAGTTGATGATTTACCATTAACCCAGTTTCATAGTAATAAGTCAAATTTAATCATGTTACTACTAAGAACCAAAACAAAACCAAGCCACCAAGGTAACCCCGAGAGGCACCTCCCTCGTCGGAAGGAGACAACCCTACTAATCAAAAGGAGGATCTGGGCCGCTCATAACCATGAGCACGACTAGTATACCAGTTTTACACTCTGCAGAGGTTGCACATCTTTACCCACAAGTCGTGAGCTACGCTAGAGGTTCATCACACTCCTTAGGTGAGATGACTAGCGACTCACTACGAGGCTTTTACAAAGAATCTCGTTGGTAGGGAGTAACCGCGAGAGTTAGGTCAGCGACGATGGGGCCCACCTCCGGGGGTACAAGCACAGGAGCGCAATCCAAGCACAGACCAAGCCGGAGGAGCAGGGACCATTGAAGCTTACTACTCTTGCCCCGCAGGTAAGTTACTCCAAACCAAAAAGACCTAATTAGTAAGCCAAGTCTATCCCATTCTAGCCTTGTGGTAGCACTGTTGTCCCAGGTTGTCGCTCTATGAACCGGTCCTTATGGAGAGTGGCCAACCAAGCACTAAGCACCGTGCTGGCCCCCTAAACCATGTTTCTACAAAAACCATCTTTTAAAGAGACGTGAGCCACTCATCCACACAGAGGGCCACTCTCAGAATCAAGTTCAAGTAAACCATTAATCAAATTAATTAAAAAGGACCAGAGAGTGTTATAGCGCAGCAACCTAGCACAACTAACCAAAATGCAACCCAAGGTAATATATAAAGGATAAATGTGGCTAGGAAATCCTTATAGGCATACATTATTAGAATGCAGTATGAAATTGTATTTAAAAGTGATAGGTTGTTCATGTTATACTTGCCTTCCTCGTACTGCTCCTGCTGCTGCTCAAAGGGCTCGGAAGACGGCTGCTCCGGGTACTGGTACTGGGGCTCCTCAGGTAGCTCGACGTCTACTCACGAACACATGGCCAAAACAATGCACAAAAATAAGCATACAAGCAAACACTAACAAAAACTAAGAAACAGTATATCAATACATAAAAACAGCACACTAAACTGGCCTAAAACTATTCTACGCGTTACAACGATCGCGTGGACATAAAGAACGCTTAAAACGGAGTTAAAACGCATTTTCTAGGCTAAAAACAAGGTTCAGGGGCTTATTTGTAATAAAAATAGGGTTCCAGGGACTTTTCTGCTAAAACCGAGGACTAAAACATAAATAAACATTAATTTCCAGGGTCTAACTCGCAAAAACGTCAAGGGCGGACTGCGGGTTCTAATTCTAAAGAGCTCAGGGTCCTAAACGAAAAAGGAAGGGCAGATCTGGAATTACTTTTCACCAGAGATGGACTGCGGGTTGAATACTCAGAACCCGGGGGGCTCTTTAACAATTGTTACAGGCTGAAGCGGTAAGTTTGTTCGTGGGCCGTTGGATCGCGATCCGTCGGTTCCGGGCGAAGGGGTAAGTTGATCTAATCTAGGGCGTTGAAACAAGATCGGGCGGTCCAGGATGGACGGTGCGCGCGGGTGGCGGCGCTGACGCCGGAGACAGGGCTCCCGCGGCGGCGCGCGGCTGGGAGCTCGCCGGAGCTTGCCTAACTCGCATTCCCGGGCTCGAAGACGAGCGGATCTTGGCTAGGGAGGGTCTATGAACCACGCGTAATCCACCTGCGCAACTAGAACAGAGCTCCCAGGCCTGGACCGGGCTGGCCATGGCGAGGGGCGGACGGCGTGGCGGCACATTCGCCGGCACAGGCGTCGGGCGGTTCTGGGGCTCGGGTCCTAGCGCAAAAAGGAAAGGGCCGGTTTACGGGTTCTCACCAAGGGCGCAGGGTGGCCGGAGTAGCAGCGGAGTGGCATTGGCGGCGTCGTCTAGCGGCGGCGCACGGACGGCGTCGGGGAAGAGGTCGAAGCAAAGGTGCGTCGGGCTCCTAGATTGCCCCAATCGACTTCGGATGTGCCTGTGGGGAAGATACGGCGGTCAGGGGGGTCGGGAACCCACCGGAGGCGAGGAAATTCTTGGAGATCGGCTCACCGGCGGCGGAGGTTCAAGTCAAAATTCCGGCGCTGCAGGCTAGAGGTCGAGGGCAGCAAGCTCGGGGAGACACCGGGCGGCGAGGCGGTGCTGCTGCGCTGCTTGGTCGGGGCCCTGGTGTCGCGGGACGGCCGGTCCACGGTGGCGCAAGGGTGCGGCGACGCGGCACGTACTGGAGGAGGCGGCGGCTAGGTTTGGGTGAGGCTGGTGTGCGGGGTAGGGGTTCGCGGGTGGTTTAAAGGGCCCTGGCCGAAGATCTCGGCGTGCGGGATAGGGAAGAGGGCTGCGAGAATCACGGACGGGAATCACGGCCAGTTTGTTGCGCGAGCTGGCTGTGCGAGCGGATGGCGCAGGGAAGGCGATGATCCTGACCCGTGGGTCCGGCCGGCCAGCGAGGGGGGGAGGCGACACGCACGGGCTGGGCTGCGGGCGACTGACGAGCGGGGCCCGGATGCAGGCGGGTGAGAGCGGGCGCGCTGGCTTGGGCTCGAGCGAGCAGGAGCGCGGGGCGGACCGGGCCGAGTGGCGCGGGTCAGGCCGGGGAGCGGCGAGTTGGGCCGGGCGGGGGGAGCCAGCTGGGCCAGGTGAGGGTGGAAGCAAATGGGCCGCGGGAAAGAAAGGAGGTGGTTTGGGCTGGATGGCTGGGTTTGGGCTGGGTTAAGGGTTTGGGTCCTCTTTCCTTTTCTATTCTTTTCCAACACACTCAAACTAAATTGAATTCAAATTTAAATTTGAATTCAACCCTAGCACGCAATCAATTAAAAGAGATGCTCCAGCATGATGCAACAACAAAAAAAAATTAAACCTATGATAAATTTTAATTACTTGAGAAACAAAATTAGATTAAATGCAAATCTACCACAATAAACCTTAGAAATTTAAATAAAGGCAATTAAATTTATTAATAAATGCTGAAATTTAAATTAGGGTGTTACATACCCTACCCCCTTAAAGAAATCTCGTCCCTGAGATTTAGCTGGGCTGGCTAGCAAAGAGATCTGGATATGTCTTCTTCAACTCATCTTCTCACTCCCATGTAGCCTCAGCTTCACTGTGATGACTCCACTGAACTCTGCACATCTTGATGCGCTTGTTCCGAGTAAGCCTCTCTGATGTCTCCAGAATCTTCACCGGATGCTCAGTATAAGTCAGATCTTCCTGCACATCTACTCCATCCAGTGGTGCCTGCTCCTCGGGTACTCGCAAACACCTCTTCAGCTGCGATATATGGAAGACATCATGAACTCCCGAGAGGCTGAGAGGTAACTCCAGGCGATAAGCAACTTCGCCTTTCTGCTCTAGCACCTTGAATGGCCCCACATACCAAGGTGCTAACTTCCCCTTGACATTAAATCTGCGGATCCCTCTCATCGGAGACACCATCAGATACACATAATCACCGACACTGAAAGTCAGGTCTCTCCGTTTGCCATCTGCATAGCTCTTATGTCTGCTCTGTGCAATCCTCAGATTTTCTCGCACAGCCTGAACCATCTGCTCTGCATCATCTATGATCTCAGGGCCAAAGAGCTGCTTCTCACCAATCTGATCCCAATAGAGAGGAGTCCTGCATTTTCTGCCATACAATGCTTCAAAGGGGGACTTCTTCAGACTGGCCTGATAGCTGTTGTTATATGAGAACTCAGCATATGACAGGCACTTATCCCAACTAGTATCGTACTGAATGGCACAAGCTCTCAGCATATCCTCCAACACTTGGTTGGTTCTCTCTGTCTGCCCATCTGTCTGAGGGTGATAAGCCGTACTGAAACGCAGCTTCGTATCCAATGTGTCATGGAGCTGCTCCCAGAATCGAGAAGTGAACTGAGACCCTCTTTCAGATATGATCTTCTTGGGCACACCATGCAAGCAGACAATCCGGGAGATGTACAACTCTGCAAGTCTAGCACCGGAGTAAGTAGTGTTCACTGGAATGAAGTGAGCAACCTTCGTCAATCGATCCACTACTACCCATATAGAGTTGTACCCTTTCTGAGTACTGAGGCAATCCAACAATGAAGTCCATAGTGATTTCCTCCCATTTCCACTCTGGAATCTTCAAAGGCTGTAACAGACATGCTGGCCTCTGATGCTCAGCCTTGACACGCTGACAGGTGTCACAAATAGCCACGTACTCTGCCACTGAACGCTTCATCCCATACCACCAGAAACGTTCCTTCAGATCATAGTACATCTTCGTGCTGCCCGGATGAATAGAGTAAGCTGTATCATGGGCCTCACTCAGAATCAACTTCCGGAGATCCTTCACATCAGGCACACAGATCCGGTTCTTGTACCACAAGGTACCCTGATCATCCTCTCTGAAATGTGGGGCCTTGCCCTTCTTGAGCAACTCACGGATCTCCTGCAGCTTCTCGTCATCTTTCTGATGCTGCCTGATCTCTGACTCTAGAGTCGGCGCTGCCTCAAACGCTGCACTGGAAGTATGATGCAAGAAGCCCAGACTCAACTGCTCGAACTCCTCGCATAACTCTGGAGGCATCTGGAAAGCTACGGCCATGTTGACATAACTTCTCCTGCTCAAAGCATCTGCTACAACATTGGCCTTGCCCGGATGATAGTGAATCTCCAGGTCATAATCCTTGACTAACTCTAGCCATCTTCTCTGCCGCATGTTCAGCTCATTCTACGTGAAAATGTACTTGAGGCTCTTGTGATCAGTGTAGACATCACACCGCTGCCCATACAAGTAATGCCTCCAAATCTTCAGAGCATGCACAACTGCGGCTAACTCAAGATCATGAGTGGGATAATTCAGCTCATGCCGGCGTAGCTGCCGTGAAGCATAAGCAATCACTCTGCCCTCCTGCATCAGAACACACCCAAGACCATCCTTCGAAGCATCACAATATACCGTGAACCTCTTCGTCTGGTCTGGCAGAGTCAGGACTGGCGCCGTAGTCAACCTCTTCTTCAGCTCATCAAAGGCCCTCTGACGCTCATCAGTCCATATGAATGCCACATTCTTCTCTAGCAAAGAAGTCAAAGGCTTCGCGATCTTGGAGAAATTCTCAATGAACCTCCGATAATATCCAGCTAAGCCCAAGAATGACCTGACTTCCTTCACTGTCTGCGGTGTCTCCCACTCGAGCACATCCTTCACCTTGCTCGGATCAACAGCAATGCCTCCCTGAGAGATAACATGACCGAGGAATGGAACCTCGTCAATCCAGAACTCGCACTTGCTGAACTTGGCATACAACTGATGCTCTCTCAATCTCTGCAATACGAGTCTCAGATGCTCCTCATGCTCTTCTTCTGTCTTGGAAAAGATCAGAATATCATCAATGAAAATCACCACAAAAACATCCAGATAATCCATGAAGACCATGTTCATCAGATGCATGAAGAAAGCCGGGGCATTAGTCAAGCCGAAGGACATGACTATATACTCATATAGCCCGTACTTGCAGGTGAATGCCGTCTTCGAATATCCCCAGGACGGATCCTCAGCTGAAAATAACCCGAACGAAGATCAATCTTCGAGAATATACGAGCACCTCGGAGCAGATCGAAGAGATCCTCAATACGGGGCAGTGGATGCTTGTTCATGATAGTGGCTGCATTCAGCTCCCGATAATCCACACACATCCTCTTCGAGCCATCCTTCTTATCTACTAGCAACAATGGAAAAGCCCAAGGAGAGAAGCTGCGACGGATATAGCCCTTGGCTAGCAACTCATCAATAGTCTTCTTTACTTCTTCATGCTCTATAGGTGCCATACGGTAGGGCCGCTTTGCAATAGGAGCTGTGCCAGGCAAGAGATCAATACAAAACTCAATGGCGCAGTTCAGGCGGCATACCTGGCAGATCATCCAGAAAGACATCCGGGAATTCAGACACCACGCGAATACCGTCCGTGGGTCTAGCCTCCATCTGATGAAGAAATCCCGAAGGCTCTACTGCACTGATAACACCTCTTGGCCACTGGAAGCTGATAGCAAGACTGTCCTCTGAGCACAATCTATCCGAACTCCCCACTTGGCCAGAGTCTCCATTCCCAGAATGACATCAATGCCCTTGGTGTCTAGCACCATCAGATCAGTACAGAACTCTACTCCCCTCAAGGAAACACTGACTCTCGGGCATTAAGTGTGAGACCTCAACTGTCCTCCCGGTGAAGATACTAACAGCCACCTCTTTAATGTGCTAGTATGAATACCATGATGCTCGACAAAAGACTGAGTAATGAAGGAATGCGTAGCACCAGTATCAAAAAGCACTGTAGCTGGATATGAATTAACCATGAACGTACCAATAACCACATTGGGAGCCTCGGCCGCTGACTCGGCCGTCACGTGGTTTACTCTACCCTGAAGTGGCGCCCTGGGCTGAGCTGGGTACCCCTGCTGTCCCGCCTGCGCCTTCCGGGGCAAGCGTTGGCGTAGTGTCCCGGCTGGCCGCAGTGAAAGCAGGTGCGAGGGGGTCCCTGAACCTGCTGTCCGGTAGGAGCTGCCGGACGTGGAGGCTGCGGTGCCGGTGGAGCTGGTGGAGCACGAGTCGGAGGTGCCGGTAACCTCGGGCCCTGACCTGCCTGCTGCTGTCGAGGCGGGTACTGCTGCGGTACTACTGAGGCTGCTGGAGGCGAGGACGAGTGTTGCTGCCGGAAGCAACGGGGACAATCTTCCTCTTCTTGTCCTCCATCTCCAGGTGCTTGCGCTCAGTGTTGAGCGCGCTGTCAACCAGATGGTTGAAGTCATCGAAGCGGAGGTTGAGCAGCGCGTACTGGAGGTAGTCCTCAAGATCCTCCATGAAGTGCTCCTGCTTCTTGCGGTCATCCGCAACATCGGCAGGGGAGTAGCGAGCCAGCTGAAGAAAGCAATCACGATACTCCGTGACCGACATAGTTCCCTGAAGTGACAAAGACAGATAGATATCGGAAGATTAACTCAAGATTCATAAGGATAGAACAAGGGGCATTAGCTCAAAAGAAATTGCTGAATGATTATATTTAAGATTACCTGCTTCAGTGCAAGGAACTCCTTCTGCTTCATCTTCATAACGCCCGCGGGGACGTTGTGGTTGTGGAAACGCTCCCTGAACTGGAGCCAAGTGAGAGCCTCGTGGTCCTGAACTGGGTGGGACTCCCACCAGTCCAAAGCTGCCCCTCGCAGCTGTCCTGCTGCGTACAAGACGCGCTCACGATCATCGCACTGGGCGATGTCCAGCTGACGCTCCACTGCACGGAGCCAGTCGTCAGCCTGAAGAGGGTCGGACGTGTGAGAAAACGTCGGCGGGTGACCCCTCAGGAACTCAGCACGCCTGTCGCTGAGGCTGCAGTGGTGGAGGAGGCGGAGGCTGAGTGTGAGCCTGCTGAAGAGCCTGAACAGTGTTGTTCAGGGTGGCCATCATCTGCATCTGGAGCTGGAAGTACTGCTCCGGAGTCAAAGGTAGCGGCATCGGGATCCCGGTCCCCTGGGTGTTCTGACCCTGGTTGTTCTGCCCCTGCTGGTCAGAACCACGCCTGGTGTTCACCATCTGATTTTGGACAAAAGATTTCACGATTAAGGATATTGCAGGAAATAATTCAGATGGATATGATAACTCTTTGCGGAAAAAGGATTCAGCCATGATAAAGTAGACAGGATAGAGTGGACTATTTTACCCCCAACGATCTAACTCATTTTAGTAATTAATTAACTTTAACATCAGTGTGATTTTTCTTTAAACCAATTTAAACTACTAAGCTATGCAATCATTCAAAAATCCAAATCAAACATGTAGCATAATAACAAGCAGACAATTTTCACAACTTAGCCGAGTTTAACATACGACTCGACTAACACAACGCGTCGCAGAACGTGCTATCGTATTATTATAAAAGGGTCACCTAGCTGATACTAATGGTGGTCAGATGACTGATTCAGGCCAAAATCTACGAAAACTATTCTTCAGAGAGAGAAATCAAGGCAAGAAGGGTAAAAAGTCAAAGAAGTCAAGGGGTATAGTAGTAAAATAATTTCAGCAGGCAAGGAATTGGTGAGAAGAAGTCCTAAAACTCGACCAGTTCTATCTAGGCTTCGTCCTACAGTCGATATGGCTCTGATACCACTCTGTAACACCCGGTTTATAAAAGGACATAAACCGAGCAATCATATACGTGCCAGGATCAAGTCACACGTATATACAACAGAATGAACAGTATATCACAGCACATATCATGTAAAAAGACATAATAAAGCGAATACGAATGTTATTTATTACAATAATGACAGAATGTCTGATACAACGGAAGCGAAGTACAAATACGGTAAAAGCTCTCCGAAGCTGAGAAGGGCGCCACAGGGACGTCGACTGGGAGACGAACACCTAGAAGTCCTCGTAGTCCTGGTAGCGCTGAGCGAACTCCCTCGTGTCGGCCGGAACTGAGCAGCAGTAGCGAATCCAAGAGGAAAAAGTAGAGAAGAGGCAAGAGTGAGTACACAACTTGTACTCAACAAGTATAACACAAACTATGAGGCTCTAAGGTTGGCTGACTCAACTGCATTAGCTTTTAAGTATTGGCAAAGTTTTATTAAAGCTATTTACTACGAGTTGATGATTTACCATTAACCCAGTTTCATAGTAATTAGTCCAATTTAATCATGTTACTACTAAGAACCAAAACAAAACCAAGCCACCAAGGTAACCCTGAGAGGCACCTCCCTCGTTGGAAGGAGACAACCCCACTAATCAAAAGGAGGATCTGGGCCGCTCATAATCGTGAGCACGGCTAGTATACCAGTTTTACACTCTGCAGAGGTTGCACATCTTTACCCACAAGTCGTGAGCTACGCTAGAGGTTCATCACACTTCCTTAGGTGAGATGACTAGCGACTCACTACGAGGCCTTTACAAAGAATCTCGTTGGTAGGGAGTAACCGCGAGAGTTAGGTCAGCGACGATGGGGCCCACCTCCGGGGGTACAAGCACAGGAGCGCAATCCAAGCACAGACCAAGCCGGAGGAGCAGGGACCATTGAAGCTTACTACTCTTGCCCCGCAGGTAAGTTACTCCAAACCAAAAAGACCTAATTAGTAAGCCAAGTCTATCTCATTCTAGCCTTGTGGTAGCGCTGTTGTCCCAGGTTGTCACTCTATGAACCGGTCCTTATGGAGAGTGGCCAACCAAGCACTAAGCACCGTGCTGGCCCCCTAAACCATGTTTCTACAAAAACCATCTTTTAAAGAGACGTGAGCCACTCATCCACACAGAGGGCCACTCTCAGAATTATGTTCAAGCAAACCATTAATCAAATTAATTAAAAAGGACCAGAGAGTGTTATAGCGCAGCAACCTAGCACAACTAACCAAAATGCAACCCAAGGTAATATATAAAGGATAAATGTGGCTAGGAAACCCTTATAGGCATACAGTATTAGAATGCAGTATGAAATTGTATTTAAAAGTGATAGGTTGTTCATGTTATACTTTCCTTCCTCGTACTGCTCCTGCTACTGCTCAAAGGGCTCGGAAGACGGTTGCTCCGGGTACTGGTAATGGGGCTCCTCAGGTAGCTCGACGTCTACTCACGAACACATGGCCAAAACAATGCACAAAAATAAGCATACAAGCAAACACTAACAAAAACTAAGAAACAGTACATCAATACATAAATACAGCACACTAAACTGGCCTAAAACTATTCTACGCATTACAACGATCGCGTGGACATAAAGAACGCTTAAAACGGAGTTAAAACGCATTTTCTAGGCTAAAAACAAGGTTCAGGGGCTTATTTGTAATAAAAGCAGGGTTCCAGGGACTTTTCTGCTAAAACCGAGGACTAAAACATAAATAAACATTAATTTCCAGGGTCTAACTCGCAAAAACGTCAAGGGCGGACTGCGGGTTCTAATTCTAAAGAGCTCAGGGTCCTAAACGAAAAAGGAAGGGCAGATCTGGAATTACTTTTCACCAGAGATGGACTGCGGGTTGAATACTCAGAACCCGGGGGGCTCTTTAACAATTGTTACAAGCTGAAGCGGTAAGTTTATTCGTGGGCCGTTCGATCGCAATCCTTCGGTTCCGGGCGAAGGGGTAAGTTGATCTAATCTAGGGCGTTGAAACAAGATCGGGCGGTCCAGGATGGACGATGCGCGCGGGTGGCGACGCTGACGCCGGAGACAGGGCTCCCGCGGCGGCGCGCAGCTGGGAGCTCGCCGGAGCTCGCCTAACTGGCGTTCCCGGGCTCGAAGACGAGCGGATCTTGGCCAGGGAGGGTCTACGAACCACGCGTAATCCACCTGCACAACTAGAACAGAGCTCCCAGGCCTGGACCGGGCTGGCCATGGCTAGGGGCGGACGGCGCGGCGGCGCATTCGCCGGCACGGTCATCGGGCGGTTCTGGGGCTTGGGTCCTAGCGCAAAAAGGAAAGGGCCGGTTTACGGGTTCTCACCGAGGGCGCGGGGTGGCCAGAGTAGCAGCGGAGTGGCGTTGGCGGCGTCGTCTAGCGGCGGCGCACGGACGGCGTCGGGGAAGAGGTCGAAGCAAAGGTGCGTCGGGCTCCTAGATTGCCCCAACCGACTTCGGATGTGCCTGTGGGGAAGATACGGCAGTCAGGGGGGGTCGGGAACCCACCGGAGGCGAGGAAATTCTTGGAGATCGGCTCACCGGCGGCGGAGGTTCAAGTCAAAATTCCGGCGCTGCAGGCTAGAGGTCGAGGGCAGCAAGCTCGGGGAGACACCGGGCGGCGAGGCGGTGCTGCTGCGCTGCTTGGTTGGGGCCCTGGTGTCGCGGGACGGCTGGTCCACGACGGCGCAAGTGTGCGGCGACGCGGCACGTACTGGAGGAGGCGGCGGCTAGGTTTGGGTGAGGCTGGTGTGCGGGGTAGGGGTTCACGGGTGGTTTAAAGGGCCCTGGCCGAAGATCTCGGCGTGCGGGATTGGGAAGAGGGCTGCGAGAATCGCGGACGGGAATCACGGCTAGTTTGTTGCGCGAGCTGGCTGTGCGAGCGGATGGCACGGGGAAGGCGATGATCCTGACCCGTGGGTCTAGCCGGGCAGTGAGGGGGGGAGGCGACGCACACGGGCTGGGCTGCGGGCGACTGACGAGCGGGGCCCGGATGCAGGCGGGTGAGAGCGGGAGCGCTGGCTTGGGCTCGAGCGAGCGGGAGCGCGGGGCGGACCGGGCCGAGTGGCGCGGGGCAGGCCGGGGAGCGGCGAGTTGGGGCGGGCGTGGGGAGCCAGCTGGGCCAGGTGAGGGTGGAAGCAAATGGGCTGCGGGAAAGAAAGGAGGTGGGTTGGGCTGGATGGCTGGGTTTGGGCTGGGTTAAGGGTTTGGGTCCTCTTTCCTTTTCTATTCTTTTCCAACACACTCAAACTAAATTGAATTCAAATTTAAATTTGAATTCAACCCTAGCACGCAATCAATTAAAAGAGATGCTCCAGCATGATGCAACAACAAAAAAAAATTAAACCTATGATAAATTTTAATTACTTGAGAAACAAAATTAGATTAAATGCAAATCTACCACAATAAACCTTAGAAATTTAAATAAAGCCAATTAAATTTATTAATAAATGCTGAAATTTAAATTAGGGTGTTACACAAAAATGCTTGTTGGCGCTCACCAGCGTCACTGCTAGGATTGGGTGATCCTGGACGGCAACGCCCGCGAGCGCCAAGTGGATGGCAGGTATTTCATGAACCACGAATAAATCCGCAAGCGCATTGAATATCGCTATAGTATTTTACCCGGGAGTATTCCGTTGTGTCATTTATATTTCCGCAGGGAAGGTGGCGGTTAAAGGTGTATAGGTAGATTGTTGAACTAATCTTAATTGGCTACTCGAGTACATAAACAGGTGTAAGATAAATGGTATGATAAGGTAGTGTGACACACAAGTTTACACTCAGCTCAAAACAAGATAAGGTAGGGAGAAAGGAAGAATGTTAGCAGCTCAGGCCTTATGAACTTAAGTTAGCTATATCTATACTATCTTATGATTAAATTAACATTAGTTTAACCTGGTACTACCGGGAGACCGCTACTAGCTTGACAGAATAAATCTGACCAAACCATGCGGCTCTTTATGGACCTCCTACCCCCCAACCCGAACATGGAGGATTACTAGGGCACGGACAAGGCTATCACCACCTGCCGGCTACGTCTACAAACCGTGGGAAAGGGCGAGATCCAGCAACACTTAATTAACCCAGACATCACATCTGCATTAACAAGCGATACTCTAGTATCCCGCGCGGAGCCCCCACCCTTCGGATGGATAGACATCATACTAGAGAATACTGGAATGGGTACTAGAGTTCTAAAGCTAATATGCTAATCATCTCAAGCACAGTGTAATAATACACACAAATCATGAAATATATATCTGACACATCAGGATATACGCCATGTAGATATCGGTAACTATAAGATAAGTCTATTACAAATAACCGAAAATTACAAAAGAGAGCTAGAGACAAACTCATACCGAAACTCCTGAGCAACTACTTTCAGCCTAAACTCCACTAACCTATAGAGATAAACAAGAGAATGAGCTTGAGCTTCAACTTGAGGTGTGTCTTGATTCTTAACCCCCCCTCCCTCTCATATATATAGGGGGGTGCCACAGGCAGCATGGCCGGTTTTAGCAGCAAAGCCTCCAAGAACTGACTTAAGGAGCCAATGGGACATTGCCACGTCGAAGGGGAAAGGTCGGTTGTGCAGTGGGCTGGTCGGCCGATAGCCCACTAGCGCCAACCGCCCCCAACTTCCTGCTGTGGGCTGTCCTATCATCCCTCATGTCCAAACCTAGTGTTAGGCATAGTCCTAAAGTGGTTAACTGCTATATGTGGGCCTCTTTTGATCCATTTGAGCCTGATACTCGTGCTCTAATTTGTCGATGATTTTTACCGTGGACCAAAAGGTGCTTGTACCCTGCATTTTAGCTCAAAAACCATACTTGCATATTTTCTAAGGGTAAAGTTGGTTTTACCCTTTATTCGGAGATTGATGCGTGTAAGAAATACAAACTCTCATGATTTTCTGGTCAAGTTGACGCTTGAAATTGGTCTTTATTGAGCGTCAACACCTGGAGGAGACAATGGTGCTTCTTCTTCACAAGGAGCCAAAACGGGCGTTGTCAATTTGGCTTTTTGCTCTTCTGCAGGCTCAACCAGTCTGACTGGTTGCTCCAAGTGGTCAAACTGGTACAGCCAGACCGATCAGTTGGGGTGGTTCGATCAGCACTAATGGCTGGTCAGCTGCTTTGACCCTTCACACTTTGTTCTAAGGGACCATTGGTCCATACTGGTTGAATTGATCGACCCTCAGCTTCTCGGCCTCCTGCTCCTTCTTTTGAAAGCGCAGGTTCTGCAGCTTCCTCTTTTGGGTGTGAGTCAACCATGGAGGACACCACCTAGGTTGAAAGTATTTATCCATGAAGTTGTTGCTGCTGGCCTCATGATCATTTGCCATGATAGGCTTCTGGACTGAAGGACTGACCGATTTGCCAAAAACCATCAGCCCTTTACTTACATCCTTGACGACCATGCTAACATCGCCAATCTATACGACATCATTAGTTGTGGCCTTTTTTAAGTCAACCTACATAGGTTGCACCTCTTCCATCTTCCCTTCGACACGATACTCTTGCCTTGGAGAATGATGATGAACCGGTCCCTGGTGAGACCGATCTGAACGGTGCATGCTGTTGCCTTTGACCTAATTTGTGAGGTCCCAATCGGTCATGCACTGTTCATGTCAACCTATCAGATACAGGCCCCCTGGGATCTCCTCCCCTCTAGTGAGATGGTGGATGCGGCTTTGGATAGCATTGCATCCAAATCCTTTCATGTTCCCATGTTGGGTAGAAAGAATCTGTTGCCGGCAGCACCTATGGTACTTTAGCATATACGTTCTGTGGAGGAAACAAAGTGGTGACATCACCCCTGTGCTTGTTGGATCCTCCTCTAGGAGAGGAAGGCCATGGTCTCTTTTTTAGTGGCCCTGGTCTCTTTTTCAGTGGCTTTTGTGTACTTGTTATATAACCGATCAATGGTGGGCTTCTACTTTGCAAACTTCCCCTGCACCTTTGATTAATTCACCTTCCAAGTACCCACTTCCGGGTGCTTGTGCTTGAAAGTCTTTGGTCAGTGTTGACGCGAAAATCCCTCCATGGGCTCTCATGCTCCACGTATGCTAGCGTCGGGGAGATCTGCTTTGCTCCATCATACCGAACCCAATCGGCGCGCGTATGGTGTGCTCGGCGTTGTTGACGCTCATTACAGACCAATTCTGAGCATCAATACGGTCACAATAAATGGAAGGACTTGCATTTCTTACACTCATGTTGCTAATAAATCACCAAATTTCACATGTCCCTCTAGAACTTTATGAGTCCAGATTTTAGCTGAAAATAAAGGGCAATCATACCCTTTAATCCAAGAAGTAAGACGTCATCCAATCACGCGCCGCCACGCGAGTATCACACGGATTGGAGGACCCACTAGTGAAGCAAACCGACTTAACTTGAGCCATGTCAGCATCTAGGGATAAGAGGGCCCACAAGGAAGTGCCTAGGCCAAAGGAGAAGGCAAGTGGGGACAGCCCATGGCCGGCCGACCGCCATGGTCGGCCGACGGCCCATGGGCCCCACCGCCTTAGATCTTCCATGTGGAGCTTCGTCATTGGTCCTCCATGTCGGTTTAAGGTGTAGTGCATGCAATTCCCGGCCGAGGAGAGGGTGGCTTCCTCCTATATATATGAGAGGAGGGGCTCCAAATGAGGACACACCAAGAGTTGCAAGATCAACACTCTCACTCAAGATGTAGCTTTCATCTTCTCTTGTAGAGGTCTTAGGACTAGTAGAATTCAAGTGCGGAGTCATAGTTCAAGGTCTTAGAGTCTTCATGAAGAGTTCGGTATGCTTTGTATCTTCTCTTTATGTAATGTTCTAAGTTTGTACTAGAGTCTATTTATTTATCTAGCACGTTTGGTTCATATGCTTTGCTTGTGTGTATGTTCCCCTTCATGAGTTATGTGCGAGTTGCTTGATTCGTATGCTAGTTGAGTTATCGATTCATGGCTTTGCTTCATCTTCCTTAATTGGGGGCTCTAGAACTAAGGCTCCGGATAGACATGGATGTCCTTGCGCAAGGCTAGAGTTGTTCTCGTTAATGCAGACGTGGTGTCTGGATTTATGACTATCTTTGAATGCGACTCTATCCCACAGTTTGTAGAGGTAACTGGCAGGTCCTGACAGCCCTGTCCGTGCCCAGTAATCCTCCACGTTCTGGTAGAGTGGTAGGGGGTGCATAAAGCCGTATGGTTTGGTCGGGCTTCTCCCGCCAAGCTAGTAGCGGTCTCCCTTATCCATGTTTTCCCCTGCTTGATCTATGTGTATGAGCGAATCAACCCAGCATTGTTCATGCGTGTGAGCCAATGAACTAACTCTCATTATCCTTGTTCGCTCTCTGCCCTCCTGCTGTCCTAAGGTGAGTGTGGTTGAGTTGGTTTCTCTTGTGTCACACTACCCCTTTATCGTAAATCATTTACCCCTGTTTAGATTCCGAATACTAGTTCATGGCATTTTTCCATAGCCTAATAAACTCTTTACACCGTCGCCTTCCCTGTGGAATTTTAAATGACACCCCGGGGTACTCTCGGGTAAAATGCTACAGCAGAAATCCGTGCGCTTGCAGATTATTCGTGGTACGCGAAGTACCCACTACATTGGCATATGCGGGCGTCATCGTTATCCTAGCGGTGACGCTGGTAGATGCCAACAAGCATTTTTGACACCGTTGTCGGGAAGGCATAGGTCAAAGAAGTTATTAGTGCTCTAGAAATATACTATGATTAGTAGCCAGCATCTGCAGGACAACCTTGCTGTCTTATCCTTATGTGAAGACAGGGGTAGTAAGCGACCAATTTCAATTCTCCAATGAACTTCATGACGGATCTGAGTCGACTTTAAGAAGAGCGTGACTTGGCACCCTCAACTTCGAGAAGTCTATACTCCAGGCAATCGAATTGGTCTAGATTGCATCAAAATCTTGGAAGAGGCTCAGGTTTTCCTTTCGAACGAGGTGTCCTATTGTCGTTGCCTAATCACCAACAACACGGGAGATTGCATCGATCGGACAAGTAGCCACATTAAGGTGCCATCAAGGTGAGTGATTAAATTCACCTTTCAGGTGCAGTACTACGGGATGAGCAAATCATGAAACTTTCTTGAGATCATCGAGAAAAGCAAGCGATATCCCCGAGTACCCTGAATGCCACATCTTCTGACAACCCTAATGATGCGGTAAGCCCTTTTGGAAATTCTACTCGAGCTTGATCCATAAATTTAGAAGATTTTACAGCTAACAAAATTAAAATGTCTCGTTCAAAAGACTCTAAATTTAGAACCCTTGCCGGCAGGTAAACCGGTAGTTATCTCATGTTTGCTTTCAACCATTGCATTTTTGAATTCCTTCAATTTTCAATTTAACCCCTGCATGAGCATTTGCATCTTTTGCATAAAAACCCTTTGCATATTTGATTCCCCATCTTTTGCAATTGCATTCTTCATGAATCTTGTGTTTAAACAATTGCCCAAGGGGCATTTTGGGGAGGAAATGGCTGCCACAAAATTTTGGAAGCTAGTGCATGGATGAACTTGGATGATCTTCATGTCCAAATTCAATTGTGGTCACTCCTAGGCCTGCACCGTCCTACCCCTACGTGCATTCATGTGTTTTTGGAGTGTGTGGCAGGCATTGAAGAGCTCTGAAAAATATTGAATGATTTCGGGCCCGGAACATGCCCGGCCGACCACCTTGGTCGGTCGACCAAGGGGTGTCACCCCTCTATAAAAGCCGGTGCACGGGGACTCCTTGCACCTTCCCCCAGCCTGAGAGACACCAGCTTTGTTCCGAGTTCTTCCTTCCTATGCTCTCTTTGCTCTTGTTCTTGATCCAAGTTCATAAGAAAAAAGAAGAAAAATATTTTCTTACTTTGCTTTCTCATTTGCACTTCATTTGCATTTCGTGTTCCCTTCCGTTCTGCTGCGAAAACATGTTGTGGTGGTATTACTACCCCAAAAGAATGATTTTGTGGTGCGTCATCGCCCACAAGAATGATTTTTGTGAGAGTCAACCCAGCCCCACAAGGACTACTAACTCTCGGATGGCTAACTTTGATCTTTGCTGACTCTCACGTAACCGTTCCGAGTTTTGGTTGTGTTCTTTGGTGTTCCTGATTTTAGGTATGAGGAATGCCAGGAAGAAGTTTGTGGGCGTGCTCAAGAAGGTGACGGGTTCAAGCTCAAGCCGGTCTCATGGAGGATCGAGCTCGCACCTCTCATCCACCCCTGCACCGAGCTTCACCCATCATTATGAACAAGCTAAGTCTCAGGCGCCAGAAGAGCAAGCCAAGCAACAAGAAGAGGAGGTGCCAGACGACTCCCACATTGAGCTCCGAGGAGACCGAGAGTGTCAAGCCTACAACATGCTAAAGGATAGAGCTTTCGGCCACACTCAGGTGTTCGACGAGGACCTGCTGGAAAAGACAGGTATGGATACTAAATTTGCTAGTGTTTAGAAAGCCATGGGTTGGTCCGCCTTTGCCGAAATTTCTGAAATGGGTTCTCGGGATTTGACAATCCAATTTCTTTGCACACTGGTGGAGATTGAAAATGGTGTCTCATTTCAATTTTTTGGGAATGAATTTTCAATGACTTGGAAGGATTTGAGCACTCTTTTGGGTTTTCATCACAAATGTGCCATTGATATTGAACATGCAACCCGTCGTTATCATAAAGAAAGTTTTTGGAACTCCATCTCGGGATTACCCACGTATACGCAGCTCCGTTGCAATGATATTCAACATCCGACCTTGTGTATGATGCATAAATGGTTTGCGCTTATGTGTTTTCCCAGAGAGGATGTTCGAATTGTTCGTGTTGATGAGCTTCGAATTCTTTATGCCATGGTGAACAAAATAAAAATTTCTCCCGTACAAGAAATGGTTCGCCAGTGGCTTAGAAATTTTCGAATGGTTGGGCCTGTTGAATGTACTTCCCTCGTTACCAGAATCGCCAATGGTTTAGGCGTTTTGAGTTGGGCACGAATTTCATACATCACTGCTCCTCGCCCAAAAATTGATATGGCTTAGTTGGTTCAAGGACATACTTTAAAGAGCAGTCCAGATGGCTAAGTTTTATATTTCTTTCCCGGCTATATAAACGAAATACCGCTTCCTAACCCGGGACTTCGTTTATATAAGAGCCGGAGTCCAACATTTGAACTGCAGCCTATGGAAGTTCCTCATAGGAGTAGTGTGTCCGGAAGGATGACCAGAAGCAGGTCAAGAAATGCTGCAATGGAAATGCCACCACCTCCACCACATGCTTTTCATGGTTATGCAAGATATGCTCCGCTGGGGGGATGCCCGGGTCTTCATCCGGACAGCAACCCGGCTGGGACCAATACATTCCGCAACCCGAAGCTAGTGGGTCATCATGGCAGAGCACGAGCAGCGCTGCATGGGAGCAGCCCCCAAGGACTAACTGGGGCTATGGTGGTAGCTCCAGTTCAAGTGCAGCACCCCCACTCGCTGCGGCCCGCATATCATTCTCAGCTTGAGGGTACCGCGACCTCAGCCAAGGACTCCATGACCTCAACATCCGGATTGATGACATCGACAATAGGACGCAGCAAATTCAAGGAACCCTCAACCAACACATTAAAGACACCACGCAGCGGCATGCTCAGCAACAACTAGGCTTCAACACCATGCTGAATGTGCTGAGGAAGCAGCACAAGGACAACCTGGCATACTACCGGTCCCAGGGATTTAACCCTAGACCTGGTCAGTAAGCCAGCTTGGGAGGGGAGGTGACCCTGGAAGGTAACATGTATCCCTGCATTTGCATATTTCCCTTTCCCTTCATTGCATTGCATAAAAAAATGATAAAAATATTTATGTTCATTTCCTTTAGTTTAATTATCTTTGTTTTCCATGAGCGGTAAGAATATTTTAGTTCTTTCAGTCGAAATGATGAACAGTTGCTCTATTTTATTTTCTCTTCGTGCTTAGTCTACAACCTATATTCTCTACGAATTGAGTTAGTCTCAAAAAGCTTGCCTTGAACCTGAAATTTTGTGGGTTGCAAGTGCATGATCCAAGTCTAAGTTGTTGGGAAATATGATATGATGAATTAGAGTTGCTACAAACTTATTCTGAGCAAAACTTTACGTCCAGAATTTTTTATCTTTTAAAATAACAAAATGAGAAGTTCCTCAATGGTGGCAAATTCCTACCAGAGCCATATGCATGAAGCTTACACGATCCAATCTACATGCTGCTTGCTATCGTTTTGAGCTTTGTAAAATTTTGCGACCTTTGTGAGTTTCTCTTCATACTTTCATGATCGAGAATCACGTACACGTCACCTTCACCTGCCAATCCTTCCACACCGGAAGATAGCAAATTTATGCCATCCACCTCATTCCATGTTTGAATGCTCCACAAATTATGATGTCCCTCCTAAATTCCCTTATCAAGAAAGGCATGGGTTATGCGAAAAAAAATAATGGACACATGAAGGTCCATAAGTAAAAAAAATGGGCACATGAAGGTCCATGTGAATAAAGAAAGAGCTAGCCATGCCTAAAAAAAAATATAAGGGAGAGATCACATATGGAGTTTTTCATTTCCTACCCACATATCATCTACCTACCACACATAGGCGCATCTCGATCATGGTTGTATGACTTGTTTATTCTTTGGGTTCAATCTTTGACTTTGCAAAATATTTGATACAAGTATGCCTCAACATTTTTCCCTACCTTGAGCTCCACAAAAGCCATTTTAGAAGTAGGTGAAAAGAAGGCATGAAAAGGCCTTGGTAAGGAGTCATACACATTGAATGATTTGAAAGCGTCATTTGAGGAACTTGCTTTTATTTGAAAAATCCTTTAAAACCTCCGGATGTAAAGATGAGCAAAGAATGAGTAAGTAGTGCTTTATGAATCGTTCTATTCCTCAACCACCCAAGACAGGGAGATTGCCAAAAGGCCCATGGAGACTAAGGTAATATGGGTGAACAGTACTGAAACCAACTTATTCAATTTGAAGTAGAATATTTTGTTGTAAATTTTTGCATGGTGAAGAAATGAAGTATTGCAGTAACTCCTGATCGACAACCTAAAGTCCAGCTTTGCTCAGGGACGAGCAAAGTTTAGCTTGCGGGATCTTGTTGACGCTCATGATGCTAATAAATGGAAGGACTTGCATTTCTTACACTCATGTTGCTAATAAATCACCGAATTCCACATGTCCCTCTAGAACTTTAAGAGTGCAGAGTTTAGCTGAAAATAAAGGGAAATCATACCCTTTAATCCAAGGAGCAAGACGTCATCCAATCAAGCACCGCCACGCGAGCATCACACGGATTGGAGGACCCACCAGTGAAGCAAACCGACTTAACTTGAGCCATGTCAGCATCTAGGGATAAGAGGGCCCACAGGGAAGTGCCTAGGCCAAAGGAGAAGGCAAGTGGGGCCAGCCCATGGCCGACCGACCGCCATGGTCGCCTGACGGCCCATGGGCCCCACCGCCTTAGATCTTCCATGTGGAGCTTCGTCATTGGTCCTCCATGTCGGTTTAAGGTGTAGTGCATGCAATTCCCGGCCGAGGAGAGGGTGGCTTCCTCCTATATATATGAGAGGAGGGGCGCCAAATGAGGACACACCAAGAGTTGCAAGATTAACACTCTCACTCAAGATGTAGCTTTCATCTTCTCTTTTAGAGGTCTTAGGACTAGTAGAATTCAGGTGTGGAGTCGTATTTCAAGGTCTTAGAGTCTTCATGAAGAGTTCGGTATGCTTTGTATCTTCTCTTTATGTAATGTTCTAAGTTTGTACTAGAGTCTATTTATTTATCTAGCACGTTTGGTTCATATGCTTTGCTTGTGTGTATGTTCCCCTTCATGAGTTATGTGCGAGTTGCTTGATTCGTATGCTAGTTGAGTTATCGATTCATGGCTTTGCTTCATCTTCCTTAATTGGGTGCTCTAGAACTAAGGCTCCAGATAGACATGGATGTCCTTGCGCAAGGCTAGAGTGGTTCTCGTTAATGCAGACGTGGTGTCTGCATTAATGACTATGTTTGAATGCGACTCTATCCCATGATTTGTAGAGGTAGCCAGCAGGTGGTGACAGCTCTGTCCATGCCCAGTAATCCTCCATGTTCGGGTAGAGTGGTAGGAAGTGCATAAAGCCATATGGTTTGGTTGGACTTCTCCCGCCAAGCTAGTAGCGGTCTCCCTTATCCATGTTTTCCCTGGCTTGATCTATGTGTTTGAGCGAATCAACCCAGCATAGTTCATGCGTGTTAGCCAATGAATTAACTCTCGTTATCCTTGTTCTCTCTCTGCCCTCCTGCTGTCCTAAGGTGAGTGTGGTTGAGTTGGTTTCTCTTGTGTCACACTACCCCTTTATCGTAAATCATTTACCCCTGTTTAGATTCTGAATACTAGTTCATGGCATTTTTCCATAGCCAAATAAACTCTTTACACTGTTGCCTTCTCTACAGAAATATAAATGACACCCCGGGGTACTCTCGAGTAAAATGCTACAGTGGTACTCCGTGCGCTTGCAGATTATTCGTGGTACGTGAAGTACCCGCTACATTGGCGTCTGCGAGCATCATCGTTATCCTAGTGGTGACGCTAGTAGGCGCCAATAGGCGTACCAGTCAATTTGACCTGCAATTGACAAGGAAGGTAGACGTTAAATTCCGGGGCGTTATCGGCTTGCCAGCCAATAATGATGGGCACGCGCGGATCGGCCATCGTACAGCCGATTTGCGGGGTGGCATGCCACGTCCGTGACAATGCAACCTGCAAACAACACCTAGATCCAATTCTGATCGGCTGTGGTCAAGATTGACATGGTAGGAGCCAATAGCAAATAGATCTAGGCTGGATAACTTGTGATGCAAACTTAAAGCAAACCAGATTGAATAAAACCTAGCAAGGTCTAAGCGCACATCGATAACTTGGTGGTAAAAGCAACAACAAGCTAGACTAAGGATCAAATTAATCTAACAGATTGCCAACTTTTACCGATAACTGGGTGAGCAAACCAGACACCGCAGGATGGATCTGGAGAGCTCGATAACTGGTGAACAGTCAGACCCCGCCGGATGGATCCAACGTGCTCGGTAACTGGTGAACAGCTAAAACCTGCCGGACGGATCTAGCATGCTCGATAACTTTGAGTGCCATAAACGGAGGAGGAAGTGATGCATCGTCAATCTGAACCTATCTACGCAACTCTACTCGGAACTTTCCAACAATCAATGGAACATACCTGTTGAGAAGAACTCGTAAAGGAAAAATCTACTGCATCTAAGGGTTTGGCGAAGCCGCCGACATGAATGTAGATGTGCTGAAAACGTAGGGTTTTGTTTGGATGTGGTTGATCAACGTTTACAGGTGACGGAGGTTAGCTATTTATAGCCAAACCCTAACCTACCTTGCCGATACGGCGAGATTACAACTTGCGAAACAAGAAATAAACTTTCCTAATCGAATGACACAAAATCTAAAGGATAACTTGCTGACTTCATTTGCCAACTCCTTTCATAGCTCCATCGGCTCCGACGCCTCCTCTGGCTCAAAGGCCCAATATGCTCTCTCCTTCTAGCGTCGGCCAATTCTCCATCGGCCGCTTGCTCAACAGATTGACACGTGCCAAAAAACGGTGTCAACAGTCGGCCCTAGGCCTGACCGGTCTGACCGGTTGGAGGGACCGGTCTGACTGGCTGAGCCTGAGCGGCAGGGCGGCTCGTATCTTTTGAGGAACTTGCTTGCCCCCTGGGTTCAGAAGCTTTGGTAGTAACTTTTTACTCCTTCCCATCAGGAGTCTTCTCTAGTGTCACTTCCTGGCCAGAATCTTGTCATTGATATTTTTTGGCCTTTGCTCATCAATGATCACATTTTTTTTTGTTTTGCCCCATCGGCTTGTTTTGGCCGAATGAGCAACTTGGCATTGTTTAGATCGATGGTGTGAATAGGGAACAAAGCCATATTGATTTGCATCTTTGACAAAATCAATCATCCTTCATTAATAGCCAATTGTACCTGTTAACGAAAAACATTACAATAATCATTAGTCACATGAGATGACGAATTGTGCCACTTGCAATATGCACACCGCTTTAATTCCCCAAGCGGCGGTATCGCATGAGATAATCTGATGATTCCATTTTTAAGTAATTCATCAAATATGCGATCACACTTAGAAACATAAAACGTAAAGCACACTTCCTCTTGCCGATTCTTTTGAGTTGGCTTAAGTGAAGGGCAAGAATATGGTTTGGCCTTTGATGGCCAAGCAAACTCAGCGGCATACACCTCTTTTTCCTCATCGCCCAAAGTGTCAAAATCATAATCAACAACATGCGTGTTGGACCGATGAGTTTTATAGGTATCTTTGGCATTTTTAAGCTTGTACTATTGGTTTAAAGCTCTAATTTAAAGTTAATTAATCGAAAGATAGTCATAACCCTTAGCTTTTTTTTGAAATGAGAACGTAAACTACCAAGAGAAAAATCAGCCAAATCTCTTTCAGAAATCGACAAATTAAAACATCAGTTTTTAATATCTTTAAATCTCTTAAAGTAATCCATGATAGGATCATCTCTACCTTATCCAATCAATGTTAAATCTAACAATTTTTCTTCATTATCCCCGCTATAAAAATGACCATGAATTTTTTTCTATCTCGTTCCAAAGAGTGGACCGAATTTGAGGGCAATGATGAAAACCAAGAGAAAACTGTTCCAGTCAAAGACAAAGAAAACAAGCGAACGCTCAAAGTATTGCTAGAACCAACCTCTCCAAGTTGAGCAACATATTGGCTAATATGTTCCCAAGTTGTTCTATTATCATCAGCGCTAAATTTTATGAAAGCAGAAACATGCCAACCAACAGGATAAGAAACCAAATCAAAATAATCAGAATATGGTTTTTGATATAAACGAGATCTACCCATATCCAATCCAAGTTTAGTCTTAATCATGCTAGCCAGAGCTTCCTTTATTCTAGCGAGATCAGCTTCGTAACTTCTACATGTGACGCTTGTGCATTAGAAGTTAAATGATATGTCATGGGATTAGTTTGTGCCATCGTCCGTATAGAACTAACGGGTGTGCGCTTCAATAAATCACTATAAACATCATCCCCAATCAGTCCATGAGGGACACCCGATCCTTGCGGAGGGATACGCGGCACACTGTATGCTATAGAAGTATATAGAGCGAGGCTCAAAATTCACCAATTTATTTGTTCGGCTAGGGCCAGCCGAACAAGGAATCAGTGCAAGTGGTGCTGGTGTTGCCAGGCTGGCCACCATCGCACCGGTCTAGCCAGTCTGTTGGACCGGCTGCGGTGGTGGTGTTTGCCCAGAAAAATAGTTCGGTGGCATACCATATAGAGGTTACGATGCTAATGCTTGCGTAGCCGATGAACTAGGGTTACAGGTTTCAGTGGAATAACTACCATCTACACCTTTACCCTTAGACAAGACTTGTACTTGATTGGTAAGACTAATAATCAAATCTTGTGTGAACTTTTGCGACTCATTGATCCTATCTCCCAAAATAGATGCAAATTTATCAACTACACCAGGAGATGAGATGCTTACATCATTTGTCGCCTTGGATGGGAGCATCGGCATGATGAACTTCTCCTTTTCGACCACGCCTTGCCAAGTCTTTCCGTAGCATGAGGCCATCCTTCTCTTGCAATCTTCAGCATACTCCTGGATGTAGGCATCAAGAGCTTGGCGTTTATCTTCTAGCACATCACTGTATTCAGCATCAATGATGTTCTTGGGGTCGATCTTTGATTTTTCTTGATCTTCACCGGCCATATTCGCCAATGGTGACCTTTGATTTGTCTTGATCTTCACCGGCCATATTCATCAATGGTGACTTCTTCCTCCTCAACGGAGTCGCAAAAAAGTATGTTGATGCAAATCTGGTCAACACACGAAAGCGCTAGAACACGTGGATCGCAACGATCATCGCCTGCAGCCTGTCTGCGTTGACCGTTCAGACCGGTTGAACAGACCGGTTCTTCAGAGGAACTGCGTAGACCTAACCACGAGCTCGGGAGGGACCCCGTTGGAGCTAATGGAGCGATGGTTGCTCTGAGATCGGCAGGCCACTCAGAATGTCTTCAAATGCCATAGAGACGCAGGAAGAACAGAATTAGGGTTGGAAAAGCTAGTGTTTGGAGATAAAAAAAGTAAAAGATAAATTTTAATGAATCGATTGGGATTATCTTTTGTCGGCCTTAACGTTCATATTTATGCCAGGGAAGTCGTACCCCTTCACAAGTCGGTTTACAAAAGGATTCCTAATTACAAATATAAACCTACTTGAACTATACAGGCCAGACAGGTCGGCCACGATCTTTACCAATTTTAGCTATCAACAACAGGCAACGTGGGTTAGCATCCCACGTCTCTGCTAATATTCAGTGGAGACGTAGAATAAACAACATAGGAAGTTATCCGCATCTCCAATAGCCGTTATGAGAGACACTAGCTTGTTAACTGAATCAGGAGACATGGTTCAGCGGCGTGTCAGATCTTATCCTCATAGGAGATACGGATGTCCTATTACTTCACATCAAAGATGTAAATTTGGAGACGCAAAAAAATATCATCTCCTATGACAGTTAACCCACGTCTCCTATAAGGTTTTCTTA
The DNA here is from genome assembly GCF_016808335.1 of Panicum virgatum. Taxonomy (NCBI): domain Eukaryota; kingdom Viridiplantae; phylum Streptophyta; class Magnoliopsida; order Poales; family Poaceae; genus Panicum; species Panicum virgatum. The sequence continues at coordinate 37,379,059 of NC_053148.1, read as the reverse complement.
CATAGTGTTACCTAGCACGTTTAGCTTTCGGCCGGGGTTGGAGACACATGGATCGGATGCATGCACGCGTACTTAAAAGCATGGTGTGCATGCCAGGCAGTGCAAAAATAGGTACGGTGTTTGCATGGCCAGGCAACGGATTACTTAGTTGGAGATGACTCAGAAGTCATAAGTGAGGACCCGTGCAAGACGCGGCGAGCTGACCGCCCGGTTCAGTTCAGTTTTGACCGAAGCTCCTCTATATGTGAGCATGCTGCAGGAGAGCGCTGTCGTTTGAGCACGCCGAGTCCAGCATCTCCAACAACTCGCGGAGGACACTGCAGAACAGCAAGAATGTCATCAACCATCTGCCCCTGCCGCATCCGTCTCCTCATTTTCGTCCTCAGTTTATTAGCACTCCTATGTAGAACCAGCTTTATTGCAGTTGCAGCTCGCCCAGCTCGTTGCAACCCTTATCACCTAGGTAAGTACTGAGAACAGAAAGTATTTTGTAAACTTCAATACGCCAGAAACTATTTGTGGAAACACCTCTCTTTTGCTCCTTCCGTCCTCCATCCTGAAACGTAAGACATTTTGATTTAATCTAAGTCAAAGTAGTCTAAGTTTGACCAAATTTATAGAAAAAAATATTAACATCTAATACATCAAATAACTAAATTATGAAAATATATTTTATAATTGATCTAATTGTTCTCATTTGACATTCAAAATATTATTACTCTTTTCTATAAATTTGATCAAATTTAGAACAGATTAACTTAGAACAAACCAAAATATCTTAGATTTCAAGACGGAGGGAGCAAGGATCAATCACACCTTAGAACTAGATCTAGAAATGGGGCGTATTTTCAGAACTGGTCCTCTTAGATGATCGACTCTAAAAATACCCATTTGCAAGCCGGTCACCTAAAAGCATCGGACCTGTAACCATTTTCAAGACCAGTAGCCTAAATCGACGTTAAATAGTTTGAATGCGAGAGGTGCACTGAAAACTAAGAACTAAGGACCCATTCTAGATGTGGAACAAGGGCTAGAACTAATCCAGCTGATTGAGGGCGTGGAAATAAGCCTGCAATTCCAGCTGGAATCTTTCCAGCCACCTGTTCATAAGTAAACGAACGGGCCGTAACTTGTCTCTCTTCTGCCTTATCAACTCCTCATCTTTTCCTGGGCTCTCACTCCCATCTCTCTCCATTATCCTCTCTTTGCTAGGCTGGTAGAAAAAGCTAGGGTCTCGAGAGTCGTGAGCTTGTTCGTAGTCTCGGCTTAGTTCAGCTCTGCTCGACCACTCAAACAAGCTGAACCGAGCCTCGATTTTAACGAGCCAGCTCGTGAGCTGTTTGATTGGTTCATTAGGCTCCATAAAAATTATGATAAGATCATAATATCAAATATATATTTATATATTTGTATTATCATTTGGCTAAAAAATATATTATTTAACTTGTAATAAATCAAATATGAACTAATTAATTTTGAGTCTAAAAACATCTATGTTATCCCAATTTATTGGTCTGTATTATTATTTTCATAATATCATCACGAGTTACTTTTGAATATTATTAGCATGCTTAAATTATCATATATTGGTAAATATCACATTTGATCTTAATATTATGTTAACACTACTTGGCTCGTGAGCCAAACGAGTCGGCTCAATAAGATGTTTTTTAAAAGGAAATAAGATGTTTCAAACTAAACCAAGCGAAAATTGATTTTCAGCTCATTATCCTTACGAGCCGACCCGATCTAGTTGGGTGACGGAACCGTCGGCACCTGCGTGTGGGATGGCGCCGCAGAAGTGGTGGCACCAAAAGATGAAACATGTTTCTATTAATTCAATCGCAACAATAATTTTCTTGCAGCTAGCTGTATCATAGGAATATATCTTGATTTCTCTATGACATTATTTCAATTTTTTAGATCCGCAGCGTGATTTTTGACCTTCATTGCAGATCCAGACAACCCCTGTCCACCATCGTGCCGTGCGGACTCTTGTCCTTAGCACCTGAGAGCCTGGGAGCTCATCCTGATTCTACACAATGCATAAAATTTGAGAAGACTAACTAGTTGTTTCCTTTAAAGTGTTAATGCTGGTACATTTGAAAGACGCTCCATTTGCCATGTCAGTAAACTTGAATAAATCAAGTAGGCTATGTTGCTTGTAACAGGAATTAGTATATCATGGACTTTTGGTCAAATTTCATAAACTGCATTTTTCATCTGTTTGATGGATTACTCCATCCGGTTTCTGTCGCTTCCCCTCCTCATAATGTCATCGGCCACTTTTCCAATGGATGGCTTGGATGAATAAAATGGATTTTTCTTTTGTCCGTGGGACACCCACAAATACTGACCTTCAGAACTTGTGTGAGGCACACTCTACACATTGAATTAGTCCTAGAGAAAAATTGGCTTGGGACTCCATTAGAAGGTGTCTTTTGTTGTACTCTATTGAAGAAATGTGACTGTCAAGAAGACACTACAATTCTAGCCAATTTGTTATTGGACATCTGGACATATTATTATAGTTAACTTTAATAGCAAGCCACTGATTTAGTAATACCTTTGCCTCTGTTTTACCTGTACCATACATGCCTCCAATCGGCTGTCTCACTCCGTCATCAACTACCCCGGCTGACCATAGGCGTGCTGCCGGGCCTCTTCCTTTCGTCTGTATCGGAGCAGGCCCCGTGCCCGCGTGCTAGACGAGCCACCTTCCAAGTCCTCCCATGCGTCCGTGCTCGCCTCGTGGATAAGCCCCTTCCTCGCCATCCTGGACTGAGGCTATATTTTCAATGGCATAGGAAGGATTGGTATAAGTTTTAGCAGCATAGAAGAAATTTTCTCTATGGATTAACACTATTAGGAATGTCTGGAAATCGGCGAGCCTTCTTAGCAAGTTATCAAGTAATGTAGAAGTTTTACTAGTTCAACAGTTGACATCCATCTATGAAAAAATTCGAGAAAATCTGGAGTAAAATAATATATGTCACATTGTTATCTTTGTGCTTTGCGAAAATGACGTGAATGGAATGCATGCTTTTTCAAAGCGTTAGCGAATTGTGTGAATTGTGCAGTGGAAGAACCAGGTGACAAGAGCGAAAGCTCCTCTCTATATAGGTAAACTTGTCTATAGATGCTGTGGTGTGCTGACATTTGGGCACGCCCAGTCTGCCACGCCAAGTGTTCGCTTTGGTGCTAACTCGGCCCTCTCCCAATACTAAAAAAACAACTCGTGGAGCACAGTGGAGAACGGCTGGCTGTGGCTAGTGGCTGATGTTGATTTGTTGTTAGAGAAAAATACTGCTGTCTGGCTAGTGTTTGGTGGCTGGTGCTGATTTGGTGTGAGAGAAAAACACTGCTGACTGGTTGGCTGATAAGCCAGCAGAAGAGTGGTTGTCATCAACCACATGGTTTTGCCTGATTCGGCTCCTGATTGTCGTCCTCAGTTTACTGTTCTTTGTCAGCAGCAGCAGCGTTACTGCAGGTAGCCCCAACCCACCTAGCCATGGTGGTAAGTACTGAATACTCTGCTGATCCTGTATATGATATCCTTGAGGCAAAAAGGGAATGATTTATTTTTTCTGAAACACGATTCATGGAAGAAATTTAGAAAAATGTGAGCACCAAAGTCCTAGTGGGTTGTGTAGGTTCCCCTAGAAAAGATCTAACCAACTAAGCTATCTTGATTCACATTTTTTTGACAAAAATATTGAGCCTGTAAATTCCCTATCTGCTGTCCACTTCACCTGTAAGGCTGTAACACTATCTGAGATTTCACAAAATTACTGCAGGCAAAATAAAAGATTTATTTAAGGATGAAACATGTTTCTATTACTTCAATCGCATCAATAATTTTCTTATAATTAACTATATGTAGTAATATTCCGATTTCTCCATCAAAGGGAATGATCCGTGGCGTGATTTTTGACCTTCATTGCAGATCCGAACAACCCCAGTGCACCATCGTGCAGTCCGTTCTCACCTTCTTGTCATTAGCACCTGAGAGCCCGGGAGCTCATCCTCATTCTACAAAATGCATAGAATTTGATAATATTATCTGGTTTCCTATATATATGCTCATCCTAGTTCTACATATTTGAAAGAGACTGCATTTTCTATATCCGTAGACTTGAATAAATCACGTAGGCTATGTTTCTTGTAATAGGAATTAGTATATCAAGGCCTTTTGGTGAAATTTCGTTCTTAAGGTGCATTTGTTTGACAGATTAGTCCATCTGGTTCGTGTCACTTCCGCTCCTCATAATGTCGCCCGCCACTTTTCCAATGGATGGATTGGATGAATAAAACGGGTTTTCGTTTGTCCGTGGGAACGGGTTTTCTTTTGTCCGTGGGACACCCATAAAGACTGAACATCAGAACTTGTGTGAGGCACACTCTACTCATCGAATTAGTCGTAGGGAAATTTTGGCTGGGGACAACGTGTCTTTTGCTGTACCCTATCCAAAAAATGTGACAGCCAAAAAGACATTACAATTATAGCCAAATTGATATTGGACATCGAACATATTTTATAGCTCCCCCTCGCTCTCCAAGGCGACACGGGGGCGACTGTCCACCGCCCCTAGGCCGCCTCTAGTGGTCGCCGCCGCCGGCGACCGTCTGGGCAGTGACGGCAGTCCGCGGCTGTGAGCCGAAGTCAGCGCAGCTCACTCCGTCGCCCTCTCCCATCTTTCTTCCCCCCTCCCCCGGACTCCAAACCTCACCATTCCTCAGCCGCCATCACTCGCCCTAGGGTGATGCGCCCCCGGTAGCTGTGGGTTGTGGGCTCGTGGCCACACCGCCGCCACCACCCCTCTCGGGTGGCCAGGGCCCATGGCCGCCGCCGCTCGCCCCAGGGTGCTGTGTCTCCGCTAGCGCTCTCGGGTGGTTGGGGGGCCATACGCCGCGCTGTTCGCCCTAGGGCGGGCCTTCGCCACCTCCTGACATGTGCGTCGTCCTCGTGGGGGCTGGTTGCCAGCCTCCGGCCTAGGGTGTGGGCCTCCAGTCACCCGTCTGGGCGGTTGGCTTTTGTCCGTGCTGGCCGCCCTTTCTGGTGGCGGTCTGGGCGGGTGCCGGATGGAGGGCTCTGCTGCGTTGTGGCGGCGTTCGTCGGCCTTCGGCTCGAGGGAGGGAATGGGGTGGATACGAAAGCCTAGGGTTCACTTGCGGGCCAATAACGACGACACCCTCAGGAATCATTTACTTTCTTGAAGGCGTCATTCTTTCCCCTCTTTCCTCCTCTCCAGTGAGCTTTCTGGGTGAAAGCCTTGACCATGTTGGTCAGACAACGACAGCGCCTGTGACGTCCCTCTGATTCCTCTCTTGAGACAACATCTTGGAATCTCTGTTGTGGTGGTTGTCTGCCCTCCTCGAAGAATTTCTACTTCTGTGCCTGCCTTCACATTGTTTCATTTGCATCGTCCGAGTTGCGTTTGTCGTCTGCCGACGCATGCTTTGCCAACCTTCTCTTCACTGGCGGATACTTTGCTGCCATTCTGCTCTGGCGGATGTTTTGCCTCCATCATCGTGTTGGTTGAGGATCGCTCTGGGTGGATGCTTTGTCGTTGTGGTTAGTTGGTTGGGTGCATGTTTTGCCACCTTTGTTGTGTTATAGGCCTAGCACCCTTGACATTTTAGTGTCCTTTAGCAGGTTCTATCATATGGTTGTGGCTAGGTTTGTGGGTTCGAGTGAGTCTCCTACCCTATTGTTCTTGCTGTTTTTCTTTGATGATGGGTCGTTTACCACTTGCTTGGTGGCGCTCTGTTTCCGCCTTAATAGCCTCTGTCTATTAAGATTTGTATTGGTCGTATTGTTTTCCTGTTAATAAATAACGCGCTGAGACACGTTCGAAAAAAACATATTATTATATTTAATTTTAATAGAAAGCCACTGAATTTACTACTCTACCTTTGACTCTGTTTTACTTGTACCGTATCGACTCTAATCGGCTGTCTCTCACTCGGTCTGCTCCAACCGCAGCGGACCGCTGGTCTGCTCCGAGGACCCTTCCTTTCGTCTGTGTCCATCCAATCCTCGTGCCCGCGTGCTAGTTGAACTGCCTTCCAACTCCTCCCAAGCGTCCGTGCTCGCCATGCGGACAAGCCTCTTCCTCACCGTTCCTGGACTCGGGCTGCCATGCGCGAGAGTGCTGGGCATGGCGAACTTCCCTCCCTTAGTGTAGGTTAACGGGTAGGCTACGCTAGCATCACTACCGCATATACCCAAGATACTTGCGAGTAGAAGATCATAGATCGTTACCACTAGACGCACAGCGCAGCGGAAGAAGTCGCGCGTCGATGTAGAGAAAGTAGTCGATCACGTCCCACGAACCGAGCTCCTCGTACTTGATCCCAGCAGCCGATCAGCGCAGCAGTCGCTGCAGCGCCTCCACGGAGTCCACACGTACGGGGATGAAACGCCGGGCGTCGGTGTGCTAGCACCGCACGCACGGCAAGGGCGGCGGCCGAGAGAGAGGGAGGGGCGGCGGCTAGGGTGGTGGCGCAGCTCACCCGTTCACCCCCTAGCCCCTCCCTCGTATATATAGGGCGTACTAATGGGCTTCTATCTCATAGGCCCATTAGTAACCCTAATCCCTCTTGGATCAATATCCTTTTGGGCCTTTAAACCGTATTGTGATGATGGGCTCTTGGGCATATCACCAACAATCTCCCACTTGCACTAGAGACAATCATACATGCAAGCTTTCCAACATTCCAAACCCCTTAAGTGTGTGACCCGTTAGGTTCATGTGTAGGTGGTCGTGATCGGAAATCATTTCCGAATCACAAGTCAATAGCGGCACCTAGCAGGGCATAGTGACTCACAAATACATATAAAGATCATATCGGCCGAACCTTAGATATACTCATACACCGATGCCTTTGCCACACGATACCAGTCAAGCTCAAAGCGAGATGCGTGCCACCTTTGTGATAGCTCGACCATTCTCTCGATCTAATAGTGGATTCTATTCATAACTAACCTTTAGTCATCATGATTAACTCTTTAATCACTTTGGCATGGCCATGCACTTTCAAATCCAATTATCTCGAGGGGCCCAGAGATATCTCTCCCGTTATCTAGGAGGGGCAAATTCCATCTTGATCCGCTCACATCTCATTCCATGTTTCATGACACACATGTAAGCTGCTTTTGTAACTACCCAGTTACGGAGTAGCGTTTAGCAGCCCCAAGATGCACCACTACACACAGTGAGAAACAATGGCGATCTCAGGTCTAAGGATCCAGTAGGTATAACACTCAAGAACAACTGATGGCACATACAAAATAACAATCCCAACATTGTCCTGGAGTGGGTCAATCCAACACCATGTTCACCAACATGTGTCCACATCATTAATCCGATATCTCCATATCCATGATCCGTGAAACATGATCATCAATTAATGCATGTGCTAGTCTCAACGTGGTTGTTGTCCCACACAACGACATAAACTAGGGATAATTTAGAATCATATCATTGTCAACAAAGAGTTTCACGAACAAGTCACATACTTGATAATCAATGTAAAAATAATCATCCATGGAACAAATAACAATTATTTATCATTACATAAACATACTCATGACACAAAAATCTCCCACGCACACTAGAATCACTGATGTAAGTATCTAATACCCATAGATCTCATGTGCGCCTCATGCTTTGGTTGTGGGAGAGGCTTCGTCAACGGATCAGCAACGTTTGAATCCGTGTGCACCTTGCAAACCTTCACATCACCTCTCTCAACAAAGTTACGGATGAGGTGATACTTCCACAGTATATGTCTGGACTTCTTAGTTGTTCTAGGCTCCTTTGCTAGTGCAACGGCACCACTATTATGACAATAGAGGTCCACTGGACTGGACGCACTAGGAACAACACCCAAGTCAGAAACAAACTTTCTGATCCAAACAGCTTCTTTTGCAGCTTCGGAAGCTGCAATATACTCGGCCTCTGTCATCGAATCAGCCACCGTATCTTGCTTGGAACTTTTCCAGCTCACTGCCCCATCATTGAGGCAGAAAACAAAACCGGATTGCGATTTGGAGTCATCTTTGTCTGTTTGAAAACTAGCATCGGTGTAACCCTTTACAAGGAGCTCATCTTCGCCTCCAAATATTAGGAACATATCCTTAGTTCTTCTCAAGTACTTAAGGATACTCTTTACAATTGTCCAGTGAGGTTCACCGAAATCTAACTGATACCTGCTCGTAACACTTAGAGCAAAGGAAACATCTGGGCGCGTGCAAAGCATAGCATACATGATCGACCCTATGGCTGAAGCATAAGGAATCGTACTCATCCTCTTTTGCTCATCAGGTGTCGTAGCACACTGACTCTTGCTTAGAGTAATGCCATGTGACATTGGCAAGAAACCTTTCTTGGAATCTTGCATATTGAACCGATTCAATATCTTGTCAATGTACGTGTCTTGGCTCAATCCAATTAGGCTTTTTGATCTATCTCTATAGATCCTAATACCCAGAATATAAGCCGCTCTCCTAAATCCTTCATCGAAAAACTCTTTTTCAATGAGGTTTTAATGGCTTCAAGCATTGGAATATCATTTCCGATCAGTAATATGTCATCCACATATAGGACCAGAAACACAAGTGCGCTCCCACTAGCCTTTTTGTAAACACAAGGCTCATCTTCATTCTTGATGAAGCCAAACCCTTTGACTACTTCATCAAAACGAATATTCCAACTCCGAGATGCTTGCTTCAATCCATAGATGGACCTCTGAAGCTTACATATTTTCCCAGCATTTTTAGGATCGACAAAACCTTCAGGCTGTGTCATATACACATCCTCACTTAGATGTCCATTAAGGAAAGCGGTTTTGACATCCATTTGCCATATCTCATAGTCATAATATGCGGCAATTGCTAGGAGAATCCGAACAGACTTTAGCATTGCGACGGACGAAAAGGTTTCCTCATAGTCAACACCTTGAATTTGTCGGAAACCTTTCGCCACCAATCGTGCCTTATAGATGTGAACATTTCCATCCATGTCTAATTTTTTCTTAAAAATCCACTTACAGTCGACAGGTCTTACACTGTCAATCTGATCGACCAAGTTCCAAACTTGATTATCATGTATGGATTTTAACTCGGATTCCATGGCTTCAAGCCATTTGTCGGAGTCGGGTCCCATCATTGCTTCTTTGTAGGTCAAGGGCTCATCATTTTCCATCAATAATACGTGGCGCTCCTCCGTAATAAGGAGGTTGAGCTTGTCAGTAGCGCGACGTTCCCTTATAGACCTTCGTGGGGCTGGTGCCTCAACTACGGGTTGTGCAACATCTTGCACGTCCCGTGGATCTTCAGTGGGTGCTGAAACAGTTTCGGGTGTTTTCTGAATTTCTTCAAGTTGCACCTTGCTCCCACTAAATCCTATTGAGAGAAACTCCTTTTCTAAGAAAACACCATTGCGAGAGACAAACACTTTGCCTTCCGCCTTATTGTAAAAATAATATCCTTTGGTTTCCCTAGGATACCCCACAAAGAAACATTTGTCTGACTTTGGAGTGAGCTTATCTGACATCAAACGTTTGACATAAGCCTCACATCCCCAAACTTTGAGAAAAGATAATCCGGGACGCTTCCCAGTCCATATCTCATATGGTGTCTTTTCAACAGACTTACTTGGAACCCTATTCAGTGTGAACGCAGCAGTTTCAAGAGCGTAACCCCAAAATGACAATGGAAGATCAGCTTGGCTCATCATGGACCTAACCATGTCCAACAAGGTTCGGTTCCTCCGTTCGGATACCCCATTCCATTGAGGTGTTCCGGGCGGAGTTAGCTGCGGAATAATTCCACATTGCTTCAAATGATCACCAAATTCAAGGCTCAAATATTCTCCTCCACGATCAGATCGCAGAAATTTAATTGTCTTGCCTAATTGATTTTGTACTTCATTCTGAAATTCTTTGAACTTTTCAAACGATTCAGACTTGTGCCTCATTAAGTAGATATAGCCATATCTACTAAAGTCATCAGTGAAAGTAATGAAGTACTGAAAACCACCTCTGGCTATTGAGCTCATTGGTCCACATACATCGGTATGTACAAGTCCCAATAAGTCACTCGCCCTCTCACTATGACCAGTGAAAGGCGCTTTGGTCATCTTTCCAAGCAAACAAGACTCACATGTGTCAAATGATTTAAAATCAAATGAGCTTAACAATCCATCTTTATGGAGTTGTTCAATACGTTTCTCATTTATATGACCTAAGCGACAATGCCAAATAAAAGTGGGATTCAAATCATTTGGTCTAAGCCTCTTAGTATTAATGTTACAGACAGATTGATCCTCAAGATCAAGAACATATAATCCATTCACCAATGGACAATGAGCATAAAAAATACCATTGCAAAAGATAGAACAACGTTTGTTCTCTATTACAATCTTAAAATCACCAACTTCTTCCAAACATGAAGAAGAAATAATGTTCTTGCTCAAAGCAGGAATGCAATAACAATTATTTAATTCCAAAACTAATCTAGAGGGTAGAGACAAGTGGTATGTGCCGACCGCCAACACCGCAACCTTTGCGCCATTGCCGACACGAACGTCCAACTCGCCTCTTGCAAATCTTCTAGTCTCACTTAGACCCTGCAACGATTTGCAAGTGTGAATCATCGATCCAGTATCAAATACCCATGATTCATTAGAAGATAATGCAATATTTATTTCTATAACATTTATACCTGAAGTGGAAGTCTCACTTCCCTTCTTCTTCTTCTTTTCTTCCAAGTACTTCTTGCAGTTTCTAGACCAATGTCCCTTTTCATGACAGTGGAAGCATTCATCCTCAGAAGTAGGGCCAGATTTGGCCTTAGGTGCTGGCTTTAGCTTAGAGCCCGAGGACTTACCACCGGAACTCTTTTCCTTGCCTTTACCTTTGGGATTAGGAGGCGTCCAACGCTTCCTCTTTTTGTTCCCCTTCTGAATCATCATCACATGATTGGGATTCTTCTTAATGCTCTCCTCTGCTGTTTTTAGCATCTCATGCAACTCACTCAATGTTTTATCCAAGCCATTCATCTGAAAGTTCATGATAAAAGGCTCATAGCTCGCCGGGAGCGACTGGAGAATAACATCAGTAGCCAAGTCTTGGTGAAGTTCAGAACCAAGTCTGTCCAAAGTCTCAATGTAATCAATCATTTTGATCACATGAGGACTGACCGAGCTACCTTCTGCCAGCTTGCACGCAAACAAGGACTTTGAGATATTGAACCTCTCAGTCCTGGCTTGGTTCTGAAACATCCCACGCAGCCCCTCGATCATGGTATGAGCATCCGCATGCTCATACTGCTTCTGCAGATCAGGGGACATGGTGGCGAGCATCAGACAGCTGACATCAAGAGTCATTGCAGTGCTTCTCATAAGCTCTGCGATCAGCAGCAGTTGCATTATCAGGGAGATCATCAGGATATGGCTGCTCAAGAACATACTCCTTTTTCTCTTGCCAGAGAACAATTCTCAGGTTGCGGTACCAATCAATAAAGTTTGTTTCATTCAACTTTTCTTTCTCAAGAACAGAACGCAAATTGAAAGCGGAATTGTTACTGGCAGACATGATCTACAACATTAAAGTAAAGCAAGATTTCAGCACTAAGTTTATGTAAAGACTTTCATTAACTGATTTAACAAAAGACAACCTACTATATCAAAGTCATCTTCCCTCTAATGACATATAGTGGTTCAAGATCCATAATCACTAAAATTCTAGTGAGCTTTAGCATCACGGCTAGAAAAGTGGTGATACAGGTAAGTAACAAATTACTAATCACATCTCTATGTGACTCTTGTTCGTTGGGTGGCATCCAATGCCCCGGCTCCAACCATATGCCTTAAAGCCCAAAATTGTTTTGATAGCTTTGCTGAGTAAACCAATACTATGCTTGTGAATGTCCGACATCCACCCTATACAAAAGTGATAGTTGAGGGTACTCTACTTTGGTAAACCTACCACACAATGATCAAAATTTATAGGTGCAGCTATTGGTAAAAGGCATCAAAAACTCAACCTTTTCTGAGGGAAGCTATTCTATCATGATTAAAGCATCCACCATATGTAAAAGCATGAAAGAATAGTATGATAGGAAAATAAACATCACAGGCATATAATCATATTATATTGTGAATAGAATGGCCTCTTGCATCACAATGAGCTCCATCGCCATGGCTCCAAGGTGACCTCCATTGCCATCCATCCTGTCTTGTGGTGATCATCATCGCCATCATGATTGAAGCCTCCATGAAAAGATACTAAGCTACTACATCTAATAGCTAGTAAAATAATTACATGAGGATTCAAACATCACAAGTCGACACGCAGGTCGTTATACAATAATGGTGCAACCTCAACCCGGTTGTGTTAACTTGCGACACGCAGGCCGCACAAATCATCACATACATCATCACATGACATTGAGGCCATACCATTCACATCACACCCTGCAAAAACAAGTTAGGCGTACGACATGTTCTACCAAAGTAGCGCTTGGGAAGCTGCTACAGCGAGAAAGCAACGGCGGTCCCGTGAAAACCTCACGGAATTACACAGATCGCATCTATGGAATCCCTATGAAAATCTCATCAGAGTGATCGCATCACCTCAAATCCGAGCCATTCATAATGCCTCAATTTTCACTAGGTCAATCACATTGACCGTGCAAACTTTGCACTTGAAAAAACTGCATCTACACATGACCTCGATCTGTTGGTTCAATCTGCTGACTATGCACACAGTTAGTCCTGATGGTGATTCCAGCCGGTAGGGACATGTCGTATGCATAACAGACAAAGAACACAAACTAATCTTTTGTCACATGCTGCGCAATCAACTTGCTCCAGTTTTTACCCCTTATGACCAATTGATCTAATCAAACCGTGCAAAAGTAATAGATCCAATCTATTACAACAACATATCACCTATATGCAAATGATCCAGACCAAAAACTACGCAAGATGGCTCTGGTACCACTGTAGGTTAACGGGTAGGCTACGCTAGCATCACTACCGCATATACCCAAGATACTTGCGAGTAGAAGATCATAGATCGTTACTACTAGACGCGCAGCGCAGCGGAAGAAGTCGCGCGTCGATGTAGAGGAAGTAGTCGATCACGTCCCACGAACCGAGCTCCTCGTACTTGATCCCAGCAGCCGATCAGCGCAGTAGTCGCAGCAGCGCCTCCACGGAGTCCACACGTACGGGGATGAAACGCCGGGCGTCGGTGTGCTAGCACCGCACGCACGGCAAGGGCGGTGGCCGAGAGAGAGGGAGGGGCGGCGGCTAGGGAGGTGGCGCAGCTCACCCGTTCACCCCCTAGCCCCTCCCTCGTATATATAGGGCGTACTAATGGGCTTCTATCTCATAGGCCCATTAGTAACCCTAATCCCTCTTGGATCAATATCCTTTTGGGCCTTTAAACCGTATTGTGATGATGGGCTCTTGGGCATATCACCAACACTTAGCACCCTCCATTCCCTTGCGTGCTGCATAGGGACCGTCAGCCATGGCGAGCCGGCCAAGCCGCGGGCTGCCCCGTCCCTCAGGTTCTGCATAGGGAGTGCCAGCCATGATAAGCCGGACAAGGCACGGCCGGGCTGCCCTGTCCGCCCTTCCCTCCCACCGTGTGTTGCGCAGGGAGCGCCGTCGATGGTCATCAAGTTTCCGATGATGGGATCGAGGAACGGAAAACGGGGAACGAGGATGGCACTTGAGATAGATTTTTACACTGCGGGGACAAAAATATCATGCGTTTCCGAAATATATGTTCCACATTCCTGGTGATTGTGGCGCCGCCAATGGTGAACTGTAGAAGCCGTAGGCTGACCTGTCAGCCATCTCTCCAGCTCCTGGCAGCGCCTAAGGTCACCTATGGTGGACACAGTAGTGCCCACTCCCAGCCGCGCACCATCAAGGAAGCGCGGTGCACGATACTGACGGCGGCACCCTGAGGACCAATGGTTGTCACTCTTAGATGATGAGTGATTGACAACATTATGTGGATTCGATGTATCTCTTGAATCGTGATGTGCAGAAGTAGGATGCGATATGACGGTCGACGGCATGCGATGAAGGTAAAGTGAAAGGTTCGTACCGATGGACCAAGGACGGTGAAGGGTGAACGCGAGTAGACTTGGACTGAGGGATCCAAGAAGTCCGGGTGGAGTCATGGGCGTTCCACATGGTGCACGGAAGAGCAAGAGTACCTGGACGTGATGAAAACGGCGTTGGCCAAGTCAAGGAGAAAGGCAATGGCGAGTTCGAGTAGACTGCCCGTGCGGTGGGAGCACGAAAGATCTTGAAGGCGTCGTGGCACTTAGCGGGAGGTCGACGCGCGTCGACATCGAACGTGGCAGGTTTACCGGTTTGGGCCTCAAAACCAGACGACGGCAGGTTTGCCGGTCTGGACCTCAAAACCAGGGGCGCATCCGGTGCGGCCGGATGGCGGTTGCGGAGGACATGTGGCGTCATCGCGAAGCTTGCGTTGAGATGAAACGAAGTCGTGAAAGCGGCGTGTCCGTCCGGTGGTCCGATAAAAATAGATGGTTTTACCCCTAGAGGGTATTAGAGTTGTGTGCTTCATGTAAAGGCATTTTGATCATTCGTCAAGTGCCTATATATATACGGAAGGGCTGTGTGAGCAGCCCATCTCTGAGCAAATCTCTCATTTGGAGGTCTTCTAATTTCTGTGAGAGCTAGCGTCAGAGGGAGAGAGGAGTGAATCTTTGATTTTGTCTTTTTGCCATATTAGCTTTGTGCGTGCTCAAGAGTGACTTGTAATCGGATCTCATGAAGTAATCGAAGATGAAATTTGTGTCCATCTCTTTAATCCCGAGTGCTTTTTTTTTGGAACTGTCTCCTTGTCAAGTGACTTACTTTTGCTTATGTATAAGTCAGTCTTTTTGCATAAAATGACTTAATATATTATTTTTCCGTAAGTCACCCATCTTTCCTGTGCTTGCCTCCGCATACAAGTCTTAACATTCCTATAGCGTGTCTGGTTACCCCTAACAGGTCCGCTGTATAATGTGTTGCACCCGTTAGATTTGTTCGGGCTGCTATGAAGCATCTGTTGGCAACAGAGAACAGACCCAACAACAGTGTAAGGGCAATACGGTTCATATTTTTGAATGAAAATTGGAAAAATAACAAGCTGGCCAATTGTGGCCCAATCAGTAGTACCAGGTACTATTGACACAGTATTTTTTGAAGAAAAAAACAAGCCTAAAGTCATGTCTGTGCATACAGAGATAAATTGAAATAAAAAAGGAACACCAAGCAAAATTATACAATACAGAGACACTACCATACTAGCTTGGCCAGCTCTAGAAGTCTAGGGCAAAAGCAGTTGGACAGAAATCAAGTGACCACTCACCTTACTGTCACCGCAGAACTAGTAGCACAACATAGGAAGGCCATGGCCAAGAATGACAACACCATGGACCATGGTAGCACTAAGAAATGGAGCAGTCAAATTAGACTATATTCATATGAGCACCTATGGAAATAACAAGTAACAAAATTCAACATCTAATGATTAGTTTCTGGATATAAAAAAGCTAGACATGAGAAACCACACCAACTAACTTGTGCAAAAAAAAAACCCTAGCATATTTACATTGATGAGTGCACATAAGTAACACACACGCATGCACATCATATTTACTTGGATTTTCATATTTACAGTAATAAATGAGAAAATTATAGATCTCATATGCCTATCAAAATACCTGGACTTTCATATTTACAGTAACAAATGAGAAAATTATAGTGCTACATGAGGGTATAATTCTAATATAAGTTAGTTATTATTTTATAGTCACTGATTAGACTGCTTGGGAACACAACATTAGTATGCTGAGACTTAATTTGCGCGGTCCAAATAGAACAGCTTAAATAACATGCTAGACTACAACTGCTAACATAATGTCGATCAGGAAATTATGGGCAATGCCAATAAAACGATGGTCATCAGAGTCAGTTCTTATCTTTTAATTCAGTATCGAGACAACATATTAGCATGGTTACAAAATCCGAAGTCAAATTTGTCTGGCAAATGAAAAGATAGAATGAGAGAACTCCAACTTCAATTAAAAATCATACTGGCACAACACTGAATCACCAAAGAAACTAACTTTTCATTTTTCATTCTCATTTATGTATTTAGAAAGACACTGATTTTAGGATACAAGATGGATGACATACCAAACGCCTTGAGATCTCATGCAATGCCTCAGCCCGTCAGGAGGTGGAGTCAGCCATCATACTTTGTAGCCCATGTCAAGGAAATATATACTCAGCCATCATGCTAAGTATGCCTTGCTGGTGACTTTTCATGAAAAAGGTTGTGCTTGCCAAAGAATAGTGGTTCTCTGCTGATTGCTTATGTTGAGACTAGCTCTCTCAAATCACACTCTATTAACAGCAGTAAACATTTGGTTGTTGGACAGCACCTGTCGTCAAATTTGGACAACAACAGAACAATTGTCAATTAAGAATCCCCAAAGTTGAACTCTAACATGCCTCACTCAACACAGATCAAACAAGTTCACTGGATAACGAAGAAACCCTGCAACACACTCAACCTTCCCTCCCTTCATCTCCCTCTCTCATTGTGCACACAACTGACTGCTTGCATTTTCTAAGTCTGGCTACATTATTGCCACTACTTTATATCTTTCGTTTCTTTATAAGCAACAACAAAGTAACAACCAAAAGGGATTTTGGAACAGAGCTTACAATCATACTCCAACAAAACCCATTTTGAGCATTTAAGGACTTAACAATCTCTCTCAAACAAGAAAGGAGTACACCAAAATGTGGAATAAAAAAGAAATAAAATTTTTTCTGAAACAAGAAAGGAACACAGAAAATTATGGAATAAAAAATTATACTGCAAAGGATAGCACTACATTTTAAGGGAAAAAAAGAGGGCAGATTTCTACAGTCACCTGCATTAATGAAACCCAATTTCTAACTATAGCAGTTTCACCAATGACTAGACCTGTTCCATGATCCAACTATATTCCCTCACCGATTTTGGCAGCTCAACATTAAATAAAGAATGGTAAAGAAGAAAATTAAATATCAAACCATACTATGTTACAAAATAAATCACCACAATCTGAATTTTACATTTTAAAAGGTGTAAGCACTAAACATCCTTGCAGGGTCTTGCCACTTTTTTTCTAGCCTGAAGATACAACTACATCAGCATTACGTATAGAACATTATGATGACATGGTACTTTATTAGGATCAAACAGCGCAGCCAAACAAATAAAACTAATAGTAATCTAGTTACAAAAAAGTCGACTGATCTATCATGTCATGGCCCACTATCTTAACACTTATGTACTGAAAATCATATATGATTTTTACATGACAGAACTAATTTAGTCTTCTGAATTCATAGATGATATACCTGGATGTATATCCACAGCAAAGCCCTGCAAGCAATATAATAGCAAATGTTACTCAAAAAGGGAAGTTATAACGACCATAAAAATTTGTCTATTGTTTAAGAAATCAGAGTTCACCTCACTAATAAGGCTCTGCAGTGCCAACGGTAAAACTTGAGATCCTTGGTTCCATAATACGTTAGTTATCCTATATGATTGCAAGGATTGATAACCATGGAAAGAGTGCACAAGCAACATGAGTAATTTATTTAGAAAAAGGAAAGCACCAAAAATAACAATCAAACTGATAAAGAAAAGAAAATTATTGCAGTTACACAAAAGCATTTATTAAATTACAGCACAACATACTATAGTAATTTTTTCATAATTGGACTATAATTATTAATGCTAGGACTTGAGAAGATTATTTCTGCAGTAATACAAAGATTATTGCTAGCCAAGACATATACAGACTTAGTGAGTACCTTCGAAGTAAAACATGGACATGGACAACTTTGAAGCATCATAAAGGGGATAAACATTGTCCGAAAAAAATCCTATGAATACTAGAGACCAATGCCTCTCAATACAAATGGACAGCCAGTTCTGCTATTAGTTTTTATTTTCACAAAGAAGACAAGAATAAGACCATGAGAGCGAACAGAGCAGGTCGTGCATGATGGGCATACCAATGGTAGCCTACCTTTCTCCTGCCCCTTGGAAATGTGGAATTTCGTCAAACACCTGGTGAGCACAGCTGCTAGCTCCCAAACCAAAGACACAAGAGCGCTGCAACACTTGAAAAATAATGAATGTACTATACAGGTTGTCCATTATATCTTACAAATATAATATAGTGTGAAAATCAGTGTACAATAAAGGATAACTTGTAGTGTCATAAGACAGAAAAGCTCCCTAATTAATTCACAATTTCGATAATTAAAATTCATAGAGTAACAAGTGGCTGCACACAATGGAAAATTTAGCTCACCCCTGGCACAAAATGTTATGCTAGTAGACTATGAATCCCCAAACTGAATCTAAACCCACTACATTTTCTACATATTGTACAAGGAGAGAAATAAACAAAAATACCAATCAGAATTGTAGAGCGAATCGACAAAACCCAGGAAAACAAAGTGCACAGTGCAGGCTCATCCCAACCATTGAAAGGTTTAGGTTCCCATGCTGTGCCAATAAAACTTTCATGTGGCAAGCAACAATTGAACAAGCAAAACCGTGAAGATGAGCAGAATCAAACTGTTTTCTTTTAACACCCAGTTTCTGATGGCCAGGCAATGATTGGTACAAGTAACATATACCCACACTATTTAGATTAGTTTACTTGAGATGGACGAAACCACAAAACTAATCAGCAATACTTTCAGCTGAACAAAAGCAAATACACATGCAGTCATGCAGATATTGCAGTTGTCACTTCTGTTAAGCAACAAACGACCAAAAAGCTTACACCGCAGCTGTAAACTACAGTAAATGGGTAAAATAGAAGTTTGCATCACAAAAGGAAAATGCTGGAACATGCATAAAGCCGTTGCAAGGAGTAGTGTGAGGTAACTTTAAATAGCATAGCTATCACAAAATGAAAGTGGCACTGCCTCCAGAAAATAGTAACAAGTCAATGCTCCAGAAATTTGGCAAAGAACGATGGCCTGAATCTATTTCCAAGTAGAAAATCGAAATTCTAAAAATTTGGTCAACAATAATGCTTCCCTAAAATTATTTACTTAAAAAACATGAGATTCATCATAAACCAATGCACAGGAAATGGAAACTAATTAAACATGTAATTGACTTCGCAATATTTAAGCTATTCAGAAACATTCAGGATGAAGATAATAACACTAAAAACACTAAGAGGCTAATTAAGTGGGTTGAAAGAGTCCTAGAGAGGCAGCAATGTGAGACTATACGCCCCTGCAATGAACCTGCAGGACCCTGCAGTGAACCTGCAGGACCCTGCAGAACAGCTACAAACACCTGCGCACAACAAAATCCACAGTTCGTCACATAAAAGGGGGACAAAAACACATCATAGAAAAAATGAGAACGGTGTGCGGACATAGTATTTTCGAGCTGGGGACAGATGAATGAGGCTTGCGAGAACAATGATTTGATCAGCTAGATCCAAAAAAGAGCATTAATTGGAATCCCCTCGCACACAAATCAAAACCCTAGAACAACATCCAGTAGCCAACAGGGGAGACAAGTACCTCGATGCGAAGGGAAGCACGGCCAGCACCAGGTCTTGCCACCGAAGAACCCGCTGATTCGCCGCCGGTCACTGCCGATTCGTCGATTCGCCACTGTTGCTTCCGCTCCCTCTCGGCTCGGCGAAGAAAACGAAGCCGAAATGACCCACGCACTGGACGGGTGGTCGGCAGCCACATCTCACTGACGTAAACGGGTTGCGAACTCAGGGACCCGATAACAGCCAAATGCGCTCATATGCTCTCGGACGCAGGCCGCCGCCTGATAGAGGTGTTTACACACACATAGATCTTGTCCGTATGGCAATGATCCGACGATCCAACGTGCCAGGACATTGACTGAGAGATAAACAGAATCTCATCACCTGATAAGGAACAAATCTGTTTCTTTTTGGTATTTTTCGGGTATTTTTGGTATGATTTTTGATTCGCAAGATTTACTCGATCTTTTTGTGATCTTTTTTTGGATCTATTAGGCCTAGTTGTTACGAATCTATGGCTCAAGTTTCGTTTCATTTGGTTGAGATTTAAGTGAGTATTTTGAATCCAAAGTTTTGGTTTTTGTGCTCTCTCTTTTGATTCACTGTCCGTGAGGATCCAGGGCTCCAGGGGAGGAGACGAGGAGTGCTCGCACGCGAGGAGCAGCTGCTCCGGAGGCGCGTCGCGGGCCTGCGGCAGCGCTGCCAGTGGGGCACGCCGCCGCTCCCGGCGGCCGGCCAGGCGCTCGTCGCGCACGCTTGCAGTGCTGCGGCGGCGGCGGCCGCAGGGCACGAGTGCCTGCTCGGCCAGGCGGGCGGGGGGGGGGGGGGGGAGGGGGGCTCCTATATATTGTTGTGGAAGATAGTTAAGCAAGTTATCTATAAAGTCCACTAAAACCTATTTATTAAAAAAATATTAAATCAATATTTCGAAAATGTTGAATTAATATTTTGAAAAATATTGATTCAACAATTGGAAAATATTGAACTAGTGTTTCGAAAATGTTGAATCAATATTTTAAAAATGTTGAACCCAACATCATCTTCATCTTCTCCGTCTCCGGCGGCCGACGGCGGTGGTGAGCTGCTGCGCGCTCGGGAGGCAGCAGCGCAGTAGCAACTCGCAGCAGCAGCAGCGCCCGATAGTAGTGGCGCGCAGCAATTGCAGCAGCAGCAAGCAACGGCGCGCAGCAATTGCAGCAGCAGCAAGCACGCAGCAGCAAGCAGCAGCACCCAGCGACGGCCCCACAGCAGCGAGCAGCAGCGAGCAGCGTGGCGCACGCGGCAGCACGCGGCAGCGGCGGCGAGCAGCAGCACGCTGCGACGGCCACGCGGCAGCGACCAGCAGCAAGCAGCGCGACGCACGCGGCAGCGACGGCAAGAAGCAGCACGCGGCGAGCGGCGGCGAGCGGGGCGCAGCCGCAGGAGGATGTGCGGGCGACGTGCGGGCGGGCGGCGGCGGCGCGTGAATCGCTTGATGAGGAAGGGGGCATGAGGAGAACTAAAGTTAGGGTTGAGAAGATCTAATGAATGAGATAGTTTGCACGAATCTCAAATACTAGAAGCTGGGGAAGAAAAAATCTTCCGGAAGATATATAGGATTCCTGGGCGAGGGGCACTTGCTCGACTGGGCCAGAGGCAGGTGGCCCATCCGCGCGGCCCGGCAGCGCCCAGGCGGGTTGCGCGGCCCGTGAGCGAGTTCACGGCCCAGGCGCAGCGGGAGTGCAGCAGCAGGCAGGAGCCAGCGCTATCGGCCGAGCGAGTCGCGCAGCAGCGCGTTTTTTTCTTTTTTATATTTAAAAAAAATTCAAAAATATATGTCGGTTTGAGAAAATTGCAAAAATGGGGTCCTGTCGCCCCCCTGGCGACAGGGTGCCTGTCGCCCCCTGGCCGAGTGACAGGACCTATCTATAAATTTTTTTTACAGATAGGTCCCTGGGAGAGAGCGGCGCATGGGGGGCCTGTCCCCCCCCCCCCCACACACACACCGGGCGACGGGCTCCCCCAACCCTATAAAAGCCATCAGCCCTCCATCCCCCTTCATTTGGGCCACAAAAATTCACCGAAAATCTAGAAAAAAAGAGAGGGGTGAGGAGAAGTGAAGCGGCGAAGTCCTGGCGGATTGCGCACTTGTGATCTGCAGGTAAGTACATTGAACCTTAGTTTTGACGAATTTGAGTGTCATCATGTAGTTATGAATACTTATATGTTGTAATTAAAATCCATACTTAGTTTGTACAGATTATTGAATAATGTAGTGAAATAAAGAGTATGACTCGATAAGTATTCGGTGATGTATAGATATGTCGAGCAAGATGCAGTTTCAAGTGTTTTTTGGTGACTACAATGTTTTGTATGGACCAAATAGATTAGACATTTCTGCCTTTAAGTGCACATCTAGCGGCATAGATAAACCTCTAGAGAGGAGTTTTGGTTCCATATATAAGTGGTTGCAGCGTGGGTTCCGTGTTGATCCGGAGACACATGTGATGACCGTTCACGCTCTTGTGAATTGGGAGGTAGAAGGTGAATTATGGGAATTGATGATGATACGCAGCACTGATGACTGACAGAAGTACATGGAAGCAACTCTAAAGCGTGGGTGGCCTCTGGCCATTCTTGTTCAGACTCGAGAGAAGGCACAACATCAAACCCAACATGGTGAAGATCAAGCAACTCCGAGTAGACAACGAGAGGCAAATTATGTTGAGCAAGATAAATCAGAAGAGATAGAGAACCATAACATCGGACCACAGGGCCTTACTGATGAGCGAGAGAGGATACATAGCATCGTGGACGA